>NW_023458556.1:101758196-101784748 GCF_013731165.1 Rhagoletis pomonella | reverse complement strand
TCAGACGTGTTTACAAGTGTTTGCTAGTGTTATATCTTTCCGTTATTTCCAACCATTAACTATTTTCTATTTCATTTTTCATTTCTTTTTCTTCTATCTTCTACCCACGTGCATACATAAATAATTAATTTTCTAACATGCCGTGGCCTACGGATAGGACTCCAAATAGATTCTCCGCGTTATCGGTTCTTGACGACAATCCGCCAAAAAAGAAAAAACCAAATACCAAGCAAATTGATTTCCCACAACTACCCCGTAAACCCACTCCAACGCATGTCCCCAAGTTTTAATATCATCTGCTGATAAAAACATCTTTCTTTCCCAATTAAGTCCCTTCGCCATAAAAAAAATGCATAGAAGGCATCTCTACAGAAGTAGATTCAATATCACAGAGAAAAGATGGTAATCTTCTATCTTAGTGCGCAATTCCCGAGTTGCTGATAAGTTTTTGAAAACGAATGCTTTTCCAAATCTTTGTCCGGTCAATGTTAAGTTCCACGAAACCTTAAATTCTGTGAAAGGTGTAATGTACGCTCCGTGTCTTAAGCACGTCCCCGAGAATGAAATTGTAAGTGAAATGAAAGACCAAACAGTAACTGGTGTATATAAATTCTCTCGGCAGGTCAAAGGTAAATTGTCTTTTACTGGCCTAATGGTTCTTACTTTTGATCTTTTCCGCCTTCCGGAGTCAGTTGATGTCGCGTGGTACAAGGTTAAGGTACAGCCTTACATTCCGAACCCAATGCGCTGCAAGAACTGCCAACGATTGGGTCATACGCAGAAAAGATGCTCAAGTAACACAGTCTGTAGTATCTGCAGCCTACCACCACATGCTCCGGAAGTCTGCACAAGAACTATTTGTGCCAATTGTGCTAGTGATCACCCATCTTCTGACAAAAATTGTCCAAAATATTTACAGGTAAAAGAAGTGCTCAAAATGTTAACCCTCGAAAAATGCAGTATTGGTAAATACAGAGAAAGACAACCCTTCTACCAGCGAGCGGATACATATGCCAACATTTCAAAAAATACCTCCAGGTCCCGATCCCATACCGCCTCAAATAACGAAAATACCGACAATTCCACCGAAACAGCAATCTTAGACAACACTTATTCTGCAGCACCTTAAAAAACCATTACAAACAAAGATTCCACCTCAAAAAAATCAATTTCCAACCCGAACACATCGACTATCAACACCAATGACTCCCTCCCATTATCTTGCGATCTACCATCTACCTCTACTCATCTAAATTCCACCTCTCTCAACCGTCCCATTTCATCTACAAATCTAGCATCTTTATCCCCGTTTTCCCAATTCACACAAAACTTACTGAAAAATAATGATTATTACATCAACCATAAAACCCTAGACGACATAATGGACTCTACCCAGGAAGAGCTCCAATTTGAGTCCAAGTGGACAGCATCTAAAAACACTTTTTTTCGGTATTTTTTTGTAAAACACGTTTTTACAAACATTTTATACTATTTTTATATTTATATATATATTATATTTTTTCAGGCAAAAATAAAAGTCAAAGTTACAAATCAAGTATTCCAGAGTTGTGTATACTCGAATTTAATAGTTTTAAAGCTCCTATCTGGATTCTAATAACCCCCTAATACCATTTTTTGATCAAACTATATACATATGTATTATATGTAATACTATGTATACATACAATATTGAATGAAGGCAATTTTTGTTAACGGCATCAGATCTGCACCGATTATTCGATTTTCAAAACTGAGATTCCAAATTAAAAGGCTTGGCCTCTAAATGTGCAAGGTATGACATTTTTGGAAAGGAATCCCACCTTTTTTAAAATTATAAATCCTGCACCGTTCGTTGTATTAGAAAAAAGTTAGGTGTCAAATGAAAGGGCTGGGCCTCTAGATGTGCAAGAAGGTTTAATTTTTTGAATAGGGTTGCCACCTGCTTAAAAAATAATAAGAAAATAATAAATACACCTGATATTTTTAATACAACGAGCGGTGCAGGTTTTATAATTTTAAAAAAGGTGGCAAGCCTTTCCAAAACAGTCATACCTTGTTGTAAATTTAGTGGCCCCAAGCCCTTTAATTTGAAACCTCAGTTTTGAAAATCGAATAATCGGTGCAGATGTGATGCCGTTAACAAAAATTGCCTTCATGTATTGTATATATACATAACACTGGTATTTATGTATTAGGGGGTTATTAGAATCCAGATAGCAGCTTCAAAACTGTTAAATTCGAGTATACACAACTCTGAAATACTTGACTTTTAACTTTGACTTTTATTTCTGCCTGAAAAAATAAAAAGCAACAATTACCGATTATTTTCTGCTCAAAAAAAGTAAACGGCAAATTTTAACTTTTATTTTTGCCATTTGTTTTTGTTATTTTTATGGCCTTATACCAATTATATTCAACAATTTTTATGAGCTTGAGGCCGTTTTTAGTTAAAACTTATTGTGGAAAAGCAACAATAATTTGAAAAAATTGTAGAAGTGATAGCTATTTCGGAAATCCCCACATTTCCTCATCAGACTTCTTTCAGTAGGATTCGAACCGACGATCACCACTGACTCAGCCAGATGCCTACGCACTGTGCTAAGTTTGTCTTGTTAATTCTTGTTGCTTATTTTCCACTATTTCACTTTGCTAAGCCAACTACAATCAAGCGCAGCTATTCCGCTGCAATTCACTTGATCATGTGGTAAAAAAATAAAAAGCAGAATTAATCGGTATTATTTGCTCAGAATGATAAAAGTCAGATTTTTATAAGTCATGGAGGAATCACAATCCACAATGAGAGATGAGTCTAATGGTACCTTTGAAAAAGCTATAGCATTGTTTTTTCACTATGCCTTTTTGATGTCAAAAATTGTAAAATAACTTTTGTTTTCAGCCTCTGCTGTAAACTAATTAAAAATACGTCAAGTGGGGTAAAATTAAAGCAAGTTTTCGCCGAGTTTCTTGCGGTGTATATGATGCAGAGATTCCTAACCTACGTAAAATTATATATATATTGATAACTGCCTTATTTACATGGTCAGAACAGCTATTCTATTTACTTTATAACATAAATCTTCGACAAGGCCGATACGATTAGAAAGGTATAACTGAATATCATCTGCATACGCGTGCACATTAACATATTTACACACAGAAAACACAATAGGGGTATTCTCCAAATCTTGCAAAGCCATTGCACGTAGCACGGATTGCATGGATTGCATAACTTGCAAACACACAACAACAAAATACATGGGAAACAACATTTCCTAACGCTGCAAAATATGCAACGTCGAAACCCATGTATAAATTTTGCAAAATAGCATAGCAAGATAAATGCGACCCTGTGCTAGTTGTTTTGTTGTTGGAATTGCTACATATTTCTCTCATTCCTCTCATCTCGCTCACTTCATTTTTTTTGATGTCTCTTGTTATTGTATTTGATACATAATTTCGCTGCTTTCTACCCATGCATGCTTCCACTTTGCAATGGGGTGCTCTCGTACTCTTCGAAATTTGGAATAGTATTTTTGCATTTCGTGCAATCCGTGCATCGTGCAAGACTTCGAGAATACCCCTATTATTGACAAACATACTAAATAAAAGAGGACCAAGAACTGATCCCTGAGGGACACCGGCATTTATAAATTTGAACTGTTAAGAAGCAATCTCTCCTTTAACTTGCTGAACTCTGCCCACAAGGTAGCTACATAAAAGCTTAATGGAACTATGAGAGAATGCAAACAGGTTCCTAAGTTTCCAGCAGAGTAAAGTATGGTTGACCGAGTCAAATGCAAAGGCACCATTATCGAACGGCACTCTAATATCATCCAAAATTTTAACCATAGCAGTAGCACAGCTGTGCTTTGGTATAAAGCCAGACTGTAGTGGGGAAAGCAAGTTGTTAGCTTCAATAAACTTTGAGATCTGCTCATCCATTAAGGATTCGCATACTTTCGAAAATGCTGGTACGATACTAGTAGGTCTGTAATCCGAAGGATCGGATGCAGGGAGTTTCTTTGGAACAGGCAAAATGATCGCTCTTTTCCAAGCTGCATGAAAACAGCCGCTCGAAAAACAATGGTTTATTATGTGAGTAAGAGGACTTATAACAAAGGGAAGCACAATTTTCACAAATTTTAACGAAATTCCATCATTTCCCACCGCGTTCGACTTGACAGCCATAACAGATTTTAAAACATCAGACTCCCCAACTCCTTGAAATTCAAAAGTATCATGAATGGAAGAGATACTCGCAGCAGTTTCGTCAAGGTTACAGCTGTTGCAGTGGTTGCTCAAGCCAATAAAAATCATTTAAGATATCAGGGTCTATTTTGCATGCCTCATTTATTTTTTTTTGCCGTGTATTCGCAAGCCCTTAAAGTTTCGCCATAACTCTTTAGACGGAAGTGAAGGATTCAGTTTATGGCTTCTTTTTGCCGGCTTAACTCATTAAACGCGAAAGCAAAAGAGGAAATTGAGAGGAACCAAATTTTGGAGCACACTAAAAGAGAGGATATGTTCAAAAACCCATAATAAAAAGTTTCGACCTCTATAAAGGGTTGTCTGTACGACCTGAAACATATATGTAACACTCGTGAATCTTTGTTATGTAATACAAATTTTAATAACAACAATATCAGTCCACGAAATTCGAACGTTACATATATGTAACACTAGCGTTTAAAGAGTTAATGGCAGTGATAGCTTCATTGCGAGCAGTTTTATACATGGCCCACGCGAAATCAGTGTTCGAAATAGCGAAACTTACTTTTTGGTATACAATGGACAAGATTTTTTAACTAAATTAAAAGTGCGTGTAGAGACATGCCTATCGAATAAGACAGTCAAATTATCGTTAAGGTAATCAAGTTTCTTGTCAACTGTCTCAAGATACTAACAACACTGGTCTACAAATTTCAACTTTTTTTCTGCGAATAAGACGGGACCTGGTGTTTCTGAACGGATTTTTCGTGCTGAACCCTGACGTGGTACAAATTTTGCATATATCAGAAATTAAAGGCTAAACCGTGCCCTTTCGAATGAGCCCTATGCCGAATTGATCGCGTGCACCCTTAAAGCAGGGGGTGTATTTGTGTTTAGGGGTGCAGGAAAAATTGATCACAGAAAGAATTTAATCTTAAACGATCATAGAAAATTAATAATGCCAAGGTTTTAACTATATTAAAAGTCGCTGATTACGAATCTGCAGTTAGATTTTAAAAATTTAAGAAATTTATATGGTCGTTTAAGATGAAATTCTTTCTGCGATCAATTTTCCCTGGACTCCTAGACACAAATACACCCCCTGATCTAAGGGTGCATGCGATTAATTCGGCATAGGGCTCATTCGAAAGGGCACGGTTTAGCCTTTAATTTCTGATATATGCAAAATTTGTACCACGTCAGGGTTCAGCTCTATAATTTTTCGAAAATGGCCAAAAACGCTGTTTTTAGGGGTTTCAACCCCTTTTTTCTCGAAAACGTGACGTGATGGGAAGTTTTGGACCCCAGATTCGTGTTCAGCACGAAAAATCCGTTCGGAAACACCAGGTCCCGTCTTATTCGCAAAACCCTTGTAGACCAGTGCAATCATTCCAACATATACATACAAGAACAATCCAAAACAGTGTGTCCAGATTGTTAAAAAAAAACGCAATTTCTGAAAAAAAATCGCCAATTTTTTTCTAATTAAATTCATGAAATCGATTTAACAAATATTTTATTTTAAAAATGAGATCTTGTTATAATATAGTTTTTAAAACCAAAAACGGATATAAAACCTTCAGAGGATAATAATAAATAACACAAATCACTTTTATAATAGAGATGTACAAACAATTTTTTTTAAATACGCATACTTTTGAAAAATATTTGTTTGAACGCATTTTGCAATAGTACTGCGCAATTATTAAACTTATTATAACTCATATTAATTGATTAATCCCACAATCCGCTTTTAAGCGCCCGGCGCTAAAAATAAAATAAAAACCTATTATAAGGCGAGATCAGCTATTTCAAAATCACCTATAGTGTATGAATCGTTTACATTTCTGTCGTTGTCATATATTGAGAAATTCAATCTTGATAACATACTGTTTGATATTGGAAACGTTTTGCAGCAGAAACTATTATCCTTCATATAACAATTTATTCGAACTATTGAATTAAGGCTTTCCAACCTCATCCTATTTCGAATCATAGTTTTTGCTGAATTCGTTACGGAAAAAACGCGCTCAACAAAAGCATGTGAGTGCGGCAAGGATAAAAATATGAAGGCTACTCTACTTATATTTCCAAACATTTTATTGCCTGTTGCGGTTTTCACTTCGTAAGCAATTATCCAAAATTCTTCAGAGTCGGATGGAATGGTTCTGAAAAAAGTTATTCCCTGCGAAAGCTAAAGATTTAGATATTCAGTTTTCGCTGCTTTTCTTTCCTTCAAAGTCAAATAGTGAATTGGCAGGTCCCTGAAACTCGCCCTCTTGTGATTCTTCGATTAGGGTGATTAAAATTTTTTGACAGTTTTAATATGCTTCTTAAGTCAAGCTTATCACGCAGTTCATTCGCGTCTTCTGTAAAAGTTTTGTATATATATATATATATATTATAATTGGAAAAAATTTATTTGAATGGAAAAAATCGCCAAAAATCGCCAATGGCGATTTCCTAAATTTTTACGCGCAAATATCTAAAAAAAAAATCGCCGAATTGGCGTGAAATCGCCAAATCTGGACACTCTGATCCAAAAACAATGCACTAGTGTCTAATACCATGTTCTGACCGACATCGAAAACATGTTTTCGTTGCTAAAACTGGTTTTCGACCTAAAGCTTGTGTTTTCGTCCATGTAAAATCTGTCAAACGAAAACCAGTTTTCGCTGAAAACTACTTGAAAACTCACGTTCCACTCATTCCAATCGGTGTCTTCACTAGTTTGTTTCGATTATTTATCGAAGTGGTAGTCATATTTTATCATCTTTAGTACTCCATTTCGGATTTATTGTTAATTGGCTGGCCAAAGTAAAATAAGAATGAAAGTAAGAGAGAAAGTAAGAAAACACTAACAGCCGGTGTGAACAGCATTCAGCCCACAATCCCAAAACTCGTTTTCAAAGTGTTGCGTTGTCGGTCAGAACATGGTATAGGGAACGAAAGTCACGATACAAGAAAGCACTACCAGCAGCTGAACAATTAAACACAACATCAACAGTACAAAAGATTAAATCGTGGTCCGATATAAAACACATTTGGTAAAACTTAAGTATATGGGCTAGGTTGGAAGTAACAAAATAATCTAAACGACTGGGGTTAGAATTATTGGCATATCTGGTAGGCATAGTATCATTAACAACAACTAGTCCAGCTGTTGAGACATGATCACGCAGCTTAATGCTACTAGAGTCGTTGACGAGCAAATTAACATTAAAATCACCACTAATGACATAACACTCATACTCAATAAGAAACACAGACAACTCAGAAAAGAAACGGTCTAAGGGATAACATTTATGTGGATTGTACACACAGGAAATTAAAATTTTGGTTGAACCGTCAGAAAACTCTGAAACCAAGTATTCTGTGCCCGAGTAAGAAGATTTAGCGAGCTTAATATTAAGAGATTTCCTACAATAAATTGCCACACCACCCTCCTTTTTGTTAATTCGATCATTCCGAACAACATTATAGTTGTTGATAAAACAATGAAGTTCAGAGGCATTGTCACTAAACCAAGTTTCGGAAACACACATGATGTCTATTGATGATTGTTGAAAAACATGCCTAACATAGTCCATCTTTTCAGAACATAGGCTGCGCGCATTAAAATGGACTATGTTAAGACCAACAGATTGCTTACACAAAATGTCTAACACGACCTTGTGATTTCCCTCAGCGCAAGATATTTTATTAACAGTCATGTTAAGTAAATATTTTGCACTGAACTGAAAAAGAAGGAGCCACAAAAAAACAAATAAAGCTGCAATAGAAGCAAAGCAACAAAAAGAAGAGGAAATAGAAGACATTATATCTAGACAATAATATACGAAAACGTGTAAAAAGTTTACGAGTTGTTTGAATTTTTAGGTTCCAAACGGTTTGTCAGACCAGGATATTCCGTAACGTGACCTGCCTTCGCTGGTGCCACTTTAGGGCATGTTCAGGTCTGCGCACCACGCGAGATTGGACGAGGAACTTCCAGGGCCCGTGTTGCGCTGCTCGGTCGCATACCCCGGTTGCGACGCCACCCACTACTACCACAGGGCGGCATCCTCCACAGCAGCGCACACAGCCAATGGCGGCAAGGCAACACACATCCCTCACACCCCGCATAACAACACGTCTCCCGAACCACATGAAGCTAATTCAATCTAACTGTAACGGACTTCAGAGCAAGATTGAGGAGATAACCATCGTCATGGGAAGGCATGGTATATTGATAGCTGCGGTCCAAAAGACGAAGTTGCACAGCAATTCAACATTGTTGAATTGTGCCGGATACAACGTACACCGTCGAGACATCGAGCGAGATAATGGTGGTGGCTTAGCGTTCATCTCGCACCACACCGTGCAGTATCGTCTTATTGAAGCAGACATCGACCGCAGGGATACCACCCTAGAATGTCAGGGCATTGCTATCCGGTCAGGCGATGTCGAGCTCGAAATATTTAACGTTTAAATACCCTCTGTCACTAGCTGACCGGCAGGATATCACCCTGATATAGGTGCGCTCCTCAGAGGTGAAAACTGTGTGGTAGTTGGTGACTTTAATTCACACCACGATCTTTGGCATTCAATACTGTCAAACGATGGTAGGGAACAGACTTGGCTGAGCAGATAGACGATTCGACATTCTGCACAATGAACGACGGCGCACCCACCAGGATTATGGGCAGCTGCTGCAGCGCCAGACATTACAATAGCCAGCGCTGGTCTGATAAACAGCGTATCATGGCGACCTATCCTGACTTTGGCATCAGTCCATATGCCCATAATCATCTCGATCGATAAACCAATCGACTTTGCTTCCGCGGAACACAGAACTATACCAACTTTTCTAAAGCTGATTGGAAAAACTTCGCGAAATTTACTGAGAGCACCGTCTCCGCGCTCGCCACACTAACCGACGTCCACCTTGGTGAACGTAAGTTCCGTAGGGTTGTCACTGCTGCTGCAGCTCGCTTCGTACCGGCAGGATGCATTACGGACCCCCGTCCAAACTTCCCTGCTTAACCGGCTGTTATAGCCGATGAGCGAGGCAACCTTCGTCAGGCCGATCCCGGAAATTCCTGTATCAGGAATCTCAACGCGGAAATTAGGCAGCTTGTGAACGTACATAAGCGGAAAAAGTGGCAAGATCATCTGCAGACTTGTAACTTCGCCGACGACGACAGTCAAAATTTCTTTCGGCGACCATGCTTCATCGGACCCGGAGCGATGCGGAGCAGAAAGCTGCACAAACTGCCAACAACCTGTGCCCCTCTTGCTTTCACTAGCGGAGAAGTTCAGGTGGCCATCGGGAAGGCAAAAGCCTCCAAAGCCATGGGGCCCGACGGAATATGCATGTTGATGCTGAAAAATTTGGCTCCTGCGGGAATAGAGTACGTAACGGAGGTCCTCAATATGTCAATGGCCACTCTCATCATCCCAGACATCTGGAAGATTGGTCCCACTGCTCAAACCGGGGAAATCAGCCAACAAAGGAGAATCTTATCGTCCGATAACACTCCTTTCCCCAGTAGCTCCCGTATTTCACGAACCACCTGACCCCAGCGAAGCATCAGCATGGTTTCCGTAAAGTTCACAGTACAACAGCAGCACTTAGCGCCATAAACACGCAGATAACACGTTGCCTAAACCGCAATCGTCCCTGTGAGAGAACTATTCTAGTAGCGTTGGACCTGTCAAAGGCGTTTGACCCCGTCAGCCACTCCACGCTGCTAGAAGACATCGAGGACTCCTCTCCCCCACAGAGGCTCAAACGGTGGTCGGCGAATTATCTGAGTGGTCGACACTCGTCAGTAATGATTAGAGAGAAATCGAGTAAACACAGGAAAATAAAACAGGGGGTTCCACAGGGTGGAACCATTTACTGTTTAACTACTTACTACGTTTCAAAGCTCACTCACTCACCAGAGGTAGTCTCGATTGTCTCTTATGCTGACGACTGTTCGATAATAGCGTCTGGGATTGGAATTGATGATCAAGTCGCTAGCCGGCAGTACTTGGGGCAACGACAAAGAAACGCTGCTGGAAACATACAAGGCAATAGGCCGGCCGGTTTTAAATTACGCACCACCAGTGTGGTCGCCGAGGACTAGTAGGACGCAGTGGATGAATCTGCAGACAACACAAAACACTGCACTTCGGACAGCGACTGGGTGTCTTCTGATGTCGCCTGAACACCACCTACACGACGAGGCGAAATTGCTCCCGATCAAGGAGCACAATACAATGCTCTGCAAGCAGTTCCTTGTTGGGAGCCATAGGCATGGTCACCCAAATGGGCTACTGCTTGCAGAAAAGCCTTCGCCTGAACGGCATTCACAAGGAGTCAGTCAGGCAGCAGGTTAAACTCATATCTGAGCAGATTAGACGAAGATGTGCCAAATGAGTGTCCGGCATGCGGAGAGACACCCTACGACTCGAAACATCTGTTCTTATGCCCGGAAAACCCGACAACACCAACTCTGTGGACCGACCCAATTCAGGCTGGACGCTTCTTAGGGCTTCCGTTGGTGGAGCTTAATGACAACGACGGAGATATTAACCGATCTAGGCGGGGTTGTTGTAGCCGCTACAACAACAACAACGACAACACGATGCAGCCAACTTTGGCAAAGCTATTCACGTAGCTGCGAACCGCTTTATCCCGCAAGCTACTCGCTTTGTAAGGCCCAACGTGGCTTGGTGGAATACCGAAAATATCAGATCAGAAAAAATGAAAGCCTGGTACCGATTCAAAATAACCCCCACACATCAAAACCTTGTTATATTTAAAAAGGCCATTGCTAAATTTCGGAAAGAGATGAAATTAGAAAAAAAGACGCAGCTTTACTAAATTTGCCGAATCCATTAATCAGAATTCCTCAGTCGCCGAAATTTGGAACAAAGTTAACAGGCTCAGTAACAGAAACACTTCAAAACCCCCTTTTATCATTGAAACCAATAACATTACCCTATCTGACCAAAAAAATAATTGCCAACCACTTCGCTGCTGACTGGTCTATTCACCCGACTCTAAATTCTCCAACAGTTTCAGGTGTTCTAAAAATTCCATTCACCAACTAGGGTTAACGCTCCCAGACTCGCATCCAAACGCCGTGCTTATTGAAAAGCCTATAAACAGCATAGAATTAACCATGTACCTCGGCAAAGCCAAAGGCAAAATCCCTGGATTCGACCGCATTTCCTACAAGATGATGAAGTCCATATCAAACTCTGCCAAAGCTCGTTTATTACCTTTATATAACTCTATTCTAGACTCGGGTGTTATCCCACAAAACTAGAAAATTGTCCAAAGCAAATAAGAGCCTACTCTCCTCTAATGGATACAGGCCAATATCATTACCAGGGAACGGATTTTATGGAAATTGCCTTTTTTTCTGCTAAAGATCAACTTACATCGAGCGCTCATTTAGTGCATTCAAGGCTTTTCTTCGCGAAAATCGAATGAAAATGCTGCCAGAAAACTTCAAAATGCATCTTATGGTTCAATGTTACTACAACTATACAGATTAAAGTTTTATGAGTTAGAAACTCGAAAGGATAAAATAGTCAAAGAGTCAAAGTACAAATTTTTCATATAATGAAACTAGTTCATAGCTTTTCTCTTTTTACTTGTAATATAAACATTTCTAAAATAAATATATTTTTTGATTGTTCTTCGTATTTTCTGTTTTTTAGTGCCTTATTTTCCTTTTTTGGCAATACCTTTTTTTTGCCTTTTCCTGCCTTTTTCGCTATTTTGTTTTGCCTTTTTTTGCCTTTTTTGCAATACCTAGTGCCTTTTCCTGCCTTTTTGGCTATTTTATTTTGCCTTTTCCAGCCAATTTCGTTACTTTATTTTGCCTTTTTTATAGGTTTTTAGGTCCTAAAAATCCGTTCCCTGATCATTACTATCTTGCCTTTCCAAAGTTCTGGAGCGTACCGCATTGCCTGGTTTGCAAACTCGCTGCAGCTCATTGATCGATGCCAAGTAGCCTTTCAGCCTAACCGAAGCACCACTGATACCCTTCTCCACATAGACTACTATATAATGGACTTCGGCTCTCACGTTATCTTTAGATGTCTTCACACCTGGGGAGTGGGCCCAACAATTTTCGGATTTGTCAAAGCTTTCTCATCAAGCAGGCGATTCAGCGTTAGGATCGGTAACACTTTTCCTAACATTTTCCCATTGAAAAATGGAGTTCCGCAAGGTTCTCCACTTTCCGTTGTCTTCTTCTCCATAGCTTTTAACCAGATCAGGCAAATTATAAAGAGTCAAAATTTTGTCGATCACTGTCTTTACGCAGCCGATCTACACACACTCGGCAAAAGAAGCAACGCCTGGGAATCAAAAGAGTTATTTGAAAATATTTTAAGAAACATCTCCGATTGGGGGGAGTAGTCTGGAGTAAAAATATCTTTAGAAAAAACTTAAAATTTTCATGTCTGTAGAAAACGAAAATGTGATTTTTACAATTATAAGATATCTTTCAATAATTTCGAAATCGAAAATGTTAAAGAACATAAAATTCTAGGTATAATCTTTTCTAGTAACTACACTTGGAATAAACACTGCCTATATTTAAAGAAATCATTAGCTGCCAGACTAAATTTAGTATCTAATTTTGCAAGCAAAAAATGTCATATACACATCAATACACTCACATACATAACAAAGGCTGTAATTCTTAGCAAGATAGATTATGGGCTTCACCTATGTATATCACATGTTGCCGAAATCCACCTTAAACTCCTTTAATCCACTTTACCACCAAGCCGCAAGAACATGCATCTATGCCTTTAGAACATAGATGGGCAAAACGCTACTCGCGAGTATCGTCTGCGTCGCAGCGCTTATACGTATACAGAAGCGACGCAGCGAATTTCAATTCAGTCTGCTTTCAGATTTTACGAGAGGGACCTATATATGTAACTATGCCCCAAGTGTCTGGGTATGAGTGCCAATTAAAGTTTTTGGTTTTATGAAATGCCAATAATGCCCAATGCTCGTTTTGTGAGCCGTTCAGTGCACACATCGACTAACTCCACTTTTTGAAAAATCTTAAATTTAACTGTCAAAGCACTTGGTATAGTCATAACTTATTACGTTTATAATAACTTTATATAACATACAATAATACATAATATTTATAACATTATTTATTTGATTTTATAATATACGTGTAACTTTAAAAAATAATGTACATTATTTGATCGCATCTCCCAACTTTTTGTTGATGGAGTTAATCGATGTATGCACTGAACGGCTCATATGCTAATGCGATTAATTGCAATCGTACATACTTTTAATGTAGGGCTACATTATTTGTCATTGCATGCGGAATATAAAAATATGAAGGTGATATGAGCAACTTCTCGATGAGCTGAAAATGCTTGCATATTATTAAACTGACGAAAGCGGTGCTATGATGACTCATGCTTACGAAGTAATATCGAAGTACTGCACATTAAAACTGGTAAATCTCGAGAAAAAAAGTCGAGTCGCAACAAACGAAAATGAATTTTCAAGGGAACGATGCCCTAAGTAGAAACGAGGTTAGGTTTGAGGTTAGGATATCTCAAAATCCTGACGTGCAAGAGAAATTCTTGTAAAATTAAAAAATCTACAAAAAAAACATGTGTTTTGCTCAGGTTGTAAAAAAAAAGTCAAAATTTGTCTGTGTAATCCAATTTAAATTTTTTTATAATGTTTTTTATGCGTATCTACATGTATGTACGATACACTAATTTAATACATTTAGTATGAGTTTTTCACAAAGCTTAGAAATTTAAATTTGTGAATTTTATTGTTTACAAACTATCATTTTTTTAAACATAGTTTAATTTAGAAAAGTGGCAGCTGTTAATTAGCGCGATTCACGAATACAATGACAAAATGAGACTCTATTGGTGTGCCAATTATGCTTTTTTCGGCGTTTTTGCTGCATTTAAAATGCAAAATGTAGCACTGCCGAACATATGTTTTCGAAGAGCGTTCATGCTATCGCATTTCGCAAATGTACATTTACGCGAGTTCGAAATCGTATGCTTTTGACAAACAGCCGTGTTCCAGTCGCTTACTCAGATTCGTATATACCAAGATAAATTCGCACAAAAAAGATAATGTTAACATAATTTTAAACAAAAAATTCAATACAAAAACTTGAATTGTTTTAACCATAACCGAAAATTTGTGTGTGCATATATTCATTTTTCGGTGCTGTCAATTGAAATTTCCTCAATTAAATAGGAAAAAAACAGTGTTGATCACAAATTGAGCCAGATTTCTATCAGTATCACATCGATGTTGAATTTGCGCAACTTTTCCTTTTCCAAATAATGTAAAATAATAAATGAAATCTCGATCGGCGATCACTGAAACGCAGCTAGCAACTGTATACGTGAAAAAGCAATGTTGCCACTTTTTCTCATTAAACCATGTTCGAATCGTGGAAATTTTTGAAGATCACAGGGTTGCTTTTAGCATTTAGACTCTTAATGCAGAAATGGAGTTGCATTTAGGTGACGAATTTTGTATGGATAAATGTACAAAATGAGCTAAATGCGCTAAATGTGCTTTTTCGCGTAAGCAAAAACAGCCAATAATGCAGCGTTTTTGCTGCATTTAAAATGCAACATTTAGCACTTTCGAACAAATTTTTTCGAAGAGCGTTCATGCTATCGCATTTAGGAAATGACCATTTACGCGAGTTCGAAATCGTATGCTTTTGACAAACAGCCGTGTTCCAGTCGCTTATTCAGATCCGTATCAATCACGATCAATTAGCACAGAGAAGATAATGTGCAAAAAAACCGTACTGAAAAGGCAAAAAGAGATTTTAAACAAAAAATTCAATACAAAAACTTCAATTGTTTTAACCATAAGCGAAAATTTGTTTGTGTATATATTCATTTGTCGATGCTGTCAATTGAACTTTCCTCAATGAGATAGGATAAAAACAAACAGAGTTGATCACAAATTGAGCCAGATTTCTATCAGTATCACATCGATGTTGAATTTGCGCAACTTTTCCTTTTCCAAATAATGTAAAATAATAAATGAAATCGCGATCGGCGATCACTGAAACGCAGATAGCAACTGTATTCGCGAAAAAGCAATGTCGCCACTTTTTCTCATTAAACCATTTCAAATCGTGGAAATTTTTGAAGATCACAGCATTTAAACTCATTTAGGTGACGAATTTTGTACGGATAAATGTACATTTAGAGCTAAATGCGCTAATTGTGCTTTTACGCGTAAGCAAAAACAGCCCATTAGAACGACGCCTACCAAACACATTTTGGCGGAAGGGAGTATACCAACTTTGGCCGATAGAGTTTATCAAATCCCCGCACGCTTAATACCCAAAGTCACATTCTTATCCGGTTCCGTCATTGACAACGACGTCAGAAGCATTACTTCTCATCAAAGAAACACCCCAAGAGTGGCCTCCTCGCTTCACCTGGTACTCGAGATCGCCAACAGTTTAGGCCTTCCTATCACCGAAGAAAGAAATCAACCGCTGCATCCATGGTCCGTCAAAAAATTTTCATGCGATCTTACTCTATCCACACCTTTTTCAGTGTAAGTCCAGAAAGTTGCAATTAATATTTCTACACTTCAAGTTCAGAATTTCCATTTTAAATTCAGAATTTTAATTTCAAATTTAGAAAGTTACAATTCAAAGTCAGAATTTTCTTTTCATATTCAGAAAGTTGCAATTCGAAATCAGAATTTACATTTTAAATTCCGAAAGTTGCAATTAAAATTCAGAAAGTTACATTTCAAATTCAGAATTTCCATTTCAAATTCAGAAACCTTCGTTTCAAATTCAGAAATTTACAATTCAATTTCAGAAAGTTTCATATTCACTGCGATCTTAGTCTATCTACACCTTTTTCAGTTTTAGTCCAGAAAGTTGCAATTCATATTCAGAAATTCTATTTCAAATTCAGATAGTTACACTTCAAGTTCAGAATTTCCATTTCAAATTCAGAATTTTCATTTCAAAGTTGCAATTCGAAATCAGAATTTACATTTTAAATTCCAAAAGTTGCAATTCAAATTCAGAAAGTTACATTTCAAATTCAGAATTTCCATTTCAATTTCAGAAAGTTACAATTCAAGTTCAGAAAATTTTCATTTCAAATTCAGAAATTTCCAATTTAAGTTCAGAAAGTTTCATATTCACTGCGATCTTAGTCTATCTACACCTTTTTCAGTTTTAGTCCAGAAAGTTGCAATTCATATTCAGAAATTCTATTTCAAATTCAGATAGTTACACTTCAAGCTCAGAATTTCCATGTCAAATTCAGAATTTTCATTTCAAATTCAGAAAGTTACAATTCAAATTCAGAATTTTCATTTTAAATTCAGAAAGTTGCAATTCGAAATCAGAATTTACATTTTAAATTCCGAAAGTTGCAATTCAAATTCAGAATTTCCATTTCAAATTCAGAAACCTTCATTTCAAATTCAGAAATTTACAATTCAATTTCAGAAAGCTACAATTCAAGTTCAGAAAATTTTCATTTCAAATTCAGAAATTTCCAATTTAAGTTCAGAAATTTTTATATTCACTGTACGATTTTGAGATTTTAAGTTGTATCTTCGTTTGGGACCATATTCGCCTATGCTAAATCCAGTAGAAACAACTTGTCAAACCAAGTATGGATGTGCCCAATGTTGGGGGTCCAGGATTAACGGAGCAGAGGCTGCAGTACTTGGAAAAAGATAGATCATGCCAAGGTATCCATATCAGGTGGAGATTGGGCTCGAGCAACACAGCATTGCTTTTCATTTCATGCTAAATATGTACTGCAATGGTTGAATTGTTACTCCCTCCCTTAAATGAAAATAAATAATTACATACTTAGAGCTAAAGACTTGCACAAGTTTAATATACATATACATTAGCGTGGGCCGAAATTTCGCTTTTTTTAGAATTTTGATTGGTAATAGCAAAAATATGGTTCATTATGCTCTAAAAAATATCTGTGTGAAGTGTGAAAATTTTTGGTCAATATCCTAGGCTCGCCCAAGTCCATCAAAGGTCAAGTACTAAAAAAAATGTTTCTTAGCTAACTTCGATTCTCTACAAAAAAGGTCCATATACCAAATTATGTAGGACTAATACTTTAGAAGATTATTGCAATTTTAATAAAAAAAAATATTAATTAATTTACTTATTAATTTTTATCTTTTGAGCATATTGAACAGTGATGGACTTGGGCGAGCCTAGGATATTGACCGAAAAATTCCAAATTTCACACAATTTTTTTTAAAAGCATAATGAACCATATTTTTGCTATTACCAATAAAAATTCTAAAAAAGCGGATTTTCGGCCCATGCTATTATACATATGGGTGTTTCCAGCGTTACCGACGTTCCGTTTGGAGACACTTTTTTCATTATATAAACCATGATAAAAACATTAGAAGGTAAAACCATTCTCTCAATTCGTCTCCCATGATTTTTTTCTGACGTTTGCAAACATTTTAAAATCATATAAAATTGAAAATAAAAAAATTAAATTGTTCACAATTGTTGTTGGTTGAGATTAAAAATGAGAATGTGTGTGTGAGCTTGAGTTCGAATTTTAAAATTGTATTGTTGGCAAACGTCAGACTGCCTCTCAATGATTTTACCCATGATACAAAAAAGAAGGTAGTTCCATTGTCACTTTTCGGGCGCTATATTAACTACCTGACAATTAAGCAGATTGTGACGGCGGGGTGAAATAACACAAACGGCAATAACGCAAATTTGTGTTATTTCCCATTTGAATGTGAAATAACACAAATTTGCTTTATTTCATTTCTCGTTGAGCAATAAGACCAACTTTTATACTTAACAATTTGAGTAATAAAGCAAACTAGTGCACATATATACGTAGTCACCCAGTTACATTTGACAAAAAGTAGTACATGAACAAGTTAAATGGACGGATTTGTAAGTATACAATTTTGAAAGTGCCCGGCGTCGCGGCGGTCCGCGTTGGCGCGCCGCCCCGCGCCACCCCGCGCCGCATTCGACGACGCGCTCGCGTCCCCCGCCCCTCCCCTCCTTTCGCAATTATGTACTGGTGGCATTATAACCGTTTAGAAAAAGGAAAAATTATAAAATAACACTAGTTCACTTCTGAAACTGCTTTTTAATGTCCAAGTAATGGGAATTATTGTGTATGGTGTTATTGCATGCTGCATCCCACCCATAGTGGAATTTACCAGGTGCCACTGCTTTATTTGAAAATTTGCCTATAAAATGTGACTATAAGGCAGCCGAATGTCAGAAAATAAATCGAGAAATCCCTTTTATTACTTCATCTGTTTATTGCGACATGGTTCCATGCAACCATTTTAAGGTTTTCCAGCAATGTTTTTAACAACATATTAAAAAGCATACAGAATAAATTCATACAAAAGCGCTATGTCCAATATGCGGAGCAGTTTTTAAAGACGATGCTTTTGCTATATTTTGTTAAACTTTTCATAAGTAAAAATATTTTGTGAATATTACTTTCTTCATATGAATTATATCACATTTTTTGTTTAATTCAAGGCCTATCAAACAGGTTAGAGCATTTGAGCAAAAACAACATTTGCCTGTATTTTGTTGTTGCTTCTGGTATCGAAGGTGCCAAAAACTGTTCTGATTTTTTTCTCCTACATCAAAGCGTGCCATGCGAAATACGAAAAAGGTAAAAAATTTAAATTGAAAAAATGAAAATTGTTGCAGCTTTCTTTCTTAGAAAATTGGTTCGCTTCTCGAAGCATTGATCCACCATCCTGTGCCAGGTCCAGTAATCAGCGGTTGTGCTGCTGAGTTGGTCGAGCTTTCCAAAAGCTGCTATTTAATCGCTGGTTTTGTATGGAAAATGTTTCACATGCAAATAGATTTTAACAATTTAGAATTTTTTTGAGAAGAAATGTTAAATATTTGACATTTTCGAGAACAAATAATTTGAAATAAATCAAATCAGCTGCTATACTGATATTACCTGTGCAATGTGCCTTGGTTTAACTGTATTTTTGGAATAAACAAAGTTCTTTTTGCTTCTGTCAGTAAACTGTGTTTTTTTTTACAAATAGTATAAATAAGCAATGGGAAATAAGGCAAAATTTGTTTTATTTCCAACCTTTGTTGGAAATAAAGCAAAACTCAGATTTTGGTATTATTTCCCATTTAAAAGTGAAATAAAGCAAATTTTGCGTTATTGCCGTTTGTGTTATTTCACCCCCCCGATTGTGACATTTCGTGCTAGTCCTCAATAATCATTTATTTATTGTAAAAAAAAATATTTACAAAATTAAAAGGAAATTTGTCTTCGATATGTGCAATAACGAAAATTGAAATTCATGATATGATAAATATTATAGTTATGGACGATAGGAGGTACTCCCGATTGAACTGGCACTCAGAGTCTGGAAGTAAGTAGTGCGTTAAGTGCAGCTTGGCCGTCACGTAAACTCCTTCCGCTCCACCTATTTTCCACCACGTAGTCCATATCCTTGAGGATTGAAAATACCTCAGCCTGGATGGAAGACCGAAGCATACTTGCCAAGAGAAAAGCATTCGGCCTCAGCGAACTCAACATTATAGAATCTCTTCAACAAAGGTAAAGGTGGCGTACTACTGTGGCATTGAAAAGACACAAGTGCTCAGATCTCTGCCGCTAGCAATTTCCGCCTGGCCTCACTCAGTGTTATACCAGCATCCGTTTCTTTTTAGTCTGCAGGCGTTCTTTAAGGCTTCCCCACGTATGAAGACACAAAGTGACGGTAAGTGCAGCAGTGCATCAAGAGCAACGCCTCGTGCTGTAGAGAAATCTTTCGTACCGCACACGGCAGTAGTTCTTTGAAGTTTTGCAAGCAGGCTTCCCACGCTCTTGATTGAGAATCTGCTCCACCATACCACTGACGCAAAGTTAATTATGGGTCTGATCATAGAGGTACAAATCCAGAGGATTCCCTATGGTCACACACCCCACGTTTTACCACAGACTAGTTTACATTGTCAAAAGGCTGCCCATTCTTTAGAGGTTTTGTGTTTCTCGTTAGATTTCCACGATTGTTTTGTATCCAGAGTTACTTATAGATACTTCACTTCCGGAGAATTCTGAATTGTGACTCCTTTCATTGTGAAGGCAATGAGACCATTCACCCTTCTCCGAATCCTGGTTTGGGACTATGCTTTAATGACGAGATATCTAACAATACATCTTCTTCGGACTATTTAACAAAAAAAAGGAGTTTTGTTATGTAAATTTATTTATTTTGTTTAAAATAAAATGAAAGACAGCTTTTAATAAATAAATATTTCAAAACTAGATTTTTTATTTTTTCATCTCTGCACATCGATATAATTGAAAGGATCTTCTAAACGCTTTAGAAAAGCGTTCAAATTTGATTATGAACACATCATCTTGTTATTGTTTGTATGTAAATTTTACTCCCAAATATTTAAAAGAAAATCTCCCCTATCAAAAAATTGCAATGTGGCAAAGCTATGCTTAATGTTAACATTTGGAGAAATGTCAAAAATCTGCTTTATAATCCAAAAATAGTAGTAATGAAACTACCTTCTTTTTTGTATCATAATTTTACCTTGTAATGTTTTTATCATGATAAAAACTATAGTAGGCTCTGAATGAACACACATTTTTTGTCATGAGTAGTCATCATCAATACCTATCTGAAATCAATAAAAATATTTTCCACAAATGCTATAAGGTAAGTGTATAGCGATTCAAAGTTCCAGTTCGGACGTTTCCAAAAAGGAACTCGTATCGAAGATTACTGATGATTTTTGCTAAATTCTGCGAATCTGTTGACGGTGCAAAAAAATGATGTATGAATGGGTGTTAGAATAATAAGCAGCCATAACCACTGCGTCAACTTAAACTTCCTAACGATGTTTAGTAGCTGCCAAAAACTGTTCGAAGTTGTTCGGACGTTCCCGTTCGGACGTTCCGATTTTTTCCAATGGATACAATTTTTTTTTTTAAGAATTTAAACACACTCGTTTTTTAATACAAATATGGGGTTTCATTGTAAATAAATCTACATCTACATATATGAAGGCCTTTATTAACGTTCGTTGAATTCATTTCTTCGTACAAGCAGACGTACATATTGACGCCTCCAAACCATACTATGCTAAGTCTGACTAAGTCTAAGCTGACATAGCATAGTATGGTTTGGAGGCGTGTTGGTGTTGTTGTAGAGGCTACAACAACCCCGCCCAGATCTGTTGGTATCTCAGTCGTTGTCGTAGAGTTCCACTAACGGCAGCCCCAAGAAGCGTGCAGCCTATATGGGGTCGGTCCACAGTTACAACGCCGTTAGGGTTGTAGGGTTTTCCGGGCATGCGAAGAGATGTTTCGAGTCGTGAGGGGTCTCTCCGCATGCCGGACATTCATTCGGCACATCCGCATTTAGCCTACTCAGGTAAGAGTCCAGCCTGCTGCAGTAGCCAGAGCGAAGTTGGGCTATTGTTCCCACGACAGCCGGTTCTACGTACCGGCATGACTCGGGTTTTACCCGACCAAGGGCTGTTGTTTCGGCGATCTAACCCCGTTTAGGTCGGCGAAGTATCTCAGAAGTATCTCAGTTTGGAGGCGTCGATATGTACTATATCTATATACTGTTACTCACAAAATTTGGTATACCGTTTGTTTTTGTTAATATTCGCAATGTTTTACATGCTACAGTTTTTTTATTTTTGTTTTGGTTTGAGATATGGCTTATATTTTAGCAAACTCCGTTTAAATCCAAATATGAAGCTGTGTACGAAAATTATGAAAAATCTGCAAAGCAAACTTTTTAACAAGAATAAAAAAAAAATCGGGTATGCAGTTTTGGTACAATAATGTGCAAATTTCAAATGTATAAACAAATCTCAAAAATCATCGCGAATTTTTAGACATTTGAAATTTGCACATTATTATACTAAAACTGAATGGGCTATAAAACTACATACATACCTGATTTTTTTTTAGAAATTATTGTTAAAAAGTTTGCAATTTTGCTGAAACTTTGCAGATTTTTCATAATTTTCGTAAACAGTTTCATACTTGGATTTAATTGGGGTTTGCTAAAATATAAGCCACATTTTAATACCAAATTAACAAAAAAAAATTGCAAATACTAACCAAAAAAACCGTATACTCAATTTTGTGAGTAACAGTACCTATGTACATAGAACAAAATGAATTAAAAATATTTGAAGCGTTCGGACGTTCCGATTTTCAATATACTAACAATCGATAATCCTATAGCTTTCCGAAAAAAATTGTATGTGACTGGCAAGAGTAACCAAAACTAGCTTTTGTATTAAAATTTTGACAAATGAAAAAACGATACGACTCTTTTTTACATGTAAAGCATGATTCAATAATGAAAGGTTTTGTAAGTAGCTTTTTTCTAAAATTTGACACTCCCACCCACAGGGATGGTTTTCGGAAGCAAGAAAAAAGAAGAAGAATTCAATCACACTCCCTAAAATGGTAGCTAAATTCCGCAAAAAGGTGAGATAATAGTGCATAGTGGTAGTTTAAAACAAAAACGAATTTCATTTAATTATCTAATTTAAACCAGCTTATTTACATCAAAACCCCTGATTGTTATTAAAAATAAATATTTCAACGAATGTATGTAATTATATACGAAAGTTGTGTACGACAGACGGCGCATAACTCGAGAATGGGTGGTCCACTTTGAGCTACTTTTTTGGTGTGTTTCTTTGCCTTGTATATTCTTTGCGGTACCATTTACAATAGATGGATATGAAAAAGCTATTTGTTTGTGGAAAAATTATGGAATATTGATTTAAAAACGCCAAATAAAAACATTTGGAGCTTACGTCTCTTTCGCGGTTATGGCTCGATCGCTTCGAATATGGTAATTCGAATTCTTTGATGTTGCACTTTTAGTATTCTGGGGAGATTATGCCGTCGTCAGAATATTAAACATTGGCTTTCACAATCACGATTGGCGCTTCGTTCCGGACGACGGACGGTTCCATATTGCGTACTTTTAGAACCCACGGCTTTTAATTTAGAGAATTTTAGCGATGGAAACTTATCGTAGCCATTGTCAGAATTCCACTGCAGGATTGTGTTGTGTAGGTAAATATCTTCGTTGACTCATTTATTAGAACCATTGCGCGCTTTATTTTACAGCGACTTGGCAGAATCAATAGGTCTCCACGAATGTCGACAAACACAACTATGCGGCATTTAAGGGTATTTCGTCTCTTTATCCTACATGAATTTCTGAAGGCCAACGATTCTCACCCGTTTTGTCTTGTTGTCGCCAGCGAATGCAGAACAAACATTTTTTCAAATTTGAAAGGTAAAAATTTCGCTACTAAAAATTAAAAAATGTTCCTAAAACTTGCAAAGAAATTTGGAAAAGAAATATCACTGTTTTTGTTTTTAGGAGTAGGGTGGGAGTGTCATTGATATAATTAGAGTGAGAGAAAGTTTTTCTTACAAAACATTTCATTATTGAATCATACATGTAAAGTATATTTTGCGTTCGAACCATATATGTAATACTTTTATATTGCTAGTACATTCAAAGTACATTCCCCAACATCAGAGTGCAGAAATATTAAAAAAAGAAAGAGAGATCCGATAAGAGAATGTACTCAAATCATGATACAAAAAAGAAGGTAGTTTCAATAAACAACTTTTTGATTAAAAAGCAGATTTTTAACAATTGCTCAATTGTTAAAAATTCGAAGCGGCGATACCCAATTTAAGTTTTTTGGTAGAGGGGATTTTATATCATAAATTTGGGATTATGTATAAAATAGTTTTAAAACATTAACTGTTTAAAAGTAAATGTTTAAATTTTACACTAAATACGATGACCACTTCCCATTTAGGTTAATTAAATTTTAGTGAACATATACATATGTATATGTAGGGGTTTTCAAACTTTTCTGTGTCTTTTTGTCATCTGATTATTTTACAATGTATCTAGCCAGTAGCTCGTTTCTGTAACAATTCTCTACCAAGGCGAATTGAGATATGAATTCGCCGCCCTGTTCTCTACTGCTAATGAGTAGTAGAGAATGACGTATATTCTCTACCAGTAGAGAAATAATCGGTAGAGAAGAGTTACAGAAACGAGCTACAGGACTATTACGGTTTTCTATACCGAAGATAATTGATTCAGATATACACATTTCGGTATGAATTTAATACATATTTAGATGGTTCACAAGGTGTCGTAAGTGTCCTATTGTCGTGTGTCGTAAAGTTTTGAACGGCTAAACAAATGTTTAGAGGACTTGAAACCACAACCAAATACTTTTTTAAAGGTGTGAAATTTAATAATACGACTTTTATGGTTGCTTGCGAATCCCTTAAATATAGTTTACTGTTCAATATTGGAGCGGGTGTGAAAAAAATTAGAAAGGGAACGGTCCAAACTTTAAGGCAAGTCACCCTTCACCTCTCTGACCGCTCGGCACCCATTTTAAAATGTGGTAAACTTAGCATTTTGCCAGAAAATGTAATCGCGGGTTACGGCAACCAAAGGACTTACGCGCAGAATACCTCTCCGCGTTGGAGGCCTTCGGCCGCGCTTAGAAAAAATAACCCTAATCTGCCAAACTCCGGCTACACGGTATTTTTTACAAAAAAGTGCATATTTCACACAGAATTTATTAACAATTTAGTGTTCGAAAATTTTAAATCTTTATTTTAAATCAAACTTTAATCCTTTGATCGCAGGCGTATGTTCACATTTTTTTATTTGGGATATGCGTGTGGACACAATAACCCAAAATCATTGGACAAATAACCGAACCATACCCAACAAAAGACCGTTTGCTTGTTCAAATTTCGATTATAAGAACAAAATGCTTTAAATAAACAAAAAATTAATAATAAAATTTGAAGGATTTTAGATATTGGATATGGTAGCACGACATGTCACAATCTGCTTAATTGTCAGGTTGTTAATATGGCGACGAAAAAGTGACAATGGAACTACCTTCTTTTTTGTATCATGCCAATTTTACTTTTCAAAATTCAGGTTTCACAAATTTTTATTTAAAAACAACTCTTATGAAAAATTAACAAAAAATAAAACTTTTGTAAATCTATGAGAAGCGCTGCGGCCGTTGCTGGTGGCAGAGGATAAAAATACCAATTAGAGAAGGACTTGGCATCAGTTGGCATTTCCAATTGGCGTCAATCAGCATAGAAGGGAATCGAATAACGTGCTTTATTGGATTCGGCCAACATATAAAATACCACACCGCTTCATGTGTAAATAAGTTTTGTCTTTGTTAGGAAAATATCTTCTATCTTCCAATTTTTCAGATTTCCAAATAACGAGCATCGGAAAAATTCGTCATACCGAGCCCTAACCGCTAAAATAATGTATATATATATATTTTTTTTTAATTTAATTTTTGGTGCAGGTGCTCTAGGAGGCATTTATGCATGAAAATTAAATTTTGAAAAAAGATGTCTTAATTCATTTTCGCGGCTAGGGCTCGATATACATTTCAGCGTGAAGGAAACATGAGACCGTCAAATTTGTGTTTGTTTATTGAATTCCCTGAACCGGCCCTGTTATGATATGGCACTTCATTCTATGTAGTAGTTTACAAATATACACGTATACTTCTACAATCACAAAAATTTTCATAGGCTGTCTTTCTTTGATTTCGAATGGAAAACTCATTGCCATCATATTGTACTAGCAATATAGAAGTATTACATATATAGTCCGAACGCTTGAAAAAAAGCACAATTTGTAATTTAACAATGGACGGTTCCTAATAAATTTTTAAGTTGTTTTTGTTGTAAGGCTTACAGAACATAAGCTGTACTAAATTTTTGTATAGATTTCCAATTCTTTTTAATCGTGTGCTACAATTATGAAGGATTTCTGGAAGGTATGGTTTCTCCGAAAAATAGAAAAATTAAAAGTGTAGTTGGAAAGCCGCAAACATCTTGAAATGTAATGGATCAATTAGTCCAAAATTTTGGTGGGTGAAAGACAAAATATGTAGTTATCGATTGGCGTCTATAAACTTTGTCCAGGCAAACTTCTATTTTTTTGGTCTTGGTTGACACTTTTCAGGAAATACCCATATGTATATTTTGGGGCACCGAAATTGCGCATATGAAAACTGTGCATTTAGACATTATTTCGGTTTCAACCGAAACTGTGCATATATGCTTTATTTCGGTTTTTGCCATATGCATTATTTCGGTGTTCAACCGAAACTGTGCAAGTATGCATTACTTCGTTTTTTTTTCATATGCATTATTTCGCTTTTAAAACGAAAGTATGCATATGCATAATTTCGGTA
>NW_023458556.1:101749874-101758186 GCF_013731165.1 Rhagoletis pomonella | reverse complement strand
TTAGAAAAATTCTAAGTATGCAGTTTTATAGCCCATTCAAATTTAGAATAACAAAGTGCAAGTTTGAAGTTGCTAGAAAATCGCATTGATTTCTGGTAATTTTTTTCACGCAAGTGCTTCCATACAAAGTAATTCGACAATTATTTTTTGTATGGAGAAAATGAGCAACACCTTCCACTAAAAAAATTGCAAAAATCAAGCGATTTTCTAGCAACTTTAAACTTGCACTTTGTTATACTAGATTTGAATGAGCTATAAAACTGCGTACCTTGAATTTTTTTTTTTAATCTGAATAAAAAGATGCAAATTAGTGTGCACATTTAAAGAATTTTCCTGAGTTTTGCACAAAGTTTAGAGATTTTATTATTACGTTTTCTGGTGTAAAATTAACTATATTTTTATAAAAAATTATCGAAAATAAATTACAGTAAAAACCTTAGCATATATGGCGAAAAATACTTCCGCCCCCTCTTTTCCGGCAACCCAGAAAGGAGAATTCTACGTAGTAAGGCTTATAATCCCTAAGCGCGGCCGAAGGCCGCCTAAGCAGAAAGAAGTTCTGCCCAAAAATACTTCCGCCCTTCTTTTCTGGCAACACATAAAGGAGAATTCTACGTAGCACGTGTTATAATCCCTAAGCCCTAAGAAGTTGTGCCCAAAAATAATTCCGCCCCTATTTTCGGACAACACAGAAAGGAGAATTCTACTTAGTAAGGGTTATTAGCCCTAAGCGTGGCCGAGGCCGCCTACGCAGAAAGAAGGTCTGCCCAAAAATACGTGCGATTATTCACATATGACAAGTTGTATATCAATGTTATTAAAGTGATTTTTTAGTAAAACTCTCAATTTTTCAAGAAAATTTGGTTTTTTTTATAAAAAATTTATTTTTTTCGTAAATCTTAGAAAATCGAAAGATTATTATTACCGCTCTAATGACATACAAATCGCTGAAATCCCTTAAATTGTTTAAGACATATTCAAGTTTGAAAAAATCTATTTTTTTACCTTTGATCTTGAATAAAATTTAGTTTTTATTTCCCCCAAAAAAAATTATATTGTAATCAGCATAAATTCTTCTATAGAGCCCACTGTTTTTTTTTTGTATTTTGAGAATTTTAAGTATTCTGCACTTCTTCCAAAATGTATACATATACATATGTGTCTTGCACTAAACAATAAACCTACACATTTTAATGGTGAGTCGATTCGATTTTGCTACGAATCGTAAAATTGGTATGCTGAAATCCGTGTTGTCGTATCGTAGTTTCGAAATTCATAGGCCATCTTCGAAATTCGTAATGTTGGTATGCCTGAATCCGACGTAGCTGTCATTTTTATGTATTTGTCGGAAATTTTGTACGAATAGCAACTCGTGTCGGAGCGAAACAAATTGTATTAAAATATCAATAAAAAAAGTGTGTAAACACAAAAATATGTAAGTTGAAGTGTGAATAAAAAAAAATATTATTAAATGTTTACAAAATTATCAAGTCGAAGATCACAACGAATAGCTCGCAATACGAAAAACTGGTGGAATGCATGAGCGAAAGGCCGGACATTGCCCGAGGGTTTGTAAAAGTAGCTAAAGTGGAATTTTGGGAAAGCGTTGCAAAAATTAAAGCGGCACAATATCTATGTAGTTGAATGGAGGCCCTTAAAAAGAGGGAGCATACATTTACCATTTAAGCTTAATTGATCAGAACTGTCTCGTAGCAATCTCCTTTGTATATTAATGCAACAGTTGGCTGCAGCACGTTCTTTCTCCTGAGACAAAAGTGCACCGGCCACTGAATCCATTATATTTTACTTAATTAAGGAAAAGCCTTTTCAAATGCGATTAAACAATTCTTTTTAATTTCACTGTTCACTTCCGATTATATTTGTTTTGATTTGTTTCTGTCAAAGCAGCTGATTAAGAACTTCGAATTTCATTATTTTAGTTGGCAACGCCGTTGATAGTTACGATCGGATTACAGCAAGCCGCATCTATACAAGGTGGTGTTGATGATCAGCTGATTGGATATTTTTGTCTCTACACTAGTACAGGAGAATGCCATCCAAGACGAAGTGGCGCAACTTTAGAATGTCCACAAAAGGAAATGACGAAAATTATCTCCTATTCCCTTTTGTTTTGACATCCTCCTGTACCAAAAAGCAATAACAAAATACACGGGACTCTTACTTATATGCAATTGCCACCACCTTGTATGGATGCGCCTTGGATTACAGCATACCAAGGCGAATTAGTATAAGGTGATAGCAGGAGTACAAAAACAAAAATTTACATGTATTTTGTTTTTGCTTTGGCGGCATAAACTGTCAAAATTTGTAAGAGTGTGTGTAGAAATTCAAACAAAATTTTTCAATTTAATATCAGAAGCCGTGCGGCGAAACACATACACATAAGCAACCCAGCAAGAACGACCTAACGCATTCTCATTCCCACGACAGCCGGTTCTACGTACCGGAATGACTCGGGTTTTACCCGACCAAGGGCTGTTGTTTCGGCGATCTAACCCCGTTTAGGACGGCGAAATCCATCAAACGTTGCCCGATCTCAGGGCTACACCTTCTCCGCACCCTTCTGCTCAGGGCTGGCATAGAGTCAAACCCAGGGCCAGAAATCTACACCTGCTGCGTATGCCAGAGACGACTGCATACAAACTCC
Organism: Rhagoletis pomonella; assembly: GCF_013731165.1. Classification (NCBI taxonomy): domain Eukaryota; kingdom Metazoa; phylum Arthropoda; class Insecta; order Diptera; family Tephritidae; genus Rhagoletis; species Rhagoletis pomonella. Next base: position 101,755,518 of record NW_023458556.1, on the reverse strand, counting down.
ACTTCGGTCAGGTGCAATGCCTGTGACGGGTGGAGTCACCTTCGTACGCACCGGCAATGGACCACGTCGTTCGTGGCCCCATGCTGTGCGAACCGGACCGCCTCCACGGCAAACCACCAACCGCCTGGGCAGCACACAATCAACACACCCACAACCCAACACAACACAGCAACAGACACACAAACAAACACAATAGCACCCACACACCGCCGCCGGCAACTCCTAGTCCCTCCGACAATCTGCTCTGTCTGTCAGTCAAGAATATACCGTAACGTGACATCAGTCAAGTGCAACTCTTGCCTCGGCTGGTGCCACTTTAGGGCGTGCTCAGGACTTCGCAACACACGAGATTGGACGAGCGACTATGTGGGCCCCTGCTGTGCTGCCCCGTCCCATCCCTCCCCCGCGACGCCGCCAACTACCACCACAAGGCAGCACCCCCTTCTGAAGCACGTACAGCAGGGGGCCGGCAGGCAACACAACTCTTTAACACCACACATCACAATCGGTCTCCCAAGGCACACAAAGGTGCTACAATTTAACTGTAACGGACTCCAGAGCAAGATCGAGGAGATAACTGTCTTTATGGGACGGCATGGAATATTAATAGCTGCGGTCCAAGAGACGAAGTTGCACGGCAATTCAACCCTGTTGAATTGCGCCGGATACAACGTGCACCGTCGAGATCGCGAGCGAGATAATGGTGGAGGTTTAGCGGTAATCACGCACCACACCGTGCAGTATCGTCTCATTGAAGCAGACATCGACCGCAGGGATACCATCCTAGAATGTCAGGGTATTGCTATCCGGTCAGGCGATGTTGAGCTCGAAATATTTAACGTATACATACCCCCTGTCACCAGCTGCCCGGCAGGATATCACCCTGAAATAGGTGCGCTACTCAGAGGTGAAAACCGTATGGTAGTTGGTGACTTCAACGCGCACCACGATCTCTGGCACTCAAGTCTGTCAAATGATCGTAGGGGAATACTATGCTGACTCTAGCATCAGACCATCTGCCCATAGTCATCTCGATTGATAAACCTGCCGACTTTGCTTCCGTGGATCACCGGACCTATATCAACTTTTCCAAAGCTGACTGGAAAGGCTTCACGGATGTTACTGAGGGCGCCTTCACTGCACTACCCATACCAACCGACGTTCATGCAGGTGAGCGTAAGTTCCGCAGGGTTGTCACCGCCGCTGCAGCGCGCTTCATTCCAGCAGGATGTATTAAGGATCCACGTCCGAATTTTCCTGCCGAAGCGGCTGTTCTAGCTGATGAGCGAGTTAACGACGCTAACCTAAACACTAGATACATACACATATACATATAATCATTATTCACGAACCAAAATACATACAAACAACTATATGCCCTTTAACCTTGTATGATAACATAATAACAAAGAGAATACGATAGACAAGTATAAACCTGTAAACATCTTTTTAATAACATAAACAATTATATTCGGTGATAAGTAACAAAGCATTATGATAACATAATGCTAAACATGTAAACATCTTTTTATCACCAAACAAACAATAGTTAGAAATAGTATAAATAGATGTAAGTGTAAAAATGGAAAACAGTTCTGGAAATAAAACGAGACTGAAATAATCTCTTGTGTACTTTTAATTCCTAACAAGGACTCATAACTAGCGCGACAACCTTCGTCAGGCCGATCCCGGAAATCCCCGTATTAGGGATCTCAGTTCGGAGATTCGGCAACTTGTGAACGTACATAAGCGGAAGAAATGGGAAGAGCATTTGAAGACCTGCAACTTCGTCTCTGGTGTGAGCAAGCTTTGGTCAACCGTGAGGTCGTTGTCCAACCCGACGAAGCGCGACGACAGAGTCGAGATAGACTTTGGTGACCACGCTTCGTCGGACCATAAGAGATGCGCGAGCTATTTTAGCCGGCAGTTCATTCTGCATCCTCCGGTCTATAAAGCCAAACGTCGAGTGACCAGAAGGTTGCACAAAATGCCAAAACCTAGTGCGCCTCTTGTTTTCACCAGCGGTGAGGTAAGGGTAGCCATCGGGAAGGCGAAAGCCTCCAAAGCCATTGGACCCGACGGAATATGCATGTTGATGCTGAAAAATTTGGGTCCTGCGGGAGTAGCGTACCTAACGGAGGTCCTCAACCTGTCTATGGCCACTCTCGTCATTCCAGACATCTGGAAAATGGGGAGAGTGGTCCCACTGCTCAAACCGGGGAAACCAGCCAACAAAGGAGAGTCTTATCGCCCGATAACTCTCCTTTCCCCGGTAGCGAAGACACTCGAGGCCCTGCTGCTCCCGTACTTCACGAACCACCTGACCCCAGCGAAGCATCAACATGGGTTCCGTAAAGTGCATAGTACAACAACAGCACTTAACGCCATAAACACTCAGATAACTCGTGGCCTAAACCGAAACCGCCCCTGTGAGAGAACTATTCTAGTAGCGTTGGACCTGTCCAAGCGTTCGACACTGTCAGTCATTCAACGCTACTAGAAGATATAGAGGCCTCCTCACTCCCACAGGGACTCAAACGGTGGTCGGCGAATTACCTGAGTGGTCGACACTCGTCAGTAATCTTCAGAGACAAAACCAGCATGCCACGTAAAATTAAACAGGGGGTACCACAGGGTGGTGTCCTGTCCCCGCTACTGTTTAATTATTACATATCAAAGCTTCCTCAGCCACCAGAGGGTGTTAATATAGTCTCATATGCTGACGATTGTTCGATCATGGCGTCTGGGAATGGAATTGATGACTTGTGCTCAAAAGTAAACGGTTACCTCTCCGAACTTTCTCGCTTCTTCACTGCATTCACTTCGATGACGTAACAATACCGACGGTGAATAACCCGAAAATCCTCGGAGTAACCTTCGACAGTCTGCTCTCCTTCTCGGCGCATACAACCGCAATCGTCAACAAAGTACAGAGCCGCAACAATGTCCTCAAGTCGCTGGCCGGCAGCACTTGGGGCAAAGATAAAGAAACGTTGTTGGCAACATACAAGGCAATTGGCCGGCCGGTTCTGAACTACGCAGCGCCCGTATGGTCGCCGGGGACTAGCAGGACGCAGTCGATGAAGCTGCAGACCTGCCAAAACACGGCATTACGTACCGCGACAGGATGCCTCCTGATGACGCCTCTACATCACCTTCACGCCGAGGCCCAGATGCTCCCGGTAAAGGAGCATAACTTAATGCTTTGCAAGCAGTTCCTCGCTGGGAGCTACAGACGTGGCCATCCCAGCGGGCAACTGCTCGCGGAAGAGCCCTCGCCACGGCACGTCAGGAAGCATCTTTACGAACTGACAGACGAAGTCCAGAGGTATATTAAACAACCTCTGGACCCGACAACCTACCGACAGGCCCTCAACGGCATTCACAGGGAATCAGTCTCAAGTTATGTAGACTCCCGCCCTGTGAATGCCGTCCTAGGCACACAACCACCGGACGTGGACGGGACAGACCTTTGTCTGCCTCGGGAGACCCGCACAACAATAGCCCAACTTCGCTCTGGCTATTGCAGCAGGCTCAACAGCTACCTGAGTAGAATCAACGAGGATGTGCCCAACCAATGCCCGGCATGTGGAGAGTCGCCACATGACTCCCGGCACCTCATCACATGCCCCGTGAATCCCACTCGGCTAACGCCCCTGTCCCTATGGACAGCCCCTGTGGAAGTCGCACACTTCCTGGGCCTCCCCTTAGCTGAAATAGACGACAACGATGATGGATGAACCGTCCCGAACGGGGCTTAGTAGCCGCTACAACAACAACAACCTAACGCATTCTCCAATACACTTACAAAACTGTCAATAAAAACCAACACATTTGCATATTAGCGATATTCATATGCCATTCTTTACGTTATATACCACGTTATTAATCGCATAGTAATTTATTTATTTATTTATTTATTTTAATTTATATTTTATAAATTAATTTATAAAATATAGTTCGGAGGCTCGGCTACTAGGCCATTTCGCCTCGCAAGATCTTTTACACTTTGTGCAGTAGGTTGTGTTTCTTGAGGGCATCTGTTAGCAGTTTTGTTGTATTCTCTTTGCTGCAGTCCAGAGCTGTGGCCAAGTTAGTGTTGGATCCTGATATAGGGCAATCCGTTAGAATATGTTTTATAGTTAATGTTGTATTGCAATGACTGCATTGCTGTTGCGTGCTATTATTGTAGTAGTGCTCAGATGTAAATATCGTTACACCTACTCTCATTCTGGCTATCAAGATGCAGTTTCCCCGAGTGATACTTTCGTGGTAGTTTGGCCGGCCGTACTCGTTGTTGTGCGTTCGTAGAAAGCAGTTGGAGGCTTCCCATAATCTGTCTCTTATTGTTCTGAGATGCGATCTTTGGAAGTTTGTTATGGCGGTTGTCAGGCAAGGAATCTCAGCCACAAGTGGCATGCTAAATGCTTGTTTAGCGGCTTTGTCTGCTAGTTCATTGACTGGTATTCCCATGTGTCCTGGAATCCATAATAATTGGATTTCATTGTTTATATTTGCACCACTCAGTATGTACCTTCGTGAATCGCTGTTTCTATCTGCTATTGATTTTAGTACGCTCAAACTGTCAGAGGATGGCGGCTGGTCTGTTGGATTTTGCAGCGTGGTGGACAGCGAATTTTATTGCAGCTAACTCAGCGTTGAAGATCCCAGCATATGGAGAGAGTAGGGCTTGACGTATTGTTTGGAAAGTTCCATCTGGAAGCTGTTTTACTACACCGTATGACGGCGTTCCTTCAAGTAGAGATCCATCAGTATAGTAAAATACATCAGAGGGGTGGTCTGCTTTGTAAGCCAGCAAAGATGTGTTATACACTGTCGCCGGAGTATTGTCTTTTTTAAAGCAACTCATTGAAGTGTCGATTGACAAGTTGACATGTGGTGAAAGCTTGTCTGGTGGTTTTGGTGGTATAGGCGTATGGGTGTCCAACAGGTATTTGGTTATAGCCTGAACTCCGCAGGTGCTTCTAAAGCTTTTATTGGTAAGTCGACGGCTTGTTAGCCCGTTCCAGAAAGCTTCGTGTAGAGCATGAGTGTCTGTTGTGATGGCCTTTGCTGCTAATTTTGCTGATCGACTGTGGACTAACCATTGAAAATCATCGTAGCGTGCTTCCACTCTGGCAGCTTGTATTGGCGTCGACATCAGCAATCCGGCTGCTTTTTTGAAACAGGAGTTTAAAGCTACGTTTATTTTATTTTTGTTGGCCTCAGAGGTGTGTCCATAGAGGGTGATGCAGTGTTGTACTACTCCCTCTGATAGTGATCGGCATATGTTCAGTGCTGTTTCAATATGAGGTCCCTTTTTTTTGTGCATATTACTTTGAGTAAGTTATGTACACTACTAAGTTTTGTTGTAACCATTTTTATATGGTCGTTCCATAAGAGGTTTCTTGTAAAAGTTACGCCAAGGATCTTCATTACAACGCTTTTATCAACTTGCAATGTTGTGTTCCAGAAACTTTCAATGTTGTGTTCCAGAAGCTTTCAATGTTGTGTGTCCGACATCATAAAGCAAAGCTTTGAAAAGCTCCTATAAAAAAGCATAGTGAATAGGGCGAGGTAGATGACATCTAGATGTCGCCCTATGTACTACGTTTGCTACACCGGAAATAGACGACACGCCATT
>NW_023458556.1:101724536-101749474 GCF_013731165.1 Rhagoletis pomonella | reverse complement strand
CTTGATTTCTGTTTCGAGTAAATGGCAAAGCGTATGTACGCCATGATTCTCCATGTATGCGTGTTGGACTTTAAGCATATTTTTGTTGCACGCTTAATAATATTTGATTGAAAAGAGACAACTACATATAGTATAACATAATAGCGAATTCCATGTGAAAGAAAGAGAAAACTACTCACACTTGAAACGATTATGCGTCAGATTTCTCCAGGAGGCCTATGTAAAATGATGGAAAGTTTTTGAATTTCTCACACAAACTTTTTGTGGTACTAGGCGTATATAACGCATTTGTTAACAGATAGGGTTCTTACTGGGTAGTAACACCACCTTATATAAATTCGCCTTGCAGCATACGAATTTCGAATTTTCGGAACGGAGCTACGAATTCGTAACTACGAACTTTCGGATTACAGCATACGGGTGAATAGTCGGTAGTGAACATTCTGTTCATTTATGAAAGTGTAAGTGTCTACACGATAGAGCTAAATATTAACCTTCCGCCTCCAGATTGTTTATACAGGAACCGAAACGCATCGATTGATACCCCTTCACACATTTTTGGTGTTTTTTAAGTTGTCCCCTAAACTAGATAATAACCCCTTCTGCTTAGGCCTTCGGCCGCGATTAGGATTTATAACCCTTACTAAGTAGAATTCTCCTTTCCGTGTTGCCGGAGAGGGGCAAGGCCCCTCTTCTGTTGTCAAGGGTGTATAGAGTTTTTGCTGCAAATAGGTAATACTCAGCATTTTTTAGCGAACAAACGCAAGTGAAAATTGTGATTTTTGGCCATTTTTCTAAGGGCTACCTAGGGTCCCATAGGGGGAATGCATTTTTTCGAGAGAAGCATTTTTGTAAATGGCGGTCGTGCCCTCTCTAAAATGCGGGGTACTCTTTATGAATTTGTACAACGATTTTGGGTTGCTGTGCCCAAACGCGTGAATCGAATCAAAAACCTTTTACACACACTTATAGACAACAGTTCACGCTTTATTACAAAAATAAAATATACTATATCTGTTCCCCAAAAATATTAATAATGTCGGTTGGAAATTGGTATTTTTTGCAAGTTTCCGAGCTGAGCTGTCAAAAAAAAAATATCCACGAAATATCTCTGCAAAAGGTGTTCAGCCCCTCTTCTTTAGCAAAAAAGAAAGGAGAATTCTACTAAGTGAGGGTTATAATCCCTAAGTGAGGCCGAAGGCCGCCTACGCAGAAAGGTGCTCTCTGCAAAAGGTGTTCAGCCCCTCTTTTTGGGCAACAGAGAAAGTAGTGAGGGCTATAATCGTTTTGTAAAAAATCCAAATTTCCGCTGTTTTCAGTTACCAAGTGGTCTTTAGTCTATTCTTTTAGTCTTTAGTGGGGAGGGGCGTGAGAGGTGACTTTTCATAAAGCGGCGTTCATCTTCTTCCGTTTAGGGGGGGCTTGGGGAGCGACGACCCCTCCCTCTCCGCCCCCAACCCTAAATCGTTGTACAAATAGCTAAAGATTTCCCAAAATGCGGGCTGGAGGTGACCTTAGCCCACCGCCCCTTTAAACACCAACCAACTGACAAAATATAGTACTGATGTTTTGAATTTATACATTTCTGAACACAGTTGCAGTTAAGATATCTCAATAAATGAGCCCTTTAGAAATCCGAGATTCAAACAAATGTTTAAAGATCCTTAGAGCCAGAATCTCTAATGTTCGACCAGATACAATATTAATGGTAGGGGAAATGTTTAGTTATTGGCCCATCGTTTTTGGGGTGGGGGCGGAGGGGGAGGGGGCGTGGCCCCCCAAACCCCCCTCATTCGAAAGGGGACAGTCGCCACTTTACGAAAAAAAATTAACTAAAAAAAAAATTAACTAAAAATATTGTGAAATTAAGAAAAAAGCGACAGATAGAAATGTTGTAGTAATAGTAATATGATAGTATTTTAGCGCAGAACTTCTTTTTGCGTAGGCGGCCTTCGGCCGCACTTAGCTATTATAACCCTCACTACGTAGAATTCTCTTCTGTGTTGCCAAAGAAAGGGGGCTGAACACCTTTTGCAGAGAACACCTTTCTGCGTAGGCGGCCTTCGGCCGCACTTAAGGATTATAACCCTCACTACGTAGAATTCTCTTCTGTGTTGCCAAAGAAAGGTGGCTGAACACCTTTTGCAGAGAACACCTTTCTGCGTAGGCGGCCTTCGGCCGCACTTAGGGATTATAACCCTCACTACGTAGAATTCTCTTCTGTGTTGCCAAAGAAAGGGGGCTGAACTCCTTTTGCAGAGAACACCTTTCTGCCTTTTTAATGCTGACTGGGTTATATCATATTTTCTTTTGTCTCTCATCCTTCTTGTATATTTAGCAGTTTGACAGCTAAACGCCGCCATTTAATTTGCATATGCAACCAAAGGCAGACGAGTGGTTTTGAAGGTGTTTTTATTTAATAAATTGTGATTGATAGGTTAAAATTAAAGTAATAAAGAAAGTTGTAACAAGTCGAATAAAGTTTAAAGTGAAGGGGAATATAGAAATGCATTGGTGAAGTGGCTGCTTTAAGGAAAATAGGAGTGATAAATGTACGCTAATTTCCGAATTTTACAAAAAAGGGCATATTTCAAACCCAATTTGTAAATAAATTAGTGACCAAAAATTACAATAGTGGATGTTAAAATAATGGGTAGACCCTTGGCTACAAGTGTGTGCAATTTTTTTTTGGATCGGGTCACCCCTTTGGACGCAATACCCCGAAATAGGTGGGCCACTTACTAAACAGTACCCGATGGTAGTCCCGTACAAATGTTTGTATAGCTTACCATAGAAGAAATTGCTCTTTCCTGAACCGTTCCTGCCCACGACAACATTGTGCCTTTTGTCAAAGGGTTCAACTACAGTTTGGTCCTTATAGCTTTTGAAACCTTGGATTATAATCTGCAATAATCTCATTAAACCATAAGTTCGTTGGCTCATATGTATTTCGATATTTACCTGTTTGATATGCATTTTTTTGTTTATATTTTCTACCCGATCACAACGTGAAACAGTCCAACTAAATTTCCAGTCCTTATTTATTCAAATAAAATTCCCGATATGCTGGTTGTTTCAGAAGTAGATGTAAAGGTAGAAGGGAAGCTTGGTTTCATTCCATCCAAGAAATAAACAATTTAGAAAAGGACTGTAGTTGTCAAACTATCGATAGCGCTATAACTTGCCGTCTCCACATGCAACAGTTTTTATCTTGATAATGTTATCAGGCAAAATTTTGCCAATGGAAAATGCTCTTGCAAGCAATAATTAGCTCTGATCCTGTACTTTTCGTGTTAAATCCTGTAAAATTTGTCATACAGCTAAATTACTCTCTGAAGTGAGTACGGGAACAAAAGAAGCATTTTTCATGTAAAAGCGACAACAAGTGAACGCTTGACAATTGTCATTATTTTACCAGAAGAAAAAGTTCGGGTAAAATCGAGGCTAATTTATACCAAGAATGATAGAATACAAGATTGCGCCGATTGCAGCAGAATTCGTGAGAGCAAAGAACGTTAATCTATAAGAAGACACAACACGTTATAATTGTAGCGAGTGTGAACATCAGGACCGTGCCTTCTCTTTTGCTCAAATACGTTTTTAGACTGGATGAAAAGTGAGGGCACGCTCCTGATGTTCACACTCGCTATAATTATAACGTGTTGTCGCTTCTTATAGATTTACCATGATTCAATAATACAAGGTTAGATAATTATTGACAGCTGCGGTTTGACACTCCCTTACAAAAGGTTGCATTTACGAAGGACGGAGAAAGGGGAAGAATGAAATCTTTTTGTGTGAAAATGGTAGTAGAAAAGTACGCAAAGTAGGCAATTAGTAGTGAAATTCCTTTTGTAAATTCTAATGTATTTGCAGGAAATCTGGTATTTCAAACGAAATGTTGAACGTAATATTGATATATCTACGTGAATTACGTAATCTATGTGCTATTTAGGGCCGTTTGCACCATGTCTAGTTAACGCTAACTGGAGGTACATCCTTCAGTTAAGCACGTTAACTGCTTTATCGACCACATGTTATATGATGGGTGTCGATAACGTCGATAAAGATGTTTAACTGGGAGTTAGAATTAACTAGACATGGTGCAAACGGCCCTAAGTATATTACAGCTTTTTTATCAAAAATTAATTGTTGTTTAATTTTATGAGAGTACATGCAGAATATGTGCAAATGGCAGCAGGACTGTGTTGCCATATCTAAAAAACCAAGAGTGGAAAGCAAGACCAAAAGAAAGTACGATTAAAAGGAAAATACGATAAGCTTCTTTTGTTCAGATAAAAATAAATAGTAGGGGGGCTTGCGGTCATATTCCCCTCTTCCGGTCTTGCTTTCCACTCTTGGTTTTGTAGATATGGCAACACAGTCCTGCTGCCATTTGCACATATTCTGCATGTACTCTCATAAGTTAAACAACAATCAATTTTTGATAAAAAAAGCTGTAATATACTAAAAGTATTTATTTGTTTGAACGTGCACACTCTAACTGCGCATATATTGAATGTAAATAACCTGTAAATTTAGTGGAAGGTGCATTATATATTGTAAAATAGTGTCATACAAGTTGGTTAAAATTACAAACTTCAATAACAAATTGCTTAAAAAGTACAAGGTTGCGCGCTTTGAAACTTCATACAGGGAACTGTTAGACCCCCCTCTACCTCCCATATTTTCCTTAATGCTGTACTCCGGGGTTACCAATCTAAAGCCCACCCAATTCAATTTAAAAACAGTTTATGTTTTCATCAGTTAAGTATGCTTCATATGCATATACATATAAACATATTGCACAAAAGCTTATACTTCTATTTCACACCAAAGCTACACTGTTTCCATGTAAATTTGCAAAGAAGCAACACTGTGCCACTGCTAAGTTAGCGGTGCGAGAGAGACAACTGTCAGTTTATCGAGCCTTGTATTATTGAATCATGTAGATTTACGTTCTTTGGTGAGAGGGTACACAATACTTAAAAAAGATTTCGGTACCCAATACTTCCATTTCGGTACCCGATACCGATTCTTTTCATTAAACCTTCGCCATTATATGCATATCAAGTTTAGAACAAACTTTCATTACTAATTTATATGATATCGGCTAAAACACTTGAACTTATCGCAACAGAGGAATATTATTTTATCAGTTTTAACCTTAGTCGAGCCAAGGTTCAAGAAAAACGCTTTGACGGATGAAGAGGCCTTTTAGGGAAAAGATTCTGTAACCAGTTAGCGACAAGTTTCGAATCCATATCGCACTTGTCGACGTAAAAATATTTCATATCATACGTCAACAAAACCGATATCGATTCGAAAATTGTCGCTAACTGGTTACAGAACCTGCCCCAGGCCTACAAAAATGATATCGTCCGATTCAGCTGGAACAAAAATGCTTCACACAGGTAAGAGTTTCTCTGTATTATGGCCTCGAACCGACATATATACATCCTTCATTTGAATCAGTGTTAAAAGCTCTATTGGTTCCTACATTCGGGTTTTGATAGGCGAGTCTTACCTGACCCGTTTTTTTTCTATATTTTTGGCCTATGTGCGCTTTTCTTCGAAACATAAATGTTTCGGTACCGAGTATCGAGAGCATTGGATAATTTTTAAATCGGTACCGCTTTTCGATCAATACTTAAAAGTATTGACTCAGCACTTCACTACTGGTGTCAACTCGACTGTGACGTCAGAAAAACAGCTGCTCTTGTTAAATTCAATTAGAGCCGATTAGCGGTGTTTCCATCAACGCCACTTTCTGTATTCTCTCCACCGTGAATTTATACAAGGTGGTGTTACTGGCGAATTTAGATTTTCGCCGCGGTACTTCCTAATGTCAAAATTATGTGTCTGTTGTAAACAAGGCGAAATCATATTACAACAAACTCATCATTTTGACATTAAGAAGTACCGCGGCGAAAATCTAAATTCGCCAGTAACACCACCTTGTACAAATTCGCCTTGGGTAAAGTCTTGCAACTTCATTCTCTACACAACTCTTCAAAAATCGTTCTCATAGCCCGAACCAGTGCTGCCGCTTTCACTTCAATTGAAGTTTTTCACTTCACTTTGGAAGCCTTCACTTCGTTACTTCACTTTACGGTTATGGTGCAGTTCATGGTCCCCACCAAAAAATGGTGTAAAATAATCGAAAGGGGTATAAAACGACGCGTATTACCACCAGCGTTCAGAATCCGGAGGCGGAAATGGATTTATTTTAACCGTTCGAAAGTTATTCGTAAAAAAACGTTCGATTTTAGTTCACTTTTTCAGAACACAATTCACGTTAAAAAATGCATTAAATGACCACATGTCTGTATCTAGATGTTCACTATAGTTTACTTTAACTGAATTTGTAACAAAAAATCGCAAAACTTATTGATATAATTAAATATTAATGCGAAAACAATGTACGAAAAACCGGCGTGGCATTTATTCTGTTAGTTGCAGCTAAGTGTAATAAAAACATGTTGTTGTTGTTGTAGCGGCTACAACAACCCCGCCCAGATCGGTTGATATCTCAGTCGTTGTCGTCGAGTTCCACTAACGGCAGCCCCAAGAAGCGTGCAGCCTCTACGGGGTCGGTCCACAGGGACAACGTCGTTAGGGTTGTCGGGTTTTCCGCGCATGCGAGGAGATGTTTCGAGTCGTGAGGGGTGTCTCCGCATGCCGGACATTCATTTGGCACATCCTCATTTAGTCTACTCAGGTATGAGTTTAACCTGCTGCAGTAGCCAGAGCGAAGTTGGGCTATTGTGGTTCTTGTCTCCCGAGGCAGATGGAGCTCCGTCGCGGCAATGTCCGGTGTTTGTGTGCCTAGAACGGCATTCACAGGGCGGGAGTCTACATATCTTGGGACTGATTCCCTGTGAATTCCGTTCAGGGCCTGTCGGTAGGTTGACGGGTCCAGAGGTTGTTTGATAAACCTCTGGACTTTGTCCGTCAGTTCGTAAAGATGCCTCCTGACGTGCCGTGGGCTCTTCCGCGAGCAGTTGTGCGCTGGGATGGCCACGTCTGTGGCTCCCAGTAAGGAACTGCTTGCAGAGCATTATGTTATGCTCCTATACTGGGAGCATCTGGACCTCGTCATGAAGGTGGTGTTGAGGCGTCATCAGGAGGCATCCTGTCGCAGTTCGTAATGCCGTGTTTTGGCAGGTCTGTAGCTTCATCTATTGCATCCTGCTAGTCCCCGGCGACCATACGGGCCCTGCGTAGTTTAGAACCGGCCGGCCAATTGCCTTGTATGTTGCCAACAACGTTTCTTTATCTTTGCCCCAAGTGCTGCCGGCTAGCGACTTGAGGACATTGTTGCGGCTCTGTACTTTATTGACAATAGCGGTTGAGTGCGCAGAGAAGGAGAGCACGCTGTCGAATGTTACTCCGAGTATTTTGGGGTTATTCACCGTCGGAATTGGTGTGTCATCGACGTGAATTCCCAGCTGTAGCCTGACCTCCTTCGTCCAGGTGGTGAACAAGGTCGCAGAGGATTTCTTAGGGGAGAGGGCTAGACACTTTGCAGTGAAGAAGCGAGAAAGATCGGAGAGATACCCGTTTACTTTCGAACACAGGTCATCAATTCCATTCCCAGTCGCCATGATCGAGCAATCGTCGGCGTAAGAGACAATCGGGACTCCCTCTGGTGGTTGAGGGAGCTTTGAAATATAAAAGTTAAACAGTAGCGGGGAAAGGACACCACCCTGTGGAACCCCCTGTTTGATTTTCCTAAGTTTGCTCGATTTGTCTCTAAACATTACCGACGAGTGTCGACCACTCAGACAATTTGCCGACCACCGTTTGAGCCTCTGTGAGAGAGAGGAAGCCTCTATATCTTCTAGTAGCGTGAAATTCCTGACAGTGTCAAAAGCCTTTGACAGGTCCAACGCTACTAGAATCGTTCCCTCACATCGGTCGATACGAATCTCCTTTGTTGGCAGGTTTCCCCGGTTTGAGCAGTGGGACCACTCTCCCCACCTTCCAGATGTCTGGGATGATGAGAGTGGCCATAGACTAATTGAGGACCTCCGTTAGGTAGGCTACTCCCGCAGGACCCAAATTTTTCAGCATCAGCATACATATTCCGTCGGGATCCATGGCTTTGGGGGCTTTCGCCTTCCCGATGGCCACCTGAACTTCACCACAAGTGAAAGCTAGGGGGCACAATTTGTTGGCAGTTTGTGCAGCCTTCTGGTCACTCGACGCTTGGTTTTGTCCACCGGAGGATGCAGTATGAACTGCCGGCTAAAGTAGCTCGCGCATCAGTGACAGTGACCTTACGGTTGACCAAAGCTTACTCACACCAGAGGTGAAGTTACAGGTCTTCAGATGTTCTTCCCACTTCTTCCGCTTATGTACCTTCACTAGTTGCCGAATCTCCGCGTTGAGATCCCTGATACGGGGATCTCCGGGATCGGCCTGACGAAGGCTCACGCTCATCGGCTAGAACAGCCGCTTCGGCAGGGAAATTAGGACGTGGGTCCGTGATGCATCCTGCCGGTACGAAGCGGGTTGCAGCAGCAGTGACAGCCCTGCGGAACTTACGTTCACCAAGGTGGACGTTGGTTAGTGTGGGGAGAGCAGCGATGGTGTTTTCAGTAAATTCCGCGAAGCCTTTCCAATCAGCTTTGGAGAAGTTGATATATGTTCGGTGCTCCGCGGAAGCAAAGTTGGTTGGTTTATCGATCGAGATGACTATGGGCAGATGGTCTGATGACAAAGTCAGCTTAGGTCGCCATGATATGCTGTTTATCACACCAGCGCTGCCTATTGCTATATCTGGCGAGCTGCAGCAGCTGCCCATAATCCTGGTGGGTGCGTCGTCGTTCATTGTGCAGAATGTCGAATCGTCTATCTGCTCAGCCAAATCGGTTCCCCTACGATCGTTTCACCTCTGAGGAGCGCACTTATGTCAGGGTGATATCCTGCCGGGCAGCAGTTTCGAGGGTGCGGGGTGCGAGAGATGTGTGTGGCCGCGACGCTATTGGCTGTGTGCGCTGCTGAGGTGGTTGCCGCCCTGTGGTGGTGGTGGGTGGCGTCGCGGTTGAGGTTTGCGACCGTGCTGCGCAACACGGGCCCTCGAAGTTCCTCGTCCAATCTCGCATGGTGCGCAGACCTGAACATGCCCTAAGGTGTCACCAGCCAAGGCAGGTGTTGCATTTGACTGATGTCACATTACGGAATATCCTGGTCTGACATACCGTGCAGATTGTAGGAGGAACCAAGAGTTGTTGGCGGCGGCGTGTGTGTGGTGGTGCGGTTGTGAGTGTTCTGTGGTCTGTCGCGGTTGTGGTGTGGTCCATTGTGTTGTTATGTTGTTGTGCTGTGGTGTTTGTGTGGGTCTGCTCAGGTGGACTGGGGTTAGCTGTGGAGGCTGCTCTTTTTGAGCAGCAGGGGGCCACAAACGACGTGGTCCACTGCCGATGTGTCCTTAGTCCTGAGCAGACTCCGAGGTAGCTCCACCCCTCGCAAGCATTGCACTTGACTGAGGTGGAGTTGTGGCGCAGTCGTCTCTGACATACACAGCAGGTGTAGGTTTCTGGCCCTGGGTTTGACTCGATGCCAGCCCTGAGTAGAAGAAAACGTAGCGAATGCAGCCCTATGGACGAACAACTTCTGAGATACTTCGCCGACCTAAACCGGGCTAGATCGCCGAAACAACAGCCCTTGGTCGGGTAAAACCCGAGTCATCCCGGTACGTAGAACCGGCTGTCGTGGGAATAATAATAAAAACATGGAGGTGGAAGATGTTGCCGATATATCAGCGGTTCAATTTTCACTTTTGGTTTCCATGTATGTACTATGGGCGGATGACCAATTTTCGGATGATTTTTTTTTTTTTGGGCGAAACTCAAGATAAGGCAGATTACTTTAATATAAGGTTTGAATTAGTGATGCCAATAACAATAAATGAGAAAGCCTTTAATTTTAGTAATTATTTGAATAATTTTTATATAAACAAAATCTTTCTAATATCCCTCTAGTATAAGTAAGTAGTGCAACGTTAACAATTTCAGTAGACACGGGGTAATGACCAGTACGTACCTTTCTGTTTACCTTTCCCTTTCTTTTTTATTAACGATGTCATAGGCTGTAGATTATCGCCACCACATCGATTACCAGAATACAGCGCATTCGTTATTTTCGCCGTCGTTTACCAGAAGTAGTGTACTCGCTACTTGCCCAGGTATTTACAGTAGTGAGTAAAGTGACTACTTACCTAGGTATTTACAGTGTAGACCTAAGTCACTACTTACTCAGGTATTTACCGTAAATTGCAAACTCGCTACTTACCCAGGTATCAGCATACTCGCTGCTTACACAGGTATTTACTATGGACAGTGTACTCGCTACTTACCCAGCTATCAGCATACTCGCTGCTTACCCCGGTATTTACTGTTGACAATATACTCGCTACTTACCCAAGTATCAGCATACTCGCTGCTTACCCAGGTATTTACTGTTGACAATATACTCGCTACTTACCCAAGTATCAGCATACTCGCTGCTTACCCAGGTATTTACACTATACAGCATATTCGCTACTAACTAAATTCATTTAAAATGAAAATATACAATTACAGGCATGCTTTTACGTACTAATTTATTTAAATCCATTGCTTCTACAAATTGCTTATACAAATTTAACTTGAAAAATATTGCGAATATAAAAAAAACTAACAAGTGGTATATGTTGTGACTCACACAAACTTTTTCAAACTTTGGAGAAAATTCAGAAAATTTTCCAAATTGCAAACTTTTTAATAACAATTTCAATTTCGCGAAAAAATCAATTCCAAATACTTGTGCGAGTCACTGTATAGATATAAGCGATTTTCTATTTCGTTAAGGTTTAAGAAAGTTTAAAATTAATAGTAATAACTAATACTAAGTTCAGACCAAAATTGATCTTGTAATTAACATACTTATCGTAATTATCTCGCCAATCCCCTTGAGATAGCAAGATTTCGCAAGTGGATCAGGGGTTAATCCTCATGAAATCTCGCTGTGCAACCCTGATTTAGCGCCCTCTGTTTGTGAAAACAAATTCACCACAGCTGATGTTGACAATTATTAACTGTCAAATTGTAGTTAAGAATTAATATAAAATAAACGAAAGTTACTGGCGAAAATTTAATTGCGGATGGACTCTAAACAAAAAAAAGGGTACTTTGGAATGAGGCGGCGGAGGCTGCTCTGATTGAGTTGTGGCGCGAGAAAATGCCAGAGCTGCGGTCTGCTCGAAAGAATGGCCATATCTATGAGGAGATGGCCAGCGATCTGGGAAACATTGGCTTCGTATATACTGGAGCGGAAGTGAGAGTTAAGTTACACAACTTCTCCAACAAATACAGGTACATAAGTAGCTACTAAATTAACTTTTATTTTCTTTCATTTATTTGTTAAATACTTATAGGCAAGAAAGGGCAAAAGTTGGTCCGTCGGGTGGCTCTCCATCTACGTGGAGACTGTATAATGCCGTCCATGAAGCCCTTGGATGCCAAAAGAGCTACTGCGCTGACGAGTTGATGGAGGATAGTATTATGGCTACGTAATAATAAATTCTATTTAATTTCGAGATCATTTTTTATTGTTTTATATGTATATAATATTTTAGTTGATTTTGACTGCAACGAAGCCGAGTTTTACAAGTGTATCGAAATCGAGACGGATGGAGAGTCAACAACATGCCCACCGCTTCCCAGTCCTAGCTCATCAAATGTAGACTCCTCCAATAGGCCTTCCTCGAGCGAGCCTGCAAAAAACAAAAGAAGACGGCAGTGTCAGTGATGGAGGATATGCGCACCGACTTCTTAATGGCAACACAAGAAATGAAGCAAGCAGATGACAAACGGCTTGCCATTTTGCAACAGTATGCGGATAATGTGGGCGAAATGAAAGACGCGTTCGTAGAATTTCTTCGTCGTCAAAATAATAATTAAATATATTAACTTTGCCGAACTTAAAAATTATCCGACGTGTAACATTTTTCCATACAGCCAGAGTCAAAAGATGGTATGTACTTTGTTGTAATATAATACTTATTAGCAATTATTCTAGTGAAAAATTTTTTTCCTTAATTTTGTATGAAGATATATCGACTGCTGAGTGGAAGATCGCCCTATCTCGGCAGCCAGTTCGAAAACGCCCTATCCCAAAAAACTTTTCAAGAACGCCCTATTTAAAAATTTTATTGAAAAACACACTATCTCAGAATTTGATTGAAGAACGCCCTATTTCAGAATTCGACTCAAAAATGCCCTATCTAACTTCAAAATGTATTGGAAATGTGCTGATATATGGCGTTTTTGAATCGGCAGCTGAGATAGGGCGTAAAATTCACAAATTTCCAAAAATGTTCATCAAATTTTCAAACTTTTTATAGAAGCTGAGGAGAATTTACGAGTATGTAGTTTTGTAGCCCATTAAATTTTAGTACAGCAATATCGCATAATCAAAATCTATTTATATATATGTACATATGTATATAGAAGAAAAAGCGCAACAGGTGGTTAAAAACAAATTCTCAAAAATCTTCAGCGACTTGAAACTTGCGCTTTTCTATACTAAAATTAAATGCCTACGAAACTGCATACTCGTAAATTCTCCTAAGCTTCTTTAAAAAGTTTGAAACTTCAATGAAAATTTGTGGAATTTTTGTGAATTTTAAACAATGTGTGAAACTTTGATTTAGATGGTTTATGTTATAAAATTAACTACATATATTTTCATACAAAATTAAGGGAAAACTATTTTCTTGTAAATAATTGTTAATATTATATTAGTACAAAGTGTATACTACCTTTTAACTCTGTATAACTGTATATTAATTCGTTGAAAGATTTTCCTCCGAATGTAAATACGAAATGAGAATATAACAGACATTTTTTTTTTGAGATTAGCAAATTGCCGGAAAGTTAATGTATAGCTCCTAAACTATTAATTCGGTTGAAAAATGTTGTTGGCTTGGATGATAACAAATTCGATAAGCTTTACTAGTGCAAAAATAAATCTACAGATTGGCCAACTATATTAAAACTATGCCAATTAAGCGGGTGCAATCTTTTCTGATTTCCAAAAACCGAAATTTGCTAACCTCAAAAAAATTTTATTTCTTATATTCCGATTTCATATTCATATATTTTGGGAAATTTTACATCTCAAAAAACTATTTCAAATTTTCAAAATATTCAAGAATTTATTTAAAATATCTCGAAAAAATATTCTTTGTTATATTCCGATATAGTACTCGGATTTATTGTCAACTAATGTAATAAATAACATACCAAAATGCGAAACAAAGGCTTGTCTTATTTCCTCTGCCCTTGTGTTAAAGATTTCAGATATGTTGGGTTCGTCTTCTGGCCACTGTCGACTTTGGTCTTTAATTTGCTGTGCCGCAATCCACTTTTCATTGATTTCATCATTTTGCTCATTCAGGAAGTTGTGCAAAACACAGCATGCTTTGATAATAGCTTTCGCGTTGATCATGTGGTTGTCCAGGCCTTTGCCAACCCGCCTAAACCTTGCCTTTAAATGGCCGAAAGCATTTTCGACAACTCTTCGGCACTTAGACAGGGCAAAGTTAAATTTTTTTTGATTCAACGGTTGGTTAACGCAAAAGGGATACGGCTTCATCAAATGTACATCTAGTTTGAAGGCAGAGTCGCCTAGCAAAATAACTGGAACATTAACAGATGATATTCTCCTAGTCATTTCTTTGAACAAGCTGCATTGTTGGAACTGCCGTTTTAATGACGAACTTTCAAAGATTGCTGAATTATTACAACGGCCTGGACTACCAACATTGATGTAAATGAAACGACACCTATAAAATAATAAAAGAAAATTATATGTATGTTAAAAAGTTCAAAAATAGCTTTATGTAAAAACTTGCCTTGCATCCACCAAAGCCAAAAGGACCATAGAGTACCAGCCTTTATAGTTGTGGTAATCAACTGCATCTTCTGCTGGTGGATGAACTTCTATGTGGCACCCATCTGAAACCTTCATGTCAAAGCAAATCCATTCTAAAAAATACAATTTCCTACCAATAGCTCCTAACACTTGAGGGAAACCCAGTGATTCAAAACCATTTAAATACTCCCTTAATTGAATTTCGTTCATTGGGAATTTATTCAAATATAACGGCCACAAACATCTCTACAATTCATGGCAGAACTCAATCAAAATGGTGCAGACAGTGCTTTTACCGATACCAAACATATTTGCAATTGTGCGGTATTCTGCCGAAGAGCCAAGGGCGTACAAAGCAATTGCAACTCGTTTTTCTAAAGTAATTGCCTTGCGATAGTTGGTGTTTTTCCTCTCCAGACCTTTTAACATATCGCACAATTTCTTAAAAGACTTACGCTTCATCCGAAAATTACTTTTAAAAAATGCATCGGAATTCATCTGGCAATCGACTTCCCAGAACTTCTGGCCACGAATCTATATTATGTACTTATTTTAATTAAACCAAGGCAATTATTATACAAATGTTATACTTGCCTTTGTCCAAACTGACCTTGTTGCATTTGATGCACATGCACTAACTAATTTGTGCATTGTTTGAGCAAGAAACAAACGTCTCATTGCCTGGCGCCTAAAATCAAATAATTCCTCCATCATTTCCATTGAATGGAGAATATTTAAGAAAAAGAAGATAACTATTATTACTATAAAACGCATATTTAACCGTTTACGGGATTTAAAAAAATTTAAATAGACAATATGCAATATGTCAGAAACAGCTGTTGCATGAATCTCCAACAGCAGTGTGAACGGCGAGAATTAATAAAAATATTTATTTTGGTTTGAGGAGATCAATTTTTGGTCTGAACATAGTATAAGTTACAAAAGCTTAAAGGAATACCTAGTCTGAAAAAAGTTACAAAACTGAAAAATAAATTACCAAGTTCATTATAAAAAAAATATATAAATTTTGGTAAAAAAAAATTACCAAAACGACAACGTAGATTTTAACCCGTACTGTTATTATTACTGCTATTCATTACGCTATTTCTTTTGAACACACGCTTTTTTTGAAGCTGTATGGCCCTTTTCAGTAGGAGCTCTGAATGTCCTATTCCTTTTCCAATTGCATCTGACATTATATACATAATTATAATTAAAATGTTGAGAATATTTATAGATTTAAAATTAACTAACCGATTAATGCTTCGTAGAAAGATTTAAATTGCCTTAAACTTTCTTTCCCCTGTACACCTTCTACATTTATTTTCATCTGGTCACACAAAACGTTTTTTAAATTTTTGGCTACACCCTCTGGTCCAAGGTTACTTTGAATTGCCGATATCTGTGAAAATATAAACCAAATGAAATTCTGTGTCTTTACATAAATATGTACTTATGCATACATACATATAAGATCCTGTTTCCTCCATTTATTTTTTCATGGATTGTCTTCAGGCCCTCGAGGTCTCCAAAATTACCTTCTGCTCGGCCACAGTGTCCGCCAAAAAACCAATTTGGTTCTGAGTGATGCTATCTTCAACTGAAAATAAAAAATAATTTATTACAAAATAAACAAATTGCCCCTCTCAATATACATATGTACCTTTTTGTTCATCAATTTTGGTTTCTATTTCTTCCATCTTTTCCATTATGTCATCAAGAGTTTTTTTATATCGTTCAACATGACTGAGCAGCCGCAATTCCGTTCGGGTTCTGAAATAAAATTAAAATTATTATATTATGCACATTAAAGTAGTCCCAAAAAATTAAGTCGGCACATATATGTATATAGGTATTTAAACAATAAATTTTAAACTACTTATGGCATATACTAAATTCTACTTTCTTAATCTTTCGTCGAATTTCGGACATTTTTAAGTACTTGTTTAGTTCAATGGTGACGGTATTAATATACGAAGTGTGTACGTACAACATATAAATGAAGGCAGTTAGTTCTTGTAATGATGTAGCATTGGCAATAACAACCAATCATTATAGTACGGTATGCCTACGGCATTGCATTCAAAATCCAGTGAAAAAAGCTCATCTAGATTACTCGGCACGAGGTCAACTAAATAAATACCTATATTGGTAGAGTCAAATGGCTCGGTATAAAAACTCCTAAGATTCCTAAATCTCCTACCAACTGTATTTCCACCATTATCTTCCATAAAAGATTTTGGCTGCATTTCTTTATTCATTCTGAATGCTTGGAATAAACTTTTTTGTTTATTTATTCTTTAGAACGTTCCTGATGATATGTTGACGTATATTTCAAACGCATTCTGTTTATTCCGGCTGTGAAATGGGATTATCCGGAATGTATAAAGAAACGCAGCCTTTATAATAACAGGTATATTTTCTTTAATGTAGATATAATTGTCAGGTGATTTAGCTGTCAAAATACAACCATGAAACTGAACTGCCAACTAATTTGGGCTCACTGACAAGAGAAGGAACTACAATCTTTTCTTCTTCTATTTTCCTATGAATTTGTTCTAATATTTTGCTAGGCTTTCGAACACTGCGCTTAAGAAATTGTAGACAATTTTCGAATGCATAAGACGACCCTTCAACTGGATCGCCTACCTGTTCTATGGTCTCCTTTATATGAAGCAAACTATGAGCATTATAACTAAGGCTATTTTCCCCGAAAATAATTGGAAAGTTTTCTACGAAAAGTCCTAGCATTTGTTGGCACATATTCAAATTCGATGAACGTTGTTTTGGGCAACATAGCATCCTATAAGCGCAATGGAGTAAGGACCGTTTGCACCATGTCTAGTTAACGCTAACTGGAGGTACATCCTTCAGTTAAGCACGTTAACTGCTTTATCGATCACATGTTATATGATGGGTGTCGATAACGTCGATAAAGATGTGTAACTGGGAGTTAGAATTAACTAGACATGGTGCAATCGGCCCTAAGAGGAACTGGTAATATTGGCCGTCAGACAGTTCGTTTTTAAACACTACAATCCCTGTCTACAGCGGAAATTGCTTAAATTCTGTGCCTTTCCAATTTGGGTTTTATTTAAATTGGTTTTAATATATTTTCAGTTTATTCTATTTGAATTTATTTTATATTTGAACTAGGCCTGTGCGATTAATTGATTACTCAAAATTTTAATTAATCATAAAGTAAATAACTCAGTTATTCGATTAATTAGAAATTACGATTACTCAAGAGTTCAGTTACTCGAGTAATCAAGATTTTGGATTAACCAAAAAAAAAAATATTTGAGTAATTTGCTTCATGATTAATAACATTTCGAGTAAAATGAGTAATCAACATTTCAACTCTTTACATATGTATAAAGTAGTTAAAGTTCCTTGATACTGTGAAAACAACGTTTCTGTTTTCAAAAATTAAAACGAAATTTTTTTTTCATATACAGAATGTAAAAAATAAAATAAGCATTTTCTAAAGCAAACTCTTTTAACGAGCAAAATTATTATTTTTGAGTAATCATATTTCAAGTAACTCGATTAATCATCGTTTTGAGTAATCAAAATCTTGATTACTCGAATAGTTGATTTACCGAATAATTGATTAACCAACTTGCTCGATTAATCGAATAATCGCACAGCCCTAATTTGAACAATTCCACATAACTTTTCCCGTGTTTTCCTGGTTATACCATGTTCTGACCGACAACGAAAACACTTTGAAAACGTGTTTTGGGATTGTGGGCTGAAGGCTGTTCACACCGGCTGTTACTGTTTTCGTTGACATTTCCTACATCCTCTGATTACAGTTTTACTACACAAAAACAATACCAAAATGCTTTTCCCTCATTTTCTTTTCATTAGCAACCTATTACTTTCTTATTTTACTTTTGCCAGCCAATTAACAATAAATCCGAAATGGCGTATTAAAGATGATAAAATATTACTTCCACTTCGATAAATAATCGAAAAAAACTAGTGAAGACACCGATTGGAATGAGTGGAACGTGAGTTTTCAAGTAGTTTTCAGCGAAAACTGGTTTTCGTTTGACAGATTTTACATGGACGAAAACACATGTTTTAAGTCGAAAACCAGTTTTAGCAACGAAAACGTGTTTTCGATGTCGGTCAGAACATGGTATTATGCCACTCGTGGTTATTAATCTAAAAACATCATAACCCTAGTAAGCAGCTGTTTGTGAAACGTGACGTTGCCGGACTTGCACTTCACGATTTCATGAAATGATGCCGGATTCAAGGTTAACTTTCGTGTATAACTCAATTCATCAAATGGTGTTTATGCAGCCAATTTCAAACCAAATTCATGAAATGGATTCGTGAATTAACCTACGCATAAACGTAGTAACAGACTACTCATTTACGCAGAAAGAAGTTCTGCCCTTCTTCTTCGCCAACACAAACGAGAATTCTGCGTAGTAAGGGTTATAATACCTAAGCGCGGCCGAAGGCCGCCTCCGCAGAAAGAAGATCTGCCGCTCTTCTCCGGCAACACAGAAAGGAGAATTCTGCGTAGTAAGGGTTATGATCCCTAAGCGCGGCCGAAGGCCGCCTACGCAGAAAGAAGTTCTGCCACTCTTCTCTGGCAACACAGAAAGGAGAATTCTGCATAGTAAGGGTTATGATGCCTAAGCGTGGCCGAATCCCGCCAACGCAGAAAGAAGATCTGCCACTCTTCTTCGGCAACACATAAAGGCGAATTCTGCGTAGTAAGCGCGGCCGAAGGCCGCCTACGCAGGAAGAAGTTCTGCCACTCTTCTCCGCAAAACAGAAAGGAAGATTCTGCGTAGTAAGGGTTATGATCCCAAAGCGCGACCGAAGGCTCCTACGCAGAAAAAGTTCTGTCAGCTCTTTAATTGTAAAAAACTTAAAGTCTTTCACATTTATTGTTATTCGCATCATTAACTAAAACCTTTTGCCTTATCCTGAGTTTCGCCCGAAAAAATTTCACCGCCCATAATAAATACATGGAAACCAAACGTGAAAAGTGAACCGGTTCGGGGAAAATGAAACTCATGATAAGGCCTCTTCTCTAAAAGTAATATATTGGCAACACCAAGCACCGCCATGTTTTCATTACACCTAACTGCAACCAGCAGAATAAATGCGACGCCAGTTTTTTGTACATTGTTTTCTCATTAATATTTAATTAAATCAATAAGTTTCGGGGTTTTTGTTTTACAAATTCAGTTAAAGTAAACTATAGCTGTGTGGCATGGAGGGGGTGGCTGTAAGGTTATTGCGTATGCGGATGATCTTGCACTAACAGTAAGTGGGAAATTTCCACAGACCCTATGTGACATTATGCAGGTAAAACTGAAGGAAGTCGAGAGTTATACAAAAAATAACGGGTTAGGGGTAAACCCAAGCAAAACAGAACTTGTACTGTTCACAAGAAGGTACAAAACCCCCCATTGATAACACCAACGCTGGCACAGACCACACTAGAATTAAGCGAATCTGCTAAATACCTGGGGATAGTCCTAGATAAAAAAATTAAGCTGGATTCAAAACACCGAAGAGCGGGTTCGGAAGGCCGGTTGCCCTATACAGCTGCAGGAGAGCAATCGGCCAAAAATGGGGTTTAGCCCCGAAGCTAGTGTACTGGATATACACCGTCGTGGTGAGGCCCATACTTCTGTACGGAGTAGTGGTATGGTGGCCAGTGCTGGAGAAGAAAATAAACAGTATTAAATTACAAAAAGTGGAGAGAACGTCCCTGATCTGCATTAGTGGAGCTCTCCGCACAACACCTACTATGGCAATGAATACGATTCTTAACCCTCGTCCGTGCGACTAGGTACAATTGTAACTTTTGCGTTTTTAAATTACAATAACTTTTTTTCCAGAAAACTTAGAGGGCTGGATCTTCGTGACATCTCTACATTTTTGTTGCGCCACATGTTCCCTTAATTTAAAACAAAATGGGCCACTATTTTCTGAAATAGAGGGCCGTGTTAAATTTACACCCACGTCAGAGCGCATAGGTACAATTGTACCTTCATATATCTGGTGTGAAGAAAAAAGAAGATTATTATTATTTTTAATTATATATAATTTTTTTTATAAAAAAAAAGAAACACAAACGGAGCTAATTCATATAAGAAGCGATAATAAACTATATAAAAAAGTAACAAGCGAGACAATTCAATTTAGGAACAACGATTTATAATATACATTTTGACATTTTTAGAGAGTTTCTTCGCAATAAATACACGTTGTTTTTGAAACTGAATGTTCATCACAAATTGGATAAGCACAAGATATGCAAAGCATTCGAGTTTTGCGTTGTTTCCTATTTGAGTTCCGACAGATATAGCAACGTCCAGTGATAGGGGAGGCTCCGCGGCTACCATGAGGTAATTGAAGGACAGCTGCTGTAGATGCCACAACGCGACGGCCAAGTACCATTTCTATTGCACTTCGAAGGAAATGGCTTCTCATCATCATTCGATTTGCACTTCGAGATTCAACTGAAGGCATGCATAGCTGATTGGAGAGATCTTTTAGAAACTTTCGACGTTGATTTTTTCCCTGAAACCGGGGGTTATGATTTTTGTAGATTATGTAGGATGCTAAACCAGAATTGTGATCGCAAGTAGCAGCAAATATAAACTGAACCAAATAAACATCGTATTATTTTTGTTCCGGTCAGGGCTACCAACTATCCTTAGCTATTTGGTGCCATATTAAGGATAAAAAAGTGCAAAACTGTTCCAAATAGAAAAATAAAAGTTCCAAAAAAGGTGCTATCCTTTATAACGCTTCCCATGTAGCTAAAAAGAACCACATTTCTAAAACAAAAGTGCAATGCCATAATACAATGAACCAGTTGAATAACCTTTAGACATTAGAAAATTTTAATTGAGAAAAAGAAGTACACCCAAAGTATTTCACAAAAATATTTTGAAATATTGCTATTTTTCAAAAGTGCCATTTTGGCACTTTGTGCCAAATTGAAAAATTAAGTGCCATTTGATGTAAAATATTGCCAAAAATGGCACGGTTTGAGCCAAGTTGGCAGCCCTGGTTGCATGTATATGGCACACCAGTATGAAAAATATTGAGTACATACATATGTATGTATGGAGGGTACATATTGTTGTGGTGTACTCGTGTATTTTTCGGAGTGCATTTTATGCAGGCTACTGTGTTTCTATTTTTACTTTTTTTTTAAACAATTGTCATAACAAAAAATATCTAAACATGTTCAAAATAACGTGTAATGATTAAATGTTATCAGTTTTTATAAAAAAAATAAACTCCCAGTAAAAATTCATATCAAAACTATATGAAGGTACAATTGTACCTTTGCGCCCGGTTAGCGTTGTAAGAATATGCGCCCGGACGAGGGTTAACATCATACCCATAGATATTATGGGAGGACAATACAGCCCTAAGACTACAGGGGCCTAAAAGCTGGAAAGCGGCTCGTTGTGGTCACACTACAATTCTGAGAAACCGACAACTACCGAGTACAACGGACTACTGTGTACCAAGGCTCACTTTCACTAAAGGTTATAGCGTAACGCTACCTAGCAGAGAATCATGGCTCGAAGGAGATGCCATAAGATTTTACACGGACGGCTCCAAACTAGGGTAGGAGGAGGCGTCTACTCGGAGAAATTGGGAATAAAAAGATTATTCCGACTACCTGACCACTGTAGTGTCTTTCAAGCCGAATTGGCAGCCATACAAGAAGCCGTTGACAGCCTGAAACTAGCTGTTATCGCCACTACGGAAATATAGATATACTCAGACAGTCAGGCGGCCCTTATAGCGCTTGACTCTGCCACTATAAATTCAGAAACAGTTGCCAACTGCCGCAAATCACTTAATGTGATGGCAGAGCAGTTCGCTTTGCACCTGGTATGGGTACCGGGGCACAGTGACATACCAGGAAATGAGAAGGCAGACGAGCTTGCAAGGGCGGGTACTTCCTCTCCACTTTCACCAGCCTGCAAGAGGACGGGTAAGCCACTCGCTTCCTGCAAGCTCTTACTAAGGGAGAACTTCCTTGAAGAAGCGGCCTCCAGATGGGAGCGCACTGAAAACTGTAATACATCGAAGCTTACATGGCCAAAATGGGATGTACGGAGATCGAGAGAAATTCTCATTCTCAATAAAGGCGATATGTCACCGGCCATTGGTCTGCTCACAGGACATATCCTGATAGGAAGGCACGCAGAACGCCTCGGGGTTAGTCACAACGACTACTGCAGGAGCTGCCACGACGAAGAAGAGCCTGAATCAATAAGGCACTTACTCTGCGATTGCCCAGCACTAGGCAGGAAAAGACAGAAATTCCTAGGTATAGGTCTTCTAGACGATCTAAGCGCAACTGCTAAGTTTGGAATACGGCAGTTGCTAAGGTTCGCAGACTCCACGAACTGGGTTAAGGAGTAGGGGTTTTTGGGTCCATGTGATATCAGAATGGGCCCTGATCGGGCCTAAGTGTGCTGTCGGCCTCTGAGCCTAGCAGCCACTTCAACCTAACCTAAACTATAGTGAACATCTAGATACCAATATGTGTTCACTTAATTCATTTATTAACGTGAATTCAGTACTGACAAAGTTGAGCTGAATGAAACGGTTTTTTGCGAATGACTTTTGGACGGTTTAAAAAAATCATTTTCCGCTTTCGGATTCTTAATACTGGCAATAATACGTGTCTTCTTCGGTTATTTTGCGTCAATTTTCGGTGGGGACCATGAAGTGCACAATTACCCATTTTACTTCGTTTTACTTCACTTTCCACAATTTAGATTTATCTCCGCAATAAATAAAAATTTCTATGAAATATATGATTTATTTAACCAAAATCAACAATCTTTTGCTAAAATTCTTGTTAAGTAGTAAGTATGGCAATGTAACTTTTCACAAAAAGCTACTAACAAGACGCCTAATAAATCTGCGATCTGGCATCGGTTATGTGGAGCAAGTCATTTTGGTTTCCATTTTCACATATATAGTTGTAAAACCCACAGAAATAAATGGGTGGATAAAGTTTCATACTTAATAAATACTACTAAATATTTGAAGAAAATAACAATTATATTTTAGTTTTCATACATCTTCAATTTGGCAGCAAAAATTAAACGTTAGGTTCTTTCCCGCACGCAACGCCGGATCCCGCGGGTGCCCAAAATAGCCTTGAAATTATTCCTGTACTTAACAAAATGGGTAATAGAGAGCGTAAATTGGAACGTATTGGATCTTCCTGCCCGAAACAGCCCGGACTTTTTCTCCGGGTAAAAATGGATAAAGCGTCAAAGTGCATATCAGCTGTTTTGTTTACTTGTTGCCTGCATTTACTTGGTGCTTTTAAGGAATAGTGAATGTATTTTCAATCTTTATATTCTTAAAATCAAATTTGTGAAACAAAAATTCAATTTCCAAGAGTTTGCATTTAAGTGACAAAAACAAAAACAACACGAATCACCTGTTTTCAAATTCTGGGCACGAAATGTGGTTTTTTGCGTTCCCGTACTTCTGGATTATGTTCCATTTTTGAGAGCAAACTTTTCGCTTATTCTCTAATTACCGGATCCGGTCCGTATTGTTAGGGAAAAAACCTATTTAAGTGAATCTTATGATGACGTTATTGCTGTGTATCTGGTGATGAATTTAGTGCTGTGAATCGATAATCGATTAATTATAATTTAGTGCTAATATCATCAATGAACTGTAATTTTTGATTTTCTTTTCTCAACGTTTGGGAAATTTTAATTTTAAAGATATTCCAGGACCAAATTTGCACAGGAACACAGTAAATTATAAATTAGTAAAGGTTAAATATTACTTTTATTGTGATACAAAAATAATCGATTAACCAATCAGGTGATAAATAACCTAATCGAAAAACCCACTCGCCTAATAGAGCTCAAAATTCGTCACTTCGATAATCACTTCACTTTTCCTCCCAATTCACTCCGAAATACTTCACTTTTAATGTGTTTTCACTTCGCTCGAAAATTAGTAAACGGCAGCACTGGCCCGAACACAATGAAAACGACGAGCAACGGACCACAGCTGTCGGGCTACGCGACGACTGTGGTTGTGGCCAGATTAGATCTTTTTCTATTTTTCCAGCGACAGATAAGGTTCTTCCTCTTCTTTTATGTCAAACTCATACTAATTCATAATGTCGCTGCCGCGTTCAAAGAAATCATGTCGCCATCGACAAAGCGTTTAGATAATGAAGATAACAAATTGCGGGCTGTGGCCCGTAGCTCATCGTTTTCAATGTGTTCAGAACTTCATTTACAGGATTTTGGAGGAATTTTGAACACGGGATCATTTTTCCTGTAACTTCCTGCAAGTTCGTGTAAAACCTGTAAGTTCATGTAGTACTGGATCAGAGCTGTTATCAGAGCTTTTATCTTGATAAATATTGGCAGCAATTTGGTACTTTGACAGCTAAGTTTTCATATGCACGATAACTTCGTGGCGGCAACATTAGACATGTTTTATTTAACCATCACAAGCTAATAGCTAAATTGGTATAAGTTACGAATCCGAACGTTGCAAAAACTAAAAAATTAGTACGGACGTCGATAAAGGTTTCTGGTACAAGTATAACGGTATAATTTTTTTGGGGCGGAAATGACAACAACGGTAGTTACGAAAGGTCAAATGAAGCGCTTTTTTCAAATCCAAGTATCTCGAAAACCATCGCACGGATTCTGCAATTTTTGATGTCATTCAATAGGAAATATGGTTCGCTTAATTAGGTATACAAATGTTATATATACCTTCTAAAGTTTTAGCAAAAGTCCAATCTATGTAAAAAGAAATTTAAATAGTTTTAAACAAACACATTTTCCTTTAAAAATTACCTTATTAATTACATTTAAAAATCCTTTAAGTAAATAGCACACGAATAAAGCTTTCATCTGATATACAATATGTTGTGTTAAGTCCTCGCTATACAGAGGGTTTAAAATAAATATATCCCGTCGGCCCAACTTGGGCTGCGCTGTTCAGAG
>NW_023458556.1:101719961-101724526 GCF_013731165.1 Rhagoletis pomonella | reverse complement strand
CCTTTTTGGAGAGGGCATGAACCGCCATTGACATAAATGCAATCCCGGATCTCGTAGGCGCCCTGTAGGTCCCTAGGGAGCCATTAGAAAAATTACCAAAAATCACAATTTTCACTTGCGTTTTCGCTTGTTTTAAGCAAATTAAAGCACTCACTTATATCAAAACGCAGGAAACACTTGGAATTGTACTAAAATTTATAATTTAGTTATTAAAGTTTATATTAGCGATAATAAAAACAACTTGTGAAACCGCATGGCGTCAAAACGCCAACATTTAATTAAATCTTTTAAACAGGTGAAACCCTATTCAAAAACCTCTAAAAATAGTCCTAATGATTAATCTAAACCATTTCTCAGTGATGAGAGGTCTCGATTCATTTCATCGAATTTCAAATCTCTCTGTAACTTCAAAAACTGAAACCTGTGGACAGTTACGTAGAATCCCAGTTCTTTAATTTTACTTCTGATTTTGGAAATTCGAAATAACGGTGCAGATGTGATGACCTTCAAAAAAAATAGATGGCAACTATAATTAAAAATATTATCAGCCCATAGTTTTTTTTAAAACTCTTTCGTTTGACACTAATATTTCGATATTTCATTTATGTATCTTTCGTATAAGTAAAACAAATCCGACTTTTCAAACAGGTGGCAACCCCTTTAAAAGTATTTTCAAACTAAAATTTTCGCCTGGCATTGTTATACATATTCCAATTAACTGATGAATTAAATTGAATTTAATTTTTTAAGCACATGGCAACTCTCCTAAATACAGTTTAGAAATAAATTATTTTCAATCCATTCACTTATTAAATAATTTGAGCTTAATTTTTTCAACAAAAAAAAAACCAAGTGTTCTGCTTAAGGTTTTCTTAACACTCGTACTTTTGATAACCATATTTTAAAATTTCATGTAACTTTTGTATAATTAAACGAAATACCACTTTCAAAATAGGCGGCAACCTTCATAAAAATTATTTTCGAACTAAAATTTCCTTAAATATTTTTCGTCTGACATTGTTATAAAATTCCATGTAACTGATGAATTAAGTGGAAATTTATGTTTTAAACACGTGGCAATCCTCCTAAATATAGTTCTTAAGTAAAGGATTTTAAACTCATTTCCATTGATAACCATCGGTTTGTAATTTATTTAACTTATTAAATAAGTTTAGTTTAGCCCTTTAAACTGGGGCAACCCTCAAACACATCAAAAATGTTCTAAATTGTCAAAGTAAGTATTTCTTGAAGCTCTTTCATTTGACATCCATCGTTAATATTTCATATAAAAAATAGTTCAATTAGACTTCTCAAATAGGTGGCAACCCTATTCAAAATATTTTCAAACTACATCTTTTGTATGACACCCATATAGCGATATCTTATTAAGTTTCCAAATTCCTTTAATTGAAATTGAATTACATTTTTTTTAACTTGTGGCAACCCTCCTATACGTAGTTAAGTTATAAAGCCTTTTCAATACCGTTTCGATTGATACCCATATTTAATAATTCATTTAACTTTTTAATTAATTTGAACTTAATTTCTTAACAGGTGGCAACTTTTTTCGAAAAAGTAAAACCTTCTTGAACATCCACACCCTAATTTAATTTGGTACCTCACTTTTGAAATCGAACGGACGTTGCGGATCTGAGGGCATTGATTAGTAAATACCTTGAGTTTAATTATTTAACAGGTGGCAACTCTTTTCGAAAAAGTAAAACCTTATTGCACATCTACAGACCAAGCGCTTTAATTTGACATCTCATTTTTGAAAATGGGGCGAACGGTACAGATCTTTTATGCTGCACAAAAAATGCCTTCGCGTATTATATATATAGATATTTCAACAATATGTAACAAAATCACAAACCGATACGAATTTACAGCTAATAGTTATTTACGTTGAACTGTCAAAATACCGAATGAAGAAGAGGCGAGTGGTTAACCCACAGTATTTTTCCGAAGAACCCTCACTACGTAGAATTCTCCTTTCCGTGTTGCCGAAGAAGAGGGGCAGAACACCTTTCATGCTTAGGTCTTTTCCGTTTGGTTGGTTGGGTGCTTTTTCGTTTTCTTTTAAGCTCTTCTTCGCACTGAGCGTTTCACAGTTCATTGAATGAAATCGTTATTGCCTGTTAATCGTTGGCACGGAAATTTTGTAAAGCGTTTTTAATTAATACATAAATTGCAGTAATATTAAAAAATATTCCTAAAAAAGGTGTTTATATGAGAGACAGGTGAAATAATAGTGATTATGAATGTTTATATTTCTGCTTTGAGCCTTTTCCAAGCGAAAAAAGCAGCAAAACGCAAGTGAACAATGTGATTTTTGCCCATTTTTGTAAAGGGTCCCTAGGGTCTAGCTTGCGAGAGAAAAAAGCAGAACGCCAGCAAGATTTTTCAGCATGTGAAGACAGCCAGTTAAACGAATGAAACTTTCTGATTATAATCGGTTATTCGATTAATCGTGCCGTGACTAGACCATGAACCAAAAATACAAGATCACGCGGGCAGGAGACTAGCCCGTTAGAATCGCATTTATAGGGAATTTACATGAGGCGGTTTTTCAGGCGATTTTTGTTGAAAGCAACAATCGCCTGGTGTAAACAGCCTTTCAACTAATCGCTTAAAGTGTGTTTGCATTGTTCAACTTTGCGTTCAACATTTGCGTTCAACTCAGCGCAGGGTTGCACGAAAAAAAAGTTGAATGGCTAAAAATATCAAAATATGAAAAAATATCAAAATATTCGCCATAAAAAGGTGTTTGCATTGTTTAACTTTGCATTCAACTTTTGGTTGAATGGCCTTTCAACTAATCGCTTTCAACAAAGTTGGTCGCCAGCCAACATTTAGCCATTCAACTTTTTTTTCGTGCAACCCTGCGTTGAGTTGAACGCAATTGTTGAACGCAAAGTTGAATAATGCAAACACTGCTTTACAATGAAGTTGGTCGGCTCCCTACTTTCGTTCAACTTTTGGTTCAACTAATCGCCTGTGAAAGTTGAATCATGTAAATTCCCTATTAGGAAAAAAGTTGAACGATTTTAGAACGTGCTGCTGATTTGCGTCGAGCCAAACGAAATGGGCATATTTATGCTGATATTTCTGTGCAAATGGCCGGGAAATTCAGCGCGCAGGACGTGCATACGAAAGTGCGCAATTTGACCCAAAAATATAAGTAAGTTCTTCTATCAGGGAATGTTTAGTTATTTGCCCACTGTTTTTGGGTTAGTGGGCGGAGGAGCTGGTGTGGTTCTTAATATCCCACCCATTAGAAACAGCACAGTTTACACTTTGTAAAAAGTCAAATCTGACCCCTCAAAACTTTCCACAGGCCCCTGGGGAACTCATTGAAAATGGCCTAAAATTAGTATCTTGACTCCGGGAATGTAAACTGGGTAAAAAGCATTTTTGTGCGGAACACCTTTCCGTGCTTAGAAACCTCATCAGTCCAACTCGGGCTACGCTGACCACAGTATTTTTGCATATAACTTACTTCGAAATTCACAAAAAAGTGCATATTTCAGACCAAATTGATTAATAAATGAGTGAAATCATTGGGAAAATAATTAAACCGTACCCCTTCTATCAAATAAATTAGTGCACCATATTAATATATACGTACATAAATTTGCAGGGATGAGAAAAAGAATGTGGGTGCGTCAGGTGGCAGTCCATCAACATGGAAGCATTATATGGCAGTACACCAAATTATTGGGGGAACCGCTGTTAACAATGCGGAAGTGCACGAGTCATTTTTATTAGTATGTATTTTCAGTTCACTTTTATTTTGTTTTCCAAAATATTTACATATGTAAATACATTTCCTAGGACACAATACTTAATGAATCCAGCCAGTCGGTAGTAGCACCATCTCCATCGCCTCCGTTAGCACCGTCAACACCTTCACCATCGCCATCCATGGAAGCAGCATCGACGCCCTCGCCAGTACCACTGCTTTCAGTATCAGCTGTGTCGCCTGGTGATTCATCTGCACCTGCTTCTTCTGGAAGAAAAAGAAAACGTTCGGGAGAAGTGATCAGAATCATGCAGGAACACACAGAATTGCTAAGGAGTGTTGTGCATGATACCAAGGTGCTAACAAATGAGGTTGTTACTGCCATAAGGGAGCAAAATGACACCTCGAAAGAGTTTAAAAGTTAATGAAGGTTTTAATAGATAAGATTTAGAAAATAAGTGTACATACACTCGTCGTAATAGCTATAAATCCACCACACATTGAAAAGTTTTACCCACTAACATTTTTATTATTTAATTTTTTTTTATAAAAATACATGTCTATTCTTAAGCAAAAACTGTACAAATCCACATTTCAAATAGTAGATAACTTATGCAAAAATGCATCTATATGTTCAGCTTTTTAATACTGTTTTTTAGAGAGATTTGTAGTATGCAGTTTTATAGCCTGTCAAATTTTATTAAAACAAAGTGCAAGTGTGAAGTTTCTGAAAAATCCGCTGACTTCAGGCAATTTTTTTGTTTTCGGTTTTGGTAATTTTCCTCCATACAAAGTATGTTTGACATTTTTTTATATGAAGGAA
>NW_023458556.1:101716525-101719861 GCF_013731165.1 Rhagoletis pomonella | reverse complement strand
AGCAACAAAAAAGCGTGTTGTATGGAGCGAGCAGGATGACCAAATCCTGATTGAGCTGTGGGCAGAACGTGCTGCTGATTTGCGTCGAGCCAAACGAAATGGGCATATTTATGCTGATATTTCTGTGCAAATGGCCGGGAAATTCAGCGCGCAGGACGTGCATACGAAAGTGCGCAATTTGACCCAAAAATATAGGTAAGTTCTTCTATCAGGGAATGTTTAGTTATTTGCCCACTGTGTTTGGGTTAGTGGGCGGAGGAGCTGGTGTGGTTCCCACCCATTAGAAACAGCACAGTTTACACTTTGTAAAAAGCCAAATCTGACCCCTCAAAACTTTCCACAGGCCCCTGGGGAACTCATTGAAAATGGCCTAAAATTAGTATCTTGACTCCGGGAATGTAAACTGGGTAAAAAGCATTTTTGTGCGGAACACCTTTCCGTGCTTAGAAACCTCATCAGTCCAACTCGGGCTACGCTGACCACAGTATTTTTGCATATAACTTACTTCGAAATACACAAAACAGTGCATATTTCAGACCAAATTGATTAATAAATGAGTGAAATCATTGGGAAAATAACTAAACCGTACCCCTTCTATCAAATAAATTAGTGCACCATATTAATATCTACGTACATAAATTTGCAGGGATGAGAAAAAGAATGTGGGTGCGTCAGGTGGCAGTCCATCAACATGGAAGCATTATATGGCGGTACACCAAATTATTGGGGGAACCGCTGTTAACAATGCGGAAGTGCACGAGTCATTTTTATTAGTATGTATTTTCAGTTCACTTTTATTTTGTTTTCCAAAATATTTACATATGTAAATACATTTCCTAGGACACAATACTTAATGAATCCAGCCAGTCGGTAGTAGCACCATCTCCATCGCCTCCGTTAGCACCGTCAACACCTTCACCATCGTCATCCATGGAAGCAGCATCGACGCCCTCGCCAGTACCACTGCTTTCAGCATCAGCTGTGTCGCCTGGTGATTCATCTGCACCTGCTTCTTCTGGAAGAAAAAGAAAACGTTCGGGAGAAGTGATCAGAATCATGCAGGAACACACAGAATTGCTAAGGAGTGTTGTGCATGATACCAAGGTGCTAACAAATGAGGTTGTTACTGCCATAAGGGAGCAAAATGACACCTCGAAAGAGTTTTTAAATTTAATGAAGGTTTTAATAGATAAGATTTAGAAAATAAGTGTACATACACTCGTCGTAATAGCTATAAATCCACCACACATTGAAAAGTTTTACCCACTAACATTTTTATTATTTAATTTTTTTTTATAAAAATACATGTCTATTCTTAAGCAAAAACTGTACAAATCCACATTTCAAATAGTAGATAACTTATGCAAAAATGCATCTATATGTTCAGCTTTTTAATACTGTTTTTTAGAGAGATTTGTAGTATGCAGTTTTATAGCCTGTCAAATTTTATTAAAACAAAGTGCAAGTGTGAAGTTTCTGAAAAATTCCGCTGACTTCAGGCAATTTTTTTGTTTTCGGTTTTGGTAATTTTCCTTCATATAAAAAAATGTCAAACATACTTTGTATGGAGGAAAATACGTTACGCTGCCAGCAAAAAGAATTGCCGAAATTCAGCGGGATTTTTTAGAACTTTACACTTATACTTAATTCTACTAAAATTCAACGGGCCATAAAACTGCATATTAAAAATGTTTCTAAGAAACAATAAAAAGCTCAAAACTTAGATGTAATTTTATAGAAATTTTCTACTGTTTGAAATTTGGAATTATACAGTTTCTGATTAAAAATAGACTATATAGAAGAAAACTTAAATTAAATAATAAAAAATAGTTAGTAAAACTTGTGAATGTAGGGTGGGTTACAGTTATTAAGACGAGTGCATGTTAAAATTAATATCTTTAAAAATAAGTGAAATGACAAATGAATAGACTGAATTTTCTTTTAATTTTATAGTTATTAGATTAAGGCGACTGAATATTAAAATTAATTTCTTTAAAAATAAGCGAAATGTCAAATCAATAGACTGAATTTTGTTTTAATTTTATAGTTATAAGATTAAGACGAGTGAATGTTAAAATTAATTTCTTTAAAAATAAGCCAAATGTCAGAAATGTATAGACTGAATTTTGTTTTAATTTTATAGTTATTAGATTAATAGGTTGTTATAGTTAGTAAGTAGTGTTAATGAAAAAATTGACAGAAAAAGATAGTTAATAGTAAAAAAGTGGATTAATAAACGAATGAATGTAATGTACATAAATAAACTTTTATTTATTGCTGTTTCCGGATATAGATTAATGTTTATAGGAAACTTGTAATATTTTTGCTTACGGAAACTGCGAGCTATTGCATTTCTAATAGCGGACGCATTCACGTCATTCTCGCCGACTCTTGTAGTGTGCCTTGGCTGATTTCTAGCATTAATATCTTCTCTTGAATCTTGCATCCAACCAATAGAAACTTCGTCGTTTTCTAATTTCAAGAAGTTGTGCAAAATGCAGCACGTTCTAATTATGGTATTTATGTTTTTTGGGGCGACTTGTAAACCTCTACCTATTTTTCTGAACCGTGCTTTAAGTTGACCGAATGCATTTTCGATTAGACGACGACACCTAGATAGTTGGTAGTTAAAGGTTTTTTCTATAGACGGCTGATTCGGCGAATATGGAAACGGTTTCATCATATACCGGGAGAGGCGAAAAGCAGAATCGCCTATTAGTAGAACGGGTACATTGATGCCGCCTATGAATTTGCTATTCTGCGTAAAAATATCGGCAGTTTCATGGAATCTTTTCAATGTACTCTTTTCGAAAATGTAAGAGTCGTTGTTTCTACCAGTAGATCCAATATTTATGTAAGTAAATTTTGATCTGTAAAAAGTTTAGGCTTTACAATAAATTGTTATAAA
This sequence comes from Rhagoletis pomonella, assembly GCF_013731165.1. NCBI lineage: Eukaryota > Metazoa > Arthropoda > Insecta > Diptera > Tephritidae > Rhagoletis > Rhagoletis pomonella. The sequence goes on along the minus strand of NW_023458556.1, from coordinate 101,716,953 downwards.
GAAATTTTAATAAAGGTTTCAATATACCGGTGGTCACAGCTCGCTAGCAAGATCACTGAATACCAACCCTTGTAGTTGTAATAGTCTGTTGCATCATCTTTTGGTGGTTGAACTTCTATGTGGCAGCCATCCACAGCTCCAAAGCATTGAGGAAACCCAGTTTGCGCGAAGCCATCAACAACTTTTCTGATTTCGTGTTGGTTTGGAGGATATGAATTAATGCAATCAGATAGATTTTCGCATACTGCTTGGCAAAAATCCAAAACAATTTCGCCAACAGTACTGCGTCCTACTCCGAAAAGACTTGCAACAGTCCTGTACTCCGCTGCAGATCCCAATGCGAATAGTGAGATAGCCACTCTTTTATGAAGTGGAATACATTGCCTCATATGAGTGTTCGCCTTTTCGATGCCTCGAACTTTTTCACA
>NW_023458556.1:101707413-101716425 GCF_013731165.1 Rhagoletis pomonella | reverse complement strand
TTACTCCGCTGCTATAACTGCAAATGCATCAGAATCCATAATTTTCCTCAAAATATTTAAAATCAATAAATTTTACTATAAACAAGCACATGATGAGGTTTTTTTTAATTCTTTTCCACTTTGTTTCCCTTCATACTAGAGCTTTACGCCGACAGGCCTTGCGGCGGCGGCGTGGTCAACTTCAAAAAGAATCGGCGGCGGCGGCGACGCCGGCGCTACTGCCCATGAGGTAGATTCCAAAGAGCCATGAGGCTACTAATCTTATCATGTCATCTCGTCAGCGTTAGGCATTCACCATGCCAGTTCAGAATATAATTATATTTAATTTATTCATTGAACTAGTTTTAAGTTTAAATTACGATGGACGAACAGAAGAAGGTCTGAGGTATATATATACATACACACATGGCTCTGTATGTTCTCTACGCCCTGCAGGAAATGTATCTAACTATAAGCTAACTTTAAGTTGATTAGGAAGGAGCTAAAAGTCACTTATTATCTGTATATTTTCTTTGACGAGAGCTAACTATATTTCCATGGTGATGGCCGCGAAATAGTCAAGGGTGGTTTACCTCTGCATTAGATGTAACTAACTTGTAACTAACTACTTTTGGACATAAGATATCAATAGGAAAAACAAAATATTTTTTTTAACTTTATTTTTTTTATTTTTATTTACTTTATTACATTTCATATTTCTTTTCATATTCTGCTGTAGGTGGTCCCATATCCGAACTCCGCCAGACATAACATCAAAATGATAATACGAAATTTCGATCTTCCTTTTACTTGTCCTCAACGCGTTTGCCCAAACGCCTTTAAAGAAAACAATCTCCTTCATTACTCCTGCATTACTTGTCAACTAGTCTCAAGCTAGCTTTTTGTAGCTAACTACAAGTTATATATTTCATAGAAATCCCGCAAAAAAGCTAACTACAACTGGCTTATTTTTTATCAATTGATAATTTTTTTCTGCGGGACAGATCCGTACGTACTATTTAAATTTAAAGAAATAAAAAATTTTAAAAGTTAAGTTATTGGGATAATTTATGTCGCTATCAATAAATTTTTGCAATATTCTTCTCAACCGTTATGTTAAATTACGGAGTTCTTACGATTTATTGCGGATTACATATTGAAAACAAGGTTGGTCTACTTTTTTCCAAAAGTTTAACCCATCAACTCGAACCAGAACGGGTCTTTTTGACCCACTGTTTAAAAAAATGGCTTATAGATGGTTAAAATGTCCACTAAAATATTAAGCGCCAAATTTTTCTAGGAAGAACCGAATGTAATGAAAAATAATACTAATTTTTACCAAAAAGGGGGAGCTTTAACCCTTTGTAGAAAACGTTGCAATGCGAGGGAGCAAAACCTTCCTGGGGTTTGACCACCATTAAGGAATGCTAACGTAATTTTCACACAGCCACCTAGTACTTGTATACGTATGTGGGACCCCAGAATAAAATAACTTACGAATGTAAAAATTAGCAAAAATAAAGTGTTTGCTCTTTATTTAAAGTATGTTTAAAATATAAAAAAAATACTCAGGAAAATCAACTTGTCTTTGTTTTATCTCTAATAATTGAGGTGTTAGATGGAATGAGTTAGATGAACAGAAGCTGCTTCGGTTAAAACTGCTTTCTGAGATATTGGCGTTAAAGTTTTTGATGTGTTATAACTTTGTTGTTGTTGTAGTATTGGAAGGAGTTGTCTACTGCGGAAAAAAATCGTTAGATTACCAGTATTCGACCCTAATTTAACTGTAGATGCTTTCCATTTCCAGACAGAGTAAAAACATTGTTGGAATCTATTAAATTTTGACCAAGTTATAGGCATTTTAAAAAAACATTCTCACTGTCAATTCGAATATCGATTATTGCCTGAAAAACAAAATCGCGTTTAATTCGGCCGAAAAATTTTTCCGAGCCAAAAGAAAAAATACGTGTCTCCTTATTTGGACCAACAAACAATGTATTTGAGTTTGGTCGAAATTAAAAATCATGCTCGTACCTGACCGGTTGTCTGGAAATGGAAAGCATCTGTAATAAACGTTTTAGATCGAAAAATATGTTACCTATGTTTTTTCTGAGTTACGCTCTTTTTGGAAAAATAAAGGAGATCATATTATTGTCCAGTGGCCCAAATTATGCAAAAAAAAACTCCTTTAAAAAAGTAATTTTCATTTCGTAAAAGTGTGTTTTTAAACGAGAAGTATTTAGTTCCTTCAAACGATGTATTTCAATGTACATACATCATGAAAATTTTGTACAAAACTCCTTAGGCGCCGAACGCCGCCGCCGCCGCGCCGATATTTTCGTAACTCGGCGGCGGCGCATGAGGAATGACAAAAATCGGCGGCGGCGGCGGCGTGGCTCGGCGGCGTATACCTCTACTTCATACAGCTGAGTTCGAAAAACAACTGATACCTGGCAATGCTGCACATTTTTCGGCAAGGGTTGCAGCATGTCGATTTTGCGTTTTTCGTAACGTAGCTACGAATTACGAATTACGAAAATTCGGGTTCTAGAATAAGGGTGAAAAGCTCTGTACACCCGACTAGTATTTGGAAATGCCACATTGTAAAATTTTCAAGGCTTCGCCTTGGACATACCCGGTGCACCCATCAACACCTCTTATCAGGTGATCCAGCACCTCTCTGCCCACACTGCCAAAATGCTTTGACCTTAAATCATATTTTTTCTGAATGCGCGACACTAGAAGAAGCTAGAACGAGGCACCTTATCATGGACTGGACATAGCTCCTTAAACTCCCACCAAGGACAACATATCTTCAATCAACAACTTCATCAATGCCATTGAAGCACAAATTTAAGTACCCAACGGGACTGAAAGTTAGCTGCTCCCCAAAGGAGCAAGTGCGGAGCAGTACAAAAGCAAAGTAAAAAAGAAATTTTTAAATTTCTAACAATGCTCAGAAATAAATATCATTCTGAGTAGTAACATAAATATTTTCTTTTGAATAAAAGGTAATTTATGTGCAAACATGTATGTAGGTGATGTCGTATGCGTCGGAGCTTAGGCGGAAGAAACAGTTGGCGTCAACCTTCTCCATCCGTGGGAGAGTTTTTGTACGGCTTAAACCAAGCGAGGAGCCCAAACTGGTGAGAAGCAGGGCCGAGGTTAATGCTCTTATTAGCACTAGAAAATAATTATGTATATGTTCGTTTTGAAATCGTATTTTTTATGTATTTATGTTTTGAAATCTTTTTGTTTTGCCTACGCTTTGTGGTTACTCATTTTTCAGCTGATGGATTTAAACCCCAGTAGGAAATCTGCCGGCAGCATTGATGAAAACCATAAAATTTTAGTAAATATTTTGTGCAAAGAGTCTAGTGGCCTAAAAATTGTGCATTTTAATGCGCGAAGCCTTAACGGTGACAAAATGGACTACGTTAGGAATGTCTTTGGGGGATCGGGCGTTGATGTTATCTGTGTCTCAGAAACATGGTTCAATTCTAATATTCCTGACTATTATTAATGAATCCCACACTATAATCTTATACGTCACGATCGAACAACAAAAAAAAGGGGGAGGTGTTGCAATATATTACAGATCTACCTTAAAAATTAAACTTTTAGCTAAACCGAATAACCCTGAAACGGAATTTATTATTTCTGAAATTTCAGACGGTGTAACAAAAGTACTAGTGTCCTGTGTGTATAATCCTCATAGGTGTTGTATGTTAGATTCGTTTTTTGTTGAGTTATCCGCGTTTTTAATTGAGTATGAATATTATGTTATATGTGGTGATTTTAATGTTAACCTGCTGTTAAACGACTTGTATACTATTAAACTACTTGACCACGTATCCGCTGCTGGTCTTGCTGTAGTCAACAAGTCCTTACCAACAAGATACGCAAACAATTCGAAACCTAGCTTGCTAGACCTGGTTATTACGTCTAATCTTGAGCATATTCTTAAATTTGACCAAATGTCTTTTGTCTCTGACCATGACCTAATATTTTGTGCATTAGATGTGTCGTTGAGTTGTCCTGCTGATAGTATTATTTTTATGTATCGTGATCGGAAGTCTGTTAACGTTACTGATGTGTTCGTTGATTTGTCAAATGTTAACTGGGATAGCTGTTGGTTGACGATCATGTCCCTGTCCGCATTGTTAGGGCTATGAATACCTCCTGTCCTTGGTACACTAATAAGGTCAGCTCAGCTATAAAAACTAGAAATAAATTGTATGCAAAATGGAGAAGAACCAACTCTGACGTTGCTTGGTCACAATACAAGGCTGCAAGAAATAAAGCGACTGTCATTACAAGAAATGCAAAGCGGCTGTACTTTAGTTATAAATTGATCCCGTCACTATCGTCAAAAGATTTATGGCGCAATTTGAAAAACCTAAATGTGCATGGAAAACCTAAGTCTGATTGTAAAATTAACTCAAACACACTCAACGACTATTTTATCAGTGTCAGCAGAAACAGCAAAAGTCCTCCAGCTGAAATTTTCACTAGCAATGTTGCTCTAAAAGAAGAGTTTCAATTTGACGGAGTAAGTGAATCAGAAGTTTTGAAATCTGTGATGGGTATCAAGTCGAATGCCATTGTTGAAGATTTGTGTTTTAAAATTAATAGTGACCTGTATGCAATTTCACAGTGGGCCCACGATAATTGTCTTTGCTTAAATGCTGCAAAGTCGAATGTGTTGCCCATTAGTAAACGTGTAGTACATGTGGAAGATATTCCAAAACTGTTTGTTAGTAATAGCGTCCTGATTATGACTGACAAGATAAGAAATTTAGGGTTTGTTGTTAATTCTATGTTGAGCTGTTCTGACCATGTGAATAATGGTGTAAGTAACGTGTATGCTGTTTTACGTAGATTAAGAATGTCAGCGTCGTTTACACCCTTAGATACAAGAAGAAAGTTAGCTATTCAGCTTATAGTGCCGCAGATCACGTACTGTGGGTTAGTGTATAGCACGTTTAACTCTATTTCGTTTCACAAAATTGATGTTGCGTTTAATAACGTCACAAGTTACGTTTACGGCCTCAAAAGATATGACCACGTTTCTATGTGGAAAAACAAAATTCTAGGATGCAGCATTTTTGAATACATAGCGGCTAGAAATTGTATATTTATGTATAGGCTTATAGAATTCAAAACTCCAAAATACCTTTTTGAAATTAAAATCAACAAAGTCTAATAGAAATCAAAGTCTGATTGTCCCCAAATATTCCTACTTGTCTTCAGCTAGGCTGTTGTTGTTGTTGTAGCGGCTACAACAACCCCGCCCAGGACGGTTGGTATCTCAGTCGTTGTCGTCAAGTTCCACTAACGGCAACCCTAGGAAGCGTGCAGCTTCTGTGGGGTTTGTCCACAGGGACAAGGCCGTTAGGGTTGTCGGGTTCTCCGGGCATGCGAAGAGATGTTTCGAGTCGTGTGGGGTCTCCCCGCATGCCGGACACTCATTCGGCACATCCTCATTCAACCTACTCAGGTAGGAGTTGAACCTGCTGCAGTAACCGGAGCGAAGTTGTGCAAGTGTTGTGCGTGTCTCCCGAGGCAGATGAAGCTCCGTCTCGTCTATGTCCGGGGGGTGGTATGCCTAGAACGGCATTCACAGGTCTAGAGTATACATAACTCGAGACTGAGTCCCTGTGAATGCCGTTCAGGGCCTGTCGGTACGCTGTCGGGTCCAGAGGTTGCTTAATGAACCTCTGGACTTCGTCCGTCAGTTCATATAGATGCCTCCCGACGTGCCTAGGCGAGGGCTCCTCTGCAAGCAGCTGTCTGCTTGGGTGGCCACTTCTGTGGCTCCCGATCAGGAACTGCTTGCAGAGCATTATATTGTGCTCCTTTACCGGGAGCATTTGCGCCTCGCCGTGCAGGTGGTGTTCAGGCGACATCAGGAGGCATCCTGTCGCTGTCCTGAGTGCGGTGTTCTGTACAGTCTGTAGCTTAGTCCACTGCGTCCTACTAGTCCCAGGCGACCACACTGGCGCTGCGTAGTTCAAAACCGGCCGGCCTATTGCCTTGTATGTTGCCAGCAACGTTTCTTTGTCTTTGCCCCAAGTACTGCCGGCTAGCGACTTGAGGACCTTGTTGCGGCTCTGTACTTTATTGACAATAGCGGTTGAGTGCACAGAGAAGGCGAGCAGGCTGTCAAATGTTACTCCGAGTATTTTGGGGTTATTCACCGTCGGAATTGGTGTGTCATCGACGTGAATCCCCAGCGGTAGCCTGACCTCCTTCGTCCAGGTTGTGAACAGGGTCGCGGAGGATTTCGTAGGGGAGAGGGCTAGACACTTTGCAGTGAAGAAGCGAGAAAGTTCGGGGAGATACCCGTTTACTTTCGAACACAGGTCATCAATTCCATTCCCAGTCGCCATGATCGAGCAATCGTCGGCATAAGAGACAATCGAGACTCCCTCTGGTGGTTGAGGGAGCTTTGAAATGTAAAAGTTAAACAGTAGCGGGGAAAGGACACCACCCTGAGGAACCCCCCGTTTTATTTTTCGCTGCTTACTCGTTTTGTCTCTAAACATTACCGACGAATGTCGACCACTCAGATAATTTGCCGACCACCGTTTGAGCCTCTGTGGGAGAGAGGAGGCCTCTATATCTTCTAGTAGCGTGGAATGGCAGACGGTGTCAAACGCCTTTGACAAGTCCAACGCTACTAGAATCGTTCTCTCACAGGGACGGTTTCGGTTAAGGCCACGAGTTATCTGAGTGTTTATGGCGTTAAGTGCTGTTGTTGTACTGTGCACTTTACGGAAACCATGCTGATGCTTCGCTGGGGTCAGGTGGCTTGTGAAGTACGGGAGCAGCAAGGCCTCGAGTGTCTTCGCTACCGGGGAAAGGAGTGTTATCGGACGATAAGAATCTCCTTTGTTGGCAGGTTTCCCCGGTTTGAGCAGTGGGACCACTCTCCCCACCTTCCAGATGTCTGGGATGATGAGAGTGGCCATTGACAAGTTGAGGACCTCCGTTAGGTACGCTACTCCCGCAGGACCCAAATTTTTCAGCATCAGCATACATATTCCGTCGGGACCCATGGCTTTGGAGGCTTTCGCCTTCCCGATGGCCACCTGAACTTCACCGCAAGTGAAAGCAAGGGGGGCACAGGTTGTTGGCAGTTTGTGCAGCCTTCTGGTCACTCGACGCTTGGCTTTGTCACCGGAGGATGCAGTATGAACTGCCGGCTAAAATAGCTCGCGCATCGCTCCGGGTCCGACGAGGCATGGTCGCCGAAGGAAATTTCGACTCTGTCGTCGTGCTTCGTCGGATTAGACAATGACCTCACGATTGACCAAAGCTTGCTCACACCAGAGGTGAAATTACAGGTCTTCAGATGCTCATCCCACTTCTTCCGCTTATGTACGTTTACTAGTTGCCGAATCTCCGCGTTGAGATCCCTGATACGGGGATCTCCGGGATCGGCCTGACGAAGGCTATCACGCTCATCGGCTAGAACAGCCGCTTCGGCAGGGAAGTTTGGACGTGGGTCCGATATACATCCTGCCGGTATGAAGCGAGCTGCAGCAGCAGTGACAGCCCTGCGGAACTTACGTTCACCGAGATGAGCGTAGGTTGGTGTGGGGAGCGCTGTGAAGGTGTTTTCGGTAAACTCCGCGTAACCTTTCCAATCAGATTTAGAAAAGTTGATATAGGTCCGGTGTTTGGCGGAGGCAAAGTCGGTTGGTTTATCTATCGAGATGACTATGGGTAGGTGGTCTGATGCTAGAGTTAGCATAGGTCGCCATGTCATGCTGTTTATCAGACCAGCGCTAACAATTGTGATGTCTGGCGAGCTACTGCAGTTACCCATAATCCTGGTGGGTGCGTCGTCGTTCATTGTGCAGAATGTCGAATCGTCTATCTGCTCAGCCAAGTCTGTTCCCCTACGATCGTTTGACAGGCTTGAGTGCCAAAGATCGTGGTGCGCATTAAAGTCACCTACTACCATACGGTTTTCACCTCTGAGGAGCGCACCTATATCAGGGTGATATCCTGCCGGGCAGCAGGTGACAGGGGGTATGTATATGTTAAATATTTCGAGCTCGACATCGCCTGACCGGATAGCGATGCCCTGACATTCTAGGGTGGTATCCCTGCGGTCGATGTCTGCTTCGATAAGACGATACTGCACGGTGTGGTGCGTGATGAACGCTAAGCCACCACCATTATCTCGCTCGCGATCTCGACGGTGCACGTTGTACCCGGCGCAATTCAACAAAGTTGTTCTTCATTAATGCTGTAAGGCTCTGGAACTCAGTTCCTGAATCCGTACAAGCAGCGATGAATCGGAGTAACTTCAGAAAGGTATTGCATAATTACTTTAAATCTGCACAATGAATGTGGTTGCGATTAAATTGTTATCATTTCTCTGTCTCTGTCACTTCTACTATTAAACCAAATTTTGTATGTTCGTATTTATATTTATATGCCTGACCTTTTATTATATCTGGCCTTAAATTTTAAGTTTTAATTTTAATCTTAATTAAAAATAAAAATATTAATATTTTTTGTTGCTATTTGATATATTGTTAGTTTTAAGTTTACTTTGTACAAACATTGAATTTTTCAAACTGTTGATGTATTATAAAAGACTCAAAAGTCTTATAGATACAGCCTCATTTCTTAAATAAATATGAAATATGAAATATGAAATATGTATGTATGTATGTATTTTCGTATCCCAACAAGCATTTCTGTAAATGTTTTTAAAAATAACTTAAAGTAAATTTGCTATAATAAGCGTTAAATACGCATTTTTAATATTAAACTTATTAAAAGTTTTTTCAAATAAACCTTTAATAAGTTTTGAGAGCGAATGTTTATAAATAACTTAAACTTATAAATGAAATGCAAATGCCAACGACATGAAGTAGTAAATATAACATTTTTTCAATCGTAAGTGACGTGTTTACGTTTTTTTAAAATATATTATTAAAAGAAAAAATTAAATAAAACCGACGCGGTAAAAAAAAATCCAATCCAGGACGCGCTGCGCTAATCGGTGGAGCA
>NW_023458556.1:101706301-101707313 GCF_013731165.1 Rhagoletis pomonella | reverse complement strand
TTTGCGATTTTGGATGATACAATCGTCTTGTCCTCAATGACGTTGATGTGAGTATTTATACATTCCCGCAAGCAGGTCTTTTCAGCAGCAGTCCAATTAACTTCACGAATTCTTTTCACTTCCTATAAAAATTAAATTATTTACGTTAATAAATTATAGTACCAGGTTGGCCGAGCTTTGCCCGGAGTGCATATACTTTTTGAAGTTTTCAAGATTTGGATAGCTTAGAAAAGATATTTTGGAAATAGAAAACAAAAATTGGATTTCGATATCTATTAAGTAAATTTCTTACTCCAAAATTTAGGCGGCAACCCTATTCCGAAATACGCTGGAATGAATGGTACACATCTTGAGCGTATACATATATGTACTGTGTATACATAAAAAAAAATGCTGATTGAAATTAACAAAATAAAAATTTGTATTACATAGAAGCGTGGCACCTCTAATGGAAAATATTTTCTGGCCAAAGTACTCAACAATTCCTTTCATTTGATATCCATATTGCGATGTTTTATATAAATTGGGTAGAATCGAAAATAAGTGGCAACTTTACACTATTATCCTAAGGAATAACCTTTTGTATATAGGGAAGGCATTGTTTAAGAACCTTTTCTTGGTACCCATGAGTAGTAATATTTCACATTTTTTCTAAACAAAAAATTAAATAAATATACGATTCAAAAAAGGTGGCAACCCTAATAAAAACATTTTTGTTTTGAAGTAGGGATCTTTAAAGTACCTTCCATTTGATACCCATATTATGATGTTTTAATTTATTTGTAACTAATTTGGAATAGCAGACAACCTTATACGAGTCTCCTCGGAGATATTGCCTATTCAGATAACCTTAAAATACATTACATTATATGTGTACAAACTTTCATCAAAATCGTTAGAGCCGTTTCGGGGTTCCGCGAAATTAATTTTCGTATGAATAAGCACGGCGGTCGGTTTGAGTTGCACACAGAAAGAAAAGTTCTATAAACAGCTTCACCCAGACGCAGTAATC
>NW_023458556.1:101702058-101706201 GCF_013731165.1 Rhagoletis pomonella | reverse complement strand
AATTTTTTTGTTTTCGGTTTTGGTAATTTTCCTTCATATAAAAAAATTTCAAACATACTTTGTATGGAGGAAAATACGTTACGCTGCCAGCAAAAAGAATTGCCGAAATTCAGCGGGATTTTTTAGAACTTTACACTTACACTTAATTCTACTAAAATTCAACGGGCTATAAGACTGCATATTAAAAATGTTTCTAAGAAACAATAAAAAGCTCAAAACTTAGATGTAATTTTACAGAAATTTTCTACTGTTTGAAATTTGGAATTATACAGTTTCTGATTAAAAATAGACTATATAGAAGAAAACTTAAATTAAATAATAAAAAATAGTTAGTAAAACTTGTCAATGTAGGGTGGGTTACAGTTATTAAGACGAGTGCATGTTAAAATTAATATCTTTAAAAATAAGTGAAATGACAAATTAATAGACTGAATTTTCTTTTAATTTTATAGTTATTAGATTAAGACGACTGAATATTAAAATTAATTTCTTTAAAAATAAGCGAAATGTCAAATGAATAGACTGAATTTTGTTTTAATTTTATAGTTATAAGATTAAGACGAGTGAATGTTAAAATTAATTTCTTTAAAAATAAGCCAAATGTCAGAAATGTATAGACTGAATTTTGTTTTAATTATATAGTTAATAGATTAATAGGTTGTTATAGTTAGTAAGTAGTGTTAATGAAAAAATTGACAGAAAAAGATAGTTAATAGTAAAAAAGTGGATTAATAAAAGAATGAATGTAATGTACATAAATAAACTTTTATTTATTGCTGTTTCCGGATATAGATTAATGTTTATAGGAAACTTGTAATATTTTTGCTTACGGAAACTGCGAGCTATTGCATTTCTAATAGCGGACGCATTCACATCATTCTCGCCGACTCTTGTAGTGTGCCTTGGCTGATTTCTAGCATTAATATCTTCTCTTGAATCTTGCATTCAACCAATAGAACCTTATTCGTTTTCTAATTTCAAGAAGTTGTGCAAAATGCAGCACGTTCTAATTATGGTATTTATGTTTTTTGGGGCGACTTGTAAACCTCTACCTATTTTTCTGAACCGTGCTTTAAGTTAACCGAATGCATTTTCGATTAGACGACGACACCTAGATAGTTGGTAGTTAAAGGTTTTTTTCTATAGACGGCTGATTCGGCGAATATGGAAACGGTTTCATCATATACCGGGAGAGGCGAAAAGCAGAATCGCCTATTAGTAGAACGGGTACATTGATGCCGCCTATGAATTTGCTATTCTGCGTAAAAATATCGGCAGTTTCATGGAATCTTTTCAATGTACTCTTTCCGAAAATGTAAGAGTCGTTGTTTCTACCAGTAGATCCAATATTTATGTAAGTAAATTTTGATCTGTAAAAAGTTTAGGCATTACATTAAATTGTTATAAAGAAATTTTAATAAAGGTTTCAATATACCGGTGGTCACAGCTCGCTAGCAAGATCACTGAATACCACCCCTTGTAGTTGTAATAGTCTGTTGCATCATCTTTTGGTGGTTGAACTTCTATGTGGCAGCCATCCACAGCTCCAAAGCATTGAGGAAACCCAGTTTGCGCGAAGCCATCAACAACTTTTCTGATTTCGTGTTGGTTTGGAGGATATGACTTAATGCAATCATAGATTTTCGCATACTGCTTGGCAAAAATCCAAAACAATTTCGCCAACAGTACTGCGTCCTACTCCGAAAAGACTTGCAACAGTCCTGTACTCCGCTGCAGATCCCAATGCGAATAGTGAGATAGCCACTCTTTTATGAAGTGGAATACATGGCCTCATATGAGCGTTCGCCTTTTCGATGCCTCGAACTTTTTCACAAATTCTCCGAAAAGTATTTCTATTGAGTCGAAAATTTTCTTTGAAACGATTTTCGTCCATTAAAGGAACATCACGCTCCCAAAATGTGCCGCTGCGATCCTTTAAAGAATATCGCATATTTATTGTACTAATGGAAATAAAAGATATGCTTACCAATTTCCACAGCTGCCTTTCTCTTATATCAGGAAGTGTAACAATCCCAGCTTCAAACATCGTGGTAAGGTCTATGCTTGCCAATGAATTAATTATTTTCATATTGTTGAATAATTTTAAGAGAAGAATGTTAAGTTTTTTTTTAAATAAGTAATTGTTTTTTGCAAACAAAATAGCTGCTAATCGTATTTTTTCTCTCCTTTCCATTTTGAGCTCAAAGTTTTTGTCAAATCAGCTGATAACTAAATGCGCAGGTAGAAGAAGAAAATTTGTTATGCACAATGGTGCTGTCTGTCAGGGGTAAAAATCGTATCTGCATTTGTGCCACTTAATTCAACTTAACTCAGCCTGTCTGTCTCCGCTATAAGTTACAACTAAAGCTATTCATAGTCGCCTTATAGCGTTTTCTTTTCTCGAAAAAGTCTGCACTTATTCTGCCTTGTGTTAGCGCTGTCAAATTTTCATGTTCTTTTCTCAACCCTTTCACAAGGCGTCGTGTTCCTTTCTCAGCAGGTTGCGCTCTGATCCGGCAAAAGTGCTGCCTTTTCAGCCCTCAAATAAACGTGAGGTTGAGAGTTGCACGGTTGATTTTTAATTTACACTTGTAAAAATACAATTATTTTCCGTATCAGAAATAAGTGTTTTGCTTTAAAATTACTAAAGACTTACAGGCCAAGTGAATAATTCAGCTTTACTAAGTTCTATAAATAAATTTTGATGGAGTAGTATAATTTCTGTTTCATTCTCATATAAAAAAACGCAACATTTTCTGAGGTTTCAGGTCAACATAAAGAAAGAGTTCCCATATAAAGGGGCAGAACTTTTTTTTGAGAAAAGAAAACGAAATTAGTTTCGACTTTTCTGGCTAAGTGCCAACTTAAAATTTAGTTTCGGCTGCAGCTGCAATTAAGTCGTATCTAGGAAGAAGTGTTTTATTAAATTAAGGAAAAAAAGACGAAATATGTAAAAATTAAGTTGGCAGAGCGTGATTTTGATAAGATTGAATGATCTCCAATTGAAATTTGCAAAGAGCGATCCATTTGAATCGGAAGGTGAAATTAAATGCGTATTACAATTCGAATAAGGTTACGTCACAATTTTATAATTGGAATGATTTACATATATAAATGCTCAAATAATAAGTCAACTTCAAGCTTGTTCTTTTAAAGCAAATTAGTGCATAACATTTAGATATTTGTTTGTATGTTTCACAGCATGCTTTCGATAAACATCGACTTCCTACCTTATCGAAACTTATACCTTATTCTTTTGCATAAACATGCAATGAAAGTAAAAATTACATAAACGGATGATCAAACTTGACATTATTCATTAAAAATGTCATTTTTCGAAAATATCGTTAAGAAAAATCGATACAATTTCACACTCGTTTTGCAATATCGTAAAACTAAGTTAAAACTACTTAGTAGAAGTCTGAAATGGGACTATGAATAGAAGTGAATTTTAAGTTGGTACTTAAATTTAAGTTGCAACTTTATTAGTGGACTATGAATGCGCGCTATTGTGAATAGACAAAAGCAGACTACACAGCAGATTTTTGTTTTTTGTGTGGTTTTTGTTTGCAGTTTTCTTGTTTTAAAATTGTTTCAAACAATTGAAAATTGTGTTAAAGATATTGGCGCATATTCATAGTCATATTTAGTTCATTACTAAGTCGAAACTATCCTAAGTTACAACTAAAGCTATTCATAGTCGCCTTAGTTTCGACTTTTCTGGCTAAGTGCCAACTTAAAATTTAGTTTCGGCTGCAGCTGCAATTAAGTCGTAACTAGGAAGAAGTATTTTATTAAATTAAGGAAAGAAAGACGAAATATGTAAAAATTAAGTTGGCGGAGCGTGATTTTGATAATATTGAATGATCTCCAATTCAAATTTACAAAGAGCGATCCATTTGAATCGGAAGGTGAAATTAAATGCGTATTACAATTCGAATAAGGTTACGTCACAATTTTATAATTGGAATGATTTACATATATAAATGCTCAAATAATAAGTCAACTTCAAGCTTGTTCTTTTAAAGCAAATTAGTGCATAACATTTAGATATTTGTTTGTTTGTTTCACAGCATGCTTTCGATAAACATCGACGTCACATCATTGCGGTAGTTCTGGCTATTTCACACAATTAACAAGAAA
>NW_023458556.1:101671176-101702048 GCF_013731165.1 Rhagoletis pomonella | reverse complement strand
CAAACTTGACATTATTTAATAAAAATGTCATTTTTCGAAAATATCGTAAAGAAAAATGTATACATTTTCACACTCGTTTTGCAATATCGTACAACTAAGTTAAAACTACTTTGTAGAAGTCTGAAATGCGACTATTACTACGTTTATACGCACGCATTATTTGCAAATAACAATTTGCACAATGGTAAACTTTGGCGGATAAACGCTGAGTTAATTTTTTATTTGCAAATAACTAAATCACGCAAATAAGTATTGATTAGTGGTACTATTTGCAAATAAGCGCAAGACGCTGCCATTCTTAGGTTAATTTTCCTTTTCGATAGTCATCTTATTGCCTTTTTATAATCAAGACGTTGCCATTTTTAACTTTATTTTCCTTTTCGATGGTCATATTATTGCGTTTTTATAATCAGGCAATATTAAAAAAATTTTTCACCATCGAATAAACAGTGAGTTAGGTATTTGCAAATTATTTTTATTTGCAAATAGCTTACGTATAAACGTAGTATATGAATAGAAGTGAATTTTAAGTTGGTACTTAAATTTAAGTTGCAACTTTATTAGTTTCGACTTAGTGGCTGGACTATGAATACGCGCCATTGTGCTTACGAATTTGTGTACCAACCCGTTAATTATTAGCCTATTCCCGTAACCAGGATTTGCAGGTTTTACAGGAAAGGCTGTGTTCGTCTTTAATACACCTTGTATGAACGTGGCGGACGGAAAGCTTCCTGTAAAACCTGCAAATCCTGGAGTACGGGAATAGGCTATATGATAACCCACACATTCCTTCAAGTATCACATCACTTTTGGACGCACTTTAACAATTTAAAGAATCTCGCAAGAAGAGCTTGGTGTTTTGTGGACAATAAAAAAAAATGGGTTCAAATAAAAGAAAAAGTCGCCTTCCAAACTTTACCAGCGTGGAGGAGACTTTATTAATATCTTTGGCCGAGCAGCACGCCATGATTTTAGAAAATAAAAGGACTGATGTTGTATTCTGCGAGGAGAAAAAAAAGGTGTGGGAGAAAATTGATGTTGCGTTTGAGGCCCAGATGAGGGCCGAAGAACTTGCGAGAAAAATATGAAAATTTGAAACGAAAAGCAAGAAAGTCCCTAGCCGAAGAGAGAAGGGAAATGTACAAAACAGGTAGTGGCCAATTCCGAAGCTATACTGACTCCAACACAGACAGGCTAGCAGCTTTAATGGGGCAGTCGGCAACCGGCTTTTCCAACAGTTTTGATAGTGATGGTAAGATTTTTTGTATGTTTACACGTGATAATTATTGATATTTAATAATATGAATGATATTTCAGTCATTACATATGAAATAGAGACTATAGCAGAAAATGACGTCGTTCCCGAAATTTTGGAGGGATCCATGAGAAGCTACACATCGGAGCCAGTTCTTGAAGCAACTGAGGCCGTAGAAAATGTAGTATATTCTAGATATTATATATTCTATATTATATTTCTTAATTAATGTAAAATTTTTAGGACACTACAACCGATTGGAACCCAACACTGCTCAAAAAGAAGAAATCAGAAAAACCAGCGGTGAAAAGTGAGAAGGGAAAGCAAAGCTTGACCAACAACAAGCTTTCTGGGAAGATCAGAACAAGAGAGCAGCCGAAAGACATCAGTGGGCCAAAAAAAAAACACGAATTAGAGATTTCGGAAGCAGAGATGAAGTTAGAACTTCTACAAATTGATATAAAATTAGAAAAACAGTCAAAGTGAAAGTCAGTGTACATACACAACAAAGTAAACATGCTGAAAATATCTGTGGACATTTGAAAGATCAACTTAAGTCTATCTTTAACGGACAAAAATAATAGCATAGGTCGACAGAGTTTTTTTTTACCGACAGAGCAATAATATTTTTAAGAAAACATTCAGTTGAAAAGAGAAACATTTTAAATCTTTATGGATAGCGATCAAATAATTTAATATTTATTTTGAAAAACAACAATTTACCCTAGGCGCCAAAATATATGTTGTCGACATATATTATTTTTTTGTCGTGGTAGATAGACTTAAGTTCTTTCAAATGTCCCTAGATATGTATGTAAATATATGCATTCATTATAGACGTTATATGTATACATACATCGATATGTGCATGCACTCGCATATACAGTGGCGCTAACGTAAATAGCACACATTTATTCTTTACAATATTCACAATGTTTTACGTGATACATTTTATTAGTTAATTAAAAAAGTAGATTCTTAACATAGGCCATATATGTCAGAGATTAAAACTTTGTCCACAATTCAGGAAAATTTAGCAAACTTGAAAAAAATGCATAAAAATGTTCAACTTTTTTCAGAACTTTTATAAACTTATTGGGTATGCAGTTTGGTAGCATATTCAATTTTAGTATAGTACAGGGTGGCCAGATGCGCTGATTTAATCAGTACATGTGCTGATTTTTTTCTATTGTACTGATTTTTAAGAGCCCGAAATTAGTACGCAAAATCGACTGATTTTTTGAGTTTGTACTGATTTTGTACTGATTTTTACATTTAATAAATACTTTTGTAAATTGGTGTAATTGACATTTACTTGAAGTTTACATGTTCAAAACAATGGTTTTTGACAACTCATACGCCTGAGCAGATTGAAAGCATTAATTAAATTTAAACCATTATTAAAAACGTGTCAGCTTGCAATTGTATCGTTTCCTAGGATTTCGCAAAATAACAAACTGTTTGGATTCAACCCAACCCAACTTCACGATTTGCAGGTTTTACAGGATTTACAGGAATAGCTGGTTTCGCCATTAATAAATCTTATGAAAGGTGGTGGTGAGTTAATCATATATTAAGTACACTGAGAAGATGACAATAAGAGATAATCTTTTGATTATAATTAAACATCCACTGAGAAATCGGCTGTCAGTATTTCAAACTTAAGACGACTACTGCTACAGTGCAATGTAAGTTCTAAAAAATTGGAAAAGGTGCAAACTACCGACTCTTGGATATGATATATGTAGCTTTACTTTGATTATTGATGTTCGACTTACGGTAATTTTACTTTCACATACACATTTAACGCTATTAAATTTCATCCGTACTCGAAAATTCGTTTAGCGATAATTCGGTAATATACCTTTTAGTCAACATTTTAATGTGAATGTTGTATTTAATAACTGAGAAGATGACAATAAGAGATAATGTTTTGATTTGTTATAGAATTAACTATTAGAGGTGTCAAACTATCGATAGTCACACCATCGATAGTTTTGATAGTTTTGAGTTCGATAGCGCTAAATCAATTAGGTTGCTTTGTTTTTACAGGATCATAGTGAAATAAATATTATTTTATAAAAGTTATAATCATTCAAAATTAAGTAAATGCTCCGCCAAAATGCTTCTCTTTTTAGAAAGTTCAAAAACAAACACAAGTTATACAAACAAAACAGGTTTTACGATTAACATATGTATGTATTTTGTAAAAAACAAAATTTTTAATTCAAATTAAAAAATTTAAATAATTTCTAGATAATTGGTAGAGATGATCGATAGTCCTACTAAACTATCGATACTTTCGATAGTATAAGAAAAAACTATCAATGAGTACTGATAGTCTAAAAAAATTGAAACTATCGATACTATCGATAGTGCCATCGATAGTTTGACAACTCTATTAACTATATTTATTATAAAAAATTTAAATTAAGTAAGGAAAGACAAAATTTTCAAAACCTGTCAATACATTTACTACCATTTTTCTGAGCAAAGCTGTACATACATACGTAATACCTTTGATTTGTTTTAAAGTAATGAATTTTTATATTGATAATACTATATGTATTTAAAGGTCTATTAGTTATTTTTTGTTAAATTAATGCGCTGTTGTTTGGTTGTTATGTTGTTAATAATAAAAAAACCACTTAAAACTGAGCTGATTTTTATGGCTTTGTACTGATTTTTGATCCCAACTGTACTGATTATGTCACTATAATATCTGGCTACCCTAGTATAGTAATATGCAAATACATCGCCAACAAAAACAAAAATATCAAAAATCAACGGGATTTATCAGAATTTTCAAATTTGCATATTACTATACTAAAACTGAATATGCTACAAAACTGCATACCCAATAAGTTTATAAAAATTCTGAAAAAAGTTGAACTTTTTATGAATTTTTTTTAAGTTTGCTAAATTTTCCTGAACTGTGCACAAAGTTTTAATCTCTGACTTATATGGCCTATGTTAAGCATCTTTTTTTTTTAATTACCTAATAAAATATATCACGTAAAACATTGTGAATATTGTAAAGAATAAATGTGTGCTATTTACGTGCGCGCTATTTTAAGTATGGGCACAATGTTCGTAAAAAATTTGATTTGGGCGAGTGGCGGTACATTTTCCATTCGCTAATGCATACTTGGTTATTTTCAAAAAACATTGTGCCCATAGTTTTATACGATTACATGGACATATCGATGTCTACATTAAAATATTTCTATAGAGTATATATATATAAATTAGAAAGGTGAAAGAGTTCTTTATCAACACCTGAAGTTGCTTTATTCGTGCATATATATTTATTTTTATCAATGAGCTCGATGTATTCCAAACGGTTATGTTACGTTTTCCTCCAAAATTTCGAGAACGGTATCATTTTCTGCTATCGGCTCTATTTAATACGGAAAGACTGAAATACAATTAATATTTAGTTTTTTGAAAATTATGATTTAATTTTATTTATTAAAACTCATTTGGAAGGTACTTTCAGTGTCAAGAGTATGCATACGCAGACGTTTCGATGATTTTTATTTATTTACACTATAGAGCAAAACTAAGTACAGGATGGTTTCAGTTAAATATTTGCAAGGTATTTTAAGTTAAACGTTTTTTGTTATTGCTTTATAAAAATATTTTATAAATTGCATTTGTTGTATGAAAAAACCCGCAAAAGCCATCACCAAAAAAATATTAAAAATCAACGCGATTTTTTAGCCGGTTGAGACTTGCACTTCTCCAGACTAAGATCGTATTGGATAAAAAACTCCATACCAAAACCTTTTCTAAAAATTCAGATTAAAAAAATATAAAATTGGGATGACATTTTTGTTATCTATTTGTTTTTCTAAGGTCTCTATGAAAATTTAAAGTTTGCTTAAAAAACCTTGCAAATATTAAACAGAAATCACTCTGTACTCAGTTTTGCACTATAATGTTTATTTTTTATATCAAATTTGATTTTATTTTTTATAAAGATATACCACAAAGTTCATTCAAAAGCGAAAACCACAAGAATATTATTATTTTAATGTCATACATAACTCGGGAAAATGCAAGAAATTTTCAACTTTTCAGTTCGATTTCTTAGAAACTTTTAGTAAGCAGTTTTGTAAATTTTAGCGTAGTAAAATGCAGCAAAAAAATCTCAAAAATCAACGTTAATTTTTAACTACTTTGAACTTGCACTTTATTATACTAAAATTTACAAAACTGCTTACTCAAAATGTTTCTAAGGAATCGAAATGAAAAGTTGCAAATCTCTTGCATTATTGCATGGCGTATTGTTGATGCTGGCTGTATATTCCAAATGGCTCATGTAAATCTTTATATTTTATGAAATATTTTGGTGAAAGTCTTAAAATATAATACAATTTACAACTCCGATGGAAAAAAATCGCCGATTTTTTTTATGAAGAGTGATGCTCTCGAATATACATACATATATGTACATATTTATGTATATTACAAATACATATGTATATCTATGTAGATAAGATATAGTCTAGTAATAGGAAATAAAAGAAATGAATTGTCAACCAAACAGAATTTTGTTTATATTATGAAAATGCTTTTGTAGGTATGCATCTTCCAAAATTTATGTTAGGCTATAAATATATACATACAGTTGTTCACAAAATAATAGACGTGCGATATCTTGACCACTTTTGACTATTTGTGTTTTGTTTATTTAATGCTTATTATTTTTTTATAAAAGTCTAGCTGGTTATACAACAAATACCATATAAATTAATATTTAAAACTTTGTACAAAAATTATAAGAAGTATACAAAGTTTCACCAAAATTTCAAACTTTTTAATCAGAATCTTTAGAAAAAATTGTTGTATTGTTTTGTAGCCATTAAGATGTAGTGCATAAAGCGTAAGTTTCAAGTCAAGTTTTAAATATTAATTTATATGGTGTTTGTTGTATAACCAGCAAGACTTTTATAAAAAATAATAAGCATTAAATAAACAAAATAAACTGAAAACTACTGTACATATCGTATATGGTATTCGCATTGATATTGGCCTTCACGCCAATACCTATGCGAATATCAAGCGAACGCGAATTCGAATATTAATACAGTAACTGGAACTCCTGGTATTCGTTTATAACCTGAAAAAAATAATTTACATTATTTATCCGTGGCTTAATGAGCTGACTTATGTATAAACTAACCTTGCAAAATAGTCTCTGATTAGACTCGACCTCATAAAAGATACTCCTGGCGTTTCGGTTGTGGATTCATCTGCCTCCATTACTCTTCAGGAGTAAAATTCTCTTCTTCGGACGGATCCGCATCTCTATTTTGCCGCGCGATGTTATGTAAAATACCGCAGGCTACAATAATTGCCATAATGGTATTTTGCGAAACTCTTAATCCTGCGGTAAGCACTGGAAAGCGACGCCACACGCCAAAGCATCTCTCTATGCAATTTCTGGTTCTGATTTGATTCTCGTTATACAACCGTTCCGCATCAGTTTTGGGATGTAAAAGCGGCGTCATCATGTATCTACTGACACCATACCCACTATCGCCTAGTATAAAGCAATCCTTGAATTGATTTAGCTCAAAACTTAATGCTTAATACGGCTATTATTAAAAATGTTGGCTTCATGTGCGGAGCCAGGCCATCGACATACAAGATCAGTTATCTCCAGATTTGCATTGCAGACTGCTTGTACATTATACGAAAAGTACCCTTTCCAATTTCCGAATATTTCCGCGTTTTCTCCACCAGGTGATTGGATCTTCACATGGATGCAGTCTATACATCCAACGACTTTTGGGAAATTTGCAATCTGATGAAAACTACGATTAACAATTTCCAATTCTGCACTGTTTTTTGGCATTTTAATATACTCTCTCGAAAGTCCTGCAATTGCATAGGAGACTTTTTTGACTACTTGGCTTGCAGTGGACGTACTCACTCCACAGAAATCAGCGACTGTAATTAAAAAGCTTCCTGATGCTTAGAAGTGCAACGCTAGCAATAACATTTCAGATGGGCTAAGTGCGTGGTTTCTGTAAAACGAATTTTATTAATACAAACGATGCTATTTTTAATATACATACATATGTAAATCATATTTCCACAAACCTTTGAGTGTAATTTCGAATTTTTCTTTGAATTTTTTCCAAAATATACAGAGCACTTTTTTTTAAAGACGGATCCTTTTAATAAATGTATACTCGTTATATTCCTCAAAGAAATTTGCTTTCGCTCCATATGTTCGTGGTTTTCTTATAAAGCGCATCGAATCCAAATTGGAAATAATAGAAAGCCCAATTATATGATCCATAATTATAAAAATGTGCGTGTAAATTACAATAAATTAATTTTTGATATTTTTGACAGCATTGTGACGTCACTTTTTGATCGGTTAATCGGTTGTTAACCGACGAATTTGTGCTAACCGGGCATTGAAAAAACGCATTTTCACCAAAACGCCGATTAACTCCCGTTTAGGCACTAATCAGTCTTTAAGAAACCGGCCCTAAACCTACTTCCCTACAAGACGCGATTGACAGAAACTCCAACACATTCACAACGAAAACTAACACATACGCAAAATTTTATATATCAGTTTGGCCCTGTAGTGAATGACTGTCATTTGATCGATCAAGTGAGTGGCAATGCTGATAGAAGTAACGGTTGCTGGTTGCCATAGTAACCGCAAGATTCACTAGGGCTGCATTTTGTGCTCAACAAAAGTAGTTGTACCTGCCAAATAGACAGTTTTCCCACTAATTAAACAGTTTTTCCACTAATTTAACCGATAATCACAGGTCAAGCTTCTTGCAAAAAAAATCAAATATCGTGCCATGAAATATCGATATTCAGAATAATCGATACGATATCGAACATTCCTAGTTGTGATTATGGCCCTTATTATGAGTTGCATTGGATTTTCGATCTTCGCTGGTTATCGAAGATCGAACCTGAAATTCGTATTATGAGCTATGCAACCGTGTCGAAATTTTCGTTGAGTATTGAATTTTCTGTCGAACAGAATTTTGCTTTCCATGGTGTAGCGAAGTGTTAGAAAATTGTGAAAAATGTATAATTTTGCATTTGTTTTCTTACTTTTTGGCGGTTAGACACTAATTTTAAACAATTTTAGTTAATTTTATGCAGTTCTAACGTCGTGAATACTAAACACAAGCTCGGAAGGCTGGTTTTACTTGTGAAAGAAAATCTCAATACTCAGCTGGTACGATCTCTGAGAACAAAAGCATAGAGCTGTTTATAGTTTATTAGTTATTTTAAATAGATTTGGATCACACAATTTCTTAAATACATTGTATGTCAAAATATATTCGAAAGGCTACACTTAAACTCTCTTAAACGTTTTCTGCTCCAGGCCAGTTTTCTAAGCTATCATCGTCTGACGAATCGTTCATCCAGAACTCCGTTGTACTAATTTTTACCACGTTTTTATAAACTCACTATATTTTTTATTTCATTTTAGTTTGCTCAAATTTACATAAATATGTATAAGCACACTAGTTAATTTGCTCGATTTGTAAACAAAGCTTGTCAGCAGCGAAAAATATACTATTGTGAACAACCTAAACGAGCGAAAATTCACAATAGCCATAATACGAAATGAAAATTCGTTCGATCAGCACTTTCGACCACAGTCGAAAATCGAATGCAACTCATAATAGGGGCCTATACATGATGCAATAATAGGTCCATTCCTTATCTTTTCGTACTAAAATCTGAAAAGTCGCAAAATGCAAGAGGGTATACAAAATGCGCTCACTAAAAGAGAATAACAGGAAAAAGTAAAGGAACGCAAAAGCCCAAGATTTTAGTCCAAAGAATGGCAACAACAAAACTAATGTCAAATAAGAATAGAAATGTATGTACAAAACTATACTATTACTATATCAATTATTTTTTGCCTCCTTCGACTTTCAATTCACTTTTTTTACTTTTTAGATTATTCTCACTTCTCTTCTTCAGTTGAGTTTGACACTTTTCAAGATTTTGCCAGCAAAAATTCTTCTGACTAAATCTGAAACACTTCGGACTGAAGAGAGTCACTCTCACTCACATTTTTGCTGTCATTTTCGAGTTGACCGCAAAACTCCACAGGCAAACACCGATGGCCTACCAACTGCCATTTTGACGAGAAATATGATTGCCAGTTTTTGTGTGTGGGCACTTTGATGTCTTGAAATAAGCATTTGCCGCATGACGCCACCAGACAACATTCTCTCAATTTCGGTGTTTAAAAACATTTAAATCTTTAAACAACTTGCTGAATAATTTTCTTAAACGTAATCATAAATAATCCAATAGGAAATAGATTTTTATTTTGATTTAATATCAAGATTGCATCGATGTTACCACCAGCACGCTTTCTTTCAAATGAAAATATGGCTGTCAAACTATCGAATTGCCTGCAATAGATTTCAAGCAATAAGCGCTGACATATGTTGCAGCCCATGAGAAATAGGCAGTCTCCATTGGAAATATATTTTGTGACATGGTTGTGATAACCATGTGTTTTCCTGTGGTCACAGGGCCTTAGGAACGCTTTTTGGACTAAATCTGACTACTTCGGACTTTTTCTGACTATTTCTGGGAGATAAGGAACGCAACTAATACAAGGTGTTATCGGTTGGCAACCTCTCGCTCTAATTCCCCATATTGACTGCCTTAGGAGAAACAGTGTTATTTCTTTAACAATTCTTTGCCTAATAATATATTTTTATTTTTTTTATTTTTTCATTGCATTTCATTTATTTCGGTTCAGGCATTAGTACAATAAGATTCAATCTTTTATAGTACAACAATGATAAAAGTAAAGATAATACTTATTTATTTATATATTGAAAATTCAAATTCTAATATATATACAAACGCATATGACACATTCAATTAAACAGAGATAACACGGACACATAAAACTTATAACATATAAACAAACATTATGGTATAATTATAATTATTTGGGCCAAATTCTTATTTGTTATGTTTGCTGGGTTGGAGCTGCTTCGGCCGATAGAGTTAAAAAAGCGAAAAAATTAAATTTTCCTTTTACCCTCCTACGCGTTTCAACGCTCACGCGTCTTCATCAGGGAGTCTTTATTCGAAAAATAAAAACAAATAAACAATAAACATGATTAGCAAGTAAAATTCGCTGATGCAAAAACAATAAACATAGTTAACGGCAATTACTTTACACTAATTCTGACTTTGAACTCACATTTACATAAATATTATTGGCAAAAATTGTTTAACAAACGATAAACGTTAGCACCATTTTAAGTATCTTTTCAACAATATTACCAAATTCGAATCCTATATTCTTATTTATATTTGTTATTGATTACAGCTGCATACACGTTGTTGGTGTTATCTACGTCCTCTTTAAAGTTGATCGCATTCTCAAGTCTTTGTTGTATACGTAGGCTTTCTAATGTCATTCTCCTTTTTACCCCTCTTTCGGTGTCCAAAATTCTCGTATTCCCGAAGTCCGCAAAGTGTTCGTGCTTCGTCAAGTGTTGTGCCAGTGCTGTTGTCATCTTTTGTTTCTCTCATCCGCTTTATGTTCGCTTATTCTTGTACCCAATGATCTTTTTGTTGTGCCTACGTAGCATTTGTTACAGCTTTCGGTATCATTTCCCTTACATTCTATTTGATACACCACATTATGTTGTTGTTCCTTCAGAATTCTGTCTTTTGTTTTAGTGTACAGTTTGCTTATTATGTTGTGCGGTCTGTGAGCATATGTAATATCTTCATTCTTTATAGTTCTCCTGAGCGCCTGGTTATTTGTTAGTCCTGGTACGTAAGTTACTCCAATGTACTTTTTATTTTTAATTGTGTTGTTAGCCTGAAGATCTTTATTTTGATTTGTTTGTTTACTTTTGTTTATCGTCGTTTCTATTAAATTGTTAACTAGCGCATGCGGGTAGCTGTTTTTGTGCAGAATGCTTTTAATTTTATTTTTGTTCTCCTCATACTAAAAGTATTGAATGCACAAAACACAAAAATTAAATTTACGGTTGAAAGAGAGAAAGACAATAAAATTGCCTTCCTAGACATAGAGGTGCATAGAAAACGGAATACAATATTGCTAAACTGGCATGCGAAATCCATCGCGTCGGGTAGACTTATTAATTTCCATTCAAATCACCCATGGAATCAGAAAATAAACACCGCTGCTAGCCTGATCAAAAAGGTGTACATACTAAGCAACAACGAGTTCGCGGAGGAGAACTTACATCCTGGAATGGACCAGATAAGTATATCTGGAGATCATCTGCATATGTATGAGCATTTACATATCGGAAAGTCAATAAAATATTGACGAAAGCGCTAAATAGCAACGGACCCAAAGTGGACCCTGGGGAACGCCACAGATCACAGACTTTGTCTGTGAGGATACTGAGCCAATCTTCACACGCTGGGTTCTGCCTGATAAATAACTTTTCATGAGGGACAGTGCATTTTTGCCAAAGCCGAAGTAGTAAGTGAGCTTTGAGCAGAGCAATGTATTATCAACGGAGTCAAATGCTTAGGAGAAGTCTAGCATTAGATTTGATTTTCAGTATACATCTAGCCACATCACATTCTGTTACGGTTGAAAATTCAAACGGTACGCCCAGGTATGAAGCGGAAGTTCACGGAACAAATTGAGACAAGCCACCATTAGACATAGCACTAGAAACAAACACATCATTCAGACTATCAACATTCAACATACATTCAGTTTTTTCATTAGCTTGTATTCGAAGGTTTTTAATAGGGTGACACCGAGGGAAGAGAGGAATCTAGCTTGGCTGATAAGAATCTTTGCTTTTCAGCTCTAACAATTGCAGTGGCTTTATTTCTTGCCACGCGAAAAGAGTCCCAGTTAGCTTTTGAGCGATTTTGCTTCCAAAGGCGATAAGCTTTTGTTCGCGCTTTTATAGCTTCCCTGACTTTGGTGTTAAACCAAGGACAAGGTGATGCTTTACCATAACGCAGCGGAACGTAAGTATGGTAGAGAGACACCAATTTATTATTTAAAAAATCGAGTTTTTCATTTACAGAGCCAAAATACCAACATTCATTCCAAACAACATTTTCTAGCTCCAAACGCAGTGCATTTAGGTTGATTGAGCGAAAGTCTCTGAAGGTATACACTTTTCCACTGCAAGAATCACTAAAGTGAATGTCAAAAGAGCAAAAAGTTAAATCATGAAATTTGGTCAAATTTTAACACAGAGGAATGATCGGACACGACAAAATAATCAAGAAGACTAGGATTACAATTATTACAGAATCTAGTAGGTGTTGAAGAATTAACGATGGAGAGACCAAGATTTGAGACATCATCTGAGAAGGAGGAACATATTTTATCACGGACAAGAATATTGTTATTAAAATCACCACAGAGTATAACATTATCATAGTCAATAAGCATCGTGGACAGTTTCTCAAATAAAGGACTTGTACAAGAGGATCTATTAGGATTATACACACAAGAGGCAAGAACTTTTTTTAGGCGATCGGTCAATTCAACAAATAAAAACTCAATTTCCTCAGTACTTGATTCGCAAACAAGCTTCATGTTTATGTGGTTCTTGCAGTAAATTGCAACACCGCCACCTCTTTTGCCAATTCGATCATTTCGCATAAGCTTATAATTTCTTATGCTAAAGTGGACATCACTAACATCCTTAGGGAACCAAGTTTCTGACACGCATATAACATCAACAGCGGAGTGCTCAAACACATATCTGACATAATCCATTTTTATACTATTTAAGCTACGGGCATTAAAATGGACAATGTTAAGCCCACGCTGTTGTCTACATAACACATTTAACATAACAAGACTGTTATCATCAACGCTATTGATCTTACCATCACCAACCATCATACAGCAAGTAAACAAAAGCAACTTCAAAATAAGAACAAACACATGCAGTGTACGAGAGAAGAACGAAGAGATGAACCACCTTTACAACATTACATGCTTAAGCTAAGAGTAAAGAAACAAGATATAAAATAAATTAAAATAAACGTAGACCGTTAGCACAAATTATGCAAATCAGTGCGCGTATCAATTTTCTGCGCAGGTAAATTTTTGTCAACTTTGACATATACAGCGCCGCGCAGCGTAAATACTGATGCCAGCTTCCCCTCTCTCCTTAGTGATATAGCCTCCTGCAATGTCTTCCTGGTATCGGCAGCCAAGCTCTCAAATAGCGAAAATTTTCCCTCAAGGCCAACAGCAGTAAGAGAAATTATAGACTTAGTTCGCTTTCTGTAGTCACTAAAAGCACGAAGAGTTCGGTTGCGATCAAGCGGGGGAAAAAAATGTTATCACAACTGCGCTGTTAGGGTTGTTGTTGGACGGCTAAGTTCGGAAAATATCCCATACTTGGGGAACAAGAAAATCGATGGATAGACATATAAGATTAAATACGCTCTTCAAATTTTCTCCCTCAGTATATGGAATGCCAAATGCAATAGCATCAGCAGCGATATCGGGAGCGAATTTTTTGTTTTCCGCCTTTTCAATTTCAGCTTTCAGTCGCTGCACTTCAGTTTCAAAACTCTGTTGTTTAGCTTCCAAAGCTGCAATCCGCTCAGCAGATTCTATTATTTTTGAAGAGAGCACAGCAACTTCAGTATCAATCTTCTTACTCAGCGCCCTATCAACCTCCGTTACCTTAAATGATATACTATCGAAGAGACTCTAGCTTGTCGGACTGCCGCTGTTTCTTCAAGCTCACGAATTGCTCTTAATATTGATGGAAGAGCAGCACTCTCGTCTAGTTTTACAGTTTTGGATGTCGGAGAACTTTTGCTTAAGCATCTTTTAGCGCCAGCAGATGGAGTGGATGGCATACCTTCAAGTTTAAGTTTACACCAACAATAGAGCAGAAAGAATAATTAATTAAGCGTAGGCACAAAATCTTAGTTCAGATGAGCTTTTGTTCAGCAACAGGTAATCCGTCAGCTTGCTAGCGACCGAAAAACACCCAACTATTTATTTAATCAGGGAAACTGGTGATTTAGTGCATTTTTGACGTGGTAATTGCTCATAGAAAACAACGAAATTTAACAAAAGTTTTTTGTTCATAACTTTTAAATGGTTAATAATATTATCTCGCCCCCTCCGGATTGTTATTAGGGGGGCCGAAACGCGTCGTTTGGTACCCATCCCGACTTTTCCGCACCTTTTTTAGGGGTTGTTACCCCACCCTAGAGAGTTACCAGAAATTCTTTTTGCGCAATACAAACCATCACATTTCAGCCTTTTTCTTTTCTGAAAGCATGTTATGTTATGTTAAGTATCTCCTGCAGCTCCACCTTCCTGCGCTTTATTTCAAGTTCTCCCTCTCGAATTTTCTTTATTTTGAGGTGGTGTCTTTTCTTCTCTTCGACACTACTAACTACATTCTCGTTAAATTTTTTAAATTTGCGATTCAACTCTTTGAGTTCATATTTTATATCTTTTATTGCGCGCACATTCCCTTTATCTTCTGAATTTTTTTTTAGGTCTTCCGCCATCGATGCCATCGCGTTGCTTTTTTCACCCATGTATTTTTTAATGCACTCATTGAAGCTAGGCTCCCGGCGACGTTTCGGTGTGCTGGCTACATTAGGAATAGGAGCAGGGGTAGTGAGAACGCTCGATCTCTCATTCTCGTCATTGCTTGATTCTTCATTTTCCTGTTGCGCAAACTCCCGCGTATTCTCTATACCTTCGACAACTTTAAAGATTCCGCAAATTTGGCCAATTTTCTCTTCAGTAGAGGTAAGCACATACTTATTGTAGGGTCCACCACCCGTAGCTCTGGCTTTAGAGTTGTTGTGTGCGATTTTTTTTGCGGACCGTAGTTTTCCAGTCTATCCAAACCTAGATACATGTTTTGTACAAATAAATAAACGGTCATAGCAATTTTTCTTTGGTTGCTTACCTTTTTCCAACCCATGACGTCTTTTGTAGGCGGTCCATTACTGTTCAGTTCATTTACTAGCTCTCTCCATTGCATGTCACTCTTCGCCTTATCGCCTTTTATGAAGCCTTTGGCCATATCGGGGTTGCTTTCCATAAAGCGGACCATAATGGAGTCCTGCAAGCTGCTTTTGTGCTTACCCCTAAAAATGTAGAATCTTTTGTTAGTTTTCCTTAAATATTTAAACAAAATAATTATACGACTTACATTTTTTGTCTCTTGAATTTAATTTCGCACAGCCAACTGAAAGTGTTTTAAAATACATGTTTTCATGTGCATTCGATTTATAGAGCAGGCAATATTGTTCGATATCATTTCGAAAACGATTACAATTGAAAAAGTAAACCGATAAATGTGGAGCACACAAATGTGAATTCAAATGGAATTCGATATTTTTTTACTCGAATTCAAGATCCAGAGCATGCCTGAATAATACGAAATTCCACGAATGTTTAAAGCGAAACTCGAGCTCAAACAAAACACGTCTCAGTATACACATTTTGAGTTCTCAAAAGGTATTTGATCTTATTTTATTTATTTTCATTACGAATATACTATGAAAAGCAAATTTTGTTTAGAAAAAAATATGAAATTTTATATTTTTCCCCCAAATGGGAATTAATTTCTTCCCGTTTTTCTTCTTATTCTACTGAGCTGAGGCAGTGTCAAATCGAGCTGTCATAACTGATACCACCTTGTATTATTGCATCACGGTGATTATAGTTGTGTTTAATGAAACCGAAAAAAGTGCAGAGCAGCTCAAGTTAGAGCAGAATAGAGCAGCTCTCAAAAAAACAATAGAGCAAGTTAGAGCAACTCAGATCATAAATCTCATGAAACACTTTTCAGGCAGAAATTCTCAAAACAGTTGATTGCTCGACAGTTCAATTCGTCAATTGTAAAGTGTTTGTGTGTGTTTGCTTGCTCTAAGTTACTCCATCAAAAAAGCTGGTGCAGAAAATCGTGATCTAAGTTGCTCTAGTTCCACTTAGCGCAGGCTCATGAAACGAAAAGTAGAGTAAGTTAGAGCAAGAAAAATTCTCATGAAACACAATTTTGTGAGATATCTTAACCTGGCATAACCTAGAGCAGCTCATTAAACACAACTTATAATTACTTAGGGTTAACACCGGACAATACTGTCATGACATTAGCAATACATGCGCACTTTTGACAACTAATACGTATTTCTTTGTTGTCTTAACAGCATTGTCCAAACTTTTTTTGGGTAAAAGATTGTCGTAAGCGCGATTTTGACGATTTTTAGTTAAAGATGCAGTTTTCGACTATGTTCAAACAGGCACCTTATTGGTAATTAGCCGCCATATTCCCACACCACTGACAAAACTCAGCGGCTGACTATTGCCTTTACTACTGCGCCTAATACTATGCCTCAAATTTATTTTAAGCTATCGTATGACAATTGTCAGTTTTATTGTTATGACCTACTGAGTAAGTGACAACGGCGAAACAATGTTTATATTGTGTTTTAGGCGCAGTAATTGTGACAATAGTCATATTATGAATTTTGTCAGTGTTGTGGGAATAGGGCGGTAAGAACCTTTTTAACAATTTAGGCCTTAATTGTTACGCAATTTATCATACGAAAATTCAAATTATTAATTGCCAATTAATAATTAATTGGCAATTAATTTGTGTCAGATTCTCTATGCAACCCTGCTAGGTATGTTTAATTTTGACTTGGAGATATGTTTATTGAACAAAGAGCAAACAGCTGTTTGTTTCTGGTCCTCTTTACAGCTGATATTCCATCAGGAATTGAAAATTGAATTATAAAATTGTACCTAATTTACGGAAACTTTACCTAAAAGTAGATAGATATACCTAAAAAGTAAATAATGTAGGCGTTTTATATGTACACGTCTTTCCGCTTTGATGCTCGGATGGATTATGATTTGATTGCATGGCCAGTGTTACCTGACCGTCATTCATTTTACAAATATTGTTGACTGACCAGGTTTGCCAGACTGTTATAAATAGTTATTCTAATACAATATGTGGATATAATCTACTACAGCTCGGCCAACCTGATCAAGGTGATCGGCCTCGATCACATTATCCGAGTGTTCATATCTAGTGTATGTACAGGCTAATATCAAAAGTAATTACTTATGGTCAAGTGTCGCTTTGTTTGGTTTTGCATTTTCTCATATTACAGGCTTCGATTACGCCGTCATACGGAATTTGTGTTATTTGCCCATTCTCTATATCTCTTACTACATAGCGATCGTTTGGAAGCTTTTTGTGAATCACGTAGGGACCTTTGAATTTTGGCAGAAGTTTTTTGTTGACCTCCACCGTTGTATCAACGTTCTTAATTACCACGAGGTCTCCTAACTCAAAATCATTTACCCTGCTTCTTTTCTGCTCGTTTCGCTCTAAGTTGTAGTTTTGAACTCTCAGAATGCATTCTTCTGCGTTGCTTCGTATAGTCTTCAAATCCCTCCCCCCGGGGCCAGAAATGTGCTCGTCCAGGTATTCTGAAAGCTTATCTACAGATTCACCTCTTTGATTTACACCGTAGAGGGCTTGACTGGGCGTTGTGCCTATCGATCTATTCATTGTATTATTAAGTGCAAATTTGATTTTCCCTAATGCTTTACCCAATCACTGTGAGCTACCGGTTCGCTTGATTTTGCTAACATACCCACTAAACTTCGGTTCACTCTTTCTGCCTGTCCATTTGCTTGTGGGGAGTGCACTGCCACCTTCACATGAGTTATGTTCTTATCGCACAGATATTGCTTAAATTCTTTGGAAGTGAAACAACTGCCTCTATCTGTAATACATCTGTGTGGACGACTGTAGTATTCAAAATATTTATTTAAAGCCGCTGTTACTTCTTTTGTGCTAGTTGTTAATACCGGGTATAACTTGACATATTTGGTGAATGCATCTATTATCACTAAAATATGTTTTCTTTTTGATTGTGGAGACGGAAGGGGTCCTAAGTGGTCCAGATGGATCGTGTGAAAAGGTTTTGGTTCTTTTGGTATATTATACAGATTCCAGTTATTAGTTTTCTTAGGAGCTAAATACATTATGCATCTTATGCAATTCTTTGTGTGATTGCTAATTTTATCCTTCATGTGAGGAAACCAGTAATTCGCTTTTATTTTTTGGTAACATTTATCTACGCCTTGGTGTCCTAACTGTTCGTGTAATAATCTTATTAATTCTTTTTCAAGCTCTTTAGGGACGAATAATAATAAACGACCTTTTTGTTTTCTAAACACTACACCGTTTTCCATTGCAAAATTTTTCATTTCTTCTTTCTCTAATCGCTCCTTTAACTCTATTATGTGTTCATCCCTGTTCTGCATAACTTGCAACTGAAAGTCCAAGTCTTCACTATCTATCGCAGCTACAACTTTACCGTAATCAACTTCACTTCTGCTGAGTGCATCTACATGTCGCATCTTTACTCCCGCTCGATGGGATATTGTGTAGTCGTAGTTTTCGAGCTCCAATGCCCATCTCTCGATTCTACTGTTAACCAACTTTTTATTAAGGGTTTGCGCTAACGAACTGCAATCAGTAACTATTTTAAATTTTAAACCTTCTAAGTAAACTCTGAATCGGCGGAGTGCGTAAATGACTGCTAGTGTTTCTAGCTCAAAACTGTGATATCTACTCTCCGCGTCTGATGTTCTCTTTGAGAAGTAAGCTACTGGATGGAAGTTATTATCTTCTTGCTTCTGAAGTAGAATTGCACCGAAACCGTAAGAACTCGCATCACAATGCAATTCTGTCTCTTTTTTTATAACTATAGATTGCTAGTACTGGCGCTGACATTAATTTACGTTTCAGATTTTCAAAAGAGCTAACACATTTTTCTGTAAATATAAACTTGGCGTCCTTTCTTAGAAATTCATATAAACGACGAGCTAAAAGCGAAAAGGATTGAACAAATTTTCGGAAATATGAACACAATCCTACAAATGATTGCAGCTCACGTTGATCTCGAGGCATTGGGAAATTCATTATAGCACTAATGTGGTTCCCTGAAGGTCGTACCCCTCTGTCCGTCACCCTGTATCCTAGATATTCTACCTCGTTGTATGCAAATTTGCATTTACTTAATTTTACTCGGAGGCTGTATTTAGTCAATCGTTGCAAAACTCTACGTACTAAGCTATAATGCGCATCTACTGTTTTATTCGCGATAATTAAGTCATCCATGTATACAATAATTTCATTGTTATCGATAAAATCCCTCAAAATTGTTGTTATAAATCTTTGGAATATTGCCGGCCCATTTTTTACCCAAACGGCATTCTTAAAAATTCATATTGCCCGTTCGAGATAACAAAGGACGTATACTTTACAGATTCACTGGCCATTTTTACATGGTAAAACCCTGACTCTAGATCAATGACAGTAAAAATCTTGTTATCTCCTAGGTATTCCAAGCAGTCCTCAATAAGAGGGGGCGGATAGTTATCCCTTGCAATCATTTTATTAAGGTTCCTATAGTCTATACACATTCGGGTCGCTCCCGATTTTTTTTTCGTAAGTACAATTGGTGACGCGTAGGGTGAATTACTGTGTCTAATGATGCCCTTCTTTAATAACTCGTCAATAGTTCCATTAACTTCTTGTTTTTCCCCAAACGAAAGCCGCCGTGCTTTACAAAAGGTTGGCGTGTTTGATGTTAACACTATTTTTGCTTCATAATTGGTCTCTGGGAAATCAGTAATCTGTTTCTCTACGTAAGTGCATTCAAAGATTTTTCTAAATTTATCTATCCAAACTGAAGGTAGCTTAGGGTTAACATCAACATCTAGCTTGCAATCGATATCAATACTAGCAGACCCGGCGAACTTCGTCCCGCCCAAAATTTTTATATATTTTATTGAAACTTTTTGGTCCAACATTTTCACCAACAATTCACGTTTACGATTTTCATTGTCACATTTGTCTGCTAAGATTAAGGTTTGGTGGTCATTTGCCGCTTTAAATAACCTAAGGAAAGTGTTATATCCGTTCTTGAAATTCTCCAGTTGTGCGGCATTTCATAGCACGGTTATTCGCAAAGCGAAATAAATTTTTTCCTCTTCACTCCCTGGCGGCAATAATGACCCGGTTCTATAGTGAATGTTTTAGAAACTTTACAGTATAGTAGGTGGCAATTTCAAAATGGGTGCGAATCATTGTTCTACAGAAATGCAATATACATATACTTATTTCAGACGAAATACCTTAAACGTTTGAACGCATAATAATATTGGAAAATCACATCCATTGGGCCAATTGCAACGCAGGACCGTCGATATACTCAATGGTGCAACAGGTCGATTTAATCTGACCTTCACGGCCCCTTTTCTCACTTGGCTATTTTTAGTAATAGCTCGACTTCAGCACCACTTGGGAGCACGTTTTTGCAATAGTATTGCATACATATTTAAAACATTAGCCAAATCGGATCATAAGTAAGATTTTTAGTAATAACTTAACTACAGCGCCAACTGTCGGATTAAATTGTGAAACTAAACCATCCAGAGACCCACTCAAATACACAAAAAGTTTCGTTAAAATCCGTACAACCATTTAGGAGGATTTCACTCACAAACACACCTACAGAAGAATAAAAAAATTCATTCAAAGATAGCTAAAGGTCGGTAGGTTTGTAGGCCTCACACCCCTTTTCAAATAGCCCAAATTTTCTCCATGAGTATGGGCTTGATTTCAACTATATACATATCTCGATACGAAGTACCAGTACTGTACCATGAATACTTTCAGAGATATGCAGTATAAAAATACGATTTATATGGGAGGAGCCACGCCCCCTTTCCAACAGCTGCCCTCTTTCTTCATGAGTATGCGATTGATTTCGTATATCTCCATACCAAGTTCCCGAACTCTACCATGAACACTTCCAAAGATAGGCAGTATGACAAATTCGGTTTGTATGGAAGATGCCACGCCCCCTTTTCCAATAGTTCCAATTTTTCTCCAAGAGTATGCGATTTATTTCGTACATCTCCATCCAAATTCTAGAACTCTACCAAAAAATGTCCAGAGATAATCAGTATGAAAAATTCGGTTTGTATGGGAGATGTCACACCCCTTTTTACTATAGCTAAAATTTTTCTCCAAGGGTATGCGATTGATTTCGTGTATCTCCATACCAACTTCCAAAACTCTACCATGCGCACTTTCAGAGATATGTAGCATGATAAATTCGGTTTGTATGGGAAGTGCCACGCCCCCTTTACATATAGATTTTTTTCAGCCTAAAACCATCCTTGGGACACGTGCGGCAGGTGGCAGTTTCAAAAAAATCGCTCCAGCCGCTGTCGAGCCTTGCGAAAACTAACAAACGGCTTTCTAAATATATATTAGTTGAGATATATTATATATTATAATTATATTTTGACAGTATCCGTTGTTTCTGATTGGCGCAAAAAAATCTTGCCTAGTGACGAATTCGCCCCTTGATATGGTCGTTAGTTAAAGCTATTTCTATTCAAAATTGCATGAGAATTGGAAAACAGGAATCTATAAGCTTATCCAGGCAAAAAGCTACCTATGTACCGAATTTTAAGCAAATCAGACCGTAAATACGATTTTTTCGAATAGATCAATCCCTGGTCCACTTCTCGGAAAAAATGGACCATATATCCTAATATATGCTGTAAAACTACTCACCTACCGAATCTATAAGCTTATCCAGGCAAAAAGCTACCTATGTACCGAATTTTAAGCAAATCAGACCGTAAATGCGATTTTTTGGAATAGATCGATCCCTGGTCCACTTCTCGGAAAAAATTGATCATATATGCTAATATATGCTAAAAAGCTACTTACGTACTAAATTTTAAGCAAATCGGACTACAATAAGAGTTTGTCGAATAGACCGGTCCCTGGTCCACCTACCCGAAAAAAAGAAAAATTTTTTTAGCCTAAAACATGGTGGTTACCGAAAGCTAATTGTATACAAAATTTCATGAAAATCGGACCAGCCGTTCGCGAGATTACCTGTTACAAAAAAAAGGGACTTCTCTTTATATAATTAGTATAGATTACAAATGTCACTAAATGCCAATTGGGTTGTTAAAGTTTCCGAATTGCAATCCACACCATTTGCCTGCTTACCAATAGGTTTTATATCTTGCTCCTCTACATTTCCTTCAACATTGTCAACAATCCAATTATTTTTCATGCCAAAATTCACTTCATTTATTTTATTATTTCTATTTACGTACAAAGATATTTTATGTTTATTTAAAAAGCCTCTACCGAGTAACAATGCAAATGGGAGTCATTCGTCTGGCAATATATAAATTAAAAGGGGTATTATGATATTTCTGTATTTCGTTAGAACAAAATTTTTTTCTTCAGGTTTGATTAAAGTGCTTCCTAGGCTTCGAAATCGCGGTATAACTTTGTGCTTGACTATTTGGTGTGGATTCACATTTCGCACCAACGATCGCCGTATAAAACTATTTGGGCTGCCCGTATCAAATAAAGAAATAATATTTTCAAAACGTATTTTTGGACAACGGATATCTAAAGCGACACTTACCATGCTCTTAAAGTGCACCTCCTCATACTGATCATCCGCTGCGTCGACCATCGCCACTGTCTTCTTAGGGCAATTTTTGTATACGTGATCCAGTTTGCCGCACTTGAATCACGAGCCCTGCATACGCTTCGCCTCCTTGCAATCTTTCGCGAAATGCCCGTAGCCAGAGCAGTTGAAGCATCTCATGGTGGGTTTGTTGCTCGGTGAATTCAACGTATTACGACCTGAAGGTTTCTGGATCATTTTCTCATACTTTGGAAGCAGCGCCTTAAGAGCTTCCACCGTCGTTACGCCACTGAATATTAAGCAATTCCCGGAATTGTCACGTAAGCCATCTATGATGAACTCAATAAGTACAGCTTCATCTATCGGTGCCGCTCTTGCTATCTCCTGCATTGATAGCACATAATGCACATAATGCGTTAGGCTTTCCGTTTTGCGCCAAACGCGGGATTCCAGTTTCTTAAAAACATCTTTGACGCTAGTTGGCCTCTTAAATTCCTTGTATAGGCATTGTTTCATGTCGTCCCATGATTGTACGTCCACCATTTTCATTAAGAGCTGTGCGCTGCCCGTCAGCATGCGGCGTGCTAACAAGAGCTTTGACTTCTCGTCACAGCCGTAGCACTTCATCACATACTCGAAATCATGGGTCCACTTTTGAACATCTATGCCTTCGTCTCCACTAAATTTTTGAATAGCACCCTCAATATCGCTGAAGTTTACAGAGAATTTCGGTGTTGGATTTACATCCTCGAGTGCCCTGATTTCTTTCTGAAACTTCAGTATACGTAGGCGTCTGTGGAGCTGCTCTTCAAGTTCCGTTAGCTCGTTACTTATGGTGGCACCCGCCATGATGCCGGCTGCTGAGCTAGCGTCAACGTTGGCCTTTTCGACTGCGCTTTTGTTTGTTGGAAAAACACTGCAAATTGCTGAAGTTGCGTTGCCGCGTGCTGAAATTTCACTTTTGC
This sequence comes from Rhagoletis pomonella, assembly GCF_013731165.1. Taxonomy (NCBI): domain Eukaryota; kingdom Metazoa; phylum Arthropoda; class Insecta; order Diptera; family Tephritidae; genus Rhagoletis; species Rhagoletis pomonella. The sequence goes on along the minus strand of NW_023458556.1, from coordinate 101,678,285 downwards.
TTGCTAAAATTCCGCTGTCGATTACGGAAGTAGCTCTGCCGATTGCTGAAGTAGCGTTGTCGTGTACAGAAGCGGCACGGCTGTTTGCCGGAATTACGCTGCCGATTACAGAAGTAGCGCTGCTTTTTACCGTAGTGGCGCTGCCGTTAACTGAAGTGGCGCTGCCGTTGACTGAAGTGGCGCTGCCGTTGACTGAAGTGGAGCTGCCGTTGACTGAAGTGGCGCTGCCGTTGTACTGAAGTGACGCTGCCGGTTGCTGAAGCGTCGCTGCCGGCTGAAGCGTCGTCCCCTGGTGCTGAAGCGGCGTTGCCTACTGCTGAAGCGTCGTTGCTGTTTTCCGAAGTTCCGCTAATCACCGTTGTCCCTGCTGAAGTCCCGTTGTCAATTATTGGGGCTTCCGGACTTTGGCTGCTGGCTGCCGATTCCTCGAAAGAGCATCCACTTTCCTCCGGCGGTGCTCCAATGGCTGATGACAAAAGAGTTCTTAATTGTCTTAACGTAGCTTTCTCTGGAAAAGCGATTCCCAAATCGCGTAAGGCATTTGCAATTTTTTGCTTGTCTGCCATTAGCTTAAGTTTATTTTACTGTTAACTGGAAATTCTTGTCCACACCTGACGTTGTAGGCGTTTTATATGTACACGTCTTTCCGCTTTGATGCTCGGATGGATTATGATTTTATTGCATGGCCAGTGTTACCTGACCGTCATTCTTTTACAAATATTTTTGACTGACCAGGTATGCCAGACTGTTATAAATAGTTATTCTAATACAATATGTGGATATAATCTACCACAATATGTACTTTTATGTTCATATATTTTTGATAGTTGGGGGAATACATCTTCCTTCTGTACCATAACAACTTTTGGACTTACATGAAACAATATTTTACTTTGGAACGCAGCCTAAAATGCACCTAAAATAATGTGATTGTACCGAATGTACGTTAAAATTTAAGGGCCGGTTGTTCAATGTCTGGTTATCACTACTTGCCGGTTAAACATCATTATCGACGTTTTCGACATCATGCATATAACATTTGATCGATAAAGCACTCGTTGTATTTAACCGGAGCTTCTACCTCCGATTAATGCTAATCAGACATTGAACAACCGGCCCTAAGAAGCTGAAAAGTAGGTACAATTCATCCTAGTTGTGTATCACTATTTCGCACCACTTGTTCGCTTCTTCCTCTTCTTCTTCAAAATTATTCTTTACACTCTCATTCTCATAATAATGTGACGTCACACCCAGTTGCTCTCAGCTCAACTGGCGCAATCTTGTATTCTATCATTCTTGACCAATTTTGGCAATTCGCAGCAATCGTACAAGCGAATCAGCTCTTTTGATCGCTCCAGTAGTTTTTTCGCTGCAAAGCTGTTAATTCTTGGGACACAGTTTTTTTGAAAGGATGAATTTTGAGCTTGTTTTCAAGTATGCGTTGGACAGACCTGCGGCTCAAACCTCGTTCTTTCGCAAGCTGATTTACACTGCACTCCTTGTTTCGATAAAGTCGTAGACGAACTTTTTCAACGTTATGAGCTGCCGTCGCAGTGCATCGTCGGCCACCTCCGTAGCGTTTCTTAATACTACCACTCTCCTCAAACCGTTTGATGGTACGTTGAAAAAATTTCTCGTCTAACTGATAATTTGGAAGGGCTCGACGTATTTGAATAATGCTTTTTTCCTCCAAGTGAAGGCCTACAACCAAGTTCCTTTTTACTTCCAAGTCGTTCATCGTCTTCGTTTTTTTGCCGGCAAGATATTATCAAGTTTAAAAAAAAGTGCGTCAAAAACATTTGTCTTTAATTTGCACATTGTCAGATTGGAAGTTTTTGCTCAGTGAAGGGCAAAATTGTACTTACTAAGTATTAAGTACTAAGTACAAAAGTATTTATGTATTTTGTATTGTTGTAAATACCAAAGTACTATTTACTTTGGTATTTAGGAGCTGCTAAATACCCAAGTACTATTTACTTAGGTATTTAGGAGTAAACAATACTTAGGGCCGGTTACTCAATGTCTGGTTAACACTAATCTGCGGTTAACCAGCGTTATCGACGTCTTCGACTCCATGCATACAACAGGGAGTCTGTAATGTCGATAAATATGTTTAACCGCAGATTAGTGTTAAACCAGACATTGAGTAATCGGCCCTTAGGTATTTAGGAGCTGCTAAATACCCAAGTAAAAATTATTTAGTTATTTAGGAGCTATTAGATATTAAAGTAAGAAAAACTTGAGTATTTAGGAGCTGCTATATACCAAAGTACAAAAAAACGAAAGTATTTAGCAGGCGCTAAATACTCTGGTCCAAAGTACTCAGGTACCTTGGGGATGCAAAATACTTTCACTAAAGTACTAAGCTATTTAGTCGATGACTAAATACTTTCAAACTAAATACTGTATAATTTAGGAGAAATTTAGAGAATTAACACCTCACCTTACACTCACCTCAACTTACTTTACCACAACTAACTTCACCTCTCCTCAAATAAACTCACCACACCTCCTACTACTACACCAAAATCCACCAAATCTTAGCTCACCACAGTTGAACTCATCACATCCGTTCTCACCACACTCACCTAAACTTGTAGCGATACTTGCTGCTTATCCACTTGCTATGTAATTTATAATTTTAACAAATGATACTGTTCTTTTAAACATCAAGTTGTGAAGATAAAATTTGAGTTTGTTCAGAAGTTTGAGGAGAAACATCTTTTTCTCAAATATATATTATCTCTATATATTGGTGACCTCGACGTGATATGAACACGCAACCTTCTGAACAGTATCATTTGTTAAAATTATAAATTACATAGCAAGTGGATAAGCAGCAAGTATCGCTTCAAACTCACCACTCCTCAATTTGGGAACTGTTTGGGGATTTGAGAGATTCTTCAGACTAAATCAGGATTTTCAAGACTATTTCGGGATTTTCGGGACTATTTCGGGATTTTCGAAGCTATTTCGTAATTCTTTAGGGATTCCCGGCAACTTTGTTTGAGATTTTCGGGATTCGCGGAGCTAATATCGGGATTTTCGAGACGACTTTCAAAATATCTAGGGATTTTTGGGACTTTCGGGATTCTCGGAGTTAATAGCGGAATTCTCGGGATTTTTGGGACTCCTGGATAATTGTTCTCGGAACTAATATCGGGATTTTCGGACCTAATTTCGGGACTTTTGGGACTTTCGGGAGTATTTTGCGATTTTCGGGAGTAATTTCGAAATTTTTGGGACACCGGGACTATTTTTCGATTTTTGGGACTTACATCGGATTTATGGGGTTTTCGGGATTCTCGGGAATAATTTTGGGACTGCTGGGGCTTTCGGGCTATTCAGGGATTTTTGGGACTAATTTCGGATTTTTGGGACTTTTGGGACTATTTCGGGATTATCAGGAGTAATTTAGGTTTTTTCGGGACTATTTTCAGATTTTTGGGACTAAATTAGGATTTTTGGAACTTTCGGGTCTATATCGAGATTGTCGGGAGTAATTTCGGGATTATTGAGACTTTCAGGATTGTTTCCATACTTTTGGGACTATTTCGGGATTCTCAGGAATAATTTCGGATTTTCGGAAGTATTTCGGGAGCTTTTCGGGTTCTTTGGGACTAATTTAGGAACTTTGGGACTTCCGGAACAATTTTAAGATTTTTGGAACTTTCGGGACTATTTCGTAATTCTCGGAATTTGTTTTTGATTTTTGGGACTTCGGGAGTATATCGACTTTTTTGGGACTTCTTTTGGATTTTTGAGACTTTCGGGGCCATTTCGGGTTTTCAGGAGTATTTCGGATTTTTGGACTAATTTCAAATTTTTGGGACTTTAGGGACTATTTCTCAATTTTTGGGAATAGTTTAGGAATTTTGGGACTTTGAGAACTAATTAGAGATTTTTGGGACTTATTTCGGATTTTTGGAACTTTCGGGATTCTCGGAACTAATTTCGGAACTGTTAGGACTTTCGGCTTTCCCAAAAGCCGATATAACTCCCAAAAATCGAAAAATAGTCCCGGAGTCCCAAAAATTTCGAAATTACTCCAGATAATCGCAAAATACTCCCGAAAGACCCAAAAGTCCCGAATTTAGGTCCGAAAATCTCGATATTAGTTCCGAGAATCCGGAAAGTCCCAAAAACTCCTAAAAATCCAAAAATTGTCCAGGAGTCCCAAAAATCCCGAGTATCCCGAAATATTCCCGAAAATCCCGCTATTAACTCCGAGAATCCCGAAAGTCCCAAAAATCCCTAAATATTTTGAAAGTCGTCTCGAAAATCCCGATATTAGTTCCGAGAATCCCGAAAATCTCAAACAAAGTTTCCGGGAATCCCTAAAGAATTACGAAATAGCTTCGTAAATCCCGAAATAGTCCCGAAAACCCCGAAATAGTCTTGAAAATCCTGATTTAGTCTCAAGAATCTCTCAAATCCCGAAACAGTTCCCAAATTGAAGTGTGGTGATTTAGGTGAGGTGTGATGAGTTCAACTGTGGTGAGTTAAGATTTGGTGGATTTTGGTGTAGCAGTAGGAGGTGTGGTGAGTTTAGGTGGGGTGTGGTGAGTTGGTATTTGGTGAGTTGATTTGAGGAGAGGTGAAGTGAGTTGTGGTAAAGTAAGTTGAGGTAAGTGTAAGGTGAGGTGTTAATTCTCTTAATTTCTCCTAAATTATACAGTATTTAGTTTGAAAGTATTTACCCATCGACTAAATATCTTGGTACTTTAGTGAAAGTATTTTGTATCCCCAAGGTACCTGAGTACTTTGGACCAGAGTATTTAGCGCCTGCTAAATACTTTCATTTTTTGTACTTTGGTATCTAGCAGCTCCTAAATACTCAAGTTTTTCTTACTTTAATATCTAATAGCTCCTAAATACCTAAATATTATTTACTTGGTTATTTCGTAGCTCCTAAATACCTATGTAAATAGTAGTTGGGTATTTAGCAGCTCTTAAATACCTAAGTAAATAGTACTTGGGTATTTGGAAGCTCCTAAATACCTAAGTTCTTTTTACTTGAATATTTAGTCATCTCCAAATACTAAGTATTTGTGTGTTTAGTACCCAAAGTGGTACTTTAAGTACAAAAGTATTTAGGTGTGCCCATCACTGTTTTTGCTAAATGGTAGTACTTTTGCAACAGACACTGCAATTGCGCCACTAGGTATATATATGTATATAAAATATAAAATAACGAAAAAAATTTGGGGGTCCATGAGTTGTAAATGGGGGTTCACGGAAATTTATCTGGTTTCAATTATTGCCTCTTTATTTAACTTAAATTTTTATGAGTGGTGTATAGTGCTCTTGACTTACCGTCACTTTGTGTTATTTTAAGGCCACCTGCAGACTAAAGAGAACCGGATACTGGTATGACAATGAGTGAGGCGCGGCGAAAATTGCTGGCGGCAGAGATTTAAGCACTTGTGTCTTTTCAAACCTACAGGATAGTATGCCACCATTACCTTTGTTGAAGAGATTCTATTCCCTGGGACTGAATTCTGGTTTGATTCCATCGGTGAGACCGGACTCACACATTGTCGAATCTTCACTGATGGCTCAAAAACTGACTCTGGGTCATGATCTGGGGTCTTTTTCGAGGTTAATGGAGATAAGCTTAACTTTTGAACTTAACTTAACAGTTTTAGCACTCCCACCTTCGGCAACCGAAGCCACCATCAGAATCTGAGTGAATACTTCGCTCAGAAATGACTGAGGGGATGCAGGTGGGCAAAACTTATGTTGCCTTCAATCTCACAAGGTCTATCTAATTTTTTGCTCTCATTGAGCAGACGACACTGCAGACAACTTGCCGGACTGCTGACTGCTCACTTCACGTGGCACAAACACCATTTGCGCATCTTGCCTTGAAGAAGATGAGACAGTGGAACACTTTTTGTGTTTCTTACGTGCTTGCTTATTTGTCATAGATTTTTTTTAACTCGTTCTTTTCTCTATTGTCAGTTTCTGAATTAAAAGTTTGGCGTAAAAAGCTTGGCCGTTTTGATGTTTTAAGTTTTGTGTTTTAAAAATGTGATAAATATTTTTCGCCTCACTAAAAATGATGCCATTAACACAAATAAACTATTTTACATATACTCCACGTGCAAGGCATCAGTGACCCGAACATTTGATGAGTTTATGGAGAAGATAATGTAAATAACGCTAGCACTCGCAGTGCTCTTAAAAAATATAACTCTTCCGAGAACACAAGAAAATATTTTACTTATATTTTGGCCACTCTGAGTTTAGTTTTTGAATTCACCCGGAATGCAAATTTACATTGTTAGAACTAATTTTCACATTTAATTTTTTTACGAGCTTTCAGAATATTTAGAAATGTATCAGCAGGGGGTCCACCGAAACCAGTAAATTTTTGAAAGGGGTCTACGAGAAAAAGAGTTTGGGACCTCTGATGTAAACGAATAGTAGAAAGTTCATAGTCTATGCAGTGTAATAACGCTAAAATAAAGTGGAAAAAAGTGGTAATACCAGTGATTCGAGGTTATAAAAATTGTGTTAAGTGAACAGTTTGTTTACGTTCTTTTATTAAGAAAATATTAAATAAAGTAGTGAAAATTTACTTATAAGTGCAGAATACGTACATTTCTTTGATTAAAAAAATTTATATTAGGATCGATAGGGGTCTTAGTCCGGATCATAACGGTATAATAATTACGGCGGAAATAACAATTATTGGTGTTATTGAGGTTCAAAGTATCAATTTTTTAATTTTTTACATTGGAAAAAGCGACTTTATAAATTTTCAACATTTTGATGTCGTTTGAATGGTATTAAAAATATCTTTTTTTTATATACTGTTACTCCCAAAATTGAGGCCTGCAGTTTTATAACCCATTGGCCCGTAGTTATAGACAAGTTAGAGGCAGGTTTTAACATTTAAAACTGTATATTAAGATACAACAAACTGTATATTAAGAACACTCTTTTAACACTGTCATAGTCAACTTAAAATACCTTTTAACTTTAAAACGGCGTTTTGAATTTAAAATGAGGTTGACGAGGTTTTAAAATCTTATAAGCGTACTCTAAGTAGACGATTTACTGTCAAAATTTGCGGAGAAAATACAAAAGTGGTCTTAATTTGA
>NW_023458556.1:101669229-101671076 GCF_013731165.1 Rhagoletis pomonella | reverse complement strand
AAAAGTTCGCGATTTTGCTGAAGCTTTGCAAATTTTTCTTAACTTTTTTACACAGTATCAATCTTGGATTGAAATTGGATTTGCTAAAACATAAGCCATATTTTAAAACAAAACGAACAAAAAAATTGTAGCATGTAAAACATTGCAAATATTAACAAAAAAAAGAGCCGTACGCTCAATTTTGGGAGTAACAGTATATAAAAAAAATATATTTTTAATACCATTCAAACGCGCATTTAGCATGTAAAGCATTGCGAATATTAACAAAAAAAAAAGAGCTGTACGCTCAATTTTGGGAGTAACAGTATACATGTTTTATTTTTTCCGTAAAGTTTATGAGAAAAATAAGCTTCTATAAAACACAGAAAAGAGAGTTCTAATTAGTAAGGGTTATAATCCCTAAGCGCGGCCGAAGGACGCCTACGGAGAAAAAAGTTCTACGAAAAAATACTTTCGCCCCAGTCTTCGACTTTCATTGAAAGCGATCAGACGTGTTTACAAGTGTTTGCTAGTGTTATATCTTTCCGTTATTCCCAACCATTAACTATTTTCTATTTCATTTTTCATTTTTCATTTCTTTTTCTTCTATCTTCTACCCACGTGCATACATAAATAATTAATTTTCTAACATGCCGTGGCCTACGGATAGGACTCCAAATAGATTCTCCGCGTTATCGGTTTTTGACGACAATCCGCCAAAAAAGAAAAAACCAAATACCAAGCAAATTGATTTCCCACAACTACCTAATAAAATATTAAAAAGTGGATAATTGCATTAAAATTCAATAAGTGTGAGCGTTTTAACTATAAAATATGACGAAATTGTAATAAGTTCAGGAAAAGAAATGAATTGAAATATCACGACCGAGTGTGCGAAAGTGTAGTCGTCATGTAATCGTTGCAACATGATTGTGAAGATGAAGCAATTATGATTGGACGACCAATGTGCAGAAAGCCTTAGTTTACGATATAGCAAAACGAGTGTGAAAATGTATCGATTTTTCTTTACGATATTTTGGAAAAATTACATTTTTATTAAATAATGTCAAGTTTGATCATCCGTTTATGTAATTTTTATTTTCATTGCATGATTATGCAAAAGAATAAGGCTATCTGCACACTTGTCGTCCAATCATAGTTGTGTTATCGTCTCGCCCTGAAATTTTGGACCGAGCACATGCATTTCAAAGGAGATCTGCACACTTGTCGTTATCGGCTAGTTATCGGCAAATCGTAGAGGATGCAGAAACGGATAAGTACGGCACTGTCGTTTGCTAATCGTTGTGCACACATTGTTTGTTTACATTTCATGGGAAAAAATTTGTGAAAAAGTTAACATTTGCATTAAAATTGCATAAAAATTAGTATTTTTTGCATAAAATCTGTGGAAATTATTAAAAAGTGGATAATTGCATTAAAATTCAATAAATGTGAGCGTTTTAACTATAAAATATGACGAAATTGTAAAAAGTCTCTGTGTGCATGCACAAAACACATTTCAGGAAAAGAAAAGAAGAGATATTGGTGAAAAATGATATCTAGAATTGTTGCAGCACAGTCTAATTTTAAAAATTGCAGGTTTTTGTAAATATTTCGCGTAAATATCAACCAGAAAAACAGAAAATACCTGCTCCAAGTTAATTTTTAGACGCCAAATGAATTGAAATATCACGACCGAGTATGCGAAAGTGTAGTCGTCATGTAATCGTTGCATCATGATTGTGACGATGAAGCAACTATGATTGGACGACCAATGTGCAGTGCAGAAAGCCCAAGGTATCATTTTCTTGTTAATTGTGTGAAATAGCCAGAACAACCGCAGTGATGTGAAGTCGATGTTTATCGAA
>NW_023458556.1:101668844-101669129 GCF_013731165.1 Rhagoletis pomonella | reverse complement strand
GAAATAGCCAGAACAACCGCAGTGATGTGAAGTCGATGTTTATCGAAAGCATGCTGTGAAAAAAACAAATAGTAGATATCTAAATGTTATGCACAAATTTACTTTAAAAGAACTATTATTTGAGAATTTATAGAAATTATTCCAATTATAAAGTTGTGATGTAGCTTTATTCGGATTGTAATACGCATTTAATTTCATCTTCCGATTAAAATGGATCGATCTTTGTAAATTTTAATGGGAGATTATTCAATATTATCAAAATCACCCTCTACCAACTTAATTTTT
>NW_023458556.1:101662496-101668834 GCF_013731165.1 Rhagoletis pomonella | reverse complement strand
TAGTTACGACTTAGTTGCAACTGAAGCCGAAACTAAATTTTAAGTTGGTACTTAGCCAGAAAAGTCGAAACTAAGGCGACTAAGAATAGCTTTAGTTGTGACTTAGAATAGTTTCGACTTAGCTGAGTACTAAATATGACTATGAATATGCGCCTATATTTTTAGTACACAGAAAAAGTGCCAGCAAGTGGAACCAGGCAGGCGAGCGGGCTTTATTGGAAATATGGGGAGAGAAGATGAGCAAGTTGCGTGGCTGTAGAAAAAATAGCCACATACTTTAGGAAATGGCTGCGGTGCTCGAAAGCCACGGAATCCGTTACACGGTGGGGGAAGTCAAGACAAAAATGCACAACTTGAGCGCCCGATATCGGTAGATATTTGTACTTGTTATTATGCTTATAAAAAGTTATTTGGTGGACATTATATCCGCTGCGCATGCTGTTTTCGCGCGAGAGTTCGTGCTAGTGGCCCCAGCTAGCTGAGAAACGTTTTTTTTTTTATTGGCATTGTCGCGAGGGGACATGGAGGAAGCGGTGCATAAAAGAGGTCTTCCAGAATTTTTGCCAGGTATTTTCTATATTAACCATGTATGTATTTCCATATATACAAATTCGTTATCAGTGTCGGATTCAGAACTTAATTCAATTCATCAGCACGGCATTGTAAGCGAATGCAAGGGTGAGCATGTACGGCCCGGCTTAATATCATACATATTTGTGTTCGCATAGAATAATAGCCAAAGTCGGAAGGCTGGCTTTAGTATAATTAACCGACTTCCAAAAAAGGAGGAGGTTATCAGTTCGTCGGAATATTTTTTTATTTTTTATTTTTTTTATGTATGTTACCGCATAACTTTGGACCACGTCAACCGATTTCGATAATTCATCGGAAAGGTAGTATCTCAGAGGTGGTCCCATACTAATCTGGTTAAGATCCGATCAGCGGATCACGAGATATATATATATATATTTTTTTTTTTTATATGAGAGTTGAAATCGGTTTTTTTTGCTAAAAATTACTTGTGAATGATTCAAAGCATACGATTGCGAATAACTCACTAGCGCCGAGCCGTTGAGGAACTCTTGGCAAATAAACGTGACAGAAATAGTTCCGATACTAGCAAGTCAATATTCTTAATAAGTACCTAGGGAGGAGGTTATGAGTTCGTCGGAATTTTTTTTAATGAATGTTACTGCATAACTTTGGACCTTAACCAATTTCTATAAATATTTTTTGTAAAGGAAGGGGTTGCACCTCACGAGGTGGTTCCATACTAATTTGGTTTAGATCCGATCATTGGATCATGACGGTATTCATAACTCGAAGAAAAGGACTTACACGACTTACATTTCAATAAACAATATATTTGTTGGCTGTGTATGTGTTATGAAATTATTTCATTCAGCGCATACATTTAGATATACCACCACCTCAGAAAGGGCCGAACCCCAACCAATTTGTTTTTTGAAATAATTCTGGTAACTGGTCCAACAAATAACATTTCAATGCAATATTTGGAATTAGGAGAAATGCATTTAAAAATTTATACTGAATTTAATTAAATGTAATCCAAATTCTATTTTTTCCTTTGCAGATCAGAGAAACAAAAACAGGGAACAACAGGTGGATCACCGTCAGAGTTGGACCTTTTTAAAGACATGCGGGCTTTGTTGGCTCCCTATAAGAGCTATCACCCAAAAGGTTTAGAGATGGATTAATAGTAAGTACAACAATCCTTTAATTCATGTTTTTGTTAAAAATATTTATTATTTAAGATCTAAATTCTTCAATTATATCCGCACCGTTGTCGCCAATTTCTGATCCATTTCCATCACCGTCCATATCAGTTACTTCGCCGTTCAGGTCACCTTCCATAGCCACACCACTGCCATCGCCCTCCATGACAATAGGTTCACCGCTGCCATTACCATCCGCATCTTCGGATTCACCAGTTCCGGCAAAAGCGTCCGCCACTACAAGAAGAAAAGAAGGATTGGCACATTTTTTTTAAATTCTAGAAAATAATATACAAAATATTCATTTTGAAATTAAGAATAAGTAAAAAAGAGTTATAGCAATTGAAGAAGAAAAAAAAGGGATTTTGAAAGCATATGTTGAAAAGGAGGCTGAAGTGCAATGAAGCGTATTCTTGTTTTCGCACGACTCGAAAATCAAGAAATTTTCCTTTCATTTTCTGCACAACAATTTCAAATTTTCGATTCATACGAAAACAAGAACATGCCACAATAAATTTTAAAGTTCGGTTTTATCCGTATCTTGATCTCGTTTGAAAATTTTCAACTTAGTGTTTATCACAATTATACGCTACACAGGTTTTGAGTATAAATTTCTTATTATTTTTTTTTATGAAAATATACTTTGATAGAAATTATATAATTAAAAAAGTTAATAGTCGGAACTTGTCAATATGTGAGTGGCTTGCAATTGTGACACACATTATTTTCGTAAACAGCTGTTGTCGTTCGTTTAGCATTTCGCACTGATAATATTATTTAACCGTTCATGCTTTTTGTGTAAAACAAAGCGCTCATTTTTGTCTCGCATTTGCGCATCAAAAAGTTAACTATATAGTAATATGTTTTTATGGAATTTATCTGTTATATATATATGTTTTAGAAAATGTATCAATCAACCAATCAATGTATCAAATGTAGATCAAAAAGTGAACTGTATAGTAATATGTTTTTATGGAATTTTTCTGTTATATATATATGTGTTTTAGAAAAATACCTATATATTTTAAGATTTAAAGTTTGATTTCTTATGTGTAACTTGATCTCATTTAAAAACAAATCATTAAGAGTCCCAAAGTCATTCATTGAACTTTTTACTATATTCGCAATGGTTTTTCGTTCGTTTTTTTTTGTTTAAGTAGCTCGTTATCAAACAAAAATCGTATAAATATAAACTGCAATTTTTGTTCAAAAATTTAAAGTAAAAAAAGTATATCTGAGTTTTTTCTATGTTACTTATGGCAATTTATCGGAATTTATGTTGTATATATATCGGAGTTTTTTAAGCTAATTTAATGAATTACATTTACAAAAAAATAATTAAATAAAATCAACGCAAATAAGAGGAAATATCACGTCTTATTACTTCCGATTGTTTGTTTGGTCCTCTAATAGCACAGTTTGATCAGGATACGAACGGTTTGCTTCTGCAATTTCTAAAGCTCGTAGCCTATTTTCATTTAACGTGTCGTTGTTTTCGCTAAGGAAATGGTGAAGTACACAACACGATAGAATTATTGCGTTAGCATTTTTTATAGCATTGTCTATGCCTTTTCCAATTCGCCAAAAACGCGCTTTCAAGTGTCCAAAAGCATTTTCGACCACTCTCCGAGATTTGGATAAATGATAGTTAAATTGTTCTTGCTCTTGGCTTTGCGAAACATTGAACGGGTATGGTTTCATTAAATTGTCGCTCAATCGAAACACCAAATCGCCAATAACAAAGATAGGTATATCTAAGCCAGCAATACTTCTCTTTATTTCGGTTAAAAGTTCGCATTGATCCAGTTGCTGCTTTAGAGAGAGTCTGAAATATCTGCGAATCGTTACAACGTCCTGGGCTTCCAGAGCTTACATAATTTGAAATGAGATCTGAAGTAATAGAAAACCAAAATTAGAAATTATGTGCAATAGAGTCTATGAGTACCTTTACCTAGCGTCCACTAATGCTAACAGCTCAACTGAATGCCACCCTTTATAGCTGAAATAATCTGTGGCGTCTTCAAGTGGTGGGTGAATCTCAATGTAGCAACCGTCTGTTCATGGTAGGTGACCATGTCTGTGGCTCCCAACTAGAAACTGCTTGCAGAGCATTGAGTTATGCTCCTTTATAGGGAGCATTTTCGCCTCGTCATGCTGATGCTTCGCTGGGGTCAGGTGGTTCGTGAAATACGGGAGCAGCAAGGCCTCTAGTGTCTTCGCTACCGAGGAAAGTAGTGTTATCGGGCGATAAGATTCTCCTTTGTTGGCTGGTTTCCCCGGTTTGAGCAGTGGGACCACTCTTCCCATCTTTTACATGTCTGGGATGATGAGAGTGGCCATTGACAAATTGAGGACCTTCGTTAGGTACGCTACTCCCAAAGGACCCACATTTTTCACCATCAACATGCATATTCCGTCGGGCCCCATGGCTTTGGCGGCTTTCGCCTTCCCGATGGCTACCTGAACTACACTGCTAGTGAAAGCAAGAGGGTCACAGGTTGTTGGCAGTTTGTGCAGCCTTCTGGTCACTCGACGCTTGGCTTTGTCCGTCGGAGGATGCAGTATGAACTGCCGGCTAAAAAAGCTCGCGCATTGCTTCAGGTCCGCCGAAGCATGGTCGCCGAAAGAAATTTCGACCCCTTCGTCGTGCTTCTTCGGATTGGACATTGACCTCGCGGCTGACCAAACTTTACTTACACCAGAGGCGAAGTGCCTTCTTTTTTCATCCAATCACAAAACGTATTTGGGCAAAAGAGAAAGCACGTTCCTGATGTTCCCACTCATTATAATTATGACGTGTATTCTCTTCATACAGATTTAACTGGTCAAAATGTTACTAAACTTAATCAGCTGACCACAAGTGTATATATCTGTAGTCATAAGCAATAATCCTCTAAGCCGACTTAAGGAAGAATTGAGTTATATATGCTATCGTTTTCTGCAACTACTATTCCATGTATATGTGAAATCCCCATCTCGCCAGCTAGACTATTTAAAAAGTCATAGACGAACATATTTTGGTTTCCCCATAAGGATAAAATTACGATCCAAATGTTTAAAACGTTTTTTCTCGAATTCATGTTTTTCGACTTAGGGCGGTTTGCACCATGTCTAGTTAACGCTAACTGGAGGTACATCCTTCAGTTAAGCATATCAACTGCTTTATCGATCACATGTTATATGATGGGTGTCGATAAAGATGTTTAACTGGGAGTTAGAATTAACTAGACATGGTGCAAACGGCCCTTAGGGCCAGTTGTTCAGTGCCCGGCCGTAGTTTAAACTCAGTTTAAATGTCCGATCTGGCTGGTTTAAGCTAAGATCAGCTAATCAATTGTCAGCCAGCTGTTCAATTTAAACATATGCTACGTTTATACGCACGTATTATTTGCAAATAACAATTTGCAAAATGGTAAACATTTCCGTATAAACGTTGAGTTAATTTTTTATTTGCAAATAACGAAATCACGCAAATAAGTATTGATTAGTGGTACTATTTGCAAATAAGCGCAAGACGCCTCCATTCTTAGGTTTATTTTCTTTTTCGATGGTCCTCTTATTGCCTTTTGTGGCGAATACTGCGGCAACACAAAGCGAACAACGAGAAATAGGCAGATGTTCGAGGAACGACGTAGAATGTTCCACAAAGAGAAACGTCAAGTTGGATGAACACTGCGAACAGCGGGAGAAAGAGAATGAGCGATAAACTTCAGAATGTTCTAGAGTTGCCATAAGTGCCCGCGCAGGTATATAAGGGTGCCGCCACAGCGAGGTGAGTTAGTTACAAGTCAGCAAGCTACAAGTAAAGTGAGCAGAGAAGCGAGTTGCGAATAAGCAAGCTATAAGTTTAATTGTGCGTAACAAGTTCAGTAAAGCGTTGTAATTGCTTTAACAAGTATTTTAAAGTGTTTTTACTGTATTAGCAAGTATTGTAAATTGTTTGTTGTACAATAAAGTTAATTGTACTACAATTTGGTCATCGTTAGCATTTATTTAACAATCCAGCGATACGAGCCCGAGTATATTTGGGAAATCCCTCAAGGTTTCGAGGATAATCGTAACAATTGGTGTCAGAAGTGGGATTGTTAAATAAAGGAGAAACTACTAAAAATGGCGAAAATTCAGGACTTAAATATTGAGGAGCTGAAACAGGAGTTGGAAAAGCGTAATTTGGCCACCTCCGGAAGAAAAGTGGAATTGTTATCCCGGTTGCGCGAGGCTATGGAAGCTGAAGGCATCGACGTGGACAAATACGACTTCCAAGGTAAACCCGACGATACATCCGCAAAGGACGAACAGAAGGATGAGGCTGCATGTTCGTCCAAGGATGTGCAACAGACATCCGGGAAGGTTGAAGAACAGCAAAAGGCTCCTTCGTCATCAACAGTTATGGACATGAACACGTTATTGGCTGCCATGTCACAGATGATGCAAGCACAGGATACACGCATGTCAGAGATGTCATCACAGCTGTCAACACAGATGCAAACACAGTCTTCAGATTTTTCATCGCAGATACAAGCGCTGGAGACACGTATATCAGCAGCGGTATCAGCACAGATGTCATCCCAACTGGAAGCACAGGATGCAAAGATTGTACAA
>NW_023458556.1:101649656-101662396 GCF_013731165.1 Rhagoletis pomonella | reverse complement strand
GGCCTCGTACACTAAGTTTATAGTGGCAGACATTGTGGATGAAGTCATCATCGGCGTGGATTTCTTACTTGGCCAAGGCATGAAGATTGACCTCCAGACAATGATCCTGACAGATCGTCACAGGAAAGTGCCACTTAGGGCCGGTTTCTCTATGTCTGATTAACATAACCCTCAACCCGTGGTTGGTTAACCACCTGGTAGTTTGAATTGACAGTTTCATTTTCACCAAGTTCTAATTAGCTGACTTCGGACTATTTTGATTATTGTGAATATTTTACGAAAAAGGTCACAAAAATTGCTTTGTGAATACATAAAAACTGCATGACAGCTGACATTTGTTTACATTTATTTCATAATTTTCATCCCGCGCATTTCCAAGTTTTACGCTGCTTATTTAATAATTTTCATTTGTGTATAGAATAATGGAAAACAAACAAAGAAGGCTTCCAAATTTCACTAGCACTGAGGAAAATATGTTAATTACGTTGGCGGAGCGGCACGCAAATCTTATTGAAAATAAAAAAACGGATGCAGTGACCTGGGAGAAAAAGCGGAAGGCCTGGGAAACTATCGACGTCGAATTTGAGGCTCAAGTTAGAATCAGGAGAGGTGCAACAAATTTACGCGAAAAATATGAGAACTTAAAGAGGAGGGCCAGAAAATGCTTGGCGGAAGAAAAAATGGAACTTTATAAAACAGGAGGTGGAGTATATAAGCAGCGGCGGGACATCAACACAGAAAGGTTGGCTGCTTTAATGGGTCAATCTGCTACAGGATTGGACAATGATTTTGACAGCGATGGTAAGATATTTCATTGACATTATTGCTACATCAATATTAAGGGAATTAATCAGTACATGTGTATTGTTTATATCCTTATGATTGGGTGTTAATTGCAAGCAATATATTTGTTTTTTGAGCTTAAGGATAGATGAAAATCAAGAATAATTTTTAACTGGTGTATTTGTATTTTTGTCATCGAGATTTCGACCTCTATTTGAGATGATCCTCAGGACTAATGCAAGCCATAAACGCTGCGACCCTTGGTTCCACTTAAGGATGTTGTGCTCGAGTTTGCAACGTGTGTGCGCCCGTTGAATGAAGTTGTGTCTTGGTTGTATGAAAGATCAAAACTTTTTGATTTTCTGGCAAGCTGTTCAACTCAACTTTTGTGATCATTTTCGTGGTAACTACTTAGCAAAAAACATTGGGCCGTATGCATAAAAACGAAGCAATTGCTTTTCTTAAATTTTCATACCTTTCACTTAAATTTTTTTGAACAAATTGAGTAAAAGGTTTGAAATTTTAAGAAAAAGCATTTGCTTGGGTTTTATGCATACCGCCCATTGTGTGTGTTGTATTTGTTCACTAAACAACCCCAAATGGATAACTTAGCCGAGTTTGTGCTTGTGATGAAGTTTATAAATGGATGCCGAAGCTATGAAATTGTAAAAATGAGATTGCACAGTTAGATTTGTTTGTAGGCAAAACGTCCAACTTGATTACGAATCGAGTTGAACCAACGCTCGCAAGGTTTATGGCTTACATTAGAGACATACTGTCGCGTACTGGCCGCAACAAAATAAACATTTGTTTCCCCTTTCTTCTATTTACCTATTTCCTTTCACTCCAGCCGATAGGAGTGAAGTCTGCCGACACTCAAGTGTACATATGTATGTACATACCTAAATAAATAGCAGAATGAGCTCAAGTTGAGCGAAATAGTTGTTTGTCGGTGGAGCGCCACCGCAAAGGGGAAAAGTCTCCATTAGGGCACTCCGCCCAAAAACGGTGCCGACCGAGGGTAAGAATGTAGGAATGAGAGGTGACGCGAAAGACCGTAGTAGGGGTGTCGCCTTTGCTCTCACCTATTGCGGCACTTTTGTTGTCCGCTGTATGATGGCAATGGCAAGTCCATGGTGTTGTTTGTGTGCGCCGTGGTGGCGACCGCTAAAGCGCCCAATTCGCTTCTAGAATGATCGGGCCGGCGCCAATTGATCGGGCACCAACAACACCGGCGCTGACATTCCAACGGTTTGCGTACCGGTGCGTGGGTTGCGGCCTGGCTCGCGACTGCGTGCCGGGGCAGTTCTAGGCGAGCTTTGAGAAAGGCAAGACCCTTATTGCGAGCGCGAGTGCTTTTATACATAGTGGCCCAGTAAAATTAGATGGATCTGTTTGGTGCGAGGTGTTTAAAATTGAATAAAGGTTCGGTAAGTGCCAGGCGAGGCACTTAGATTGCAGTAGCAGCAGCGATTAGTTTCGAGGAGCAGCGCCAGTCGAGGCGTGGTGAAGTCGGCACCGGATTTGGGAGCCATATCCCCGAGGAGCACCCCTGCGGTCGGAACGCCCACCGACCGCCGATAAGTATCGTTTTCTTTTGTTGTGTTGTGTATTTAGGCGTTATTGTTGTCGGCAGGCTTCCTCTTATTGTGTTTCCCTTTCCGATCCTGTTTAGCATCCTGCACCCTGAGCCCAGTCATACAGGCGGGTTAAAGATATCCCCGGCAGCACGGGCGGTAGTGCGAGAGGGTTCGTAACCTTTTGGTTGGACCTCACCTCGGGTGCGCCCCAAAAACAAGGTTTTGTCTTTTTAAATCTTCGTGTTTAAAAATTTTCTGTTTAGCTAAAATTTTCGACCCACCCTATTACTACGTACATATATATATATATTAGTTGGTGCCGTTTGGTATTTTTGTCGTTGTTGTCCCTGGCTAGATTTTGTTTGTTGGGTATTTGGATTGCGTGTATATTGTCCCTTGCAAGCAACCCCGCCGTCTCCACTGAGCCAGCCGGTTGCTTGGAATATTTCTTGTCATCTCCCTTTTGTGCGTGCATTTGTTTATTTCGTTTGGCCCCCTTGTGTTGTTGTTGCGCACGGTAAGTGCATTTATTTGGGACATTAGGTAGGTCGGCTTTTGTAAACAAAAGGTAAGGTGACAAATTGGCGCCCAACGTGGGGCCCTTTTCACTGAAGGAGTGGAAAAATTTTTTTGGCGAGATAGACTGTGGTGATAAGCATAGCAAGGAGGTGGGATTTTCGTCAAAGGTCGGTGAGATTACACGAAATTCAGGTGAGAGAATTGTGGAAGATATATTGCAGTGAAAAGTGCAGTGCCAGAAGGGTATACCCATACCCACACACACACAAAGAAAAAGAGAGGTAAATCTAACCGAAAAAGACGATTAAAATTGCAGTGACCGAAAAAAATTGTAAATCAAACCGACAAAAAATTGTTATTATGAAAGTTCGTGAAAATAGTTCGGGTACCATTAAAAATAGTTAGCTTACCATCGAAAATAGTTCGTGTACCACGAAAATAGTTCGTGTACCACAAAAAATTGTTTTTTAACCATGAAAAATAGTTCGTGTACCACGAAAAATTGTTTTTTTACCATTAAAAATAGTTACTTTACCATGAAAATAGTTTTATTACCATGAAAAATAGTTAGTTTACTATGGAAAATAGTTTTTGTGCTATAAAAATGGTAAAACTACTATTTTTTTACCTCCAAAAGTTGTCCACTTACCATTTTAATAGTTACTTTGCTAAAATAAAAAGAAGTGATTAAAAAAACATTGATTTTAAATAAATTTATTATTATTTATTACTTTTAATTTAATAAGTACATATTTTTATGTGTTTTACTATTGTAAATTAAGACAAAGATATAAATATATATAAAATTTATACATGTATAGTTTCAAAAAAACTTTGGACGAATATACGTAATTCCATTAGGGGAAAGAGTTGTATTAAGAGGTGAATAATATAATTCAGAAAAGTCCAATAGATAAAATTGGTCTGTACTTTTTATAATTGGAAATGACTGAAAATGGTCTGAAAACATTGCAATTGTGTGTTCAACACATACGAAAATTACTTTGTTGTTTTCAAGTACACTAATGTCTTTGATTTCAAATAATTTCAAAGATTTTGACATCAGGAAATATCCAATTTTATAAGTAGTACCTTTTATTTCCACTTTTGTTATAAAATTGTAGCTTTCATTTATTAATATTTCGCATTCAAAAGAACTTATATTTACTTTTTTACTGTAATATCTGTTTTTAAATTTTTCTTTAGATTGGTTTTCGAAAAATAAGTTTCTATCTAATCCTTTATTCAAAAGTAACCGATTTGAAAACTTTATCATACATTTAACAGCGATTGACAAAGGTGCATTCCTTCTAGAGGTAATACAATTGGTATACGATTTAATCTCTCTATGCTTGGACTCGAACCTAAAACACCATACATGCTTAAGAGGTCCTACATTTTTTATGATTGTAGCGTAATGAAGTAGAAAGTGAAATTTCGGTTTTAACGTCGGGCCAAATAGTTGTACGTAAATCGTGTGATGGTTCTTAATTTTTAACTTTAATTTATTAAGGGACTCATCGTCGAACTCTGTTTTTAAAATCTCGTCTATAATTTCAATTAATGTACAAAAAAGTTTCCAATGTTTATTGTGTAGTGGTATTAAATCCCCAATTATTATTGGAAGAAAATGGCAAAATGTCCACATTTCTCGTGCTGACATATTAAGTTTTTGACATTTCAAATGTGATATTTGAATTTCTGGAGATCTATTACTTAACTCAATTTCACCGTATTGAAATTGATTTTTTCGATCATTTAAAATTTCAATTGTAAACAATTTTTCGGATTCAATAAAATGGAGTAATATTTTCGACACGTCATATCGGCAAACACCTTCAAAAATATCATGCATAATATCCCCGGTAAGATTATTTACCACATGAAATGAATTAATGTCATTGAAAATGGAATTCTCAGATATACCAGTTAACTTTATTCGCTTCTCTGGTATATCTTCTGTAGCAAGGTTTTCTGTATAGTTTAACTCATTCCGAAGTTTGCTCTCTATTTCCTCGACCATGTACGAAGTTTCTTCTTTATTGCATAAACAATATCGACAAAAGTAATTAGATGAAAAGCTTTTAGTGTAGCCGAGAATACTATTTAAACCTAAGTTATCACCCACAACTAGTGCTAGTACAAAATAAATTTTTTTGGTTGTATTATCAAAGCTAATGTCAATTCCCTCTTCTTCAAGACTTTTGATTTTTTCTACCAGTAATTTCAATGATGCGTCATTTCCAAACTGTTTATGTTTACTTCTGAAGAAAAGTGCAGGGAATATATTTTCTAGTCGCGATTGGTAGTGCTGCGGCAAAGTAGGGAAACTGTAATAAAAAGCAGCTATTGATTGTGTCCCTCTGTGGGAACCCAAAGGATTATTAATTTCAAAATCGTCAAAATAAATAACGTAAGGAATTGCTGTTTTATCGCTGAATAAACTCATTTTAGATTTCCATAATTTTCCATTAACAATGTTTTTTAATTCATTATCATTTGCAAGGAATTTCTGTGTATTTTCCAAAGTATCTTTTAATACATTAGGAAGTTCGAAGAAATGTTTAATTTGAAATCGTAATGGCATTAGTACACCCTTACTATGTTGCTCTGTTAACGAAATTGCATGGTGATGAACTACGGGCGCAATTCTATTATCAATGTCGAATTCTTGTGGGTCTTCAAAGCACTTTCTCATTTTGAGTTCCTTTAAAAATTTGTAAAATGTTTTACATTTTGAAAAGGGATCTCTTAAAAACGAAACTAAGTTTCTGAGTTGGACTCTTTCTTGTTCTGCAAAATCGAATATAATATTTTCTAAAAAGTGTGCTATTGGCAAAAGCAAATCATTTGTTATATCATCAATTAGTCGTTCTGCATCAGATCGAGCGAAATTTGATTGACTGTGCAATTTACTCAAAAATAGTAGCGCAATATTTTCGAACTCAGCATGAGAAAATTCGTATATTTCTTGACGTTCTTGATTACATTGCCGTTGGTTTAATTGTGGTGGAAAATTATTATTTTCGGATTCACTAAGACTGAACATTTGGAATTATATTAGAAATGCATGAATTCGCTTTCTTAAAGTGGCTTTTAAAAGTTCGCAAGCACTGATAATAATGACAGCAATGTAGACAGTAAAAAGTACTAGATGATGTTAAATTGTGAAAATTTTTTAGATGATTTACGAGTATATCAACATCTTCAAAATTGTTGTTGCATACAAAACACAAAACCATTTTAAACAAAAAAATAATAACTATTACATATATAATATTTAATAATAATTATTGAATATTGAAGGTGTTAAGATTTATGTGACTACGTATCTATACTTAATAAATTAAATTAAGTCCCTCAGCAAACAAAGGACATTTGGAGAAGTTTTATCTTCAGTCAATTCAATGGAATAAAAATATCTTTGGACAAACGTCCAAAACTCAATGCTATCCTGTGGATATTTTAAATGTAATACATGGAAAGTCTTAAAACATATGTCTAAAGCGCTTAAAAATGAAGGAAGCTCATACTTAATGTCGTCATAGTAAACATAAAATTTGCAATTACTTAAATCACTGCCAATTGCGATAATTAGTGGTTGCAATGTCTCACCGCGTGCATAGAGTGATTTTTTCAGATTATCCAATTTATTTTCTACATCGTTCACAGTACTAACTTGTAGTAAAAACGAGAGCTGAGAATCTTTGATAGTACTTCTAAAAATCGTTTTGTCACTTGCCTTCCGCTTTATATTAGGTCGTAGTACAACGTGCAGTAACAATGCTATAAGTTGATCTGAACCTTTAATAAAAGTATATTTATTATAAAAATCATTTAATCTTATTATTACCAATGTTAACAAACCTTTATCAATCTCATTAACTTTTTTCAAGTGCTGAAGATTTTGAATATCCTTTACCCTCTTATTCAAAATTGGTATAATTTTTGTTCTAAAACCTTGCCATTTCTCTGTTAGCTGTGAGCAATTCTGATGTAGAGCATTGAAGTCAATATCAATCTGCAATAAAGGAAAGCATTATTAAATTTTGAGTTTTAAATTCTGTAGCGACCATTTTTACAGCCAACCGACTAAAGAATAATATTGTGAAGGTTGGAGCTAGCTCAAACATTTTTCTAAGTTTTCCGATTTTTTTTGAAAGAGAAATGCAAAATGTATATATTTATTTTTTTGTATTTTATGGAAGAAATTGATCAACACCCTCTAAGCAAAAAAAGGAAAATTCAGGGAAATTTTTGAGCTACTTCCAACTTGCATATCTATTATTATATGAAAGTTGATTGGGTTTCACAGCAGTGGTTCGGTTCAAAACCCGATTCAGAACCGTTTTGCAGCCGTGCCTTTAAATATTGGGTCATATGATTAAAAAAGGTTTTTGTTTTTTCTCAAATTTTCACAAATTTGACATCAATTTGTATAAAGAAACTTTCAAAATTTGAGAAAAGGTTTTGAAAAAGCAATTGCTTTTTTTATTAATATGACGCATTACTTTCATATATGATAGTATTTCAAGAGGAAGTTTTTGTATTTATTGGGTCATTTAATAAAAAAGAAAATGCTTTTTCGAAATATTTTCTCAAATTTTGAAAGTTTTTTCATACAAATTGATGTCAAATTTGAGAAAAATCATTTTTTTTTATTAATATGACCCATTTGATTGTAAATTCAAACTAGTCAACCAATTCTGACAAGTTTAAACGTAAAACTAAGAAATCCATTTACCAGATTGTATCCACATGAATGGGAAAAAAGTTTCCAGGCCCGTAAAGTTTTCGCTGATGTGCTACCACTTGAGTTCAAAATTTCTTGTCGTCTGATTTCGAAGGTTTTTTTCCAATTTGCTTCAACTGTGCTCCACGGCGAATCAAAAAGTTTGAGCCAGTCATAGGCAGCTGCATAAAAAAATATGAAATAATTACAAAACAAAAGCTATTGTGGTGGCGTTACATTTTTCATCCTCGAAAGTAAATGTATATTCTTCTGTCGGTGATGCCTCAGGAGTTGAACTTTCTGGGTCCACTAATTTACCGGATTTCCTCAATCTCTTCAATGTGTTGTAATATTTATCGTACAAGCGGCCTGCTGGTCTCAAGGTAATAGGATCTTTGTGGTAGTAAATCGACTGAAAATAGGTGAAAATTTAGAAAATAGTTTTGTAATGAATAAATAATTTACCTTGTCATCTTTAAACCTGTTTGCAATATCTTGCGCAATAGATTGGAATGTATTTCGGCATATTTTGATTTTTCTTTTAATAAACCACGACACAGTGGCATCAATTAAGATCTTCCTCCCAGCGTCATCTAGTTTGTCCAGTCGCAGAACATACTCGCCAGTTGGATGGGCACTTAACACTTGCTGCAAATCCTTAAAAATTGTAGGTTTTTAAAACTTGTTTAATGTTTTATTGGGTTTGTGAGGTGCCTCATATATAAACTTACGAAGTCATGTGAAGATGAACTGGATGTTTGTGAGCATGAAGGAGATTCGATGCCATTGTTGATCCGCTGTCGCCACTGCTGCACAAAGTCAACAAAACCAGAATTGGCGGACGCTGTATCGCACGTCGACACGCTACCATACCCCTGAAGGAATTTTGCAACAAAAAAGATTCTTCATGAAATGATCACAGAGGGATTCACAATACTTACGTTTGTTTTCCTCCAAGTTATGAGTTGATGGCGGAATTCCGCTCTAGCACCAATGGTGTCGTTTTTAAACAAATCAGCAAGGTCAGACTCCGTCAGATATTGCAAATTTTTCAAGGTTATTGCTTGCGCTGGAATTTCACTAAATTAACTAAAAACTACAACAATGACAATGTATTTGCAACTTACCTTTAAATTCAGCGATTTTATGTGAAAATCCCCACTCCAAAATCAATTTACAAAATTCCGTGTCTTCTGGATCAGGATTATCCATATCATCCGCCTCCACAGTACGCAAAATATTTAGCGAAAACAATTCACTATTGTTAAGATTCATCAACACTTAATTTTAATATATTAATTAATTTAATTTCACTTCACTGCACCTACGCAAATAACAACGTCCATGAAAAGTTTGCAAATGAATATGAAAGAAGAAAAGAAGAAGCAAAGCATCAAAAGTGCCGTTATTCTTATCGCATAAACTCTCTTTTCGGTTAGATTAACAATCAAAATAGTAGAGCTACAATTTTATTCGGTTAGTTTTACTATTTCTGTGGTTAAAAATAGTAACTTTACCATTTTGCAGGTTGGCCATACCAATTTTTTGTGGTTAAATTTATGTGCTACAATTCTAACGATTAGTTTAACTATTTTTGTGGTTATTCTCATCATGAAGAGGGAAGAAAGAGAGAAGAGAATTACGTGAAGACTATCTTTTCAGTTAGATTAACAATCAAGATAGTAGAGTTACAATTTTATCCGGTTAGTTTTACTATTTTTGTGGTTAAGAATAGTAACTTTACCATTTTGCAGGTTGGCCATACCATTTTTTGTAGTTAAATTTATGTTCTACAATTCTAACGATTAGTTTAACTATATTTCCAAATTCGTATAACAATTTTTCGTCGATTATATTAACAACCTGAATTGTACTTGTTGTTTGTGTTTTCAATGTAAAATAGAAAAATGGTTTATTTACAATCTTTTTCGGTTAGATTAACCTATCTTTTTTCTTTCTGTGCATCTACGTACATATTTTGTGAAGTGTGTAGCTTGGTTGTTGCCTCTCTATTTTGTTTAGTAGCGTTCAAATATAGTGTACATTAGGCTGGGTCGCATTTTGTATTTGTGGTATTAAGTTTGGTTTGGTATTTTGAATATTAATCTTTTTTTTTTCCTTTTTAATTTTTTTTTGGCAGCAGAAACACAAAGAGGATTTCCTTTTTCTTTGGCGGTTCGGGGCGGCGTGGTAACGGACGGTCGGAGTATACCTAAGGAACTTATTTTCCTCTCAATACGTACATACATATACATATACGGTGGTATCGGAGGGCAAGCGTTGTCGGGCTATACGGAGCATTGTTTTTGGATTGTGTGTCGGCGGAAGATTTGGAGCACGAACAGATAAGTGTAGTGTTAAGTGATTAGGGCGCGGAAAAAGAAACGAAGCTAAAGTTAATATTGGAAAAAAAGCGCTTCAAATTAATATTCTGTGTGGTGGCGGCCGTTTGCTTCGATTTTAGCCTTTTGTTCACATTGGATAAAAAAAGTACGCTATTGGTTGCATTTTAATAAAAATTAAATTAAGAAATACCTAAAGTTAAAAGAAAGACCACCCTAGTGGTAAACATATTTACATACATACGTACATTGGCCGTACCACTTTGTTTTGCGTGGGATCTATTGTATACATATATACATATACCTACATAGTACATACGTATATTTATTTTTACATATTGGTTGTTGTTTTTACATTTGCTTGTGCCGTTTTATTTAGCAGTACGTATTATTTTTGTCTTGTTTTTTGTGTGGTTAGGCTCTACTGTTGTCGCGCGTGATAGGGTCATTTTGTTGTGCCAGTATAGGACGACTTACAACCCAGCAGTAAAGTGAGGTATAGGCATTAGAGTACCAAGTGGGCGCGAACTGGTCGGTAGTAAGCGATAACTGGTTTTTAAACATAAAACGATTTTAAAAGTTTTGTTTTCGCGAGTTTTGATTTTCGGTCGTGTTTTTAAACTATTAAGTCGTCGTAATTTTTTTGGTTTTCTTTATTTTTTGGAAAATTTTGATTTTATTTTAAATATTTTGGGGTTTTCGTTACATTTTGGTTCTTTCTTGATTCATACGACATGGAGATTAATCGGTTGTCGCAAGAGGAGTTGTCGTATGAGATGGAGGCTCGGGGTCTCCCGGTAGGGTCGGTCGACAATATGCGGAAATCTTTGCTGGCGTCAAGGTTGTTAGAGAGGAGAGGGTCGGTAGACCTCTTCCAGGACTACCCCTTCAGTTTCGAGGAGGATCGGGACGCGGTCGAGCAAAAGTTGAAGGTGGTCGAGTCGTTGATGAGCGAGTTGGCGAAGGGCGCGAAGCCGTCGACTGGGGCCAAAGCCATGGCTAAGCTAGAGTGGTGCTTAGCAAGGATAGGGCGCGCGAAACCCAGCAACGATGCGGAGTTGGCGCAGCAGTCGAGTTTGAAGAGCAGGTTGATGCTTTGCTTGGCTGACTTGCAGGAGGCAGTTGGCGAGGAGGACGAGCCGGAGCGGATGAGTGGCCGAGAACGAGATTCGGCGGTACGATCGGCAGCGGCACCAGGCGAGGTGGCCGAAGAGCGGGCGTGCGGGTCGGCTGAACCGGTCGGGAGCGTGAAGCCGGAGAATCTTTCAAAGTGGGACGTGCGTTTCGATGGGGAGAAGTCGGGTCTTTCGGTGCACGCTTTTCTGGAAAGGGTAGAGGACTTGAGTGAAGCCCGCGGTGTGGCCCCTGCTCAACTTTTCCGAGGCGCGGTTGATTTATTTTCGGGGAAGGCACTTCTATGGTTTAGGTCAGTTAGGCGCTCGCTAAGTAGTTGGGAGGAACTGGTTAGGGAGTTGAAGTTGGAGTTTCTGCCCTCCAACTACGATGACTTGCTGATGGACGGGATACTGCGGCGGACTCAGGGAGCGAATGAGTCCATCGGAGTCTACATAGCAGCGATGAAAATTATGTTCGGTCAGCTACAGGAGCCCCTGTCGGAGAGTAGGATGCTAGGGATAATTAGGGCAAATCTACTACCCTTTTACCAAACGCGGCTGGGACTAGTTTCGCCAGGATCGGTTGCGGAACTAGTCGCCTTGGGTAGAAAATTAGAGTCGGTTGAAGCTGTTGTCCCTCCACCAAGTCACAAGGCCAAGGGTCTGTTGGAGCCTGACTTGGCTTATGCCTCGGTGGGCTCGGAGGTCGCAGCGGTGGCAGATTCAACGGACCACGAAGGGTTTAGGGCGGGGCCTAATACCCGTTGTTTTAATTGCAAGCGGTTTGGTCATGTTTCAGCTGATTGTAGAAAGGGGATAAAATGCTTCGGCTGTGGTAGGCCTGGGGCCATGAAGCGGGACTGCCCGGTGTGTGCAGCGGAGCGGAATGGTGCCCAGGGTACCCAGCGTAGTCCGGGTGGAGGTGGTCGGCGGAACCACAACCCGTTTAGGTCGGAGTCGAAGTCGAATAGTTGGGCGAATTCGAAGTGGAATGTTAGGTCGGAAAATAAGTCGGGAAACGGGAGGTAGACCCCTGGGACAGCAGATCAGGTGGTCTTGTAGGGCGAGTTAGTAATCCTGCTAACTCCCAGCTGGCTAAAGTAGGGTTCGGTGGTTCAGATATTCGGTTGGCGTATTCGCTTGTCTCGGACGGCTTCGATAAGCGTCCTTATTTGGATGTGAGGATTTTTGGTTACACTTTTAGGGCGTTGCTGGATTCTGGTGCGTCGAGAACGGTAATTGGTCGGTTAGGTTGGGAAGTTTTCTCATCTTGGGGCGTTAGGGGGTCTTCATCGAATATTCCCTTGAAAGTTACCCTTGCGGATGGAGGCCATGTATCGGTGTTAGGTTCGGTTTCGCTGCCAATTGAGGTAGAGGGCAAGTCAGTCCTCGTTGAGTGCCTCATAGTTCCTGGCTTGCCTCAGAGCGTTATCCTTGGGGTCGATTTTTGGACCAAGGCGGGTATTATCCCGGATTTGATGAAAATGAGGTGGAGCTTTTCTCGGCCGGAACAGGACTGTTTGGCGGCGATAGTCGATCACTCCGAGTTAGGCAATAGAGAGGCTAGTGCTTTAGATGAATTAGTTGCCCGGGCGTTCGGGGCTATGCCAGAAGGGTTAGGTCGAACCCACCTTGTTGAGCATCGGATTAGGGTAAAAGCAGGAGTCGA
>NW_023458556.1:101647422-101649556 GCF_013731165.1 Rhagoletis pomonella | reverse complement strand
TATATGAAAAATTTGTACTTTGAATCTTTGACTATTTTATCCTTTCGAGTTTCTAACTCATAAAACTTTAATCTGTATAGTTGTAGTAACATTGAACCACAAGATGCATTTTGAAGTTTTCTATCAGCGTTTTCATTCGATTTTCGCGAAGAAAAGCCTTGAATGTACTAAATGTGCGCTCGACGTAAGGTGATACAAGTGGAGCCCAATTTAAATATGGAACGTTTGAAACGTTCATATTATCAGGAATAAGGGCGTTTTCCTAGCCCTTTACAATTTTATCCACACCCCTTATTGTCTCTAAGCCTACGTTAGCTGAGAAAACGGCTTTGAAATTTTTCAACACCAGTTTGGCAAGAGGTCAAAAAAAAAAACAATTGTAAATGCTATAATCACTTTTTTAAAGGTAGAAAAGGCAAAAAAAGGCAAATATCTTAAAAAAGGCAAAAAAAAGGCAAATATCTTAAAAAAGGCAAAAAAAGGCAACGTCAAATGTATATATATGGAATCAGGGAAAGCTAAATCGTGGACATTCTTAATCGAATATACTCTATCTCTTTAGCAGAAAAAAAGGGGATTTCCATAAAATCCGTTCCCTGCTAATAATCAACTATATGTATATTACAATAGAAGGACGTAATAGTATCAGTTATGTACTTATTTACTTATAAAGGAATAAAGCATTTACGACCATTATGTACTTTGATACGCACATGCAAGGCCTTATCTCACATCGTCACTGAAATACAAAAAGCCGTAACTAACTAAAAATGCAAAATTCACGTTTTGATTGATTATGATACATTTCATCGAATTATAAGTTTCTAGATCGTTTTATGCAATAAACAATTTTAGTTAGTTACCGCTTTTTTGCATTTCAACCACGATGTTATATAGGGCCTTTCTATATTAAGGTACCAATATGTAAGACATTTACAACACATGTATTTGTGTTGATATTTTCTTTATATAGATTATTAAGTAAATAATAAGCAAAATTGGACTAGTGGTTCTCGAGTTATGTCAAAAAAAAGACCACCAAAGGTGACAATTTCCCCTATATGCTATACTAACTTCAAATCGATATATCTCGATTCCTAGACGTGACCCAGCGAAACGCCGGGACACGTATAACTTCTTTTTTACCGATATAACTTTCCCCGGTAGTTTGAACCCTTCCCGATCACTGACCCCTACCATTTGTCTCACAGTGTAATTATTGGCGATTTGAAACTTGCACTTAGGAGACTGAAATTCAAAGGGCTACAAAACTGCGTACCCGAAAATTTTCTAAAAATTCTGATTAGAAATTTTGATGAAAATTTTTGAAGTTTCTTTAATTGCGTTTAATTACTAAACCTTTTCTATTTAATTTTTTTACAAAAACAGTTAAAAATTAACAACAATCTTAACGCAAATTCAATGAGATCATTAAAAACAAACAATAAAATAATATAAAATAAATTAATTCACAAACTTAAATACATACTAATAATCAGGGAACGGATTTTTAGGACCTAAAAACCTATAAAAAAGGCAAAATAAAGTAACGAAATAGGCTGGAAAAGGCAAAATAAAATAGCGAAAAAGGCAGGAAAAGGCACTAGGTATTTTAAAAAAGGCAAAAAAAGCAAAATAAAATAGCGAAAAAGGCAGGAAAAGGCAAAAAAAAGGTATTGCAAAAAAAGCAAAATAAGGCACTAAAAAAAGACAGAAAATACGAAGAACAATCAAAAAATATATTTTTTTAGAAATGTTTATGTTACAAGTAAAAAGAGAAAAACTATGAACTAGTTTCATTATATGAAAAATTTGTACTTTGAATCTTTGACTATTTTATCCTTTCGAGTTTCTAACTCATAAAACTTTAATCTGTATAGTTGTAGTAACATTGAACCACAAGATGCATTTTGAAGTTTTCTATCAGCGTTTTCATTCGATTTTCGCGAAGAAAAGCCTTGAATGTACTAAATGTGCGCTCGACGTAAGGTGATACAAGTGGAGCCCAATTTAAATATGGAACGTTTGAAACGTTCATATTATCAGGAATAAGGGCGTTTTCCTAGCCCTTTACAATTTTATCCACACCCCTTATTGTCTCTAAGCCTACGTTAGCTGAGAAAACGGCTTTGAA
>NW_023458556.1:101644809-101647322 GCF_013731165.1 Rhagoletis pomonella | reverse complement strand
TTCGCCACAATTATAACGAGTAGTCCCTTCTTGTTATCTACCTTGTTATCAATTATAACGAGTTGTCCCTTCTTGTTATTTACGTTCTTTGGTAAAACATTGAAGCGAGAGCGTAAGAGCAAAATAAAGCGTAAAATTGAGAAGAAGAGAAAACTAGCAGATGAAGTTATTGAACACAAAACTATCAAAAACTTGCAAGTGAACAGTTGTTGCACTGTTTTGACAATCTGCTGTAAACATTTTACTATTTATAAATCAGTTTTAAACTCTTTGCTTTACACACAAGCACTTACACTGTCCAGTACATCATTAATATTTTGATTTCCACTCATTTTACTTTTGTTTGTGCTAAACCAATTCAACAAATGGCGGCTTTTGGCATTTATTCTTCTTCTTCTTCTGCTAGTAAAAATTTCACTAGCAAGAATTTGCAGCTCTCTCGTATTGTTACGCTCTCGATTCAGTGCTCTCTTTCAAATTTTTTGGGTTATCATGCACTTTTCCAGTAAAAATTTGCAGGTTCCAGTACAAATTAGTACTGACTATTGGTTACTATACAAACCTCATTTTTGTGTCTTTCAATTTTCAATACTCTCACACTTTTTCACTAAACACTCTTATTTATTGCTTGAATGAGCAGCTTGCTTTCAATTTTTCTCTTTCAATTGAGTTTCAATTTTGCTTTCAATTTTGATCAGCTTTTCAGCATTGGCATGCGAATTTTGCGAAAATAAAAAAATACTAAGCTTATGCATGTTAAAATGTTAAGCTACAATGGAATTAAGATGGAAAATTTTCTTCAGAAGCTAGTTAGTTATAGTTGGGGTGTTCACAGTTCGTTCCAAATTGTGTCTGAAAATGTAGACGTCTACATTTTGAGACATTTTTAGCATCAAACCGTGAGCATATGTGAGGTATGTTTTTCACGCGTCTACATTTTGCAACCTCGCAGCAGGGTTGCATTATCGCAATACTAATCACATTTTTTTTATTTATTGGGCACGTTTTCTGTATTTGCATTTAATTTATGCGCAATTTCTGATGAAAAGAGACAAATCAAGGAAAAGAAATAACAAATATTACGAATTGGTAATTAAGTTAAATAATTACAATTTTACAGAAACAAAATCGAAAGGAGACATATAAACAATGCACGCAAGGAAGAAATGTCTGGCAACACCAGCAAAGTTTTGAGACGATTTTGCGACGACTGCTAGAAAGGGGTGCTCACGGTTTGATGCTAAAAATGTCTCAAAATGTAGACGTCTACAAAAAGTTCGAGAGTGGTATCAATCGACGCGTCTTAACGCCAATAATAACAATCCGAGACAGGAAATTAAGATCTTTAATTCATTGAAAAGTTATTTGCAAAAAACACTTGCACTTTCCGCCTACGCAGAGAGGTGTTCTCTGCAAAAGGTGTTCAGCCCCCCTTCTTTGGAACACAGAGGGTTATAATCCCTGAGCGCGGCCGAAGGCCGCCTACGCAGAAAGGTGTTCGATGCACAAAAACATTTTTAATAGAGTGGCAGCAGCAATTTAGTTCCATTTTATTTTGAATAGAGGGCAACACTAGTTTTTCTCCATGTTATTTATATTAACTACCCAAGATTGTTGTGCGGATTTTCATCATCGGAATATTGCTATTAAATACAAAATTTCGCGAAAGTGTACACTTAAAACATCACAAATGTATAAAAACTAATAAATACGTGTTAAATTAAGTTCATTTCTTCCTTTCATTTGTGTGAAATTCATCGAAACATAGTGCGGAAAGTGCAAGTATTTTTTGCAAATAACATTTCAATGAATTAAAAATCTTAATTTCCTGTCTCGGATTGTTATTATTGGCGTTAAGACGCGTCGATTGATACCCCTCTCGAATTTTTTCCGTCCATTTTGACCTACCTTCGCTAAAGTGCACTTTAGTAGTGCACTTTAGCGGAACCATATAATATAAATTTTTTCCTGTATTCAACAGTTGCTCGGGGAAAATTTTCCAAAACGGATCCAGGCTTTGAAAAAAAAAAAATATTAGGGAGTATAGAGGAGCTTTTTCAGATTCTAAATCTGAAGACCCCACCCTCCGGAGGCTTATAGTTTTAAAGTAATTCGCATTTAAAGTTGCAAAAAATACCGAATTTAACCTCACCTTTTGCTTTGTACACCAATTGAAGTGAAATGTCAGTGCTGCCATACATATGAAAAAATGCCTCAAAAACACAAAACGGAAGCATTAAAAAAATGCAGACAATGATCGCGCGATATTTAATAAAAAAATGTAATTATTTATTGGTCGATTTTTGATTAAAAAGTTGCATAATTTATCGAAGTATCGATTTTATAATAAAAAGCGATGTTTTATTAAAAATGTTCATTATTTATGGAAGTATTGATTTTTAGAATATAAAGCGCCGCAGGCGTAAATTTTTAATAAAAAATCGAGCGATTTTTAATTAAAAATTTTCATTATTTATGGAAGTATCGATTTTTAGAATATAAAGCGCCGCAGG
>NW_023458556.1:101636903-101644709 GCF_013731165.1 Rhagoletis pomonella | reverse complement strand
TACAAAGAATTTCTTGCTGTGAATTTTCAGAGCAGTATATTTTTAGTGGGGGGTGGGGGTGGGGGGTAGCCCCAGTTGGTGCACACCAAAGGGGAATTCTATTTGGTAAGGGTTATAATCCTAAAGCGCGGCCGAAGGCCGCCTACGCAGAAAGGAGTTCTACGCAAAAATACTGTGGACGCAACTTATATTTTTCGATTTCTTTTTTTAGTTTTTTTTCAAGCGAAACGGTGGGTATTCTTTACTTGTTCCTATTCGCCTTTATAATATTCTTACGCTGCACACATAATACTCATAATTGCTATTAAACTTATAAAATAATATAACTTATTATATTCGCCTTTATAATATTCTTACGCTGTGAACATCTGGCAACACATCTTAAAGCGTATTCTGGTAACACGTTACTCACATGTGCGGCCATCTTCGTTTCGGTCATTGTCCATACTTACACACTTATAGGGCTTTCGCACAAGCGATTTTTCAGGCAACTTTTAGTTGAAAGCAAAAATCGCCTCGTCCTAACGGCCTTTCAACTAATCGCTTTCAACAAAGTTGGTCGCCAGCCAACTTTGAGATCGTTCAACTTTTTTTCCTTGCAACCCTGTGTTTCTTTACATTCTGTATCAGTGTTGGGAAATGAAATCGTTCCTTCAGTACGAAATCTATACAAAAAATGTACTTTTCGGCTATAAATTGTATACACTTTTTAATTCGCTCATATATTTTCTTAGTACTGTTACGATTATCCTTGAATCCTCCCTTGAATCCTCGTCCGGATTTCCCAAACCTCTCGGTTCGTATCGCTGGATTGTTAAATAAATGCAATCGATGACCAAATTGTAGTACAATTAACTTTATTGTACAACAAACAATTTACAATACTCGCTAATACAGTAAAAACACTTTACAATACTTGTTAAAGCAATAACAATGCTTTACTACTTGTTAACACAATTAAACTTATAGCTTGCTTATTCGCCACTCACTTCTCTGCTCACTTTGCTTGTAGCTTGCTGACTTGCAACTAACTCACCTCGTGGTGGCGGCACCCTTATATACCTGCGCTGGCACTTATGGTAACTCTAGAACATTCTGAAGTTTATCGCTCATTCTCTTTCTCTCGCTGTTCGCAGTGTTCATCCAACTTGACGTTTCTCTTTGTGGAACATTCTACGTCATTCTTCGAACATTCTGCCTATTTCTCGTTGTTCGCTTTGTGTTGCCGCAGTATTCGCCACAGTACATTCCCTTCAAGACCAATGATTTTATGGTATTCATGAGAAAGTTTTATTGTTTATGTACATACGTTTACGTATTTTACACTTTTACAAATTGATTCCACGTGCACATGCACTGCATTTAACGCAAATATGTATGCACACATTTTCAGGTATACATCTTAACAAAAAGCATATTTAAGTTGATATTAATGGATAAAAGAGACATTTTCTTTGGATTCAGTACTAAAATTTGACATTTTTATAGCATTTCACGTGCTTATCAAAACTTTACGACAAGATTTGACCATTTATCTTTATATTATTAAATTTTAATTATTTTTTTGTAAAAATACGGTTTATATTTTAAGAAAAGCCGTACAAATCCAAGGTCCAAACTTTGTGCAACATTAAAAAAAAACCAACACACTTTCGTAAAAATTTCGAGCTTTTTAATTCGATTTCCTAGATTTATTTTGAGTGTGCGGTTTTTTAGCAATTAAATTTTAATATAAGTAAGTTTTTTAAGATTTCTTTGATGAAGGTGTTGCTAATTTTCTCCATATAAAAATATCGTCGAACACACTTCGTATGGAAGAAAATGACTGACATCGTCGACAAAAAAAATGCCAAGTTCAACGGTAAGTCCCAGCTACTTTAAACTTGCACTTTATTATACTAAAATTTAATGGGCTAAAAACTAAAGAATATTGATAAAGCTTGAAATTTTTACGAAAGTATGTTGGTTTTTGGATGTTTCGCATAGATTTAATCTTGGGTTTATACAGTTTTTCTTAAAGAATACATTATATTTTATAAACAGATAGTTAAAATTAAAGAATAATAAAATAAATAGTAAATCTTCTCAATATGTGAGTGCCGTAAAGGTATTATATTTAAGAAAATCTCTTCTTATAACTAACGAAGACTTTCTTTCTATATGAAGTTGACTTCGACATTTTGTTTTAATAAAACTTAGTATCGAAAAGTTTCTTTAAAAATTTGCCTAGGCTGTATTATACTGGTTCGTTCAAGCCATTTTTCAAAACTTACAAAGGTAAATACGAACTGGCGAACAAAAGAGAATACAAAGAATTTCTTGCTGTGAATTTTCAGAGCAGTATATTTTTAGTATTCATTACAAAATTGTATTAAAAAGTACTGCGTAGTAGGAAAGTATATTGTAAATGAAATTGTATCAAACAAGTACAATTGTACCAAAAAATGCCAACACTGTTGTGTATACAATATTTTTTTTCTTTTTTACTTTTTTACTCTTATTTTATCTTTCAGCTTCGCTAAAAGCACTTATACCAACGCTTGGCTTACCAAATTTACGCCAATTGATAAAATTTGGCGATTTAAACTCATTTTAAATAATGTAAACAACAATTCGAGTTGAATCGAAAATCGCCTCGTCTGAATAGGGATGGCAACTTTTTCACTTTCAACTTCTCATTCAACTCCGCATTCAACTTTTGTTGCCTGGAAAATCGCCGCGTGCGAAAGGCCTATTATAGGGAATTTACATGATTCAACTTTCACAGGCGATTAGTTGAACCAAAAGTTGAAGTTCATTGTAAGCGATTAGTTGAAAGGCTGTTTACACCAGGCGATTGTTGCTTTCAACTAAAAATCGCCTGAAAAATCGCCTCATGTAAATTCCCTAATTCTACTACTACTACTACTACTAATTCGGTTCTCTAAAAGTGTGTTTGCATTGTTCAACTTTGCGTTCAACATTTGCGTTCAACTCAGCGCAGGGTTGCACGAAAAAAAAGTTGAATGGCTAAAAATATCAAAATATGAAAATATTTCAAAATATTCGCCATAAAAAGGTGTTTGCATTGTTCAACTTTGCATTCAACTTTTGGTTGAATGGCCTTTCAACTAATCGCTTTCAACAAAGTTGGACGCCAGCCAACATTTAGCCATTCAACTTTTTTTTCGTGCAACCCTGCGTTGAGTTGAACGCATTTGTTGAACGCAAAGTTGAATAATGCAAACACTGCTTAAAGGAAAGTAATAGGGAATTTACATGAGGCGATTTTTCAGGCGATTTTTAGTTGAAAGCAACAATCGCCTGGTGTAAACTGCCTTTCAACTAATAGCTTTCAATGAAGTTGGTCGGCTGCCTACTTTCGTTCAACTTTTGGTTCAACTAATCGCCTGTGAAAGTTGAATCATGTAAATTCCCTATAAACACATTTATAAATGTGTTCCTGATCGTTAAATAACGAAATTAATAAAATATAAAATAGATAAACGTTCAAAGAGCTTAATTTAGTTGGAATGTGTGTTTTCTGCATACTTGTATTTGTTTGAAATGGTTTGTTATCGTACATTTTGTTAGGTGAAATTTTCAACTTTAACAACAAATTTCTCGTAAACTATGAGTTTCCTCGCAGTCTGGTTTTCAGTTTTGTGATGTGTACGACCCCCTCTACCCCCCAAAAAAGTAATTTTGTTCAAAGCGTGGTGCACTCGCGAAGTTTCCCCCAAAATGTGTGCTACCATACGTTAAAAAAAATACACCACAAATATTGGCGTATAATTACGGGGTATAAGTAATGTGACCAACTATTTCATATCTCAAAGAAGTATAGCTTAGGTTGGGTTAAGTTAACGCCGCGAGCCGATTGCGGAATGTCGAATGCGGCTAATTTCGATCTCTGAGAGCTCAGTGTTCAGGAGTGCGAGCCAAAATGCTTCCAACTTAGCCTCGCGATGGTTGGGCAGTCTAAAAGAAAGTGTGGAGATGATTCCATTTCATCTTCCTCTTGGAAGCTGATACAAAAGAATCAGTGGAAATTCCTAGTCTCACCGCATGAATACCAATCGCGCAATAGCCTATCAAACCCCCATCACTAGTCCTTGAGAGGTAACGTGTTTTAAAGTGCCCTATAAAAACATTTGCTGCAGCAGAGAAACGTCTTCATTTCCTTTTTAACCGACTTCCAAAAAAGGAGGAGGTTATCAGTTCGTCAGAATATTTTTTATTTTTTATTTTTTTTTTTGTTATGTATGTTACCGCATAACTTTGACCACGTCAACCGATTTCGATAATTCTTTTTGCATCGGAAAGGTAGTGTCTCAGAGGTGATCCCATACTAATCTGGTTGAGATCCGATCAGTGGATCATGAGATATATATATATATATATATTTTTTTTTATGGGAGTTGAAGTCGGTTTTTTTTTGCTAAAAATTACTTGTTTATGTTGCAAAAGGACCCGGTTTGCGACAATTCTGTATGCAATATCCGCAGGCGCTGTGTTCAGCACATGTATGTTAAGCGTCAGTGTAATTGTGGTTCCTAATGCTCCGCTAATTCATGTTTTACAAGTGTGGCCTTCTCTAGTGAGTTCCACCTAACCAGGACTCCTTGCAGCAATATCGGCTTAAAACTGGTTTCCCAGAGCTTGTGAATTAATTTGGACGAGAGGACCCACATTTTACCGATAGCTCCCCTACAGCAATACAAGGCAGCCGACACCTTTCCAACCCTTTCCTCAATGTTAGGCGTCCGCGACGGCCGCCGTTGATCGCCCCTGGTTACGTGGTTTAGGTAACCTTGAGCCAGATCAAAAAGGGTGTATAGAAATCGTACCTTAACCAAAAGTTCCACATCATCTACATAGGCGATCACCCGACAGCCCACTTTTTCCAGTTCCTCTAAAAGGTCGTTTACAACCGCAATCTAGAGCAAGGGGGAGAGAACATCACCTTGTGGAGTGCTCCTATTGACTCTGCAGATTCTCCCTTACTTCTCTGCGTCAGTTCTGCCACCAAGTAAGCTGTAGATAAGCCTTATTAGGTTGGTTTCCACCCCCAGATTATGAATATACTTTACTATTGCCTCTGGAGAGACATTGTTGAGGGCCCTCTCGATATCGAAGAAGGCCCCTACTGCATAATCTTCATGCGTGAAGGCTTCCTCTGACCACTTTACCAATGTGTGCAGGGCGGTCTTCACCGACCTTTTCATGCAATAACCATATTCAGCTCTTGAAAGACAGTCACGAGGAATCGCGTTTCTTATGTCTATCATCAGAGATCGGAGAAGGACCGGACCTGGCGGGAGATTCTGTAACCAGTTAGCGACAATTTTCGAATCGCTATCGCACTTTTTGACGCAAAAACATTTATATAATGCGTCAAAAAGTGCGATAGCGATCCGAAAATTATAACTGGTTAAAGAAACCCCCTCCTGAAGTACAAAATATCGCAAAGAAGTACATTTGACTGTACTTCGAAGTACGAAGTACAAGAGCGAAAAAAGAAGTACTGTACTTCCGAAAGAAGTACGGTTGGTCACATTAGGTATAAGTGTACAATACGTACATTGCTCTTAAAAATGAAATTTTGGATTTCCAAAACTGTTAATATCTTCGAAACCAATTAACCGCTTAAAAAATAAGGCACCATGTTCGAAAGGTATTTTAAACATCTTTCGTTTGATATACATATTTTCTGAATTTGTATAAGACATTTAGTTATTTGCAAAAAACACTTGCACTTTTCGCACTTTATTTTGATGCATTTCACGCATTTTTTTACAAGACATTTTTATAAAACACCCAGTAACCATAATTAACATACTGGGCGGCAGCGCCAGGTTTACCACACAGAAAGGGAATTCTAGTTACCTCATCCTTTCCCAAGGCTACATCACTGGGGCGGTAGCCAAAAGGAGAATTCTATTTGGTAAGGGTTATAATCCTAAAGCGCGGCCGAAGCCGCCTACGCAGAAAGGAATTTATTTTATTTATTTATTTATTACAGCAATTTGACCTATATACATTCACGTATATACATTTGAATTATGTATTGCAATATATACTAAAAGTAAAGTTAAAATTAATGCTTAAAATAAGTTAACCTGTTACACTTTACCTTCTAAGCTATATAATAGTTTATGTATATTTAACTAAGATAGCATATTCTCGATGCTGTTGGAATGGACGTGATTCCAAGCAGTACCGTAAATATATCACGTACGATATGCGGTCTAAGAGTGTAATTTCCAGAGCCGCTACAACTGGGCGGTTGGATGGACCAGTTTCCAAGCCGCCTCTTATACATTTCTCTACTGGCAGGCGATCTGAATGGACGAGATTCAGAGTCGCGCTATTTGATCGGACGGAAAGGACTAGTTTCCATGCCGACCTTCTTATTTCATGCATTATGGGTGATCTGAATGGACTACATCCAGAGTCATCCAGCTAGTACGGATGGGAAGGACTAGTTTCCATGCCGGACCTTTCTATCTAATAGCCAATGTTCTACAGTGATCAAGTATCAGCTTTTGAAGGTGCCAACTTTTCACAATTTTTTTTTTTCAGCTGGAAGTTCATTGTAACATTTTAATCCCTAATGGGTTTCACTATTATATCGTAGGATATCACTCAGAAAATCTGGAAGTCTACCTTGTTTTATGTTAAACACGAATTTCATAGCGTGATAGAATATTCCTGTTACACGCTCAGCCAGTTTAATTCTGCGATCATTTCCTGTATGGGTGTGTCGTACCGCTTGTTCAAGATAAATCGCATAGCCCTATTTTGCATTTTTTGAAGCTTATCTATTTGTGTGTCGCTTGCTATAAAAAAGATTGTTGGACAGTATATGAAATGTGGTTCAACTATAGATCTGTACACCAGAGTCTTATACCTCCTTCCTAAGTACTTACATGATCTTTTCAAGAGACCAATTTTTTTACCAATTTTTGCTACTGTGTAGTCAATATGTTCCTCAAATTTTAACTTATCATCGATATATATACCTAGATATTTAATTATTCTCACTTTCTCAATTACTTCATCTTTAGTTTTTAAACTGTAATTATCGGAGCTAACGTTAGCTGCTCTAGATATGACCATAAACTTCGTCTTGTTCACATTTAATTGTAGTCTGTTTACGCACAACCATTTATACAAACAATGAAGGTCTTGTTGTTGTTGTAGCGGCACTACTAAGCCCCG
Organism: Rhagoletis pomonella; assembly: GCF_013731165.1. Lineage (NCBI taxonomy): Eukaryota > Metazoa > Arthropoda > Insecta > Diptera > Tephritidae > Rhagoletis > Rhagoletis pomonella. The sequence continues at coordinate 101,637,506 of NW_023458556.1, read as the reverse complement.
CCTTTTTCGGGTCTACGTTCAATCATTGTCGTCGAGCTCAACTAACTGGAGGCCCAGGAAACGAGCTGTTTCGATGGGTTCGGACCAGAGGGAGAGGGGTGTTAGTTGAGTCGGATTGAGCTGGCATGTAAAGAGGTGGTTGGTGTCGTGGGGGGACTCTCCACATGTCTTTGCCCCAAGTGCTGCCGGAGAGCGACTTGAGGACCTTGTTGCGGCTCTGTACTTTATTGACAACTGCGGTTGTGTGCGTGGAGTAGGAGAGCAGGCTATCGAAGGTGACCCCTAAAATTTTCGGGTTGTTTACAGTCGGTATTGGTGTGCCATCGACGTGTATGCCTAACTCTAGCCTGACCTCCTTCGTCCAGGTGGTGAAGAGGGTCGCCGTTTATTTCGTTGGGGAGAGTGTTAGGCTCCTTGCAGTGAAGAAGCGAGAAAGGCTGGAGAATAATAGTCGTTCACTTTTGAGCAGAGGTCATCAATTCCATTCCCGGACGCCAAAATCGAGCAATCGTCAACGTATGAGATCAGGGAAACTCCCTCAGGTGGTTGAGGAAGTTTCGAGATGTAGAAGTTAAATAGTAAGGGGGAGAGAACACCACCTTG
>NW_023458556.1:101634460-101636803 GCF_013731165.1 Rhagoletis pomonella | reverse complement strand
TACACAACTCTCATTACAAGATGCAAATCTATTGCATACAATTTTCTCTTTTAAATAATGAAACAAAATAACTACTGATATTTCCCTTTTTATAATCGACGAAACGAAATTTTTTTTGTTAACATTTTTTTATAACTAACGAAGCTGTTTTTCTTTTCATATTTTGTTTATTGATAATAAGCAAATGAAATTTTGTGATAAGTTGTTTTGTAATAAATAACGAAACGAAATTTTTTATCTTAACATAATATTTTTATCGATCGATTTGTTTAGTATTATTTTAAAATCTAATGCGTTACGCAATATTATGATTACCCCTCCTGTATGTCTACTGAACGAGTCACATCTTACAACCTCCTTCGTCCAGGTGGTGAAGAGGGTCGCCGTTGATTTCGTTGGGGAGAGTGTTAGGCTCCTTGCAGTGAAGAAGCGAGAAAGGCTGGAGAGATAGTCATCCACTTTTGAGCAGAGGTCATCAATTCCATTCCCGGACGCCAAAATCGAGCAATCCTCAGCGTATGAGATCAGGGAAACTCCCTCAGGTGGTTGAGGAAGCTTCGAGATGTAGAAGTTAAATAGTAAGGGGGAGAGAACACCACCTTGTGGAACCCCTTGTTTAATCCTTCTTGGTTTCGAGGTTTGATCTCGGAAGATTACTGACGACTGTCGACCACTCATATAATTCGCCGACCATCGCTTCAGTCCCTATGGGAGTGAGGAGGCCTCGATGTCTTCTAGTAGCGTGGAATGGCAGACGGTGTCAAACGCCTTTGACAAGTCCAGCGCTACTAGGACCGTTCCCTCACAGGGGCGGTTTCGATTTAGGCCACGAGTTATTTGTGTGTTTATGGCGTTAAGTGCTGTTGTTGTGCTGCGCACTTTACGGAATCCGAGCTGGTGCTTAGCTGGGGTCAGGTGGCAAGTGAAGTATGGGAGTAGTAGGTCCTCAAGCGTCTTCGCAACCAGGGAAAGGAGCGTTATCGGCCGATAAGAGTCTCCTTTGTTGGCGGGCTTCCCCGGTTTCAGCAGTGGGACCACTCTCCCTGATTTCCACACATCAGGAATGATGAGAGTGGCCATGGACAGGTTGAGGACCTCCGTTAGGTAAGCTACTCCCTTAGGCCCTAAATGTTTTAGCATCAGCATACAGATTCCGTCGGGTCCAATAGCTTTGGATGCTTTCGCCTTCCCGATGGCCCCCTTCACTTCACAGCTGGTGAAAACAAGTGGTGCACTGTTTTTTGGCAGCTTGTGCAGCCTCCTGGTCACTCGACGTTTGGCCTTGTCTACCGAAGGGTGCAGTGTGAATTGCCTACTAAAGTAGGCTGCGCATTTCTTCGGGTCCGACGAAGCGCGACCTTCGAAAGAGATTTCCACTCTGTCATCACGATTCGTTGGGTTGGACAGGGACCTCACGGTTGACCAGAGCTTACTCACACCAGATGTGAAGTTACAGGCCTTCAAGTGCTCCTCCCACTTTTTCCCACTTTCTTCTGAAGGTCTTCTTGCATTTTAATCATTGCATTGGGTAGATTACAGTCACTGAGGGTTAAGAGGGTATCGTCGGCGAACAATTTTACCTTACAATACTTCAATATGAGTTTATGAGTTTATGTCGTTGATATAAATATTAAAGAGTATTGGAGCTGGTAGACCAATATCTACTGCTATCTTTGTGGATAGAGCTGTGCCAATCACCGTTTGTTGCTTCCTATCAGAAAGAAAACTACGGAACCATGTAAGTTCGATGTTATCTATACCAATATATTCGAGTTTCTTAGCATTATTTCCCTGTCTATCGTCTCGAAGGCTCTATTAAGGTCCACAAACACCGCCAAGATAGTTTTCAGGATCATATTTATTGTTTTCTATATTTCGATTAATATAGATGATACCATGATAAAAATATTTATAAGGTACAATCGCTGAGAGCCAGCTTGGGAATTTTGACGTTTGCTAGCATTTTTGAAAATTTCTCTCGACGTCATTTCATTTGTTTGTTTTTATTTTCACTCAAACCAAAGATATATATTTCTGTCGAAACATTAAAATTTGAATGTCCATTCATAGCTATGTACATATGTATATATTTCTTTGCTTAAAAAAACAAATTTACTTGCATGAATAGTATTCGCACTAAAGCAAGACTATAAAACTAGTTTGTTAGCATATTTTAATTAATGGTAATAATATCCCGGAATATCTCGGGATCCCGGAATTACCAATTTAAGATCCCGAAATCCCGGGATTCACAAAATGGTCCGGAATTGGATGCCATAATACTCACACATTTCGCTACACAACTCTCATTACAAGATGCAAATCTATTGCATACAATTTTCT
>NW_023458556.1:101631031-101634360 GCF_013731165.1 Rhagoletis pomonella | reverse complement strand
TTATAAGTGATTGTCAAAATTGCAGTACCCAAGCATACGAACCAAATATTCGCTTTGATTTTTCGAAAGCCAACTTCAAAATGCTTAACAAAGAACTATCTAAATTGTCGTGGCCTGCATTTAAAGAAAATATTGAACAAAGCGTTGCACTTTTTAACTTTACTTTACATAAATTATTGGCCTAAACGCACGTATGTTCCTGAAGAGCAAACACAGTTATGGTTCACTAAAGAACTGAGAAATTTGAAAAACAGAAAGTCGCGTTATTTTAGATTACACAAAAAAACCGGTTTACACTCATACTATGTAAAATACTCACTTTTGCGTCATAAGTTTTTTGAATTAAACAAAAAAGTGTTATAAAGCTTACTTGTGTAAAATCAAACGGCATATAATATATAACCCCAAATCATTTTATGACTTCGTAAACTCCAAGCGAAATGTACGTGGGTTTCCTTCCGCCATGAAGTATCAAAATACCGTCTCTAGTGATAATCAAGCAATTTCTAACATGTTCGCTCAGTTTTTTAAATCCCATTATTCCATTAACTCACATGCTAACATTGACTATCCTTTTAAACTATGTCCAATGAACTCAATAAATATCCCAGTAATATCTCCCGATGATGTAGTAGTTTATCTGAAATCCTTAAAGCAGTCCTTCAGTTATGGTCCTAACCAGATCCCTACTTGTATTCTTATAAGTTGTTCTTATTATCTCTATGAGCCGTTAACAGCGTTATTTAATTTATCTCTTAAAGAGGGCGTTTTTCCTACTATATGGAAGGAATCGTTCATAACCCCGTTACATAAAAGCGGTAGCAGATCTTCAGTGGAGAACTACCGGGGAATAGCTAAGCTTTCTGCAATTCCTAAATTATTTGAAGCAATTATAACAAATCAGTTGACGCATTCTATCTCTTCTAGCATTTCATATAGTCAACATGGATTTTGCAAGGGCAAATCAACTTCTACAAATTTACTTGAATTAACATCCTATATCTCAAAAGCATTTAGTGAAAGCAAATCTGTTGATGTTTTATATACGGATTTCAGTAAAGCATTTGACAAAGTGTGCCACTCGTTGCTCATCTACAAACTTGATCTTCTTGGTCTTCCACCTAATTTTCTACGTTGGATCTCTTCATACCTCTATGATAGATCACAAAGGGTAATGTTTAAAAATACTATCCCTGACGTCATTGATGTTACTTCAGGAGTCCCTCAAGGTAGCCACCTAGGCCCGGTTCTGTTCTTGCTTTTTATAAACGATATTTCTACAGATATACAATTTTCCAAAATTTTAATGTATGCAGATGATGTAAAGCTTTATAAATCGTACGTATCTTTGCTACAATCAGACTTAGACAGCATGGCTTACTGTGTCAAGTAAATCTTATGCCTCTAAATCTTAAGAAATGTAAAGTAATGAGCTTCCCGCGAAGAGCTGTTCATCCCGCTTCTTATACAGTAGGTAACCATAACCTGGAACAGGTATACAATTCTGTGGACCTTGGTATCACAATGGATCCTAAGCTTAATTTTAATCTTCATATTAATGTGACAGTCAACAAGGCTAAAGGTGTACTTGCATTTGTGAAACGATGGTCAAAAGAATTTTGTGACCCTTATATCACTAAAACCCTGTTTACAACATTAGTTAGGCCAATTCTGGAATACGGTTCGGTGGTTTGGAATCCAAGGTATCAAATTTACTCAGACAAGATAGAATCAATTCAAAAACAATTCCTACTTCTTGCTTCAAGAAATTTCCGTTGGGATTCTCAATATAACCTTCCACCTTATACGAGCCGATTAAAACTTATTAATCTTCCTACACTTTCCAGCCGCAGGCAAATGCTTGCTACAATTTTTATAGTTAAATTACTAACAGGCTCAATTTCAAGTCCGCTTCTTCTTGGCGAAGTTATACTATGTCTCCATTGAGAGATTTATCCATTAAGATTTAATAAATCCAGTTGCTAAATCACAACCGTCTCCATTGCCACAACGAGATATGTTTGACGTTCACATTTTTAAATATTTGACGTTTGTTTATGTATGATTTTATAAATACAGTTGCGGACATTGATATACAGACAGATAAAAGGAGAGTACCAAGCGGAATTTCATTATATGAATTCTGAATATTATTGGCTTCTTATTCGTGGTAAATATGTATGTATAATATATAGTTGGGAAAGTGTAAAGAATGGTACCATATTCCGAAACATTTTCCCGAATTTAAGACAAATTATCAAAACGGTAAAAAACATTTGCGGAAAGAAAACTTTTGTAGAACTCTCTTATTCATAGGAGGGAACCGAAAATCCAATCGTGGGCCTTTGGCATATAATGAATACGTACTGAGTTCTAGAGGATGTTCGGTGCAATGTTATCGAAGCAGAACCATTACCTAAATTTATAAATTTTTGGTCGCAGCGCGTAAATGACTTATAGAAAGCACTCCGTTGCTTATGCCAGGATTTTAACTCTCATTCCAGCACGTTTGATATATCAGATCCGCTTTTCAGCATTAAGAAATCGATACTGTCCTCTCTCAATAAATGAATCATTAAAACAAAGACATAAAATCGGCTGATGAATTTAGTTCTGTAGCTGAACAGTTTTAGATCTCGACACTTAACAAACTTTTCGCCTGCGGCGCTTTTTTCATAAAAATCGATGCTTCGATATATAATGAAAATCTCTAATAAAAATAATACAAATGTCGATACTTCGTTTTAAATGAGAATTTTTAACTATTTAGTTCCACATTTATCGCACATAAAGGCTTGTACTGACTTCATAGCCGTGGAATTTCGCCCGCAACATGCATTTGGCATGCCGTGAAACGTTGCTGGCAACATTAATTGTCAAATGAGAAGAAACGTCAAAATGAAAATTGAACAAATGTAAACAAACAAATTTATGAGCATCGCCCGCAAGCAATTAGAAAATTTTGGTAAGAGTAATGTGTTTAAACATAACAATATTACTAATTATATTCTTTTTAACAGCTTTAACTACATTTAGCAGCATTTGGGGAGTTTTGCGAGCTTCCGGCACAACCACTAGCATCCAGAAGAGTAGGTGCATTACCCCAGAAGCAATTACGAAATTTTGGTAAGAATAATGTGTTCAAACATAATAAGATAACTAATTATATTCTTTTTAACAGGTTTAACTACATTTAGCAGCATTTGGGGAGTTTTGCGAGCTTCTGGCACAACCACTAGCATCCATTGCCGGTAAAAATAAATGTATGAAGAAAAAAAATATTTTTTGCCTAAAATATTAAATTTGTTTAAAACTGTTGATTATATAGG
>NW_023458556.1:101629905-101630931 GCF_013731165.1 Rhagoletis pomonella | reverse complement strand
TTTTAATTAAAAATTTTCATTATTTATGGAAGTATCGATTTTTAGAATATAAAGCGCCGCAGGCGAAAATTTTTAATAAAAAATCGCGCGATTTTTAATTAAAAATTTTCATTATTTATGGAAGTATCGATTTTTAGAATATAAAGCGCCGCAGGCGAAAATTTTTAATAAAAAATCGCGCGATTTTTAATTAAAAATTTTCATTATTTATGGAAGTATCGATTTTTAGAAAGCGCCGCAGGCGAAAATTTTTAATAAAAAATCGCGCGATTTTTTATTAAAAATTTTCGATATATATGGAACTATATTAATATATGGTTACTGGGTGTTTTATATAAAATCACGCGATTTTATATAAAAAAAATTCATAATTTATGAAAGTATATTAAAAAAAAAGCTTCTGCATGCGAAAAAATAAGAAGAGAATAAAAGAAATACCGTTGGAATACGGTTGCCATAAAAATATGACGATTTTACGCACAACTCCTTTTTTGTGTTGGCCGCGTTTTAATAAAATCCTTTAATAGTGGCGTATTTACTTTTAAAACGTATGGCAGCACATATTTGCTCTTACTGTCGGCCATTGTTATTTCTGTTTGTTTGTGAAAAGTGGTAAAACGTGAACACAAATTTATAAACGCGTTTTACTTAATTAATTGGTGAATTATATGTAATAAAAGCATAAAATACGCATGTGAGCATTGAAAATATAATATGTAACACAAAATATAAGTGATAAGTGGCATATTTTAAAAAAATTAGGGGGTGATAGTAGACATTATTTAACAACAAATTGCTAAAATACTATTAGCAATTATATTATGAGAGTGAACAAGTCATGTTGAGGAGGCCTCCCCCAACATCCTCACCAAGTTTCATGACGAAATTCCTTATACTTTCGCTGAAATTTCGATTGGTTCCGTTTTGGAAAGCCCACCCGTTGCTCGTTTGGAAATCTAATTTGCATACATTTGATGCCAATAGCTCTCGCAACAAACAAGCCAGTTCTCAAAGAGTCCAAATTGA
>NW_023458556.1:101626799-101629895 GCF_013731165.1 Rhagoletis pomonella | reverse complement strand
CAAAGAGTCCAAATTGATTTTAGTCATGCAACAGCTCCACATAACTCTGCCATAGACACACCAGTTGCTGGAGTACCAAAAAGCTGTGTATTTTAATTGATCCATGACAATCGGTGGCATATGGAACGCGTGATGGAAATTTTCTGGTGCTTGATAGCCACAACAGTGAAACGCTGTGATAGTAATTTTTCTTAAATTTCCATCTTTTATTTCCAGTTACATTAAGAAGCTCCTAGAGGACAGAGCTGTTGGTGAGGAAGGAGTCGAGTTATGGTGCATTTACATGGTATGAATCTGTTCATAAGCCGTATGAATTTTCCTATAAAAGAAGCACCAACTCTATGAAGAAATGAATGAAAGCGATATATATTTAACAATTTTGACTTGTATACTAGACAATATTTTTTTTGTAAACAACAAATAAAAAAATTTTATTTTATGCTAGCTTCGAAACTAGAAGCTTATTTTTTTGTTAAATGTGCTTTAAAAAGGACCTACTGCCAATAAAGCCTTGTGGATTGCTATTTTTCCATATTTGAAATGCTTCCATTTAAACATCTTTGTGGAAAAACAGTTTTTTGTTCAGAATTGCTTGTTTACGAAACGTTTGGCATAAGTTGAAATCATAGGGATGCCGTTTTCTTCCGTTTCTCAGTGGATTTTATTCTTGAAAAGGCACCAAAATATGTATGCAATACTTCTACATATCTTCGTTTAAAGCACAAAACCGCGCATCAAGGAAATGCAAAACCTCGTATGGGAGGTTGCCTAAATTTTAAAAACGGTTCTCTCTTTTAAACTTAATAATCTTCTCTCCTTATGTCTAAGTCGATATTTTATTATATCGATATTTTATTATAAATGGCTAAGGGCTTGATGTCAGGAGCTTCCGATGACCAAATATCTTTTTTGGCACAAATTTCAGTTCCGAGGTTTTGCAGAACCACGATACGCGCTTTTGTACTTTAAACGACGAATATGTATATCGCTTGAACAATATGTTAGCGTTTGGCCTAGCTTCTCCTCCGATATGCGGCGTGCGTGATTTTGTCACACAAAGTAAAGAACAGTTTTACGCCGACTCCGAACGGCAATTGTATTTTAATGAGAAGTTGTTTCCATGACAGAATACACTCGGAAGTTTACTATTACCAACAGAGGGGCAACCACTATTAGAAAAACTGGGCTTGAATTCAGGCTCTGCGTAATGCTCTACAGCAGCCGCCACTACTTTTACATATATTGCTGGTATATTCAAAATACTATCCCGAACTTCGGAGTGTATATATGTAATATAAAAAAGAATGAGAGGTACTATAAGAAAATGTACCCAAAATTCTGGAGCAAATGAAAAAATGCTCATTGAAAATAGTTCACATGTATAAATTAAAAGTATAACTTAATAGGTTACAGCGCTAAACAAAAGGAAAAGTTAGAAAAAATAGCAATGCGGTTTGAAGGTAACATGAAGCCATAAAATGCTTGTTTGTTTCGGTAATACTCTGAACTTTGTAAGATGTAGTTTGCAAATATTACTAATGGTTCTAAAATCGCAAACATTTTCGTGGGATGTTTTTGTTTGATTTCGAATTGAAAATACGATCATATTGTACCGAAATAAGTGCGGTATCTCTGCATTTTTGTAAAAGTCAGAAAGAAGCATAAACTGTATGAAAAAATTAAAGGGAGAAGTATACATGCCTTCTATAATTTTGACTTATATTTATATTTGCCAAGTCTTTGTGTAAACAACATAAAATACAAATTTTCATTTCTTTGCCAGCTTGAAAAATATAGGCTTATTTTTACTTAAACGTGATATAAAGCTCATTAAAATGTTCTGTAATGTCTTGTTGTAAGTTTGTTATCATAGTTCTTCGTATTTTTATTGTCCACTAAACGTGAGTGGCTTCAATTTAAAAAGTTCTAGTACAAAGAATTTCTTTGTTTTGAAATTGTTTGTTTATTGTTTTTAATTTTTAAAATTCATACTTTTGACATGTATGTGAATGGCGGAGTTGCCGCTTTCCTCCTTTTCGGTGGGTTTTTATATTAAAAAGGCATCAAAATGGGAAAAATCCTCCTTGGTATCTCTGCATATGTTAAACTTTTTATGGGAAGATGTATGAAAATTCAACTTGCTATAATTTCATATGCTTAACAGTATCACAAAAGTATGTTTACAGTATCTCCCCATAACTTTTCATATGAAAAAATTTATTATATGCATCCCACTCGATATCATTGAATTCCTCATTATCTATTTTAACGTATCAACAGTTCATAAGGCTTCATACCATGTAAATGCGCCATTACTGCAGTACTGCAAATGGGAAAATCCGCATTTCGCACGTGCCCCACTCGTATGGAATAGTAGCTTATGTCAAAAGGCTGGTTTTAGTATAATGCGGCATTCGCAGCATACCCTCACTGGCACCGAGCCGTTGAAGAAATTTTGGCAAATAAACATGCAAGAAATAGTTCCAATACCAGCACGTCCATATTCTTGTTAAGGGTCATCAAAAAATTCCTTGTGTAGTAAATAATAAAGAGAATGCCGGATTATACTAAAGCCAGCTTCCCGACATAAACTACTATTCCATACGAACACAGAAATATAAATGTATCTAAAACTGAATAACTCTAATCAAATTGGATTGCATTTGCATAATATACCTAATATTGGAATCTGTTTTGATCGTAAAAAATACAACTTGCAATCATTTAGATTATAGTTTTGAAAGAAATTGATTGCAATCGTAAATTGTGTAAAAATTGTTAATAGCCAGGTTGCTTTAAATTTATGTTCCCCATGTAACGGTTATAAAATGCGTTAAATCCGCACTATCTGCATTAACAAAAAAAGATACATTGGAATATTTAAAATAAAGCGATTCATATTTATTTTCTAATAAGAATTGGTTCTTAATTGAAAGTATTTAATACTAATATAATGTAGTGGTTAATGTTTAAAAATGAATTCGCAATATGTCCGCAGCTCAGGTTGAATTGAAGAAATCCGTTTAAACTTTTCGAATTACATCTACTTGAATATAGGATAGGCAGGGTTGGATACAAATGGTAGTTCCGTAAATA
>NW_023458556.1:101596980-101626789 GCF_013731165.1 Rhagoletis pomonella | reverse complement strand
TTTCATCAACTGTTGCGAATGACTAACACATATTCTAATTAAGCCCATCAGCCTCCTTGTTTAAGAGATGATGGTTAATACGCTTAAAATCTCTAAAAAACAACTCCTTTGCTTGATTTTGCGTATTGAACTGAATGTTGTAGGATAGGAATATCAACTCATGATCAGAAACTCCAGCCATGGGAAGCTGATCAAAGTGATTGACGTGATCTTTGTCACTGACGCCGAACACGTCCAAAAGACTTGGTTTGTTGTGGGGTGCAAACCGGGTAGCATATTTATTTACGATTCAAATTCCTAACGATTGAAAGTTATCTATCAAACTCCTGGAAGAAAAATCATCACACAGAAGGTCTATATTTAAGTCGCCATATACAAGACACTTGGCGTTATTATCATAAAATTCAGCAAAAATATACTCGACTACCTGTGAATGATCTGATCTGCAAATCTCTTTCCATTTAAAATTATTTTTAAAATATAGAGCGATGCCACCACCTCGAGTCTTCCTTGCCCTATCACATCTTACTAGTGTGTAGTCGCACAGAGAAACTGCTTTATCATCAATATGATCTTTAAACCATGTCTCAGTGATACATATCAGATCGATGTTCAAACTATCAAAAACAAAATTTAAATAGTCAATTTTCTCAGCATTCAAACTTCGCGCATTCAAGTGACAAACATTGAACCCATTGTAGCGATTGGAAATTAGTTTAAGCATTCCTCTTGCATGTTCTTTGTCAACTTGTTTCGCTATTTCGTTACACATTGGCAGTTTATGGTTGAGAGGGTATGCAAGGTGTATTTAAATAGGCAGTTAGAAGAAAAGGTGGTGGGATTTAAATAAAGCAAGAGAATGCGGAAATAAGTATAAATGATATCAAAATAAAAAAGATTGCATTGCAAGGGAATACGGAGATAAACATAAGTGAGATCAAAATAAACAAGATTACATTGCAAAGCAAATAATATTAAGCACACAAATGACATATAAGAGAACATTAGCTCAAACATGACAGTTGGCAGCTGCAATTCTCTCTATAGTTGCTTTGTCGGTTACTACTACAGCTTCAGTTTGCGGACGACCTCTGACGAACACTTGCCCACGAATAGAGAACGCCGACGTTAGAATTTTTTGCTTTTTAAGCTGAGTAGCAAAGTGCATTAGCTCTTGATTTTTTTTTGTAAGACATTCGTGGATAAATAGCTTCCCTTCGATACTGAGGCCAACATCGCTAAGAGCAAGCGACCGTCTCTTATCTTTGCAGTATCTCGCTACATCTCTCAGTAGTTGAGAGCGGTCTTCAGCCGAGCTCAATTTGAAGATAACGGGAGCTTCGCTTTTACCATTTGGTCGTAAGCGGAAGGCAGAACGCACTGGCGCTAGTTTCACTTGAAGCGTTTGACACAGCTGGGCGAAATCATTTAGAATGTTCTCATCTTTTCTTTCGGGCAATCCACTAACAACAACATCCGATGATATTAGGTTGTCCTCATAGGCATTTACTTGTTCGGTCAGGGCATGTACCTCGTTGCGCAGTTTCTCAACATTACCACATTCCGATTCCGTTTTCTTCACACGCTCCTCGATATGCTTAACCGCCGATTTGAAGTTTATAATTTCTGCTGACAACTCGCTGAACCGCTCCATTACTCGCTCTTCCGATTCTCTTAATCGTAACGTTAGCTGTTCAATTATGCTCAGCTTTTGAGACTCTAGGCGATTCTCAAATTTCACAAACCACGCATTCAAAGCAATGCTTGAAACATCAGTAATGAGAGACTTAGGGCCGGTTGTTCAATGTCAGGTTATCACTGCCACTACACTATCGACGATTTCGACATCATGCATGTAACATGTGATCGATAAAGCAGTAGTTGTGCTTAACCGGAGCTTCTACCTCCGATTTGTGCTAATCAGACATTGAACAACCGGCCCTTACTTTGTACTGGAGGGGTTTGCGGAGATGGGGACACTTTGCTCGCGGTCGTTGTTCGTGTTGACATTTTTGGCATATTAGACAGACCAAACAATACACGGAAATTTAGCAGAGGTTTTAAATAAATAGAATAAATGAAAGTTTATGCAATTTCGATTTACACGGACAGCAGAACCGCTTACAAAGATTGTTGTGGTTTTTTTTTTAGTAATTTAACACGCGGAGGATTTAATAAAACTCGGAATAAACTGCAGCTACCCAAAAACACGTCTACTCTGCTGACATATCTAATTACTACTGTGAAAAGGAAAATTTAGATAATTTTTTAGATCAATCTACTCAAAACTTCCTCAAATCGAAAAACGAGAAACGTGCTGGTAAAAGAAGTTCAAATATTTTGTAATGGCGGAGATAGGGGTCATTATCTTTAAGGGCCGTTTGCACCATGTCTAGTTAACGCTAACTGGAGGTACATCCTTCAGTTAAGCACATCCACTGCTTTATCGATCACATGTTATATGATGGGTGTCGATAACGTCGATAAAGATGTTTAACTGGGAGTTAGAATTAACTAGACATGCTGCAAACGGCCCTAAATGGATTATGTCTACCTTTTGGCAGTTCACCCTAGAAGTGTTGATGCCGAAATATGTTTTTCATCAGTAGGTTTTGTATGTAAAAACTGCAGATCAAGCTTAGAAGACTCCGCTTTGAATGCTTTGCTGCTCATATGAAAACATTTTAAGTGCAATAATAACAACACCGGAAAAAAGGGGTGCGTGTTTTTAACCAGACCCACCTACCAACATGTATTTCTACCCGCTGAATCCGATGCTGAGATCCGTTTGACCCGTACACCCTTAAAATTTCTAGTAAATTGCGAAAAAAATGGCAAAAAATTCTCCATTTCTTTATAGAGTGGAATAAACATGTTTAGAGAAATTGTTTTTGTATATTTTTGTTTTATGTTTTTTTATTAATCGTTACTTTCAAAAGTACCCGGTATTTAAATTATTATTTATGATGTATACGTTCCTCAATCACATGGTTTTTTAATACAATTAAAAAAATGTTTTATTTTAAAATTTGTCTGATTGAATAAATAAATATCGCTAGCGTAGAGTGCAAAGTTGCTAAGTCCCAATTTAAAAATTGTACAGGAGAGGAAAAAACTTCATATAGCCATTTTGTTCAAGTATTTCGCAAAACTTTCAATACAACATTTTGCCTGTTTAAAGCAAAGCAAAACTCCATACGAATCAGAGGGGTTCGATATTTATTAAAAGATTTCGAACTTTTTTGACCTTATCGAATTTTCGGAGCTTTTTTTGGCCTTAGCAAATTTTCCTTTCATTGAATATAAATGAGAACACATAAAACAAAGACCTTTACCCTTTTCGAAACTATCCAATATTAATTTATCTCGCCTCCTATATCAAAATATGATTTTTCATTAAAAGTGAAGTTAGCAACTTTTCACTCTAAGCTAACGATATATGAGTTTTACAATCAGTTTATCGTAAATTTTAAATAGTTTTATTTCATGGTATGTTTAAATGCTTTCAGATATTGAATTTTGACTCACATTCATAAAATTTATGACTCAATTTGAATCCCGGGATAAATCCCGGGATCCCGGGTTTACCTAAATAATATCCCGAAATCTCGGGATCCCAATTTTCCTAATATTTTGGCATCCCTAATATATACCTTCTTAATTACATATGAAAAAGCATCCGAGACGTGCAAAACGCCATCTGTGTAGTGAAAAATGCTTCATTTTAGTACGGGAGTATTTGAATTGAATATTTCCATTATATGTACGTAGTGTATGTATAATAGAAAAATCCATTTGGATAAGACTTTTCACTTGATTTAAATACGAACATTTTTAAACGGTAATTAATGTTTAAGTCAACACCTCAATCTCGTCGTGTTGTAATAATAATAAAGTCCGGCGCTTACACAATGGCGCATATTCATAGTCATATTTAGTACTCAACTAAGTCGAAACTATTCTAAGGGCCGTTTGCACCATGTCTAGTTAACGCTAACTGGAGGTACATCCTTCAGTTAAGCACATCCACTGCTTTATCGATCACATGTTATATGATGGGTGTCGATAACGACGTTAAAGATGTTTAACTGGGAGTTAGAATTAACTAGACATGGTGCAAACGGCCCTAAGTCACAACTAAAGCTATTCATAGCCGCCTTAGTTTCGACTTTTCTGGCTAAGTACCAACTTAAAATTTGGTTTCAGCTGCAGTCGTAACTAGGAAGAAGTATTTTATCAAATTAAGGGAAAACAGGCGAAATATGTAAAAAATTAAGTTGGTAGAAGGTGATTTTGATAATATTGAATAATCTTCAATTAAAATTTACAAAGATCGATCAATTTTAATCGGGAGATGAAATTAAATGCGTATTACAATTCGAATAAAGCTACATCACAATTTTATAATTGGATTAATTTAGATAAATTCTCAAATAATAAGTAAGTTTCACGCTAGTTCTTTTAAAGCAAATTTGTGCATAACATTTAGATATCTACTATTTGTATGTTTCACAGGATGCTTTCGATAAACATCGACTTCACATCATTGCGGTTGTTCTGGCTATTTCACACAATTAACAAGAAAATGATACCTTATTCTTTTGCATAATCATGCAATGAAAATAAAAATTACATAAACGGATGATCAAACTTGACATTATTTAATAAAAATCTAATTTTCCCAATATATCGTAAAGAAAAATCGATACATTTTCACACTCGTTTTGCTATATCGTCAACTAAGTCGAAACTACTTAGTAGAAGTCTGAAATGCGACTATGAATAGAGGTAAATTTTAAGTTGGTACTTAAATTTAATTGCAACTTTGTTAGTTTCGAGTTAGGGCCGTTTGCACCATGTCTAGTTAATTCTAACTCCCAGTTAAACATCTTTATCGACGTTATCGACACCCATCATATAACAAGTGATCGATAAAGCAGTTAACGTGCTTAACTAAAGGATGTACCTCCAGTTAGCGTTAACTAGACATGGTGCAAACGGCCCTTAGTTGCTGGACTATGAATACGCGCCAATATGTTAGTGTTTGGCCGAACTTTTCCTCCTATTTGTCGCGTGGGCCTTAATGTTGTGGTACAAAGGGGGTGCATACAGTTTTATGTCGACTCTGAATGGCGATTGTATTTTATGGGAAGCTGTTTTTCATTTTCAAGGGTTGCGCACTTCTAACCACTACACCCCTGCGGCCTTTATGCGAAACCTACATTCAGATAAACTTTCGGGGTTTTGGTATCGATATTTGGAATATCAAGACTTATTATTCCGATATTAATGGGTACCCGATATTTTTAGAGGGATACTTTAAGTGAGTACCATATCGATACATTCGGTTCGATATCGTGTCCCTTAATGCGAAGCGCACATTGGCGCGATTCTGTAGTTGCGAATCCGCAAGTCCAAAAATTACAACAATGCTACCCATACATTTTAATGCGTTAGCGCACACTTGCACGATTCCGTCGCTGCGAATTTTTCGAACATTCAATGTTCCTCTTTATTGACGCGTTCGAAACGCGGCTTGCAGCGTTTTGAAGGCGTCAAAGAAGAAGAAGAAAGGTGTCACAGCAATAAAGGCAAAGAAAAAAAAACGTGTAATGTACAAAAACTAATAAAAACGTTCGTAATAATAGTATTTTGTACGATTTGGGCACGCCGAGTGCGAAAATACACGAAATAAAGGGAAAATTGAGTGAATTGTACATCGGAAATCTACGCGAAAAAATCGCACAAGTGTGCGCACGTTTGCGGATTCGAAGTTAACAGCCGAATTCGCTACGTATTCGCAACGATGGAATCGCGCTAATGTGCGCTTCGCTAATTACGGAAAATTCGATAGTGAAAAAAAAACCAAAGCCATCGATGATGGTATCGATAGTGCCATCGATATTTTGCCACTACTACAAAATCGTCGCAAGTGGAGTTTTTGGGCATCAATTTCCGATGGAATCCTGTTTCAAAAGTTTTGAAGAGTCTCGGCCAATTGAAGTATGGGATGACACCATGCTAGTAAAATCGTACAACGACGGTGTAAATCTGTTGAATGAAGATGTAGCAAAACGTGTTGCAAGAAATACAAATGTGGAGCCTGCAAAAGCATCGGTTGAAGGAACTATGGGCGTGAAAGAGGGGGATTATGTTCGTGCCACATACGAAATCGATGGATGTGATTATGAGGCCAAAATAATAACCGTAGATGAAACCAATGCAACGTGTTTAGTGAGGTACATTGGATACGACAATGAACAAACGGTTAATTTAAAAGACTTGGTTCCTTCCTGGGGAAAGAATGCACGGCGTGTGCAGATTGAACGAGCTAAGAACAGTACAAATAAGTACGGCAACGTTAAAAGGCAAAGTCTGAAGCTCAGGGAAAGCTATCTCAGCAAAGTGCCACCACCTCCACCAATGCCTCTTATGTTAACTAAAAACATTGAAGGTTCTGAACATTTATCGGCCATGTTAATGTCATGGTACATGAGTGGTTACTACACCGGTATCTATGAAGGGTTACATCAAAAAAATTAAAAACTGGGTACTAAAAAATAATTTAAATTTAAAAATGGCATGTTTTATGAGTGGTAAATAAATTTAAGGCATAAATGTAGAATACCTACAATTCTCAAATTAAAAAAAATCATTGGGATCGATGGAGATCATTGAGGTGAACGTAACGATATATATATTTTTTGGGGGAAACAACGGGAAATGTTTAGCTATTTGTACAACGATTTATAGGTGGGGGGCGGAGGGGAGGGGGCGTGGCTCCCCAAACCCCCTCTAAACGACGGTGGATGAACGCCGCTTTATAAAAAGTCACCCCTCACCCCCTTCCCCACCTAAAGACCCCTTGGAGCTGTTTGAAAATAGGGGAATTTTTGATTTTTTGCAAGGAAAAAACAAAGTTAAACTTGCGTCCGAAGAAGGGGGCTGAACACCTTTTGCAGAGAACACCTTTCTGCGTAGGCGGCCTTCGGCCGCGCTTAGGGATTATAACCCTTACTACGTAGAATTCTCCTTTCTGTGTGACATAACTGGGGCTACCGCCCCAGTGATGTAGCCTTGGGAAAGGATGAGGTAACTAGAATTCCCCCCAGTGATGTCTATTTTGGTTACTGGGTGTTTTATAAAAATATCTTGTTATAAAAATGTATATACAAATTTATAACAAAAATTTGCAACAAATACCATATTTCCAACCAACATTATTGTTAAATTAGTGCACAGATTTAGTAAATTAAATTTTTGTAATAAAGCGTGAACTGTTGTCTACAACCCTTACCCCTTACCCCTTACTACGTAGAATTCTCCTTTCTGTGTGACATAACTGGGGCTATCGCCCCAGTGATGTAACCTTGGGAAAGGATGAGGTAACTAGAATTGCCGCCCCAGTGATGTCTATTTTGGTTACTGGGTGTTTTATAAAAATATCTTGTTATAAAAATGTATATACAAATTTATAACAAAAATTTGCAACAAATACCATATTTCCAACCAACATTATTGTTAAATTAGTGCACAGATTTAGTAAATTAAATTTTTGTAAGAAAGCGTGAACTGTTGTCTACAAGTGTGTGTAAAAGTTTTTTGATTCGATTCACGCGTTTGGGCACAGCAACCCAAAATCGTTGTATTAATTCATAAACAGTACCCGAAACAACAACTACAACAATTATTAAAAGTCAAAGTTCAAATTAAGCATGTTTTTTAATTAATATTTCTCGAGAACCCCTCCAAGGATTTGGAAAATTTGATGTCATTTGATAGAGAATTTAATTCTCTTTAATTTGATATACATATATTTTTTATAGTAATCACAAAAATATAATTAATGTGAAATTCTACTTTGTGAGTGTTATAATCCATAAGCGCGGCCGAAGGCCGCCTACGCAGAAAGGTGATCTCTGCAAAAGGTGTTCAGCGCCTTTTCTTCGCAACACAGAAAGAGAATTCTACTTTGTGAGGGTTATAATCCATAAGTGCGGCCGAAGGCCGCCTACGCAGAAAGGTGTTCTCTGCAAAAGGTGTTCAGTGCCTTTTCTTCGCAACACAGAAAAGAATTCTACTTTGTGAGGGTTATAATCCATAAGTGCGCCCGAAGGCCGCCTACGCAGAAAGGTGTTCTCTGCAAAAGGTGTTCAGCGCCTTTTCTTCGCAACACAGAAAGAGAATTCTACATTGTGAGGGTTATATTCCATAAGCGCGGCCGAAGGCCGCCTACGCAGAAAGGTGTTCTCTGCAAAAGGTGTTCAGCGCCTTTTCTTCGCAACACAGAAAGAGAATTCTACTTTGTGAGGGTTATAATCCACGACAGCCGGTTCTACGTACCGGAATGACTCGGGTTTCACCCGACCAAGGGCTGTTGTTTCGGCGATCTAACCCCGTTTAGGTCGGCGAAGTATCTTAGAAGTTGTCCGTCCATAGGGCTACATTCACTACGTATTCTCCTACTCAGGGCTGGCATCGAGTCAAACCCTGGGCCAGAAACATACACCTGCTGTGTATGCCGAAGACGATTACACCACAACTCCACCTCAGTCAAGTGTAATGCCTGCGAGGGGTGGAGTCACCTCAGGGTCTGCTCGGGACTACGGACACACAGACAGTGGACCACGTCGTACGTGGCCCCTGTTGCTCAAACAGAACAGCCTCCACGGCTAACCATAGTCCGCCCGAGCAGCCCCACACACTCACACAGCAGCCACACACAGTCACCACAACACAACAACATAATAACACCACAGACCGTACCACAGCCACTACAGACCACATAACACACACAACCGCACCGGGTGGGGACTTTGATTCCCAGTGGGAACGGTCACCATAGCTGGGCTCTAAGCTACCGGGGGGGTCGGCAGGTCGCGGATAGCCGGACGGCCTGTAGTAGCAGGTTAGTTGCGAAATAAGGTTAAACGAATAAGCAATCCCCGACGATGAGCAGCAGGAATAGAGGACGCGGTATAAAAGCCAGCAAGTCTGATGAAATTCCTGTGATAGTGGCGAGTGGACACCGCCTCTTTGAAATATGTGTCCCCCTCATCATACATATGATGAGTTACAAAAAAAAAAACCCAGGCGCGACGGCTTCCATATTGGACGGCTTCCTGGTCAGCGTTTGTTCACCATGTTAGGTGCGGCTGATACAACAATCCAGACCGGTACGCGCTGCGGCGCACTGGGAGTCCTTCGAAATCCCTACAGCGATTTCTCCGCTGGCGGGGTAGTGAGCGTGCTCTGCCGAGGTGTCAGCCGCGGTGCGTATCAGTAACCAGCCACTTCGGTCCCTGGTCAGGGAGTGTGCATTGGACGCAGGTGTAGTAGACCGCGTTGCCCCGGGCGAGCGCCGGTCCGTCCGTGTTTTCCGGGACCGGTAAAGCGAAGGACAGGCCTCAAGGAACTGGGGTAGGGGCATAGTCCCCGAAGGTATACCCGTTCCTGTCTATTTCGGCCCGCCCCCCTGCACACGATGCGCTGGCAAAAACAAAAGAATGGATTCCAAAATGAGAAAAAACAACAACAACAACAACAATGTAAACGAAGCCAGCAGCGGCGCGAAAAACCTGGACGGCAGGGGCTGCAAGGTGCTTGGGGCAGAGCCGTCCCAGGGAACACCGACTGCAGAAACTGACCCGTTCAAGCGTGCGTCAAGACTAGTTCGGTCGCCTGTAAAGGCGCTTAGCGTGGAGAAGCCGGTACGAACGAGATCGTCGCCACCAGCACTACAAGACAGCGAGCCTCAAATGAAGGGAGCCAAACAGAACGGAGACTACATGTCGGAGCTCGGAGATGCTATTAAGAGGCTGACGGAGGCAATGTGCCCGCCACAACGCTCAATAAACAATAGCATGCGAGAGATACTCAGCTCACTAACAAAGCTGCATGCGAGTGCCCTGGAGGAGTACTCCAGAATAAAGGCAAGCAGACGGAGTATTTTCAACATACCGGTGACTGCTGAAACCCCGAAAAGGCCCCGAGATGAAAGCCAACTAAAGCGTAGGACGCCACCCAAGAAAAACAAAACCACGCAGGAGGAGGTGACCACCAACCCTGCAACCAAACAGAGTAAGGTGGCGCCAAACGAAAATTCCGGCAAGATTAAGGAGAAGGAGGTGGAGAAAGAAGGAAAATGGGTAGAGGTCCAACGCAGGTCACATGGCAAAAAGAAGATGGCATACAAACCACCACCACGGCCAGATGCCATCATTATAGCTCGGACGGGAGATATGACCTACAGCGACATACTAAGGACCGTAAAAAAGGAAGAGGCGCTGCAGAAACTCGGCGAGAGCGTATCACGCATCAGAAAGACGGTCAAGGGTGAAATACTGCTGCAGCTTAAGGAGACGCAAATGAAGGACACGGGCGAACTCAAGAGCGAAATAGGTAGGCTTCTAGGGGACCAGGCACAGATCAGAGCCCTAACCCACGAGACGATGGTAGAAATCCGTGACCTGGACGAGATTACCACCAAGGAGAATATTGCCGAGGCCATCCGCAACCAGATAAAGGAGCTAAACAACCTTAACGAGAATGCGATAAAAAGCATCAGGGCGGCTTATGCGGGCACACAAACCGCGGTGGTAAATCTCCCAGCGCAGGAGGCAAGATTACTTCTTGACGCGCAGAAAATAAAGATAGGATGGGTTGTGTGCAGAGTAAGGGAGAAACCGAACCCCAAAAAATGCTTCAGGTGCCTGGAATATGGCCATATAGCGAGAGACTGCAAAAACGCGGAAGACAGAAGTCAATGCTGCCTAAAATGTGGAGAAAATGGACACTTTGCGAAAGCCTGCGACAAAAAGCCACACTGCAGAGCATGCAAAAACCAGGGAAGAAAGAACACCGAGCACCAGATAGGTAGTTGGAGGTGTCCGCTATACCAGGAGGCGTGCAAGAAATCAAGAAAATGAGAGTCATGCAGTTGAATCTCAACCACTGCGAAGCAGCGCAAGAGCTGCTCAGGCAAACGGTGTACGAGGAGAAGGTGGACATAGCAATAATCAGCGAGCAGTATAAAAATATAGACAGTGGAGCATGGATATCGGACCTCACAGGCAAAGCTGCAATATGGACATGCGGAGGAAAAGCTTTCCAAGAAAAGCCGCTGCTTGGTAAAAGCTACTACACACGAGCGAAGGTAGACGGTTTTAACTTTTATAGCTGCTACATACCACCAAGTATCCCACAAAATGAATACGAGAACATCCTAGACAGTTTGGTTCAAGAAGTCCGGACCACCACAATGAACGTTATAGCAGGGGACTTCAATGCATGGGCAGTGGAATGGGGTAGCGTCCACACAAACAGGCGGGGAGATGCACTACTAAAGGCGTTTTCGGTACTTGATGCGGTGCTTCTGAATTCGGGGAACAAAAATACCTTTGAGAAGAATGGTCGAGGCTCGGTGATTGACATTACTTTCGCTAGTAGTTCCTTGGTGCGCTCAACGAGCTGGAAGGTGTCGGACCTCTATACGAACAGTGACCATCTGGCAATCATGATGGAGCTAGGGAATTGTGCACAGAGCCGACAAAGGGCGATCACCAGGAAGGTGCAAACGAGGGGCTGGAAGGTAGAGACTCTGGATGAAGAGCTCTTCAGACTCGTGCTGGATGAGGAAATGGCCACTGAGGATAACACTGAGCTCCAGGCTGAAACACTGGTGAGGCACATCAGTAAAGCCTGCGACGGTGCTATGTGCAGGAGAAAACACGGCTCTCTCAGGCAGCCGGCGTACTGGTGGAACGAAAAAATCCAGGCCATAAGGGGTGAGTGTCATAAGGCGAGGCGGTTGTGTCAAAGGAACCGTGGCTCGATGGAACATGCCGTGCTGCGCGAAGCCTTCAAAAAGAAGCGAAGTGACCTTAAAAAGCCATCAAAAGCAGCAAAACCAGCTGCTTTAAGGAGCTCTGCGAAAAGGTGGACGAAAACCCATGGGGTGATGCCTACAAGGTGGTCATGAAGAAAATAAAAGGTGGTAAAGGCCAGGCACCACCCTGTCCCACCCTCCTAAAAGACGTCGTGCAAACTCTCTTCCCTGTGCAAACGCCAGGAGGTCGGCGACCGCAAGCAGAGAAACCGGAGGGAATGGAAGCACCAACGGTTACAGATGAGGAGGTGGTCCAAGCAGCAGAAAGATTTGGTAATGACAAAGCGCCAGGCCTAGACGGAATACCAAACAAGGCTCTGAAGTTGCCATCAAGCACAACACGGGTCCGTTTACCGAACTCTTTACGCGGTGTCTGCGAGAAGGCGTCTTCCCAAAAATCTGGAAGAAACAGCGGCTGGTCCTACTGCAGAAACCAAACAAGCCGGCAGGAGAACCAAGCGCATACCGACCTCTCTGTATGCTGGATACGCTTGGTAAGATACTGGAGCGATTAATTTGTGTACGGTTGGAGCAGCACCTAGAGGAGGAACTGCCGGGTCTCGCCGATAACCAGTATGGATTTCGAAGACAGAGGTCTACCATTGATGCAATTAAAAAGCTCACCGATGTCGCAGGCAAGGCAATAGCAGGAACAAGATGGCTATATGGCACGAAGGAATACTGCGCGGTGGTGACATTCGACGTAAAAAACGCCTTCAATTCGGCATCCTGGCCTCACATACTAAGTGCTCTGGAAAGAAAGAACACACCGCCCTACTTGCTAAGGATGGTATCCAACTACCTATCTGACAGGCTTCTGCTGTTTGATACCGACGAAGGCCCCAGGAAGTACTTGGTGACGGGTGGAGTACGACAGGGCTCCGTACTTGGGCCACTACTTTGGATTGTCCTCTATGATGGAATTCTGGGACTGCCGCTGCCAAGGGAGGTACAAATTATCGGATACGCCGATGATATAGCAATAACAGTAGTGGCCAAAGACCTCTACCAAGTTGAGAACATCTGCAACAGCACGGCGCAGCAAATAAAGAACTGGCTCGCTGCAACGAATCTCCAACTCGCAGGGCAAAAAACCGAAGCGGTGGTGATCACAAGCCGAAAAAAGATGGAGAACGCTACGCTCAACATCGATGGACATAGCATCAAAACACAGCAGTCGCTGAAATACCTGGGTGTCATGATAGACTCGAGATTAAGCTACAAGGTGCACATTGATAAAGCTTGTGAAAAAGCGGCAAGAGTGACCACGGCTCTAACAAGACTAATGGCTAACATCGGCGGACCGAGCCAAAACAGACGAGCGCTTCTAGCAAAAGTGAGCCAGTCCATACTAATGTATGCAGCACCCATCTGGGGACCCGCGTTGCAGCGCAAGACTTACGCGAAGGCGGCAAAGTCGGTGTACCGACTAAATAGCATCAGGGTGACTAGCGCCTTCCGTACTGTGTCACACGAGGCGGTCGGAGTCTTAGCGGGCATCATGCCCCCAGAAATAATGGCCATGGAGCTAAAAAGAGTCTTCGATAAGTCCCGAAACTTAGGCAGGTGCCTGACAATCGAAGAGCGAAAACAAGAGAGGGATGCAAGTCTAAATGAATGGCAAAGACACTGGGATGTGACGACAAAAGGGAGGTGGACGCACAGGCTGATCAATAACATAAAAGCGTGGGTGGAGAGGAAACACGGAGAGACCGACTTCTACGTGACACAGTTGCTGACGGGGCACGGCTGCTTTCGAGAATACCTGTTCAAATATGGGCATGATGACGGGACAGAGTGCTCATTCTGTGGTAGCGGCGACGAAAACGTACTACACGTATTTTTCCACTGCCGAAAATACGAGGCAGATCGAACAGACATAGAGCAGCTGATAAAGGAGAGCATGACGCCTGACAATATCGTGGGGCACATGATAAACTCAAAAGCGGTGTGGAGCAGAATTAAGGCGTGGTCCGCAATAGTCCTCCAGGAGCTAAGAGCGAAAGAACGACAGCGCAGTAGCGAAAAGAGAAGACTGAACGAGAGATAAGCCAGAAAGGCGTGTGTGAAGAGCCAATTGGCAAAGCTACGCCTTGCGACGTAATACCTAACGGCGGTCCCGCAAGGCGAAACACAAGGCTTCAGACGTCGGAGTTAAGGGTTTAGTACGTAGGCGCGCTGTCTCGCAAGTCCTGAATTATGTGATAACATAGTCTGGGCGTGGTCCCGAATGAGGTGCACCCTTAGCGGACAGGATGACGAATCGTGCATAACATCTTTGGAAGATTCCCCCTCCGTTGAAAAAAAAAAAAAACACAACCGCACCACCACCCACACGCCGCCGCCAACAACTTTTGGTTCCCCCTACAATCTGCACGGTATGTCAGACCAGGATATTCCGTAATGTGACATCAGTCAAGTGCAACACCTGCCTTGGCTGGTGCCACTTTAGGGCATGCTCAGGTCTGCGTACCACGCGAGATTGGACGGGGAACTTCGAGGGCCCGTGTTGCGCTGCTCGGTCGCAGACTCCAATTGCGACGCCCCCCACCACCACCACAGGGCGGCAATAACCTCAGCAGCACACACAGCCAACGGCGGCAAGAACATACACAGCAACTACACACAGTCGCCACTACACAACAACATAACAACACCACAGACCGTACCACAGCCACCACTGACCACATAACTCACACAACCGCACCACCACCCACACGCCGCCGCCAACAACTCCTGGTTCCCCCTACAATCTGCACGGTATGTCAGACCAGAATATTCCGTAATGTGACATCAGTCAAGTGCAACACCTGCCTTGGCTGGTGCCACTTTAGGGCATGTTCAGGTCTGCGTACCACGCGAGATTGGACGGGGAATTTCGAGGGCCCGTGTAGTGCTGCTCGGTCGCAGACGTCAATTGTTACGCCCCCACCACCACCACAGGACGGCAACCACCTCAGCAGCACACACAGCCAACGGCGGCAAGAACATACACCTCACTCACACCTCACATCACGACACGTCTCCCGAACCACATGAAGCTCCTCCAATTCAACTGTAACGGGCTACAGAGCAAGATTGAGGAGATAACCGTCTTCATGTGTCGGCATGGTATATTAATAGCTGCGGTCCAAGAGACGAAGCTGCACAGCAATTCAACTTTGTTGAATTGCGCCGGGTACAACGTGCACCGTCGAGATCGCGAGCGAGATAATGGTGGTGGCTTAGCGTTTATCGCGCACCACACCGTGCAGTATCGTCTTATCGAAGCAGACATCGACCGCAGGGATACCACCCTAGAATGTCAGGGCATCGCTATCCGGTCAGGCGATGTCGAGCTCGAAATATTTAATATATACATACCCCCTGTCACCTGCTGCCCGGCAGGATATCACCCTGATATAGGTGCGCTCCTCAGGTGAAAACCGTATGGTAGTAGGTGACTTTAATGCGCACCACGATCTTTGGCACTCAAGCCTGTCAAACGATCGTAGGGGAACAGACTTGGCTGAGCAGATAGACGATTCGACATTCTGCACAATGAACGACGACGCACCCACCAGGATTATGGGTAACTGCAGTAGCTCGCCAGACATCACAATAGTCAGCGCTGGTCTGATAAACAGCATAACGTGGCGACCTATGCTGACTCTAGCATCAGACCATCTACCCATAGTCATCTCGATTGATAAACCAACCGACTTTGCCTCCGCCAAACACCGGACCTATATCAACTTTTCCAAAGCTGATTGGAAAGGTTACGCGGAGTTTACTGAAAACACCTTCGCAGCGCTCCCCACACCAACCAACGTCCACCTCGGTGAACGTAAGTTCCGCAGGGCTATCACTGCTGCTGCAGCTCGCTTCATACCGGCAGGATGTATATCGGACCCACGTCCAAACTTCCCTGCCGAAGCGGCTGTTCTAGCTGATGAGCGTGATAGCCTTCGTCAGGCCGATCCCGGAGATCCCCGTATCAGGGATCTCAACGCGGAGATTCGGCAACTTGTGAACGTACATAAGCGGAAGAAGTGGGAGGAGTACCTGAAGACTTGTAATTTCACCTCTGGTGTGAGCAAGCTTTGGTCAACCGTGAGGTCATTGTCTAATCCGACGAAGCACGACGACAGAGTCGAAATTTCCTTCGGCGACCATGCTTCGTCGGACCCGGAGAGATGCGCGAGCTATTTTAGCCGGCAGTTCATACTGCATCCTCCGGTAGACAAAGCCAAGCGTCGAGTGACCAGAAGGCTGCACAAACTGCCAACAAATTGTGCCCCCCTTGCTTTCACTTGCGGTGAAGTTCAGGTGGCCATCGGGAAGGCGAAAGCCTCCAAAGCCATGGGTCCCGACGGAATATGCATGCTGATGCTGAAAAATTTGGGTCCTGCGGGGGTAGCGTACCTAACGGAGGTCCTCAACTTGTCAATGGCCACTCTCATCATCCCAGACATCTGGAAGGTGGGGAGAGTGGTCCCACTGCTCAAACCGGGGAAACCTGCCAACAAAGGAGATTCGTATCGTCCGATTACACTCCTTTCCCCGGTAGCGAAGACACTCGAGGCCTTGCTACTTCCGTACTTCACAAACCACCTGACCCCAGCGAAGCATCAACATGGTTTCCGTAAAGTGCACAGTACAACAACAGCACTTAACGCCATAAACACTCAGATAACTCGTGGCCTTAACCGTAACCGTCCCTGTGAGAGAACGATTCTAGTAGCGTTGGACTTGTCAAAGGCGTTTGACACCGTCTGCCATTCCACGCTACTAGAAGATATAGAGGCCTCCCCTCTCCCACAGAGGCTCAAACGGTGGTCGGCAAATTATCTCAGTGGTCGACATTCGTCGGTAATGTTTAGAGACAAAACGAGTAAGCAGCGAAAAATAAAACAGGGGGTTCCTCAGGGTGGTGTCCTTTCCCCACTACGAATGCTCGATCATGGCGACTGGGAACGGAATTGATGACCTGTGTTCGAAAGTAAACGGCTATCTCTCCGAACTTTCTCGCTTCTTCACTGCAAAGTGTCTAGCCCTCTCCCCTACGAAATCCTCCGCGACCCTGTTCACAACCTGGACGCAGGAGGTCAGGCTACCGCTGGGGATTCACGTCGATGACACACCAATTCCGACGGTGAATAACCCCAAAATACTCGGAGTAACATTCGACAGCCTGCTCTCCTTCTCTACGCACTCAACCGCTATTGTCAATATAGTACAGAGCCGCAACAAGGTCCTCAAGTCGCTAGCCGGCAGTACTTGGGGCAAAGACAAAGAAACGTTGCTGGCAACATACAAGGCAATAGGCCGGCCGGTTTTGAACTACGCAGCGCCAGTGTGGTCGCCAGGGACTAGTAGGACGCAGTAGACGAAGCTACAGACGGGACAAAATACGGCACTTAGGACAGCGACGGGATGCCTCCTGATGTCGCCAGAACATCACTTGCACGGCGAGGCGCAAATGCTCCCAGTTAAGGAGCACAACATAATGCTCTGCAAGCAGTTCCTGATCGGGAGCCACAGAAGTGGCCACCCAAACAGACAGCTGCTTGCAGAGGAGCCCTCGCCTAGGCACGTCAGGAGGCATCTATATGAACTGACGGACGAAGTCCAGAGGTTCATTAAGCAACCTCTGGACCCGACAGCTTACAGACAGGCCCTGAACGGCATTCACAGGGACTCAGTCTCGAGTTATGTAGACTCTAGACCTGTGAATGCCGTTCTAGTCATACCACCCCCGGACATAGACGAGACGGAGCTTCATCTGCCTCGGGAGACACGCACAACACTCGCACAACTTCGCTCCGGCTACTGCAGCAGGCTGAACTCCTACTTGAGTAGGTTGAATGAGGATGTGCCGAATGAGTGTCCGGCATGCGGAGAGACCCCACATGACTCGAAACATCTCTTCGCATGCCCGGAAAACCCGACAACCCTAACGGCCTTGTCCCTGTGGACAAACCCCACAGAAGCTGCACGCTTCCTAGGGTTGCCGTTAGTGGAACTTGACGACAACGACTGAGATACCAACCGATCTGGGCGGGGTTGTTGTAGCCGCTACAACAACAACAACATAAGCGCGGCCGAAGGCCGCCTACGCAGAAAGGTGTTCTCTGCAAAAGGTGTTCAGCGCCTTTTCTTCGCAACACAGAAAGAGAATTTTACTTTGTGAGGGTTATAATCGATAAGTGCGGCCGAAGGCCGCCTACGCAAAAAGAAGTTTATACACAAAAACCCTGTATACTTTTTTTCCACATTAATTCGATTTTTGTGAAAAGTATAAAAAGGTATATGTATATCATATTAAAGAGAAATAAATTCTCTATCAAATGACATCAAAATTGTCCAATTCCTTGAAGAGGTTTTCGAGAAATATTAATTTAAGAAAACGCTTAATTTGAACTTTGACCTTTAATAATTGTTGTAGTTGTTGTTTCCCAAAAAAAATAAATATACCTCAATGGTCTCTATCGATCCTATTTTTTTTTTTTAATTCGAGATTTGTAGGTATTGTGCATTTGTTCCCAAGTATTTAGGTAATTGGCTGAGATTTTCATTACGGAACCAATTGCTATTCTGCGCAAAGTAACTGATTTTTTTTTATGAAACACGGCGGGGATACTAATGGAGGTCTTCTTTAACTATATTTATCACTTTGACAATGTTGTTGCTAATAGGGGTTGACTTCCCGAGAGTGCACCACGCTTTGAAGAAAATGACTATGTGTAGAGGGGGTCGTACACATCACAAAACTGAAAACCGGACGGCGAGGAAACTCGTAGTTTACGAGTAATTTTGTTGTTAAAGTTGAAAATATCATATGATGACTGTATTAGCCTAGCGTTGGCAACCCTATGCATGTATGTATGTGTACGATTGCGACTGTCATCTCTAGGCGAGGATTTACTAATGAAGAGCTACACTTGTAACCATCAGTGAACAAAGACGTTTTTATTGAACCTACAACACAACATGGCGCAGCCGGTAGTTTAATTTCAACTACCCCTTTTGAGTATCGCTGGTTCAGAAATTAATATAGACTCTTGCCGGAAAACAGTTCAACGGCGTGTATTGAAAGCCAGCAGGGCTAAGCAAAAACGCAAAGCGAGCTCCAAAAATCTGCTCGAACACGTGTTTGGTGAAAAGTCGCAAACAAATAAACGTTGGCACGTAGATTTACTGCTCCGACTAAGGTTAAAGAGAAGAAAAACCCTGAAATAATGGAAACTTCGATGAAGACACCACCACCGTTGACATTCGACGGCTACACAAAGGAAAAATGGAAGAAGTGGAAACAGAAGTTCGACCTTTACATGAAAGCCACGGGGCTGGACAAGAAAGAGGAAGACCGCAAGGTAGCTGTGTTTCTGCACGTAATCGGGGACGAGGCACTCGAAAAATATAACACCTTTGGACTAAGTGAGGCGGATGACAAGAAACTCAATGCAGTGATAAAAGCATTTGAGGATTTCTGCTCCCCGAAAGCAAACGAGACAGTGGAGAGACACGTGTTTTTAACGCGCGCGCAACAAAGTGGTGAAAATTTTACGAATTACTTAACAGACCTAAAAACGCTAAGTGCCACATGTGGTTTTGGTAACCTCAAAGACAGCCTAATAAAAGACAGAGTAGTCTGTGGAATTCGCGACACCGAACTGAGGAACCGTTTACTGCGAGAAGAGAACCTAGATCTGGATAAATGCATACCGATATGCAGAGCAGTAGAACTGGCAGATATGCAAATGAAGACGATTGGTGAAGATTCGAAAATACACGTGATAAAGAGAAAAGTCGAGAACCACGTGGCAACCGGAAGTTCGCGGAAGCAGACCGGGGGCGGCGAAAACAGCAAGACGTATAGCGGCAACAACAAGGCAAGTGGTGGCGCTGGCAGGAGGTCGCCATCTTCGTCCAACCAGCAGCGGGTTTGCCAGAAATGCGGACGACATCATGGACTTCGCCAATGCCCAGCGTTTGGTAAAGTATGTAATAATTGTAAACGAAAAAATCACTTTGCGAGAATGTGCAAAATTAAAATAAACTCAGAGACTCGCGATGAAAAAGTAGATTCGTTGTATGTCGGTAGCATGGGGAGCTCTAGTAACGAATTAGATTGGACTGAACAGATTACAATAAATAATTTTTGCAAAATTGAGGTAAAGCTAGACTCAGGTGCTAGATGTAACGTCATGCCAATAAGTAAATTAATAAGTACTAAACTAAAAAGTACCAAGATTGTTAAAACGAATGTAAAATTAACTGCATATGGTGGCCAGAGTATAAGTGTTATTGGCAAATGTAGTTTAAATTGTAAATTTTCAAATAGAGAAAGGGCAGATTTAGAGTTTATAGTAACCGAAAATACTGATAACCAGCCGGTGATAATAGGTTTACCTAGTCTAATAGAACTCAACATTGTGCAAAGAGTTCACAACATAAAGGTAGATGATAATGGTTCGTCGATAGACAAAATATTAAATAAATATAAAAAGGCATTTGAAGGCATGGGTTGCATTACTAATTTCAAATATGACATTCAATTAAAAACCGATGCGAAACCTAACATTGCAGCCGGCAGGAAAATACCAATTGCACTAAATGACTTAGTGAAGGAAGAATTGTATAAGATGGAAAAAGATGGCATAATAAAAAAAGTTACTGAGCCAACTGAATGGGTTCACCCTATAGTAATCAGCAAAAAAAAAGAATGGTCAGATCAGAATTTGTATAGATCCAACTGCGCTTAACAAATCTATCAAAAGACAGCATACAAAAATACCTACCTTTGATGAATTGAGTTCTAGCATAGCAGGAAGCAAAATTTTTAGCGTGCTTGATGCAAACAAAGCATTTCACCAAGTCAGGTTAACAGAAAAAAGTAGTTACATGATGACAATTATTACCCCATTTGGCAGATATAGATACTTAAGAATGCCGTTTGGCATTAATTCTGCCACTGAAGTATTTCAGGAGTGTTTCGAGGAAATCTTTGGTGATATAGAGGGCGTTGACATTTACATTGATGATGTTAGGATCAGAGGCAAAGACCATGAAGAACATGATGCTAGACTAGAAAAAGTTCTAGAAAGAACTGAAAATAGGAATGTAAAATTTAAACTAGATAAATGCAAAATGAGTAGCAAAGAGGTTAGGTACATGGGTCATATTTTCACTGACCAAGGCATAAAAATTGACATAGACAGGGTGAAGTCAATTGTTGATATGAAATCCCCCAAAAATAAAAATGAGCTTGAAACTTTTCTTGGTATGATAACATACGTATCAAGGCTTATTCCTAGTTTAGCGACTAAAAATGCTGTGTTAAGAGAATTAACAAAGAAGAATGTGCAGTGGAATTGGGATGAGAACGCGAAAGGTATGCTCAAATTGAAAAGGAAGCCCTTGCCATAGCGTTTGGCTGCATAAAATTTGATCAACAGATATACGGCAAGGATATTTTAGTTGAGACAGATCACAAGCCACTAGAGGCAATATTTAAAAAGTGTATAAATGACTGTCCGGCAAGATTACAAAGCATAAGGCTCAGACTACAAAGATACAACATCACAGTTAAATACAAGCCTGGTAAATAGTTGTTCTTAGCAGATGCGTTATCCAGAGCCTACTGTATCCACGAAAAATTGGATATAGAAAAAGAAATTGAAACACAAGTTTGCTTAGTTATGGAATCCTTTCCCATATCGCTAGATAAAAAAGATCAGTTTGTTAAAGAAACAGAGTCGGACGGTGAAATGCAAATGTTAATGGAAAACATAAGGCTAGGTTGGCCCACTAATAAGAGGCAGGTTCACAGCATTGTAAAACCATATTATAACTACTCAAATGAATTAAGTATCATAGATGGCATAATATTCAAAGGTAGCAGAATAGTAGTCCCTAAAAATCTAAGAAAAGAAATGTTAAAATTAATACATTTTAATCATCTTGGAAAAGAAAAATGTAAAAATCGAGCTCGAGAAATTTTGTTTTGGCCTTTCATGAGCAAAGAAATCGAAGACATGGTAGATAATTGCGCAATTTGCACTAAATATAGAAAAGCTAACGTTAAAGAGACTCTAATAAATAGGGAGGTCCCGGATGGACCATGGCAAACGTTAGGTGTAGACTTATTTTACTATCATGGTTCAGAATTTCTGCTAATAGTGGATTATTTCAGAAAGTATGTGGAAGTTGCTAAATTGCGAGACATGTCTAGTAGTTCGGTGTTAGCCGTATTAAAATCACAATTTGCTAGACATGGCATTCCGTACATTGTATATTCAGATCCTGGCACCCAACTGAACAGCGTGGAAATCTTAAAGTTTGCCAAAGATTGGAACTTCACCTGGAAAACGTCCAGTGCAAAGTATTCTCAATCGAACGGAATGGTTGAAAGGCACATAGGCACCATCAAAAGAATGTTTAACAAACTGGATGACGATCCAGGTAAAGATCCAAATCTGGCAATGTTAGAATACAGAAATACACCGATAGGCGAGGGATTAAAGTCTCCCAATGAAATCATGCTCGGTAGGAAAATCAGAGGAATTCTACCTAATAAAATAAATTATGAAAGAGAAAGAGAGAATAGAGAGTTGAAAGAGAAATTAATTAGAAAACAACTTAGGCAAAAAGACTATTATGATAGAAGTGCCCACAATTTAAGACCTTTGAATATAAATGATAAAGTTTACGTAAGGAAAGACTTGAATAAACCGTTAGTTCCTGCTAGAATAACTAAGATCTGCGACAGACCTAGATCGTATGAGGTGGAGTTGTCTAGTGGAAATAAGATAGAGAGAAATCGGAGACACTTGTATGGTCCGACTTGTGATGACAATCGGAAAAACGATGAACTATATGAGGGTCAAAATACCAATGTAAATGATTTAAATAGCGAAAGGGCCCAATTTGAAGCAAGCGATCCTCCAGATAGAGACACAGGAGCTAGCTCGCCTGCTAGAAAAGTAAATGTATCGACAGAACCGGCTCCTAGCACAGATACGCGAACACGGGCGGGTAGGGAGATTAAACGACCCGATTACCTAAAAGATTATGTGAAATAATTAAATGATTATCTAAATTATTACATTAAACAATGTTATGATTATCTGAATTATCATATTAAACAATGTTATGATTATCTAAACTATTATGTTGAACAATGTAATGATTATCTAAATTATTATATTAAACAATGTAATGACTATCTATACTTTGATGTTAAATGATCTAATGATGACCCAAATGATTTTGTAAAGTAATGAATAGAGTATTGAAACAATACATGTAGTAGAATTTAAGTTCCTCAAAGAAGAGAGATGTGATGACTGTATTAGCCTAGCGTTGGCAACCCTATGCATGTATGTATGTGTACGATTGCGACTGTCATTTCTAGGCGAGGATTTACTAATAAAGAGCTAGACTTGTAAGCATCAGTGAACAAAGACGTTTTTATTGAACCTACAACACAACAAAAATGTACGATAAAAAACCATTTCAAACAAATACAAGTGTGCAGAAAACATACTTTTCCCCTAAATTAAGCTATTTGAACGTTTATCTATTTTATATTTTGTTCATTTCATTATTTAACGATTACACGTTTATAAATAATTTGTTTATTTTCCATTAAGCCTGATATACAGTTCAATGCGGTGTGTGCGGTGCCCCAGTTGGTGCACACCAAAGGGGAATTCTATTTGGTAAGTGTTATAATCCTAAAGCGCGGCCGAAGGCCGCCTACGCAGAAAGGAGTTCTACGCAAAAATACTGTGGACGCAACTTATATTTTTCGATTTCTTTTTTTAGTTTTTTTTCAAGCGAAACGGTGGGTATTCTTTACTTGTTCCTATTCGCCTTTATAATATTCTTACGCTGCACACATAATACTCATAATTGCTATTAAACTTATAAAATAATATAACTTATTATATTCGCCTTTATAATATTCTTACGCTGTGAACATCTGGCAACACATCTTGAAGCGTATTCTGGTAACACGTTACTCACATGTGCGGCCATCTTCGTTTCGGTCATTGTCCATACTTACACACTTATAGGGCTTTCGCACAAGCGATTTTTCAGGCAACTTTTAGTTGAAAGCAAAAATCGCCTCGTCCTAACGGCCTTTCAACTAATCGCTTTCAACAAAGTTGGTCGCCAGCCAACTTTGAGATCGTTCAACTTTTTTTCCTTGCAACCCTGTGTTTCTTTACATTCTGTATCAGTGTTGGGAAATGAAATCGTTCCTTCAGTACGAAATCTATACAAAAAATGTACTTTTCGGCTATAAATTGTATACACTTTTTAATTCGCTCATATATTTTCTTAGTACTGTTACGATTATCCTTGAATCCTCCCTTGAATCCTCGTCCGGATTTCCCAAACCTCTCGGTTCGTATCGCTGGATTGTTAAATAAATGCAATCGATGACCAAATTGTAGTACAATTAACTTTATTGTACAACAAACAATTTACAATACTCGCTAATACAGTAAAAACACTTTACAATACTTGTTAAAGCAATAACAATGCTTTACTACTTGTTAACACAATTAAACTTATAGCTTGCTTATTCGCCACTCACTTCTCTGCTCACTTTGCTTGTAGCTTGCTGACTTGCAACTAACTCACCTCGTGGTGGCGGCACCCTTATATACCTGCGCTGGCACTTATGGTAACTCTAGAACATTCTGAAGTTTATCGCTCATTCTCTTTCTCTCGCTGTTCGCAGTGTTCATCCAACTTGACGTTTCTCTTTGTGGAACATTCTACGTCATTCTTCGAACATTCTGCCTATTTCTCGTTGTTCGCTTTGTGTTGCCGCAGTATTCGCCACACTGCCCTCCACCTAAGTCTGATCGTCCCGATCAGACACACTTGCGGTTCCAAACGCTGCAAGCCTTTCCAAGTGGACCACCTTCATCTTGTTTCTTGGTCTCCCGACGGTCTGGATCCGATACACTACGTCATTTAGCCGTTTTACGACCTTATACGGACCTTCCCAGTTGCATTGTAGTTTTGGGGACAAACCTTTCTTTCGTTGTGGATTGTACAGCAACACCAAATCTCCTTCCTGGAAACCCTCGGAATTCATCGCCTTATCATACCTGGCTTTCATTTTGTCACTCATAATTTGTGTGCGCTGTCTCACAAGAGCATGTATCTCTCTCAGCTCCTCTTCCAGGATGTTTGACGTCTCTTTTCCAATCCTTCTAGCATCACCAGTCACCCCAAACTTCAGATCACTAGGCAAACGGAGCTCACTGCCGAATATTACCCTTGCAGGAGTTTTACCCGTTGTTTCATGCACTGCTGACCGGTATCCCATCAGGAACAAGGGTATGCGGACATCCCAATCTTTTTGATTCTTGTCCACGACCTTCCGCAAATGCTCTTCCAGGGTTCGGTTGAACCGTTCCACCATGCCGTCTGATTGGGGATGAAGAGCCGTCGTTCGAGTTTTCCGGATACCCAGTATCTGGCACATCTCTTGGAACACTGCCGACTCAAAATTTCTTCCCTGGTCAGAGTGCAGCTCTATAGGTACACCGTATCTCGCAACCCAATTGTAGGTGAATACCTCCGCTACTGTTTTAGCTTCCTGGTTTGGAATCAGGTATACCTCCGGCCATTTGCTAAAGTAGTCCATAACCACAAGGACGTATTTGTTTCCCTGTGCGCTCATAGGAAATGGACCGGCTACATCCATGGCAATCCGCTCGAAAGGTGCACCTGAGTTATATTGCTTCATCTGGCCATGACTTCTGGATTTCGGCCCCTTAGCTGCAATACACTCCGCGCAGTTAGCAATCCACTCTGCGACCGATTGCCGACAACCAACCCAATAGAACCTCTGCTTAACCTTCTCCAGGGTCTTCGTGATTCCCAGGTGCCCCCCACTAGGACCATTGTGGAATTCCTTGAGTACATCCGGAATTCTTACCCTTGGAACTACTATCAGGTTACGGGAGCACTGGCCATCTTCGCTTTCCCATACCCTATGCAAACAGCCAGATATTAATTTTAAGCTGTTCCATTGTGCCCAGTACGCCTTTGCGATGGGGCTTTCCGCTGCCATTTGCTCCTTAGTTGGCCTCCTGTCCACCTCCAGTCCATGCATCAAAAGCTCTAGATCTGGATCTTCCTGCTGACACTTTCGTAGCGGTTCTTCCTTCCACTCTTCCGCTGGTGTTATTGTCGTTAGACGGACGTCTATAATGTCCTCTTTTCCCTCAGCTTTTGAGCAGTGTTTACATTCCAGGCTACATGGCATCAGCATTACCGTGGACACTTCCCTTGCGGTGTTCAATAGCGAAGTCATAACTTTGCAGTCTCTCAATCCACCGAGCTAGCTGTCCTTCTGGATTCTTAAACTGTAGTAGCCACTTCAGCGCTGCATGGTCCGTTCGAACTCGGAAACGTTGCCCATAGAGGTACTTGTGGAAATGTTTGACGCAGTCCACCAACGCTAGTAGTTCTCTCCGAGTTACACAGTAGTTCCTCTCTGGTTTTCCAATCGACCGGCTATAGTAGGCAACTACCTTCTCCTGCCCATCAATTACCTGCGACAGTACGCCTCCTATGGCATAACCACTAGCATCCGTATCCAAAATAAACGTTGCACCTGGAACGGGATACGCTAGCATAGGTGCAGTACATAGTCGTTCCTTCAGAGTCTGGAAAGCCTCCTCCTGCTCCTTGTTCCACTCGAAGGCTCTATTTTTCCTAGTGAGCTCGTGAAGGCTTTTAGCAACGCTGGCGAAATTCGGAACAAATCGGCGGTAGTAGGTGCATAGCCCAAGAAAACTTCGTAGTTCGTGCAGGTTCCTAGGTCTTGGCCAATCCTTTACTGCTTCTATCTTTTCCTTCGCAGTACAGATGCCCTCCGTTGTCACCTTGTGCCCTAAGTAGTTCACCTCCTTCCTGAACAGTGAGCACTTTTTAGGACTTAGCTTCAGACCAGCGCCAGCTATCCTCTGGAAAACTTCTTCCAAATTGTTCAGGTGTTCCTCAAAGCTTTTACCCAATACGATAATGTCGTCTAGATACACCAAACATGTTTTCCAATGCAGTCCTTTGAGCACATGGTCCATAAGTCGTTCAAAAGTGGCAGGAGCGTTGCATAATCCAAAGGGCATCACCGTGAATTGCCACAGACCGTCTCCAACGCTGAAAGCTGTCTTCTCCTTATCCTCGTCACTTACCTCCACTTGCCAATAACCGCTCTTAAGGTCGAGTGTTGAGAACCACTTTGTTCCAGTCAACGAGTCCAGAGTGTCATCGATCCTGGGAAGAGGATAGCTGTCCTTTTTCGTCACATCGTTTAGTTTCCGGTAGTCTACGCAGAACCGCATTTGACCATCCTTCTTCTTCACAAGTACTACCGGCGAACTCCATGGACTCGCTGATGGTTCAATCACACCACTCTCGCTCATTTCGTTTATTATTTGGCTAACAGTTTCACGTTTGGCAAGTGGAACACTCCGAGGAGCTTGACGGATTGGCCTTGCATCGCCAGTATCAATGCGATGTTTCACAACGTTAGTCCTGCCTGGTTTGTCGCCATCCTTGTCGAATATGTTGCAGTATCTTCGGAGAAGTTCCTTAGCCTTGTGCTGGTATTTTTCTTCCAACCCTTCCGTCCATGCATTAATGTCTTCCGCAATGTCATTCTCGCCAATGGAATCGCTTTCAGGTAACTTTTCGCAGTTGAAGATTGCCTCTACCTCTCGACATTGCCCCAGTACAGTTCCTCTTCGGAGTTTGACTGGTGACTTGAACTCATTGAGCACTCGAACTGGGATGCGTCCATCCTTTTGCGTCTTAGCCAAGGTTTTACCAATAAGTACGTCCGGTGTAGAATTCTGTGTTGCTTCAACAACCCACAATTTGTCTGTCCCACAATCTCCATCAATCTTTGCCCACACAACTGCTTCTGACTTCGGTGGAATCTGCTCGCTTTCCTCTAGGATCACTCGCTTGCTGCTGTATGGACCATCATACCCAAACCGAAGGGGCACTTCCATGTTGTTATACGTCATAATCCTGTTCTTCATGTTGATCTTCATACCTTGATCAAGCATGAAGTCTAATCCAATGATGACTTCATCCATAATCGCCGCGACTATGAACTTGTGTAACACCGTCACATTCCCTATTGCGACTTTGCATGTTACCTCCCCTACAACTTGGGTGTCCTCACCAGTTGCTGTCCTCAACCTTGCTCCAGGTAATGGCCTTACCTCTTTAGTGACCAAATCAGATCGAATGATGGAATGTGATGCGCCCGTATCCACAGTTAGTACTCGCTCATGTCCGTCCACATATCCACCAACAGTAACGTTGCTCGCTTTTCTGCCAATTCGCGAGACGGAGATTATGGGGCATTCAATTGCGGGAGCCAGCGCGCGCCCCTTGCTGCTGGCTCGTTTTAGTTTAACGACTGATTGGAGTTGGTTTCGTCTCCTTCAGCCCTGCGTTTGCGTCCTGCTGAATTGTTGTGACCATTGGAACTTGCGCTGCAATCGCGGGCGAAGTGGCCTGACTTTCCACATTTAAAACATTTGCCAGAACCATGCTTTTTCTCGCCCAGCAGTTGGATAATCTTCTTCAGCATTTCATTTGTCTCTTCCGGTGCTTCCACTTCCACACGATGTGCTTTGTAGGCTGGTCTACTTAGGAGCGCCGCCGTTTCACGCGTCTGAGCATACGAGACGGTTTCAGCAAATGTTGCCTTTGGATTCGCGTACGTCTCTCGCTTGGTATACATGTCCCGCATTCCGTTGATGAACCTCTGGATTTTTACTCTTTCAAGGTGCTCACCAGATGCGTCTCCAATTGCCAAATGAGCCAGCCTTTCAATCTCAGAGGCGAATTCCTGTAAAGTCTCGTTGGATTTCTGGCAGCGATTCTCCAGCTCCATCTGGTAAATCTGTCTCCTGTGCTCGCTACCATAACGTCTTTCCACTGCACCCATTAACGCATCGTAACTGTTCCTTTCACAATCAGGAATAGTCTGCAAGATTTCCGCTGCAGGTCCTTTTAATGCAACGAACAATGCAGCGGATTTATCCTCCATGCTCCAGTGATTTGCTGTAGCTGTCTTCTCAAACTGGAGCTTAAAGACTTGGAAAGGAATCGTGCCGTCAAAGGATGGGGTTTTTACCTTGGGAGCGTTCGTCGAAGTAGCTGGACGATTCAACTGCAAACCCCGGAAACGATCTTCAAGCTCATCCACCTTAGCTTCGACTTTCTCCTGTTTTTCCTTAATAAGCGCTTCAATTTTATCTTGTCGTTCCTCGATTTTATCCTGTCTCTCTCTCAGTTCCGCGTTATTTTTGAATAAATTCTCTTGTAGCTGAGTAATCTTTTCATCTAGCTGCGATGATATGCGTGTTTCCTGCACTTGCAGCTGGGATGAAATCTGTGAGGACATCTTTGACATACGTGTATCCTGTGCTTGCATCTGTGACGACAGCTGTGATGACATCTGTGACATGGCAGCCAATAACGTGTTCATGTCCATAGATGTTGATGAACTTGGATACTTTTGCTGTTCTTCAACCTTCCCGGATGTCTGCTGCACATCCTTCGACGAACAAGCGGCCTCATCCTTCTGTTCATCCTTTGCGAATGCATCGTCAAGTTTACCCTGGAAGTCGTATTTGTCCACGTCGATGCCTTCTGCTTCCATAGCCTCTCGCAGCCGTGATAGTAACTCCACTTTTCTTCCGGAGGTTGCTAAATTTCGCTTCTCCAACTCCTGTTTGAGTTCCTCAATCTTTAAGTCCTGAATTTTTGCCATTTTCAAAAGTTTATCCTTCGGGATTTATTTAACAATCCCACTTCTGACACCAATTGTTACGATTATCCTTGAATCCTCGTCCGGATTTCCCAAACCTCTCGGTTCGTATCGCT
>NW_023458556.1:101578120-101581980 GCF_013731165.1 Rhagoletis pomonella | reverse complement strand
TTTTTGCCTAAAATATTAAATTTGTTTAAAACTGTTGATTATATAGGAAAACGTTATATGAACAGATTAAAGGAATTGTAATTTTTAATTTTTTTAAATTTGTTTGAGCAAAATCGGACTAGTGGTTCTCGAGTTATGTCAAAAAAAGACCACCAAAGGTGACAATTTCCCCTATATGATAGTTATATATATATATCTCGATTCCTAGACGTGACCCAGCGAAACGCCGGGACACGTATAACTTCTTTTTTTACCGATATAACTTTCCCCGGTAGTTTGAACCCTTCCGATCACTGACCCCTACCATTTGTCTCACAGTGTTATGGGTAGATGGTCTGATGCTAGTGTTAGCATAGGTCGCCATGAGATGCTATTGATCAGACCAGCGCTAGCAATTGTGAGGTCTGGCGAGCTGCTGCAGCTACCCATAATCCTGGTGGGGGCGTCGTCGTTCATGGTGCAGAATGTCGAATCTTTTATCTGCTCAGCCAAAAGGTTTCCCCTACGATCATTGGCCAGGCTTGAGTGCCATAGATCGTGGTGCGCGTTGAAGTCACCTACTACCATTCGGTTTTCACCTCTGAGTAGCGCACCTATGTCAGGGTGATATCCTGCCGGGCAGCAGGTGACAGGGGGTATATAAACGTTGAATATTTCGAGCTCCACATCGCCTGACCGGACAGCTATGCCCTGACATTCTAGGGTGGTGTCCCTCGGGTCGATGTCTTCTTCGATAAGCCGATACTGCACTGTGTGGTGTAAGATGAACGCTAGTCCGCCACCATTATCTCGCTCGCAATCTTTACGGAGCACATTGTAGGCGGCACAACCCAAAAGAGTTGAGTTGCTGTGCAACTTCGTTTCTTGGACCGCAGCTATCAATATGCCATGCTGCTGCCCAGAGGATCTTCTCGGCGGCGTGCAGGCTCTTCGGTGTTGGGTGCGTTGCGCGAGCGGGTAGCCGTGGAGGCTGATTGTGCCGTTTGGCTTGAGCAGCAGGGAGCCACATAGCTTGTGGTCCACTCCCGATGAGACCTAAGACCAGAGCAGGTTCTTAGGTGACTCCATCCGTTGCATGGATTGCACCTAACCGAAGTGGAGTTTGGATGGAGTCGATTCTGGCAAACACAGCAGAAATACGTTTCTGGTCCGGGGTTGGGCTCTACGCCCGCCCGGAGAAGAAGGATGCGGAGCAATCCGGCTGCAGGGAGTTGCTCCATGGACGAACAATGATTGAGGGGTATCGCCGATCTAAGCGGGGTTAGGTCGCCGAAACAACAGCCCTTGGTCGGGTAAAACTCGAGCCATTCCGGTACGTAGAACCGGCTGTCTTGGGAATGGGCTCTATTTCTCTTATGCCCTAGTTTCTTGACGTATACAGGACACTGTCGGTTAGTTGTCAAGTGGTTCATGTCGAGCCCTAGATTAAATTTTTTGTTTGCACGAATTCAATTGATACACTTGTTTATTTGCTCCTTTGTGCACTCCATTGTTTTATAATTACCCAAGCACTTCAGGCAGACTTCTTCATCCTTGCACTTCGTAGCTATATGATTGAAGCCCTTACATTTGTAGCAGACTGACACACCCATACCATCTGGGACTCTACATTTCTCCCACCCAATATTTATTTTTTCGCTTTTGAGCACTGCCGAGAACGTATCAACGTTCGTTTCAATGAGCACATTATAGTATCTAGACTTATCTTTCTTGACTTCAATGTATTTAATAATTTTAAAGTCAGCACTTTTTAAACATTCATTTTGTTTTTTTATCATTTCTGCAAGTTGCTCGCTTTCATATTTAAAGCTTACTCCAAACGCCATAAAATTGGGTTTAGCCATATTCGGCACTCTAATTTCATAGCGGTCACTCATTTTATTTGCAATTGCGGTCTTTGTTTTATCGCGCTCAGATTCGTTTTCGCTTTGAATAACGATTGTACCACTTTTCCTACACTGCACATTGCTTATTTTTAGATCCGACGGATCAACGTTCTTATTCAGGTCTTCTTTTGTTTTCATCGTGTCTTGCTTCTCTTTCGGTTTTATGATCAGGGATTTCTCTTTATTTATTTTCGGCTATTTGTAATTCACTATTCCGGTGTTTAAATGCTCAGCATATGAGGCCTTGCTATGATGGCTTGATTGCAACTCTTCACTTACTGACTTTTTTTATTTCTTCACATATTTTTCTACTTTCCCTTTCATTTCGTACCATAGCCTCGCATAGATCTTGGCTATACTTTTTCACATCCTCAGCTACAGCTTTCATCTTATTGGCCTCAGCTATGCTCGTTTCGCATGTTTTTTGAACTCTTTGCATTGCATCTATACGCTCACCGAATTTCCTCTCTATAGTTTCTAAAAGGAGCTTTAGCTCTTTAACCTGCATTTTTTGCGCCTCTTGAAAGTCGTCTTTACACTCTTTTATGTTTTTACTATTATTCTCTATAGAGATATTCATGTTTCGCAACACCTCATCAATATTATGCATATATGTGACACAACCATCACACATAAAGCGCACATAGGCATTGTCCGCAAGTACTTTTTTACTGTACTCATCGAGATCAGGGCATTTCTTTGCCCAGTGAAACACTTTGCCGCATATACCTTCACAGCGGATTCCACTCTCACCGCGTATTAGGCCTTTGCACTTATGGCAGTCACCCATTTTCTTGGCTGACACTTCACTGCACTTTTGAGTGTTTTTTATTTATTTGACGACGCCCCAAGCCTTGTCGCACGGTGTTATCGACACTTGTGTTTATTATGGTTGACAATTCGTTATTTGTGT
The DNA here is from genome assembly GCF_013731165.1 of Rhagoletis pomonella. NCBI lineage: Eukaryota > Metazoa > Arthropoda > Insecta > Diptera > Tephritidae > Rhagoletis > Rhagoletis pomonella. Next base: position 101,579,181 of record NW_023458556.1, on the reverse strand, counting down.
TTGTATGTGTGTGTTACGAAGCCGCTGCTGCGCGCCTTTTCGCCTGTCACTATTTTCTTCACTTTCACCGTTTTCTTCTTAGTCAAAGTATACATTAATTTAATTTGATTTGCTTAAACTAGTGTCACTATCACTTTGTTATTTAGAAAAATTCACTTTCCGATTATACTTATATATACGAATCGCTATTTGCATTTGAAATCGCGCTAAGCTAATAAAAACCGCTGAATTTAAAAAACTTCGCGGAACTAACTATAACACGACCTTTCACACCCATGACCTCTACGCAAAAAAACTGTGGACGTAAGTAAAAATTGTGATTTTTGGCAATTTTTCTAAAAATTTCGATCTTTGCTTTATTTTGGTGCATTATTGTAGTCAGTACTAATTTGTACTGGAACCTGCAAATTTTTACTGGAAAAGTGTATGATAACCCAAAAAATTTGCAAGAGAGCACTGAATCGAGTGCGTAACAACACGAGAGAGCTGCAAATTCTTGCTAGTGAAATTTTTACTAGCAGAAATTAGCTAGCAGAAGAAGAAGAAGAATAAATGCCAAAAGCCGCCATTTGTTGAATTGGTTTAGCACAAACAAAAGTAAAATGAGTGGAAATCAAAATATTAATGATGTACTGGACAGTGTAAGTGCTTGTGTGTAAAGCAAAGAGTTTAAAACTGATTTATAAATAGTAAAATGTTTACAGCAGATTGTCAATGCAGTGCAACAACTGTTCACTTGCAAGTTTTTTCTAGTTTTGTGTTCAATAACTTCATCTGCTAGTTTTCTCTTCTCAATTTTACGCTCTATTTTGCTCTTACACTCTCGCTGCAATGTTTTACTGGAGAAGTTACTATAGAAACCTTTTATTATGTTAATCCAGTTTTACGTGAAGTTATAACATTTTTTTGTCACGGTTTTATATTAAAAATGCCCACTTGATTAGGATTCCTAAAATATGTTAGACGGCAACTATATATTCTGCGTTTTGTGAACTCTCCTTCTTCGTAAAATATTTCAGCCAATCAGAACTCACTTCGCAACTACGTCATTGGAGGAAAAC
>NW_023458556.1:101552740-101578110 GCF_013731165.1 Rhagoletis pomonella | reverse complement strand
TTGTTGCAATCATTGTTGTTTTATCCTTTGTAGTTAACTGAATTCATTTTGTTTTTGCACATTTGTTCTACTCTTTTTGTTTACTTCTTCTAGTAATTCTTGTCACAGCTGTTTGCGTTGCGTTTATTAAGTGTCATAATTACAGTGATTCTCAAACTGTTCGTTACATTTATTTAAAGCTATTTACATCAGCTCCTTAATTGTTATAATTTATTTTGTTTGTCTTTTGTTAACGAGTGTATTACATAAATCTTTCAATATGAAGTACGATCTTGATACTTGCCAAATTTAAAGCGATTCTGAACGCTACTTATCGTGCTGGCTGTGTGATGGTATTTACCATGTGAAATGTGCTGGTTTGACGGGAAGAATTCTGGACGCTATTAATGAGGGCAAGGGCCTTCGCTGGTCTTGCGTAAAGTGCAGGTCAACCGAAATTGATCTTTTCAAGCTATTTAGGTAAACCAGAAATGGTTTTACAGAAATAGGAAGAGAATTGTCGGTACTGACAGAAAAATTTAAGCATTATGAAAATATGTTTAAATCATTAAAATGCTTAGATACCTTGCAATTTGTTAAGGATATCCGTGTGTCTAAACGTAAGCGTCTTCATACTCCATCTAAGGAAATTGCTGCCGTTGCACGTCAGAATAATCTTCCGACGGACTTAATTAATTTATCTTCTCCGTGTCCTCCAGCATCAGAATCCTCAGCCTCAAAAGACGGTGTAACGAAATCTGCTTCGGATAATAAAGAGCCTGAAGTATCTTCCCCTTCCCCCATTGAAGTGGTGGCATCATCTTCAAAGCCTCCACCGCCTTCCCTATCCTCAACTACTAACGCAGTAACTCAACCCCCTCCGCCGGTAGTCCAGTCTGATACGAGGAAACTAGTTGTGGTTCCGCCAAAGAAGTCGATCTTTGTTTCTAGATTTTCGAGAGACACTACCGAAGACGATATAAAGCTTTATATCTCATCAAAAATTACAACTGTCGACTTAAGCATCAGAAAATTTAATTTTAATTACGAAAGAAATATTGCTTCATTTAAAATTGACGTAAATTTAGATAATTTTAATGCGCTGCTTAGGAGTTCTTTTTGGCCCCCCGGAGGTTTCGTTCGTGAATTCAAATATAGGCCCAAAAAAGTAAATAACTTAGCTAATATTTCCCGTCATAACACTGAATCAAAAAGTAAATTTTACACCTGCTTTAAGTATTTATTACCAAAATGTAAGAGGCTTAGTATTTAATTACGAACTTTTACTTTAAAGGCGTTGAATGTAATTCTAATATTCTTTCTTTTACTGAAACTTGACTGAAACCTCACATTTTCTATTCAGAGATTCTTCCAAATAATTATCATATCTATAGACAAGATAGGGAGGACAGAATCGGCGGTGGCGTACTCTTCGCTGTAGACTCTTCAATACCATCTGAAGATGTCTTCCACACATTAATTCAGTAGAGTTCAAATGCATTCCTGTACAGGCTGGAAAAGGGTCTATTTACTTAGCTCTATGCTATATCCCTCCCCGATCTGACGCATTGGTGTATTCACGACTCATCTCTTTATTGAAATCAGTTAATTTACTGACTAAACCCTCTGATTCAATGATTGTGTTGGGTGATTTTAATTTACCAAGCATATCATGGAATATCATTGACAATGATATCATACCTTTCGCGTCTAGTGCGTGCAACAACGTATTTTTAGAGGAGATGGCTGAACTGTGCCTAACTCAGGTTAATGTACTTCACAATAAGTTTGGTAAAGTATTAGATCTTGTTTATGTTGATGATGCATCTAAGTCCGTTGTAAATAAGTGTGATCCACTAGTTTTGCCCGAAGATGTCTACAACCCTGCTATGGAGGTATCTTACGAAATTATAAGTGATTGTCAAAATTGCAGTACCCAAGCATACGAACCAAATATTCGCTTTGATTTTTCGAAAGCCAACTTCAAAATGCTTAACAAAGAACTGTCTAAATTGTCGTGGCCTGCATTTAAAGAAAATATTGAACAAAGCGTTGCACTTTTTAACTTTATTTACATAAATTATTTGCCTAAACGCATGTATGTTCCTGAAGAGCAAACACAGTTATGGTTCACTAAAGAACTGAGAAATTTGAAAAACAGAAAGTCGCGGTATTTTAGATTACACAAAAAAACCGGTTTACACTCATACTATGTAAAATACTCACTTTTGCGTCATAAGTTTTTTGAATTAAACAAAAAGTGTTATAAAGCTTACTTGTGTAAAATCAAACGGCATATAATATATAACCCCAAATCATTTTATGACTTCGTAAACTCCAAGCGAAATGTACGTGGGTTTCCTTCCGCCATGAAGTATCAAAATACCGTCTCTAGTGATAATCAAGCAATTTCTAACATGTTCGCTCAGTTTTTTAAATCCCATTATTCCATTAACTCACATGCTAACATTGACTATCCTTTTAAACTATGTCCAATGAACTCAATAAATATCCCAGTAATATCTCCCGATGATGTAGTAGTTTATCTGAAATCCTTAAAGCAGTCCTTCAGTTATGGTCCTAACCAGATCCCTACTTGTATTCTTATAAGTTGTTCTTATTATCTCTATGAGCCGTTAACAGCGTTATTTAATTTATCTCTTAAAGAGGGCGTTTTTCCTACTATATGGAAGGAATCGTTCATAACCCCGTTACATAAAAGCGGTAGCAGATCTTCAGTGGAGAACTACCGGGGAATAGCTAAGCTTTCTGCAATTCCTAAATTATTTGAAGCAATTATAACAAATCAGTTGACGCATTCTATCTCTTCTAGCATTTCATATAGTCAACATGGATTTTGCAAGGGCAAATCAACTTCTACAAATTTACTTGAATTAACATCCTATATCTCAAAAGCATTTAGTGAAAGCAAATCTGTTGATGTTTTATATACGGATTTCAGTAAAGCATTTGACAAAGTGTGCCACTCGTTGCTCATCTACAAACTTGATCTTCTTGGTCTTCCACCTAATTTTCTACGTTGGATCTCTTCATACCTCTATGATAGATCACAAAGGGTAATGTTTAAAAATACTATCCCTGACGTCATTGATGTTACTTCAGGAGTCCCTCAAGGTAGCCACCTAGGCCCGGTTCTGTTCTTGCTTTTTATAAACGATATTTCTACAGATATACAATTTTCCAAAATTTTAATGTATGCAGATGATGTAAAGCTTTATAAATCGTACGTATCTTTGCTACAATCAGACTTAGACAGCATGGCTTACTGGTGTCAAGTAAATCTTATGCCTCTAAATCTTAAGAAATGTAAAGTAATGAGCTTCCCGCGAAGAGCTGTTCATCCCGCTTCTTATACAGTAGGTAACCATAACCTGGAACAGGTATACAAATTTTGTGGACCTTGGTATCACAATGGATCCTAAGCTTAATTTTAATCTTCATATTAATGTGACAGTCAACAAGGCTAAAGGTGTACTTGCATTTGTGAAACGATGGTCAAAAGAATTTTGTGACCCTTATATCACTAAAACCCTGTTTACAACATTAGTTAGGCCAATTCTGGAATACGGTTCGGTGGTTTGGAATCCAAGGTATCAAATTTACTCAGACAAGATAGAATCAATTCAAAAACAATTCCTACTTCTTGCTTCAAGAAATTTCCGTTGGGATTCTCAATATAACCTTCCACCTTATACGAGCCGATTAAAACTTATTAATCTTCCTACACTTTCCAGCCGCAGGCAAATGCTTGCTACAATTTTTATAGTTAAATTACTAACAGGCTCAATTTCAAGTCCGCTTCTTCTTGGCGAAGTTATACTATGTCTCCATTGAGAGATTTATCCATTAAGATTTAATAAATCCAGTTGCTAAATCACAACCGTCTCCATTACCACAACGAGATATGTTTGACGTTCACATTTTTAAATATTTGACGTTTGTTTATGTATGATTTTATAAATACAGTTGCGGACATTGATATACAGACAGATAAAAGGAGAGTACCAAGCGGAATTTCATTATATGAATTCTGAATATTATTGGCTTCTTATTCGTGGTAAATATGTATGTATAATATATAGTTGGGAAAGTGTAAAGAATGGTACCATATTCCGAAACATTTTCCCGAATTTAAGACAAATTATCAAAACGGTAAAAAACATTTGCGGAAAGAAAAATTTTTGTAGAACTCTCTTATTCATAGGAGGGAACCGAAAATCCAATCGTGGGCCTTTGGCATATAATGAATACGTACTGAGTTCTAGAGGATGTTCGGTGCAATGTTATCGAAGCAGAACCATTACCTAAATTTATAAATTTTTGGTCGCAGCGCGTAAATGACTTATAGAAAGCGGAGAAGACTCTGCATGATATTACTATAAAACATTTCTTCTAAATTTTTAGTTTTTACAATAATATTTTCTTAATTTATTACAACCAAAGTTATGTAAATATGTATTACTAATTTCCCTCCCAAACTAACAAAAGTATAATAAAATTATAGTTTAAAAAACTAAAACCTCCCTATTATAATTGCCATTCGTACTGTCATCAGGTATGTAATTTGAGAATAGAAATTGCTGCATCTTTTAGGCGCATCAATATTACATAGTTACATCCCGAGTTAATAAAGGGAAGGTAAAAATAGGCTAGATTTCAATGTCCTCAACTGTATATTGAAAACACAAATGTCATTTGACTTATGGCATGTGAATGTGTGGTTGCCACATCCGACAAATTGTACTTATTGATCAATATTATTGAAGATTTGACGAAGATTTAACTTAAATCTACTGCCTTTCGAGATTTAATTTTATATGGTAAATCTCAAAAGATTTAACGTCAAATCTCGTCAGAGGGCTAAATCTTCATTAAATCTCACAATGGAGACATAGTATTAGCCTTAATGTTCTCTCCCGGGTATCAATACACTTTTGCCCCCTATTTCTGAAAGCTTGTAAAACTAATTTTGAATTGCACGACCCACTCCGTTGCTTATGCCAGGATTTTAACTCTCATTCCAGCACGTTTGATATATCAGATCCGCTTTTCAGCATTAAGAAATCGATACTGTCCTCTCTCAATAAATGAATCATTAAAATAAAGACATAAAATCGGCTGATGAATTTAGTTCTGTAGCTGAACAGTTTTAGATCTCGACACTTAGGGCCGTTTGCACCATGTCGAGTTAATTCTAACTCCCAGTTAAACATCTTTATCGACGTTATCGACACCCATCATATAACATGTGATCGATAAAGCAGTTAACGTGCTTAACTGAAGGATGTACCTCCAGTTAGCGTTAACTAGACATGGTGCAAACGGCCCTTAACAAACTTTTCGCCTGCGGCGTTTTTTTCATAAAAATCGATGCTTCGATATATAATGAAAATCTCTAATAAAAATAATACAAATGTCGATACTTCGTTTTAAATGAGAATTTTTAACTATTTAGTTCCACATTTATCGCACATAAAGGCTAGTACTGACTTCATAGCCGTGGAATTTCGCCAGCAACATGCATTTGGCATGCCGTGAAACGTTGCTGGCAACATTAATTGTCAAATGAGAAGAAACGTCAAAATGAAAATTGAACAAATGTAAACAAACAAATTTATGAGCATCGCCCGCAAGCAATCAGCAAATTTTGGTAAGAGTAATGTGTTTAAACATAACAATATTACTAATTATATTATTTTTAACAGCTTTAACTACATTTAGCAGCATTTGGGGAGTTTTGCGAGCTCCCGGCACAACCACTAGCATCCAGAAGAGTAGGTGCATTACCCCAGAAGCAATTACGAAATTTTGGTAAGAATAATGTGTTCAAACATAATAAGATAACTAATTATATTCTTTTTAACAGGTTTAACTACATTTAGCAGCATTTGGAGAGTTTTGCGAGCTTCTGGCACAACCACTAGCATCCAGAAGAGTAGGTGCATCACCCCAGAAGCAATTGTATTTTACTTTACAAAATTGAATGCGCTACAAAACCGCATACTTTCCGCATATTTTCAAAAATTTTTGATTAGTAAGTTTGAAATTTTCATGTTTTTTTTTAAGTTTGATTATTTTGTGTGAACTTATTCCAGGTTTAAAATTTTTATTTATGCGGTATAAATAAACATAAGTTGCAACAAATATAACTTTGAATTTTGTTACTATCTTATTGACCGCAGCTGTATGTAAGTGTAACCTGGCGCTCCTCGACTTGTTTATGTTATGATTGGTCAAGCGGTCTAGGACGCAATTATATGTAATTTAATTGCATACATTAATTTTCCCGAAATCTACTCAAACAATCATTTGCAGTTTGATGACCTAGCTGCCAATGAAAAACAGTTCAAGGAGAATTTTCATATGGATGTATTTAGTTTCAACGAGTTGTATGAGCTGGTTCATCCTCAACTGCAACCTAAAAAGCGAACAAGGCCAAACGATGAAATTTCTCCAAAGCAATAGCTGGCTGTCGTGTTGGAGTAAGTCCATGCCCTCAATTTAACTTAACAATTGCTATGTTAATTTAATACATCTTATTTTACTTAATAAGGTACTTTGCTTGTGGAACACTGCAACGGCATGTTGCGTCTGTTTACCGTATAAGCAAACAACACTTTGGAATCATTTTAGTCGAAGTTTGCGACGCCATTATTTCTGCGTTAGGCAAGGAAATTCTACCGCTAACACCTGCAGACATGGTGTAATAATAACAAGGTGTTGTCAGTAACTTAACCTCACTTTTTCGGCAGGTCTCTTCCGGTCACGCATTTTAAAGTAGTAGAAAAAGTACTACTTATTTACTACTTTTAATTCGTTCGTGCATACTATTTCAAATTAAATGTAGAAAAATGTTTAATAACAGGCTTATAAGCCTGAATATATGTTTGTATCGTAAGCTCCACACAGGTTGTACATATATTGTAACTTATAAAAAAGTACAGGCCGTAAAATAAGGCAATTTCCTATAAAACTGTAAATGATTTTTTAAATAGATTAGTAATAATAATAATAGATTGGCGCTTACACATATGTTAGGCCCCTATTATGAGTTGCATTCGATTTTCGACTGTGGTCGAAAGTGCTGAGCGAACGAATTTTCATTTGGTATTATGGCGCTCATTCGATGAAGAATAGCGCTATTGTGAATTTCGCTCGTTTAGGTTGTTCACAATAGTATATTTTTCACCGCTGAGAAGCTTTGTTTACAAATCGAGCAAACTAAATAGTGTGCTTATACATATTTATGTAAATTTGTTCTAATTAAAATGAAGTAAAAAAGAAAGCGAGTTTATAAAAACGTGGTAAAATGAGTACAACGAGTTCTGGTTCAACGATTCGTCAGAGGATGAGAGCTTAGTAAACTGGCCAGGAGTAGCAAATGTTTAAGAGAGTTTAAGTTTATTAGTCTTTCGAATATATTTTGATATAAAATATATTTAAGAAATTTGTCTACAGATTCATTAAAAAGTTCCGACCATCTAAAGAGGCGTTTGTGAGCCAAATCTATTTAAAATATTTTAAAACTATCAACAGCGCTACGATTTTGTTCTCAGAGATCGTGCCAACAGAGTATTGGGATTTTCTTTCACAAGTAAAACCAGCCTTTCGTGCTTGTGTTTAGTATTCACGATGTTAGAACTGCATGAAATTAATAAAAAGTGTTTAAAATTAGTGTCTAGCCGCCAAAATGTAAGAAAACATACACAATATCATAAATTTTTCACAATTTTCTAACACTTCGCTACACCATCGAAAGCAAAATTCTGTTCGACAGAAAATTCGATACTCAACGAAAATTTCGACACGCTTGCATAGCTCATAATACGAATTTCACTTTCGATCTTCGATCTTCGATAGCCAGCGAAGATCGAAAATCGAATGCAGCTCATAATAAGGGCCTTAGTGTTTGGCCGAGCTTCTCCTCCGACTTGTGGCGTGCGCCTTGATGTTGTCACACAAAGCGGAGAGACCTACAGTTTTACGCCGACTCCGAACGGCGATTGCATTTTTATGAGAAGCTGTTTTTCATGGCAGTAATACACTCGGATGTTTGCCATTGCCTGCCGGGGGACGACCGAAGAAAAAACCTTTTTTCTACATTTTTTGCGATGTTGCTTTGACCAGGGCTTGAACCCAGGTGCTGCGGAGTGGAGCTCGCACTGCTTACCACTACGCCACAGCGGCTGATATATAGATTAAAACACATAAATATCGATAATATAAGCGAAGTCGTAATTTAACCATGCTGCCGCTCTATTCTAGTGTATCAGTAGTCCATTTGGCTCGATATTATGGCAATGCAGCAAAAGATATTTAATATAAAAAAATCGCCTTCCATACGATTTTTGTGTACGTCTTTTTCCATTGACAACTACGATCAGGGCTATCACAGAATCCATCGTAGCTTCGATTTTCGTGAAATCTACGAAAGTGCTATCACAGAGTCCGAATGGCTACGAACGTAAATTCGAAATTCGTAGAGAGCCTTCATTGAATCCGTTCGTAATGAAGATTCGTGCAGATACTCTACGACGAGATTATGCTGTCGGAACAAAATTTAAAATCACTCAATCTTAAAAATAGTGGAAGAAAGCTGCATTATTTTTAATATTAAATGTTTATTATACTCCAAATTTGTTATAGTTTGTATAATTCCATATATTTGTGTAAACGTAGACGTAAAATACCAATGCTATACATACATACATATGTACTTACACGCATTCATCTGCTAGACGCTATTTAATGAATTAATATTTTTCATGAATCGAGGAAATAATAGTTTAGCAACAATTTATTAGGAAATAAACCTAATTACTTTAAAATCATAAAAATTTATAAAAAAAAAAAAATTCTATTTAAAATAATAAAATCTAAGCTAAAAATAAACTAAAAAAAAAAACATTTATTAAACAAATAAACAAAAATTAAATAAAAAAAGAAAAAAATCTCCACCGCTCCACGACTCGGACTCGAACTCGGGTCTCTCAATTGGCAGTCTAGTGCTTTGCACACTCGGCCATTGCGCCTGATTGGGCAGCGCGAGCAAAATGACATACATAAATGTCTGTTGTTTCCTTTGCACTAACTGATTTCGAATCAGCATTCGAAGCTGGCAACGATATTTTCGAGTTCACTCGGATTCAGTGTGTTAATTTACGGAACAGTTTATTCAATAAATGCAATTCAAGTTACAGCAGATTCCTTAAGATTAATTTGTCTAATTGAACGACTTGTAAAACCGCGTGGTAGCTATTAGCAGTAAAAGCAATGGAATGACTTGAAAGTCAAAAAGGTTACCCAAGTGCTGCCACGTTGATTTACAATGGAAGTTCCTAAATAGGTTTGCCAGAAGGTTTTACACTTCTTACATTCCCCTGGGCTTAATTTTCTGTATATATTACAAAATTAATATATATTTTTTAAAGATTTAATTTCAACAGGTTTCTTTCTTATCCTTTGCGAACGTCTGAGCGGCGTTAATGGTGAATTGGTACTGGTTTTCGGTAACTGACGATATGTCTGCTCGTTATTAGGCGGCGTCTGCGCAGTTGAGTGATGAGGTGGTTCATCGCGAGGCACTTGTGTACTATTTTTTCTCGATAAGGAGTCCGCAGGTTCCAAATCAATGTCAACATCGACTTGTTCTGACGACTCATTTAGTTTGTTACCTCTCAGCTGGTTTTGATGCCGGCGGATCCAACCAGTAGGGGTCTGCAAGACCTATAGCTTATTTCCCTCACACTTCAGTACTTTGGCCTCGAACCATCGTCGGGCTCCAGAATAATTTCGCGCAAAGACTTGTTCTCCACTTTTGAATTTCGTTGGTTTCGGGTTACATATTTTCTCATTGACTACGAGGAACAAAGTCGACAGTATGGTTCGTGGCTGTCGTCCATGCAACAGCTCAGCCGGTGATTTACCCGTCAAGGGATTCGGGCTCGTTGGATATGTCGTGAGATATTTATAGAGCGCTCGCTCCACTTGTTCCTCTTCCATTATTTTGCTGAACGCTTCTTTGAATGTTAGCACATTTCTCTCTGCAAGGTCGTTGGATGCTGGATGGAACGGAGGAGTGGTGAGGTGCTGGATATTATTCAGCTTGCAGAAACTTTCAAATTCGTGTGCCGTGAATTGGGGTCTATTGTCCGAGACGATAGTGCAAGGCAGTCCCTCAATTGAGAAAATACGTTGTAGTGCTGCGATTGTTGATATTGATGATGTGGATGCAACTTCCAAGATGTACGGGAATTTTGAATAAGCATCCACCAGAAGCAGCCACATTCGATTAAAAAATGGTCCCGCAAAATCCACATGGACTCTTTCCCACGGTGTCATAGGTTCGGGTCAGGTCAAAAATTCCCGTTTGGGTTGCCTCCCATTTGTCTGGCAAATAGCGCAATTGTCGTGAATACGTTCTATGTCCTTGTCGATGCCAGGGAACCATACGTAACGCCTTGCCATCTGCTTCATTCGACTTTTTCCCCAATGACCCTCATGCAGCATTGCCAGTACCTTATTCCGTAAGGCGCTTGGGATTACTACTCTTGTATGCTCAGTGTGAAGGAGTAGTACATCACTCTGTAAGGATAACGAAAACTTGCGATTAATATATGGTAGGAGTTTACCTTCAGATTTCGAAATGTTGACGGGCCAACCGTCTCTAACATAATTGCAAATGCGTTTAAGAGTTTCATCTTTCTTCGTATACTCCTTGAAGATTTCAGCATTCAGCGGAAACCCTTCTACTGTGATCTGATAAGCGGTATCGATATTTTCCCAGCTACTTTCCTCCTCATCGAATTCCGGATCGTTTGCCGCTGGCAATCTGGAAAGCGCATCCGCGTTGGCATTTTCGTTAGACTTTCTGTAACGTATTGTATATTCGTAGGCTTGTAGTAAAATCGCCCAACGTTGAAGGCGATGTAGCGTCATCACTGGCAGTCTTTTACATGGATGAAATAATGTCGTTAACGCTTGATGGTCCGTGAGGAGTTCAAACTTTCTTCCGTAAAGATATTGATGAAATTTAGTTACCCCCTATATAATGGCTAATGCTTCCTTCTCTACTTGGGAGTATCGCAATTGACTGGTGTTGAGGATTTTAGACGCATGTGCAATTGGTTTTTCCGAACCATCGGAATAGTGATGTGATATCACAGCACCAATGTAATGCTTTGAGGCATCTACAGCCAGTATTATAGGTTGACGGTCATCGTAATGGACCAGCTGCGTAGCTTTGATGATTGCCAGTTTCAGAGATTGAAAAGCGGGTTCTTGACTCGAAGACCATTTAAAGTGGTTGTGTTTCCTTCTCAAGATGTTTAAAGGGGCGGCAATACTTGCGAAGTTTCCCACAAACTTGTTATAATAATTTATCTTTCCAATAAATGCTTCTAGTTCCTGAATATTTTGCGGTCGGGGCATAAGTTTGATCGCTTCAATTTTCTTTTCGGACGGTAGTATCCCATTAGCATCGATGATATGTCCCACATACTCAACTCGATCTTTTGCAAAACTGCACTTTGCTAACTTGCACTTTAGCCCGTGGTTCAATAATCGTTGAAAAACGGTTCTAACGTTGTCCAGGTGCTCCTCGTTGGTTCGACCCGACACAATAATGTCGTCCAGATACACGGCACTATATGGGATTCGGGCTATCACATTCTCCATGAGGCGCTGAAACAGCCCCGGTGCACTAGCTATACCAAAAGGCATACGTTGGTATTGGTATAGTCCAAATGGGGTGTTGATTACCAAAAACTGTTTGGCTTCTTCTGATACCTCCACTTGAAGATAAGCTTCACTTAAGTCAATTTTTGTAAAGAATTTACCGTTTTGCAGTTTGTGGAAGAGTTCTTCTATCCTGGGTATTGGATATCTATCTATTTCAATTTGAGGATTTACCGTTACCTTGAAGTCAGCACAAATACGCACACCTCCCTTCGGTTTCTTGACCACGACTATCGGCGCGGCCCACTCACTTGCTTTAATTGCTGTTAAGACCTTTGCCTTAACCAGCCGCTCTATTTCATCGCGGACTTCATCGTATTGTGCAAACGGTAGGTTGTATGGTTTATAGAATTTCGGCCGAGCATCTGGCTTGAGCTTAATTTCAGCTTTGAACGTCGTGCAAAGACCTTGGGTCCGCTGAAAAAATCCTTTGATATTCGCGAGCGAGTTGCTGCAGCTCAACGATCAAACTTGTTTCTGATGCCCGTCCTGTAATGTAAGAATTATTAGCATAACACTCTCCGGTGGGTATAACTAAACTAAAATTTAACGTTTGAAACTAATCGAGTCCCTTAATATTTGTGGCTTTATCACTCTCTACTAAAAGTACTGGAAGCCTCTTAGTAGTTCCTCCGTGAGTAACATCAACCTGAATAACGCCTCTCAGTAGTATTATGCTTCCTCCGTACGCCTTCAAAACTTTCTGAGTTGGCGAGTACGGTGGTCTTCCCAACATATGTGGATAACCCGATTAGAGAACACGAAGCGCCTGTATCCACCTGAAACTTTAGGCTTTGCTTGTTTACGTTGAGTTTGACAAATACTTTTGTAGGCTTGTCCTCACTATCTACTTGAATTTATGGTTTCGAGCAATCCAATTGATTCGAACGATGCTTCGTTCACATCAAGGGTATTCGCAGTTTCTTTTTGCGACATTTTGCTACCATAGCGCCTCGTAGAGGCTTTGTGTGTGCCTTCTGATTGACATACAGAAGCGATGTGCCCCCTCTTGGCACATTGACGACATTTCGATTTGTTTTTGAAATGATAACACTGCTCTCTTGTATGAGCTGTACCACACCCTGGACACGATTTACTTACTGCTGCTAAAATCCTGGACTTACGCTCGTGACTACCACGCTGTTTGGTTGTGTGCTGAACCCTATAAACTGTGTCGGTTGCCTTGAGGTTTTCTCCCCGAATCTCGCTGCAAGTCTTTACCGTCGACTCGAATATAGTTGCGATTTGTAGCACTTCATCTAAGATCGGATTTGTTTTTTGAAGCGCTGTGCTACGGACCTTATCATGTGGGGTGTGCATCACTATCATATCCCGTATGCTGTTATCGATGAATGATTCGTTGCAATTTTCTTTCGAGCACTGAAAAATACACTCCTTAGCTGCTCCCCGGAGTTCTGCCACCCAGTCCGCATAACACTGGTTTGGTTTCATTCTGATGGAAAAAAATTTGAAACGCGCGGCGAGCACGTGCTGTTTTTCGACAAAATGTGTAGATAGTTTTGCCAATAGCTCACTGTAAGACTTCCCTTCTATTACGTTATCGCATAATTTCTATGCACGACAGAAAACTTGCCCGTTTAAGAGTTTCGTTTACAACTCCATTCGCCACGAAGTGCTGCTCCATTTGCTGGATGTAGGTAGGCCATTTTTCGATACTTTTATTAAACTGCCTGAACACAGGCGTATTGCTCGTATGTGTGTCGCTTTCAAGTACACGTTAAAGAGATTGTACATTTTGCTCAAGCACTTTCGCCAGTAATGCTTGGTTTTTCTCTTGAAATTGATTCAGAACTGACGCAAGGGTTTGTTCGTCCATGTTCTCGTCGCCAAATGTTAATTTACGGAACAGTTTATTCAATAAATGCAATTCAAGCTACAGATTAATTGTCTAATTGAACGACTTGTAAAACCGCGTGGTAGCTATTAGCAGCAAAAGCAATGGAATGACTTGAAAGTCAAAAAGGTTACCCAAGTGCTGCCACGTTGATTTACAATGGAAGTTCCTAAATAGGATTACCAGAAGGTTTTACACTTCTTACACAGTGATTGCAATTTTTTCGTATTGGTAGCGGGCATTTGAATTCGTAGATTTTCTACGATGGATTCCGTGATAGCCCTGGATATCTTTTATATTTTATATTTTGAGGACAAAAATTATACAAATCCAGCAATTTTAAATATTAATATCGTTCTGAAAACACCAAGTTCTTTAAAAATCACGATAAAATGAAATACTAAAATGGAGTATTTTAAATACAATTTCCCAACTAATAGCATTATAAAAAATTAAGATCGGCAGCACTGAAAATAAGCATGCCGATCTTGTCAAAATTACAACAAACACGTCGCTACTGACAACACCTTGTTATTACCGCAGAACTCCACAGGCAAACACCGATGGCCTACCAACTGTCATTTTGACGAGCAATGTGATTGCAAGTTTTTGTGTGTGGCACTTTGATGTCTTGAAATAAGCATTTGCCGCATGACGCCACCAGACAACATTCTCTCAATTTCGGTGTTTAAAAACATTTAAATCTTTAAAAAACTAAACGTAATAATAAATAATCCAATAAGGAACAGACTTTTATTTTGATTTAATATAAAAATTTCATCGATGTTACCACCAGCATGCTATCTTTCAAATGAAAATATGGCTGTCAAGCTATCGAATTGCCTGCAATAGATGTCAAGCAATAAGCGCTGACATATATTGCAGCACATGAGAAATAGGCGGTCTCCATTGGAAATATATTTTGTGACATAGTTATCACGACATCAGTGTTTTCCTGTGGAGACTGGGCCTTATTTCACCATGACCTGCAGAAATACATCGTATTGGATACACATTTAACAAGTCAAATTTTCCCAATTGTGGAGGTGCCCTCGATGTCAAGCATGTTGCCGGTGTCCACGCAATTCTGGATGCCTTTTTATAATTATAAGGTATACATTCAGTGCAATGGGAAGCATTTTCAGCTTCTATATAAACTTATAGCCTTATTCATAAAAAATAAAGTAGCTTTACAAAAGGTTTATAAATTGGGAAATGTATGAAAACGTCAATTTATAAAGCTTTTTAAACCTACTTTATTTTTTATGAATTAGGTCATTCGAGTTTTTCTATAACCTTGTTTATACTGACATACACTTGTGGTTAGCTGATTAAGTCAAGTGAAATTTTGACTAGTTTTGGGCATTTTAAGAAAAATTTAGGGTTGAGCACTTTCTTCCATATAAAATATGCTCGACAATTTCCTTTGTATGGGAGAAAATGCCAAGCATCATCAGCAAAAAAATTATTAAAAATAACGCGATTTTATAGCGTCTTGAAATTTGCACTGCAACCTACTAATATTTAATGAGCTACAAAACTGCATACCCTAAATTTTTCTAAAAATTCTGAATAAAATGTTTACAATTTTCGAGTGCAAATGTTAGTTAGTTGAGTATTCATATTTTTTGTATGAAGTTTGAAATGTGGATTTATGTGGGGCTAGTTAGGTAAAGTGCTAGACTTAAAAAAAAAATATTAACATTAAATAAACAAAATAAAAATAGCTAAAACTAGTCAGAAGGTCACTTGATTTTGTCAATTTTATTGAGGCGTGTTAATATTTATTTTAATAGTGTTATTGAGCTTTGTTTACTTTTGAATACGCTCTAAAGATGCAGGTATAAATGCTCGGAAGAAATGTGTGTCGGGTCCAATCGATTTTTTATTAATGCGGTTCTTACGTAGGTATAAAAAAGGTGTATTTTTTTAATTATTAGGGATTGTTCAGCTTGGTACTAATGGCTGCAGCAGATGGTGACTACAAGTTTACCTACTTGGACATCGGGGCATACGGAATCGAAGGAGATACCGGCATAAAACCAAGGTAATGCATATCAGACCACCACACATTAGCCCCTCAAATGTTAGACTAAAATTTCACAACACCAACTGCTTACATAGCAATGTCCAACAATGCACATGCACTACCGTCTTGGAGAGAGTGAGTTCATATAAATACCTCGGAGTCATCTTAGACGATCATTTTAAATGGGATATTCATATTTCCCATCTCCAAAAAAAGATAAACAGGGCTGTCACAGAATCCATCGTAGCTTCGATTTTCGTGAAATCTACGAAAGTGCTATCACAGAATCCGAATGACTACGAACGTAAATTCGAAATTCGTAGAGAGCCTTCATTGAATCCGTTCGTAATGAAGATTCGTACAGACACTCTACGACGAGATTATGCTGTCGGAACCAAATTTAAAATCACTCAATCTTAAAAAATAGTGGAAGAAAGCTGCATTATTTTTAATATTAAATATTTATTATACTCCAAATTTGTTATAGTTTGATATAATTCCATATGATTGTGTAAACGTAGACGTAAAATACCAATGCCATACATATCGAGGAAATAATAGTTTAGCAACAATTTATTAGGAAATAAACCTAATTACTTTAATATCATAAAAATTAATTTAAAGAAAAAAATATTTTTCTATTTAAAATAATAAAATCTAAGCTAAAAATTAACTAAAAAAAAAAATATTTATTAAAAAAATAAACAAAAATTAAATAAAAAAAGAAAAAAATCTCCGCTGCCCCACGACTCGGACTCGAACTCGGCTCTCTCAATTGGCAGTCTAGTGCTTTGCACACTGGGCCATTGCGCCTGATGGGGCAGCGTGAGCAAAATGACATACATAAATGTCTGTTGTTTCCTTTGCACTAACTGATTTCGAATCAGCATTCGAAGCTGGCAACGATATTTTCGAGTTCACTCGGATTCAGTGATAGCAATTTTTTCGTATTCGTAGCGGACATTTGAATTCGTAGATTTGCTACGATGGATTCCGTGATAGCCCTGAAGATCTACGTCTTACTTCCTCAAACATCTAAGCTTTTGCAGTAGCTACGCCGTCCTTAAGCAAGCCTATATAGCCTTATCAGAGTCATACTTAAGACACGGGATCACAGCATGGGGTACCTCGAATGGTTTAAATAAACTTCAACAAAGCCAA
The DNA here is from genome assembly GCF_013731165.1 of Rhagoletis pomonella. Lineage (NCBI taxonomy): Eukaryota > Metazoa > Arthropoda > Insecta > Diptera > Tephritidae > Rhagoletis > Rhagoletis pomonella. The sequence goes on along the minus strand of NW_023458556.1, from coordinate 101,561,329 downwards.
AATCACATTTTAAAAATTCTGGCCAAAAGTAAGAATGTGTATACGCCATCCATCTCACCTAATAAAGTTCTAGGATTACTCGACGTTAAATCCATTTATAAATTGACTACTCTAAACGAATTTTATGACGATAATAGTCTGAAAGTAAAGATCGACCATCACTACGGTACTCGGAGATGTATAGACAAAGTGCCAAAATTTTTGAATTATACAAAAAATACACTCTCAGTACAGCTTCCATCTAATTTGCCTAAAACACCAAGCAGAAAATTTGCCTTGAGAAATCATTTTAAAACTTTGTTGTAAGTAACAAGTTAGAAATAGTTAAGTGTGCGAAAAACTGTACTTGTATTTATTTCCTTAAATTTTTTAAAGTACTATAACATTTGTTAGTTCCGACATTAAACTGCTGCACACACATATGCATTTATTTTACTTATAAATATACATATATATATAATCGCCTTGCGTATTCACCTGCAGACAACCACTATAGCTTCGCAGGTCGTGTTTAATCCATAAGTTGAATTGTACTGATTTAGATCAAATAAATGAATGAATGAATGAAAAAAAAAAAAAAATATTTCAAAAATGTACCCTCGGAAAAGCGGTGCTAAGTGGAACACTCGCTTTTCCGGAAGCTGTTATGTTTTATGTTTTTGTTGCAGATGATGCTTTTCCATTGCACGTGCGGATTATGAAACCATATGTACCATCGCGAAACAGGAGGCTGGAAGAAGAGCATCCGATATTTAATTATAGACTTAGCAGAGCGCAGCGATGCATTGAAAATACATTTGGAATATTGTGCTCGAAGTTCTACTGCCTCTCAGAAAAATGTTTTGCTCCCCGAAAAAAGCACAAAAAGTAGTAGTTGCGTGCTGCTATTTGCATAATTACCTGATAAGGACTCGTAGAGCTCAATATTGTCCTTCGAATTACGCCGATGACTACAGCGAATTCGGAGAAGTGGTAGGAGGCGAATTTCCCCACCACATCCCTGCAAACTCCCTTTTTTCATCGGAAGTGCGCAGCGTTCAAGCTGGAAGGCTTTCACAATCTCAAGTTCGAGAAAATCTGACTGCGTTTTTTAATTCTGAAGAGGGATCGATAGCCTGTCAGCGCAGAGCAGCTTGTTTAGATTAAATAAAGGCCCGTCCACATACAACTTTGGCGTTGCGTTGGCGCTGGCGTCGCTTTGACAGCAGCGCGAGTAACGCCCGTGCTTGCTACAATGAACGCTTAGCAGAGAATACTTTGGTCACTAAATTAACATACTAGCGGCAGATAAATCAAAATTTTACATCAATAATTGCATTAAAAACTATATTTCTTGCCCGAATTTCATTAAAAATGAAAATTAAATCACATAATTTTGATTATTTAGAACAGCTGACGAACGACGCGCGCGAAAAGTTGAGAGTTGGCCATCTTTCTGCGTTGTGTTGGAGTTGGCGTTGCCCAACTCTGGTTATATGGAGACTTTCATATAAATGCATGTATTCATAGTCAGCTGTCGAGGCGACACCAACGCCAACGCAACGCCAAAGTTGTATGTAAACGGGCCTTAAGAATGGCATGGCTTATACCTAAGGCTAAGCGCATAGAGGAGCGCCGAGCAAATCGACGAGATGATCATCGAGCAAAGCGTACATTTCAAACGTGTATGTAAGCTTTGCTCTTCACTATGTGCGCTCCCATTGAAACATTTTAGTAATTGGCGCTTTGATCGATGCTCTTTGCTTACCGCTCGACTATGCGCTTAGCCTAATGAACTATATACATTCAGTATCGGTCATATCAATGGCACCCACATTTCAAAGTGATATTGTTTGCCATTCCTGTTTATTTATTTATTTTTAGAAATTTTCTTTTTCCTTCCTTTTTCCTAATTTAAGATCACAAGACCGAAAGAATTTCGTTTTCACCGGATTGCAATATTCAATATTATTTTTCGTTTTACATCCATATGTACCTTCAGTATGTATATTGAAACAGTACATGTATTTCTTTGAATTATAAATTTAAAGCAAAATATTAAATCAAAATGAAAATAAGTTTAAGTTCATTAATGTTTTATTTTATTTAGATTTGTTATGTTTAATATACAACACACACAACAGGATGAAAAAATAGAACAAAATAAAATAACATAAATTCAATTCCATTAAATGAAATAAAGTAAAATAAAATAATTTTAATTAACTTAAAACTAAATTACATTAAACTTAATTAAATGAATAAAATAAAATAAATAAAACAGAATAAAATATAGAAAACAAAACAATGTAAAACAAATCAAAATAACTTTAATTCAATCTCTCAGAAGAAATAAAATAAAATACAAAAATTTAAATTAATTTCAAAAAATAAAAACAAAAATAAAATAAAACAAAAAAAAAATATAATTAACTAAATAAAATAAAATAAAACAAAAAGAAAAACAAATAAAATATATCAAAATAAAATAAAATTTCACTGCAACTTGTTTGGTGCTTTTCAACCTCCTCGTAGGCCATTTGCGTAAATTTCGCCCCTAACATATTCGCCGTGCTTTGCGGCAACTGCTCCAGAAGTGACTCCAAGTGTTTTAAAAGGGGTTCGAACTTGGATTTCTGAGTTATCTCCGCTTTTCGCAACTCCACAATACTATCCATTTGCTCCACAATTTTCTCTGCCGAAGATTGCAGAGCCGCGCTAGAGGTATTGGAGCGCTTTGCCGATGTGCTAGGTGTCGACGTCTGGAAATAGAAAAGGAAAAACGTTCATTAAATAGTTTATGTTAACAAATGGTGTATCTTATACTAAATCGTACATAATTATAGCCGGGGGGATCCAAACTTTCGTCGAAGCTGGTGCCTGCTCCTAAACCGTCCATGCTGGAAAATACATACATACTGACACAATATAAAGATGATTTACTTACACTCTTTGCGAAGACGTTTCGTTTAAAAAGGCCATGTCTTCGGAGTATTCGAACTCAGCCAGTTCACTCGCAAAGTTTACATCCTCCAAATCGCACGCACTCCCCGATTTGTTTGCCTTGTTTGCATAGTACCGCTTGCTGTCTCTAAGGCTCTTCCACGCTGCTTTGCAGGATTCCTCTGAAATTTTGGCAATGAGTAAATTAAATGCACTATACTATAGTTACTCAGATATTAGAAATTACCAGGTTTAACGAAAATTTGCGCGATTTTGTACCAAGCGCTGGAAAGTGAGTTTCGGTTACTGTGATCTTTTCGTTGCTTGTCCCAAATATATGGGAATCCTTTAACAGCTGCCAGTAATTTCTTCCTCTCTTCGTCATTTAATTGGATTTTTGCCCTTTTTGTGGTAGCTGCTGTGTTCTCCACTATTATTCAAATAAAAACGAAACAGTTTAACAGAGAGCGTCATGTTGCTAGCATGTTGCACGTTGTTTTCACGGCGTGATCTGAGTACTACTTTGCCGTGAGACACATGTGAATTTTCACGCATATTTCACAGTAATGCAATTTGTATGGATTTTGACAGCGAATAAGGAGTACGGTCCTCCAAAAAACCGACAGGGGTGGCTTCGACTTCGGCTTCAGCCTCGAGCAGGGCAGGGGTCAGACCGCCATTGTTAGGAGGCAGAGGGGGCTTAAGCGACAGGGCTGGTCCTAATACAAGCGACGCAGGAGGAAGTGTGAGGAAAGGAGGTCCTGGGCAGACCGGTTTCCAATCATTTGATGGCTGGAGCACGGGGCCGGTACCAATCTTCCACTGTGTGAAATCGGGCCATGGCAACCTGCAAATTAAGGAGTAGAAATAAAATCATTCACGGGGCCAAACCGACCACAGCAAACGTTAACACCGGTGGACGAGCGTCTAGCCACAATCCGCATCAAAGCGAGACTCTTCAACATCTCGCTCATCTGCGCCCATGCCCCGACGGAAGAGGAAGATGAGGCATCCAAGGCTCTCTTCTATGAGCCCTTGGAGCGCACGTACGAGCTCTGCCCCCGTCATGATATCAAAACCGTGCTTGGCGACTCCAATGCTAGGGTGGGCAAGGAAGGGATCTTTGGAAACACTGTCGGAAAATTCAGCCTCCACGACGAAACGGCCGACCACGGATTGAGGATGATTGACTTCGTCGGGGCCCGAAATAGTGCTTGGCGAACTCAATGCCGGGGTGGGCAAGGAAATAGTCTAAGAGCCCATCAAACTAAACCGAGTAGAGTAGGGGTCCCAGAGGCCATACATATATTTGGTCACGTCATGCATGCGGGAACACGAAATGGGCCTGCTGCCTCGCCAAAGGCCAGTCAGGGCCCAAAAAAAAAAATTTAAATTTTCCGTATTCTGATTGTTCCTCGAGACAGGGGAAAGATTGGGCAATACGAATAGTTAAAGCTGCAAGCCCCCTTGATTAGCCGTATCAGTTGCTGCAGCGAGATAAGCGACGCCTCGCCTCTAGGATCCGAGTATCATCGAGGTCCTCAAAAAACCAATGCTCATCAAGAAAAACCGCCGCTGCATTTTCCAAACAGTGGTGGACATGGCTGCTGCAGCGTTTGAAAGTCGCCCTCCTTGTCCAGTCATTATACACTTTTGACCTCGCAAAAATTAGTTCTCGAATTTTTTATGGATCTCATGCCCTCGGGGGATTAGTCTCCGTGTAAATGGCAAGTGGCGACCAAATCCAGCGATTGCGCATGTCCGAATTTTGTTTTTTTTTCAAAAAAATGGTTTTCATTGAATAACTTGGCCATTTTTAATTTTTAAGAAAAATCATACGAACGAAAGTTGTAGGAAATTCAATTCTATACAAGTTTGGTCCTTATAATTTTTCTTCTAAGATTGATAGTGTTCGAAATGAACTTGAAACAAGCGGTAATCTCAAAATATTGCATTATATCTCGTTCATTTTTAAATCTACGGCATAAATAAATAGGTTCAGACTTGAAGAAAATCAAATTTCCTACAACTTTGGCCCCCACGATTTTTCTTTTAAGACCGATATTTTATGATAGGGACAGATAATGCGTTGGCAATTACTGAATAGAACATAAGATGGAATGTTATCGAAATTTGGATGAGAGCAATACATAAAGAAGATTGGCTATTCAAGTATTTTGGTAATAAGTTTTTGTTTTTTTAAATTTCGATTATCATATGTACGATGTTCCTAGTGAACTTAAATTCTTTTTCTTAGAATCATCTTTGTCTTCTTATGAACTATACTACTATGAGTTCAATTCTTTTTTTATTCTTTCAATCCTCTTTTGTCTTTTTATGAACTAGTCTACTATAAATTCAATTCTTGCTTTTATTCTTTCAATCCACTTTGTCTTCAGTGCCAGTATTGTCAGAATATTTATATATGTACATATATAAGGTTCCTATTCCCATTGCTGTCTGTGAGTTCGTCCAATTAGTATTTTTTTGTTCTCTTGCCATTTTGTAATATTGTTTTTTACACTAAATGAAGAACCAAAATATTGACGCAAGCAAATCAGAAATATATGTAGTTCATTCGGTGAATGCCAATCAAATCGGGCATTTGCGACGAATAATGGGCACAATAGACCTAAGGTCGTAGTACATAGCCTCTAACAATCTATCTATGCTTTGACAAAGAAATTATTTGTTCGAGAAATTTTTAAGGGCAGGCAGTAAAATATAGAATATATATCTGGCAACACTGGGTATAATGCCTCCCTCGTGAATAACTCAGCTACAGTCTTACAATGTAGTAGTCCCAAACACTGGATTTCTGCTACAAATAAATAGCCGAACAAATATTCATGTTTAGGAATACTTCCAATGTGTTTAAAAAATTGTCGTCATTAATTAATTTACTTTTTTGTACTTAAATTTGTTTTTTTTTTAAGTATATTTTTTCATTTTATTTTTATTTTTTTAACACATTATTTCATGAAATTCGACTCATTTGTCTCTCATATTCTTCTGTCATTACACATAATTTTTTATTTTTTTTCAAATTTATTATTTTATTCTAAATGTATTTTTTTTTCAAATTATCATTTTTTACTCCTTAGTATTTCAATTATTTGTGTTACTTGTCCCCTCAAAAAATATCGGTTTTAGAAGAAAAATTGTGAGGGCCGAAGTAGTAGGAAATTTGGTTTTCTTCAAGTCTGACCTTACTTATACAGGGTGTCCCAGAAGTAACCTGCCAAACTTTAGGGGAAGGTAGGGGGGGGTGAGCTCTCTGATAAACGAAAAATTTTCAGGTAAACGTGTCGCCGTTTTTGAAATATTTAAATTTTTTTAATTAAAAAATAAAATGTGCCTTTTCATGTATTTTCTTTAACTGCATCTACAAACCAGGCTATACTTAGTAAATTTTTTATGTAAAATACTTCCAGATAGTTGCTTCTCCATACTCAAATGCAATTTAGTTAAAATATATTAAGGAACCATCATAAAATTAGGACTATTTTGGGATTTTTAACTTTTTGATAATTTCTTCTCCAACTTTGACTATCTCTGGTGAAAAAAAAATGTACTGAGCTATAACTTTACTTTACATTAAAAATTGCTCATTTAATAAAGATTTCAGAAAGGTGGCACTCTTACTGTTTCGAATAGAAAAAAAAGTTATAGCCGCTTTTGTTGGCAAAGGACTGAGACACGCTAGAATGTATTTAATAGATTTAAATTTAAGTTGCTCTTGTTACCGACCAATGACATGCTAAATAGTACAAAGGTACATTATTACCTGCTCCTGACATTTTATGTTACTTACCGGAATTAGTGGAAGTGGATTTTGTGAAATTGGACCCTTCGAATATTGTGTTATTAATACTATGCCAGAGAACACGCAGTATACGTCGCATGAATATGCGGATATTCACCTAATTTACGGTGAAGCTTGCTGTAATGCTAGAGCTGCTCAAAGACTCTATGCAGAGCGATACCCCAATCGTCGGCATCTGGGTCGTGAAGTATTCCCCCGCACCCATAGAGCAATATCTGAAGGTAAGTAATTTTTACGCCTTTCTTGTTTGAAGCCATTCTTCTTTTAACTATCATTATTAACTTTTTTAAGGTCGCATACCTGGAAGGCGTGGCGGTGAGACAGGACGTCCTGCAACGGTAGATGTTGAAGTTGTGTTAGAGGAAGTGGAACTAGGTCCATCGACTTCAGTGAGAATGATGCAAAGACTGACGCGAATACCAAAAACTACAGTTCACAAAGCTTTAATAGACCATCGATTTCATCCCTACCACATTCAACGTGATCAGGCTCTACAAGAAAGAGAGGGTCAAGGGTTAGATTTATTTTAATTTACATAACCTTCACAGTTGGCAGATAGACAATCCTCACGAAATGAGAGGAGATCGTTCGCAGTACCGATACAAAATAAATTTATGGTGCGGTATTTTTAATTGTCAGATATTGGGACCTGTGGAACTGCCGCCAACGCTCAACTCCCACTCTTTTAGAAGATGTACCCTTAAACCTGCGGCGAAGACTATGTCTGCAAAATGACGGCTGCCCTGCTCACTACGGGCATAAAGTAAGAGCTCATTTAGACGAAACTTATCCTCGCCGATGGATTGGACGATACAGGCCAATCACGTGGCCCGCTCGATCGCCAGACCTGAATCCATTAGATTTTTTCTACTGGGCCTGTCTTAAGGACAAAATTTATTCAAAAACAATTCAAAACGAAGAGCATTTGCGGGAACAAATAAATGGAGCTGCTGCTGAGATAGCCCAATTCAGTTTAAGATCTCTAAAAGCGTCTTTTCTTAAAAGGTGCCGAACTTGTATTAGAGTAGAAGGTCGCCAATTTGAGCATATTTTATCAATAAATGAATACATTTTTCTTCAAACATGTATATTTTATTTCACGTGAACTCATCAGTGATCGGACTTAAGAATAAATTTGTGTGGTAGAATCTGGAAAAAACTGTGGTAGATTTCAAAAAAATGTGGTAAATCTCAGGTTTTGGATCAAACTTTGTACAAAAATTAAAAATATTCTGCAAGGTTTCACCTAAATTGCAAACATTTTAATTAGAATCTAAAAAAAATTAATTATAGTATAATAAAGTGCAAGATTGAAGTTGCTAAATATTGCGTTGAGTTTTGGCCATTTTTTTCCTTGACAGTGTAAAGCAGTTCCTCCCATATCAAGATATTTTTCGAACATATTTCGAAAGATTTCTGCAACCTTGCGGAGTGCTGCTAGCTTTCCTTTTTATCACATCACGATGTAGCAAACAAATGTGGCACGTTCCAGAAACCGCTACTTGGGATTTGCCGATTTTGAAAATTCTCAAGTAAAAGTAAAGAACGCTTTAGAAACTTTAGATGCACTGAAATTTGCTAAAACTTTCACTAAAATCTCCGTGTTTTTATCATTTTCCCTATTAATTCTTTTTATAAATCATATATTTTGGAATTTAACACAATAAGATGACGTTTCCTGTCGAAAAATTGAATATTGAGAAAATTTGCTATTTTACACTTTATTTTGTCATCACATTTTGCCTGTTGTTAGTGTTTAGTGTTGGACAATTTTTGCTCTTAAAATTAACTAAAACTACTCACAAACGCGAATATGTGGTAGATTTCAGACCTTGTGGTAG
>NW_023458556.1:101522400-101552730 GCF_013731165.1 Rhagoletis pomonella | reverse complement strand
TGATTTCTTTTGGGAAAATACGCAAGTAATAAGATTCTTGCCGAAAATTATTTCATTTTACGTGTAAAATACGTACAACCCCACTAATTAGCAAACGTTGCTAAAACGCATTTTTTCCTTGTGCTTGTGGGTAAAAACAAGCAAAACAGTGTCGAAAACAACCTTAAAAACCCCGGTAAGTTGCCATAAATCTCGTTGGAGTGGTTTTCCAACCATTTGGAGCTGGAGTGAAGCAAAGGGCGTCAAGTGGCACCATCGACTGGAGTACCACCAGCAGAACAAATTTTGAACGAGCGGCTGCATACTAAGTATCTGAAGTAGTAAGTAGATTTGTAATACTAATTGGGTTTATTTGTAGAAACGAAGCAGCTAACAAGTGTTGAGGCAGTTGCAAAAGCCAAAGCAGCAGCAACTACAACCATAAATTTGCCAGTGCTCCAGCAGCAGCAACTGCAACTCCGAATTTGCCAACGCTCCAGCAGCAGCAACTGCAACTCCAAATTTGTCAACGCTCCAGCAGCAACAAAAGCAACACCCAAACTCACAAGGGCCAATACCGCTGCCCAGTGTGCCGCAGCAACCACCGCCTGGCTTTTTGTCGCGAGATGCGCAGGATGGAACCGGCCGAGAGACTGCGTGCTGTCCTCGTGCACCGCCACTGCGCCAACTGCCTGTCGCCGCATCACACGGCGAAGAATTGCGCATCTCCCCGAAAATGCGAGCATTGCCGAGACCGGCACCATAGCCTTCTCCACCTGGGCGAGGCACCCCGAGATGAGGAAGATGTGCTACTGGGATTGGACGAGCCAGAGATCCGTCACCGATGGCCATCCCGACCGTACAACCTCCGGCCATTGGCCGAATCGAGCGACGACGGAGAGGTGCTGGAGATTGACGCCGACGAGGACGACCTCCAACCCGCAGCGAATGAAGTTTCCGCCATCAACGCGCCGCCGGAATTCAGACCTCCTCTGTCGGGTGTCCGGTCGGCTATACAGCGAGCCCCAGCAACGAGGTGGAAGCGTCGAGGCGCACACCGACGTCAACACCGACGCCACCGGCGACCCCAGCAACAACCCCACTGCCGTGGTGTGAGAGACGCCCGAGAGCGGATCACGGGAACGGCCCGTAGCGCTCCTAGGCTATCTGTCCTCACACCCACAGTAGCGCTTAAGGTGATAACCCGTGGCAGGACGCAAGTGGTGCGAGCTATCGTCAATCCAGGGCAACCCAAGTCGACCATATCGCTACAGCTGGCGCGCCGACTCCAGCTTTTACCCTGGGGCGACTCGGATGTGTGCAGGCTCACTCTCAAAGGGTGGCATGAAAGGCTGGATATTTGCGCCGACGGGCAACCAGGCCTATCTCGGGTAACCCCCCTGGCTGGACGCCAGGATCACCAACGAGTTCGACAATTTTCGGCCATTCCCACGACAGCCGGTTCTACGTACCGGAATGACTCGGGTTTTACCCGACCAAGGGCTGTTGTTTCGGCGATCTAACCCCGTTTAGGTCGGCGAAGTATCTCAGAAGTTGTCCGTCCATAGGGCTACATTCACTACGTATTCTCTTACTCAGGGCTGGCATCGAGTCAAACCCAGGGCCAGAAACCTACACCTGCTGTGTATGCCGGAGACGATTACACCACAACTCCACCTCAGTCAAGTGTAATGCCTGCGAGGGGTGGAGTCACCTCAGAGTCTGCTCGGGACTACGGACACATAGACAGTGGACCACGTCGTACGTGGCCCCCTGTTGCTCAAACAGAGCAGCCTCCACGGCTAACCACAGTCCGCCCGCGCAGCCTCACACACTCACACAGCAGCCTCACACAGTCACCACAACACAACAACATAATAACACCACAGACCGTACCACAGCCACTACAGACCACAAAACACACACAACCGCACCACCACCCACACGCCGCCGCCAACAACTCCTGGTTCCTCCTACAATCTGCACGGTATGTCAGACCAGGATATTCCGTAATGTGACATCAGTCAAGTGCAACACATGCCTTGGCTGGTGCCACTTTAGGGCATGCTCAGGTCTGCGTACCACGCGAGATTGGACTGGGAACTTCGAGGGCCCGTGTTGAGCTGCTCGGTCGCAGACCCCAATTGCGACGCCCCCCGACACCACCACAGGGCGGCAATCACCACAGCAGCACACACAGGCAACGGCGGCAAGAACATACACTTCACTTACACCCCACATCACGACACGTCTCCCGAACCACATGAAGCTCCTTCAATTTAACTGCAACGGGTTACAGAGCAAGATTGAGGAGATAACCGTCTTCATGTGTCGGCATGGTATATTGATAGCTGCGGTCCAAGAGACGAAGATGCACAGCAATTCAACTTTGTTGAATTGCGCCGGGTACAACGTGCACCGTCGAGATCGCGAACGAGATAATGGTGGTGGCTTAGCGTTCATCACGCACAACACCGTGCAGTATCGTCTTATCGAAGCAGACATCGACCGCAGGGATACCACCCTAGAATGTCAGGGCATCGCTATCCGGTCAGGCGATGTCGAGCTCGAAATATTTAACATATACATACCCCCTGTCACCTGCTGCCCGGCAGGATATCACCCTGATATAGGTGCGCTCCTCAGAGGTGAAAACCGTATGGTAGTAGGTGACTTTAATGCGCACCACGATCTTTGGCACTCAAGCCTGACAAACGATCGTAGGGGAACAGACTTGGCTGAGCAGATAGACGATTCGACATTCTGCACAATGAACGACGACGCACCCACCAGGATTATGGGTAACTGCAGTAGCTCGCCAGACATCACAATAGTCAGCGCTGGTCTGATAAACAGCATAACATGGCGACCTATGCTGACTCTAGCATCAGACCACCTACCCATAGTCATCTCGATAGATAAACCAACCGACTTTGCCTCCGCCAAACACCGGACCTATATCAACTTTTCTAAAGCTGATTGGAAAGGTTACGCGGAGTTTACCGAAAACACCTTCACAGCGCTCCCCACACCAACCGACGTCCATCTCGGTGAACGTAAGTTCCGCAGGGCTGTCACTGCTGCTGCAGCTCGCTTCATACCGGCAGGATGTATATCGGACCCACGTCCAAACTTCCCTGCCGAAGCGGCTGTTCTAGCCGATGAGCGTGATAGCCTTCGTCAGGCCGATCCCGGAGATCCCCGTATCAGGGATCTCAACGTTGAGATTCGGCAACTAGTAAACGTACATAAGCGGAAGAAGTGGGAGGAGCATCTGAAGACCTGTAATTTCACCTCTGGTGTGAGCAAGCTTTGGTCAAACGTGAGGTCATTGTCTAATCCGACGAAGCACGACGACAGAGTCGAAATTTCCTTCGGCGACCATGCCTCGTCGGACCCGGAGCGATGCGCGAGCTATTTTAGCCGGCAGTTCATACTGCATCCTCCGGTGGACAAAGCCAAGCGTCGAGTGACCAGAAGGCTGCACAAACTGCCAGCAACCTGTGCCCCCCTTGCTTTCACTTGCGGTGAAGTTCAGGTGGCCATCGGGAAGGCGAAAGCCTCCAAAGCTATGGGTCCCGACGGAATATGCATGCTGATGCTGAAAAATTTGGGTCCTGCGGGGGTAGCGTACCTAGCGGAGGTCCTCAACTTGTCAGTGGCCACTCTCATCATCCCAGACATCTGGAAGGTGGGGAGAGTGGTCCCACTGCTCAAACCGGGGAAACCTGCCAACAAAGGAGATTCCTATCGTCCGATAACACTCCTTTCCCCGGTAGCGAAGACACTCGAGGCCTTGTTACTCCCGTACTTCACAAACCACCTGACCCCAGCGAAGCATCAGCATGGTTTCCGTAAAGTGCACAGTACAACAACAGCACTTAACGCCATAAACACTCAGATAACTCGTGGCCTTAACCGAAACCGTCCCTGTGAGAGAACGATTCTAGTAGCGTTGGACTTGTCAAAGGCGTTTGACACCGTCCGCCATTCCACGCTACTAGAAGATATAGAGGCCTCCTCTCTCCCACAGAGGCTCAAACGGTGGTCGGCAAATTATCTGAGTGGTCGACATTCGTCGGTAATGTTTAGAGACAAAACGAGTAAGCAGCGAAAAATAAAACAGGGGGTTCCTCAGGGTGGTGTCCTTTCCCCGCTACTGTTTAACTTTTACATTTCAAAGCTCCCTCAACCACCAGAGGGAGTCTCGATTGTCTCTTATGCCGACGATTGCTCGATCATGGCGACTGGGAATGGAATTGATGACCTGTGTTCGAAAGTAAACGGGTATCTCTCCGAACTTTCTCGCTTCTTCACTGCAAAGTGTCTAGCCCTCTCCTGGACGAAGGAGGTCAGGCTACCGCTGGGGATTCACGTCGATGACACACCAATTCCGACGGTGAATAACCCCAAATTACTCGGAGTAACATTCGACAGCCTGCTCTCCTTCTCTGCGCACTCAACCGCTATTGTCAATAAAGTACAGAGCCGCAACAAGGTCCTCAAGTCGCTAGCCGGCAGTACTTGGGGCAAAGACAAAGAAACGTTGCTGGCAACATACAAGGCAATAGGCCGGCCGGTTTTGAACTACGCAGCGCCAGTGTGGTCGCCAGGGACTAGTAGGACGCAGTGGACGAAGCTACAGACTGTACAGAACACCGCACTCAGGACAGCGACAGGATGCCTCCTGATGTCGCCTGAACACCACCTGCACGGCGAGGCGCAAATGCTCCCTGTAAAGGAGCACAATATAATGCTCTGCAAGCAGTTCCTGATCGGGAGCCACAGAAGTGGCCACCCAAGCAGACAGCTGCTTGCAGAGGAGCCCTCGCCTAGGCACGTCAGGAGGCATCTATATGAACTGACGGACGAAGTCCAGAGGTTCATTAAGCAACCTCTGGACCCGACAGCGTACCGACAGGCCCTGAACGGCATTCACAGGGACTCAGTCTCGAGTTATGTATACTCTAGACCTGTGAATGCCGTTCTAGGCATACCACCCCCGGACATAGACGAGACGGAGCTTCATCTGCCTCGGGAGACACGCACAACACTTGCACAACTTCGCTCCGGCTACTGCAGCAGGTTGAACTCCTACCTGAGTAGGTTGAATGAGGATATGCCGAATGAGTGTCCGGCATGCGGAGAGACGCCACATGACTCGAAACATCTCTTCGCATACCCGGAAAACCCGACAACCCTAACGGCCTTGTCCCTGTGGGCAAACCCCACAGAAGCTGCACGCTTCCTAGGGTTGCCGTTAGTGGAACTTGACGACAACGACTGAGATACCAACCGTCCTGGGCGGGGTTTTTGTAGCCGCTACAACAACAACTACAACAACAATTTTCGGCTGGCCGACCCGGGCTTTTACAAATCTAGCGCCGTATCCCTAGTCCTAGGAGCCGAAATATACGCAATGATCCTGCGTCCGGGACTCATGCCAGCCACCCCCACTCGACCAACGGCACAGAACACAATGTTCGAGTGGATGATCTCGGGAGGCACATTTATTAGTGTACTACCAGAAGCAATTGGCCTGAAATCCAAAAATGAATTTTTTAATGAACCTATGAATTGTTAAAGAAAAAAAATTAACTTATGAATTGTAAATAGTAAAATGAAATAGAAAAAATGGATTGTAAATAATTTAGTTAAGTTTATTGCCGCGACACTGCAAGGCGGGCGGCATGTTTACGCTAGCCCCCTTCACCTTAAGTATATTTATTGATTAGAGAATTTCACTTGTAGATGTCGCTGTGATCTAAGCGGGAACAGTTACTCGTTACTCGAGTTCCTTTTTCTCGAGTCCTGTTACTCGCCTCGGATGTTGGGTTTCGCCTTCTGCGATCACCCAACACTCTGCCACTTTGGAAGAGAACTCCGAGCAAACAACAAGTAAGGTCCTCATCATCAATCTAATTTTATAAACTTCTATTACAGCATTTTTTTTATATACATATATCTATATGCAATAAAGTGGCCGTTAGGCACTTAGATATATATACATATAATAGTGAACAAAGTGAAGTGTTTCAATTAATTTGTTGAGCGAATTTTTTGCGGTTTGATTCAACCTCGAAGGACTTTAGGGATTCGGCACCTCCTCGTCCCTCGTTTGCGCGGAATTCAAGAGGAATTCCTGGCCCCCATTTCACCCCGTCCCGAACAGCTGTCCTTAAGATAGTCGAAACTTTGCAATCGCCTTTACCAGATATTGAACTCATAGAAATTCTGCAACATAACTTAAGACCACGCGTTCGTCAAGAGTTGCTATATGTTCCAATTAATTCGCAGGCGGAATTACGAAGACTTTCTCTCAAAGGCGAACGTTTAGCAAATGAAATTAATAAGCCTCAAAATCCTTTGCCGACTACTAAATTCACTCAGCAATCACGTCGTTACCTGAATGAAATAGACTGCTTAGACGATCCCCCCGAAAATAGCGACTATGAAGTCAGTGCATTGGCTAAACAATCAAAATCCAAACTAGTGTGTCAGAATTGCAGGACCGAGGGGCACCGCAGCTTCGACTGCCTTGAAGATCGAACCGTTTTCTGTTACGGTTGCGGCACTCCGGACGTTTAGCGCCCAAAATTCCAGCTTTGCAATTCGGGAAACGTGAAAGAGAGCGAGGTTCTTTTACAGATACCTCGCAACGACCCGAAAAAGAAGCTATAAAAAATTATTCCTACGTCCTGACCACAGTGAACGCATAAATAGTGTTCCGACTATCATACGACCTGACAGCCCTTTGGGGACATTAGTTATGAGCTTTGTTCATACAATCGTACCGTATGAAATTCGTTTGGAAAATTAGAATAAGATAAGATAAAATATTTTTAATGCTAATCCCAAACTAGACCCACGCAGAACCCGTTCCACTAGGCGACTAAAAGAGTTCTGGGAAAGAGTGAATAAAGCGCGCAAGGCAGTGAACGCTATTGTTTCAGCTATTGAGCATAAATCCTATGATTTGCGGCCGTATGCGAAAATTGAAGTTTTATGATCTGAGCATTTAGGTCTGTTAGACATTGGCGCTCATATTTCATGTTTAGGGTCGTCATTAGCCAGCGATATCATCAAGCAAACGAAGCTCTGTTCGCATACCACATCCCTCTGCACTGCAGATGGCAAACAGCAAGTCGTGTATGGAACCATTGATTTGGATATTAACTTTGAAGGAAAGCAAGAAAAACAAACACTTTTTTGTTATGAGGGACAGTCTAGCGCTGGCCCACATTCCCAAGGTGTGCAAAAGGGCCAGGGTCATCTTTATCCCGAAGGTAGGTAAGACAGATTACTCTCTTGCCAAGTCATTCAGGCCGATAAGACTCACATCCTTTATGTTAAAGGCAATGGAGAAAATTATTGAACATGTGATCAGGTTTAACACTCTGAAACTAACCCCTATGCATTCCAACCAGCACGCATACAAGGCGGGTAGATCCACGGACACTGCGCTGTATGCCTTAACGGAGGAAATACAAGGGGCCTTTGAGTCTGATGAGGTGATGCTCTGTGCCTTCCTCGATATCGAGGGGGCCTTTGATAACGGTTCCCATTCGGGAGTTGACAGAGCTCTTGAGAAACATAACGTTCAGCCAACCATGAGAGCGATGATGGTGTGCAAACGTCTGGCGGGCAAATCCTGGGGGTGCACTCCGAGGATCCTCAGATGGATGTACACCATGATAGTCAGACCTATAGTGACTTACGGTGCGGTGGCTTGGTATTCCAGGACTACTTTAGTAACGGTGAGGCAGACCCTATCTAAGCTTCAACGTCTGGCATGTGTTTGCATTACGGGAGCAATGCGCACATGCCCGACGGCAGCGCTGGAGGTAATGCTGGAACTCGAGCCACTGCACCTCTTAGTTGAACAGGCCGCAAAGCGAACCCTCCTTAACTTTGCTAGGGAGGGCTTCGGCAAAGGCAAGGTGTTATCATCTAGGAACAGGGACAAGCTAGGTACCCAGCTCCCCCTGGCTCTCTTGCCAAGTCATTCAGGCCGATAAGTCTCACATCCTTTATGTTAAAGGCAAGGGAGAAAATTATTGAACATGAGATCAGGTTTAACACTCTGAAACAAACCCCTCTGCATTCCAACCAGCACGCATACAGGGCGGGTAGATCCACAGACACTGCGCTGTATGCCTTAACGGAGGAAATACAAGGGGCATTTGAGTGTGATGAGGTGGTGCTCTGTGCCTTCCTCGATATCGAGGGGGCCTTTGATAATGCCTCCCATTCGGGAGTTGACAGAGCTCTTGAGAAACATAACGTTCAGCCAACCATCCGGCGTTGGATACCAAGGTTACTGCAGACCAGGATCGCCGATACTGAAGTCGGTAACAGCGTCGTTCAAATACAAACAACAAAAGGCTGCCCGCAAGGGGGAGTATTATCTCCTATACTGTGGAGCTTAGTTGTGGACGATCTCCTCACTAACGAGGGCGTTCGGTGCCTAGGGTATGCGGACGACATAGTGATCATCGCTAGAGGGAAGTTCGCTAGTACTCTCTGTCACATCGTCCAAAGAGGTCTTAACCTTGCAAATAGGTGGTGCGCAGACGTAGGCTTAAATATCAATCCCTCTAAGACAGCTATAGTCCCCTTCACCAAGAAACGAAACCTTCAATGAATGAGGAACCCAACCTTGGACGGGGTCGCAATCAATGTCGCCACAGAGGTTAAGTATCTGCGGCTTACCCTGGACTCCAAGCTTCTGTGGAAGGCCCATGATGATGCGGTCACCTCCAAGGCCACGAGAGCGATGATGGTGTGCAAACGTATGACGGGCAAATCCTGGGGGTGCACTCCGAGGATCCTCAGATGGATGTGCACCATGATAGTGAGACCTATAGTGACTTACGGTGCGGTGGCTTGGTATTCCAGGACTACTTTAGTAACGGTGAGGCAGACCCTCCCTAAGCTTCAACGTCTGGCATGTGTTTGCATTACGGGAGCAATGCGCAAATGCCCGAAGGCAGCGCTGGAGGTAATGCTGGAACTCGAGCCACTGCACCTCTTAGTTGAACAGGTCGTAAAACGAACCCTCCTTAACTTTGCTAGGGAGAGCTTCGTCAAAGGCAAGGTGTTATCATCTAGGAACAGGGACAAGCTAGGTACCCAGCTCCCCCTGGCTCTTTTCCCCAGGGACGATATCAACAGACAGGTGGCCTGGTGTGCCTCTATTATGGAAAGGCACATACAGGCGAGCACAATACAGTGGCATACTGACGGCTCCAAAACACCTGCGGGGATTGAAGCAGGCGTGTACGGCCCCAGGCTAAAGCTTTCGGTGCCCCTGGGAACCTTCCCAGGCATCTTTCAAGCGAAGGTCTATGCCATCAGTATGTGCGCAGAGATCAACATGAGTAAGAACTATAGGAATGAAAGGATACTTATACTAAGTGATAGTCAGGCGGCACTTATGGCTCTCTCATCATTCGAGATCAAGTCCTCCTTGGTTTTGGAGTGTGTCGAGAGGCTTAATGCTCTGGCGGAGGTTAATGATATCCAACTAATGTGGGTACCTGGGCACATGGGGGTTGCAGGAAATGAGGAGGCTGATTAGCCAGATTAGCCGCTTCCTCGACCCCGATAGGACCTGAGCCCTTTCTGGCAGTGCGACCCATAGTACCATAAAGGATATGCTCAGAAGGGACAATTGCAAACTGAGGAAACTGCATTGGCGTGACACCATGGGTCAACGTCAGGCGAAAAGCTTATTAGGAGGTTACAATCTGACAAGATACAGGCTACTCAGAATTTTCCAAAGGATAAACTGAGGGTTATTACAGGATTTTTGACTGGCCACTGTAGGCTAAGAGGGCACATGTACAAACTAGGTATCTGGTCCAGCGACCTGTGTCGCTTCTGCGATGCCGCCAGGGAAACTCTCCTGCACCTTCTTGTAGAGTGTGAAGCCGTTGCGCGCAGGAGGTATAGGAGCATAGGGCACGTCTGGCCAAGAGAGGAGCACATACACTCACTGTCCCCGGGGTCTATTATGAAGTTTTTAGACACTCTGTGGCTGGTTGAGGAGTTGTGATGAGCTAGGGGCACAATAGACCCACCGGTCCCAGTGCCTTACCCAACCAACTATCTATCTATCTATCTATCTATTCCTAGCATATTAAAAAAAGTCAATTTAGGAGTTGACTTCTGGGTTAAGTTCAAAATTGCGCCGCGTGTGATTTCCGAAATTTTCCTCGATGCAAGTCGTGATGCAAACTCGCTTCTCTTAAGTGATGAGCAACGGCAGTGACTAGAATTAGTCAAAAATAGATTTCCCTCCTTTGTAAAAGATGGTCTTGGTAAAACTTCATTAATGGAGTACGTTATAGAACTCCAGCCAAATGTCCGAAAATAACGAAACCAATATGGTGTCCAAGAATTAAAAAAATTACTGAATTTTTATGAAATTTGGTATTTTGAGGTTCTTAAGTTCGCGTATTTATTACCAATTTTAAACTAGTTTTAGAAAACTCAAAATTCAAATCCAATATGGCGTCCGAGATTTAAATAAATTGTTGAATTTTTTTGAAATTTGCTATTTAGAGGTTCGCATTCATGGCAACTCCGAAGGCTGGTATCGGAAGTTATCGTTACCGAATATTACGCCCTTCCTTACTGGACAAATCTGTTATTCTTCTGTATCCAATATGGCGCAGAAGAATTAAAAAAATTACTAAATTTTCATCACATTTGGTAATGCCCTTGGTATGCCTTTGCCAGTAGGGCATTTTTCTGAGGAAGCCTAAGAGGCTCGCAACAAAGACTTCAGATGGTATCGCGAGCATAACAATCGAAAAATGACCAGGAAGGAATGTAACGAAGATTTATTTCACATGTTAATTATAACATCTGATCCTGTTATATCCAGTATGAGACGACCCCAATCTTCGAAAAGCAGATGCCATTTCCGGAGAAGTTATCAGTCTTTTTCGTGAACCAACTCAAAGCGCATCAGTTTTTGTTGAAAGCGACAGAGAAGAGTGAAAAAATATTTCGTCATTTCTATTTTAATTTGTTGTCTGTAATATTAGTTAATACAGGGTGTTTGGTAGACGTTTGAACATACGTGAACTGGTGATAGTTGGGGCCATCTGCTACGTGTTCCGCCCAGAAATTTCAACTAGGCCCCCAAGGTTTTATATATTTTTTTAAATTTCTCATTTACATTCAAGCCTGAATAATGTTATGTAAAATGAGAACACTTTAGTTTTTGAAATCACCAATTTGGTATAAAGGGCGTGTGTGAATCGGTAACAAAGTTCTATGGGGAAAGCTGTTGAATAATATTTTTAATATGGTGAGACAGTTTTGCCAATCTGCTGTGTGAAATGAAATATTTTTTGACAGCAGTAAATTTTTGATAACCGCAGACTTATTTGGAATAAAATATTACAAATTGAAGTGAAATGAATATTTTAAGAAAGCATCTACCATCGTTGATTGCAATTCATCTATTTAAGCTTTTATTTAACGAAAAATTACACACATAAACAATCTTTGCGATTGTCAAAATTTTCTATGCATTTGTCAAAAATTTCACTAATTAATTCACCTCATAGTTGTCAAAAATTTGTTACCGATTCACACACGCTCAAAATAAAAAAAATCTTAAAAAATTGTTTGGGCTGAACATATAGCAGGCGGCTCCAACTATCTCCCATTTATAAATATAATTATTGTTATTGATTCATAATTTGATCATAAATTCATTTTAAATATGTTCGTTCAAATTAAATAAATAAGTTATTTTGCTTAACAAATATAGTGTGTTACTTAACTTAAAATTACAGTTGATTTGACAGATTTCTACTGAAAAAGTTTGAATGTAATACAGAACTCGAGATCAGTGAGCCTTAAAACGTAGTACGTTTACTTCTTGGGAAATTATCTTTATTTTTGGAGACATTGACAGCCCATTCGACAGCTGTCCAATCTCAAGGTTTTAATTTCACGTAAAATTCGTGACTAGCGTGTCTAAAACCCTTACCAGTAGCATTTAAAAAACATTTTCCTATTTTCAGAAAAACTAACAGCCAATTTGACAGCTGTCGACTCTCAACGCTTTAATTTGACGTAAAATTCGTGACCAGAATGTTTAAAATGTGGATTTTTATAAAAATTGGCTGTCCGTTTGACAGCTGTCGACTGTCAAACTTTTAATTTGACATAAAATTCGTGACTAGCGTGCCTAAAAACCTAAGTGGTATTTTCAAAAAAATTTTCTTATTTTTAGAGAACTTAGCAGTTGATTTGACAGTTGTCAATTGTCAAACTACAAATTTATCACGATTGAGAGAAATAGAGGCTGCGCCCATCACGGTAGCGCTATTCTTCTCTCAGTGAATTTGACAATCGTTGTTTGTATGACGTCACACTTGTGCAACTTGTTTACGTTTTCCTTGCAACATTTTTTCTTCTTCTTCCATTCTTGCTCACGTTTTGGCATTTCTCTCTCGCAATTGCACCAGTGTGACGTCACACAAAAGTTATTCTCAAAAATCCTCTCTGATGGGCGCAATCTTGTATTCTATCATTCTTGAAATTTTATGGCATATTCAGATTTAATAATAATAATAATACAACGATGACACATTTTTATTATAATCGTAACAGCCCTTCCGATTTTTCGCGTAAAACATACCTTCTCCGACCACTGTGCCCAGTTGAAAAATCAAGTTTTTGTTTACCTAGAATGATTTATTAATTGTGTCGGAAGACTTCGACACCCACATGTCCGTCCTTGCTGAAGTTGCTCAGCACTTGAGAAAGGCGGGTTTAACCATCAATGTCGAAAAAAGTAAGTTTTGCATTAGAGAGGTAAAGTACTTAGGGTATATCGTTGGTAATGGCACACAGGTTTCATCCGTTACGGACTAACCTGTTCCCGCGAAAGTCAAGCAGTTAAGCCGCTTCATGGGAATGGCTGGGTGGTACCGACGATTTCTGGATAGTTTCGCCTCAGTAACAGCTCCGCTTACTAATTTGCTGAAAAAGAGCAAGAGTTTTGCCTGGAATGAGGAAGCTCAAAATCATTCGAAACTTTAAAACAGAAGTTATGCTCTGCACCAGTTCTTGCCAGTCCGAATTACGATAAGCCGTTTATAATTCAGTGTGACGCCAGTAAACTTGGTGTTGGTGCTGTGCTGTCCCAAAATAACGATGAAGGAATCTAAGTGCCCATAGCCTATTTCTCTCAAAAGCTAAATAAAGCCTAAAGTACAGCGTTACTGAGACGGGCAAGAGTTCACCATCGTTACGGACCACGCCAGTTTACAATGGCTCATGCGCCAGCCCGATCTGTCAACCAGATTAGCCCGTTGGTCACTAAAATTACAAGCATATAGATTTACTATTGAACACCGGAAAGGGGGTATAGCGAAAACCTTGGAACGGTTAAGACTTAATTTACATTGGCTAAACATGAATGTTGATGTGAAAGATTACGTCACAAAATGTGATGTTTGTCGACAAAGCAAAGCCCCTATGTCCTCATTGTACACCATTCATCGACCTTTTCAGAAGATATATATTGACTTAATTGAATCGTATCCCAGATCAAAACAGGGAAACATTGGTATTTTGATTTTACTCGACCATTTGACTAAGTTTTCGTTACTAAAAGCAATACGCAACTTTAATACTCCAACAATTTGTAGTTACTTAAGAGATCAAGTTTTTAGCATTTTCGGCACGCCTGAAATCATTTTCAGTGATAACGGCAAACAATTTAAATCCCAACAATTTAGAAATCATCTTTCTGATCGCGGTATTAGCCATGTCTACACGGCTCTTTATAGCCCTCAAGCAAATGCCAGCGAGCGAGTGAACCAGTCAATCATATCAGGTATTAGGGCATATTTAAAAGGTGACCAAACTTATTGGGACCAAAGTTTGACTGATATTGCGGGAGCGCTTCGAAGTTCTTACCACCAAACAATTGGATGTTCCCCATACTTTGCGCTATTTGGCCAAGAAATGCTATCGCATGGCAAAGAATATGAACTTTTACGAAAGTTGGAAAAACTCGACCATAAGATTCTGGACAGGACTGACAGATTTAAAGTAATACGTCAATCGATCATAGAAAACATTAAAGCTCCTTTCGAGAGTTCTGCTAAGCGGTACAATTTACGAAGTTCTGCCAAGACTTTCAGTATAGGCGACACTGTATTTAGGCGGAATTTTGTTCAAAACAATGCAACCAAGAAATTCTGTGCAAAATTGGCCCCGAAGTTTATAAAAGCTCGAGTTACAGAAGTGAAGGGAAACCGCATGTATGAGTTGGAAGACGAAGATAGTAGAAAGCGAGGTGCTTATCACAGGAAGGATATACAAGACGCAAAATGTTGAGTATACACCGCACCATCACTTTAGGTGGGGGGTGTGTACCGTGGGTACATACATGATACATTTCTTTTTGTTTCTGTTCACAACATAGATTTTTTTACTAACGCAACCGAATCCGCTTTTCTACTTCCGCTTTAATTTTTCTTTACTTCCTGAAACTTGAGCACCCTGTGTTGCTGATTACAATACAATACCACAATAATAAGACGTCGATAAATCCTCTAGCTAGCGGGCTTAAGATCAACCCTCTTTCGAACTATTCGTTCTTTTCCTTTTCAGTCTCGGAGCAGTCAAGTAGTCACCATTTTAATAAGTGTCCAAGTAACCAAAAATCAAAGTATAATTAAACGTGTTAAGTGAGTGCCGGCTAACTTTACGTCGAGACCTTTCGAATACGAAGTGTCTTATTTTCTCCTAACAACGGTAAGAATTTTAAACGTTTTTTTTGATAATTATGATGTTAGAGAACCGACCCGTAGAAAAAATAGTGAAAGCCCTAACCTTAGGTCCTTATTCCAAATATTACGAACGCCTAAAAAAAAAAGTATAAGGAGTCTACTGACTGTACCAAGGCCCTAATTACCGGATTAATAACCGGAAAAAATCCGAGAAACCTCAACCCACACTACTTGCAACAACGGCGACAATCAACAGTTGCACCATACTACTAATCGTTAAATCTACTAAGTATATTGCCAGAAAGCCTTTATATGTGCTTGTATAGATGTATGTGCATACGTACGGTGACCATCCGTCCTGTATTATACGGGACAGTCCTCTTTTTTGACCCTTTGTCCTGGTAATTTATTTATTTTATACGGGACGTCAAATGTTCTGTATTTCTTTTAATGTCCTGTATTTGTCCCGTATTCGGTGTTCGGTATTTCGACGCCTTCAAAACTCATTAAAATGGCATGCCTATGAACGAGTTCTAAGAGATGTTTGGTACATATATGATACTAATTTTCTCCATAAACAGTTATTATTTCCTAATCTGAATGCCTGTGATTCGAATCGAGGAATACATACAGGGACTAAAATAGAAATTAGGGCTGGACATTTTAGTAAGTTTTGACTATTTTTCCTTAGTTATTGTTTATTTTATGAAAGTAAAGCTCATTACCTAACAAAAACCATATAATACCAAATTTTTAACTTTGTGCAAAAAACTATAAAAATTAATTCTGCAAGGTTTCACCAAAATTTCAAACTTTTTAATTAGGATCTTTAGAAAAAAATTTGGTTTGCAGTTTTGTAACTCATTAAAATTGAGTATTATAAAGTGCGAGTGGAAAGGGCTGCTGATTTGCTTCTCTTTTAAAAAAATGGTCGAACTTACTTACTTTGTATGAAAAAAATGCGTAACCGTCAACAAAAAAAAAATTGGCAAAAATTATTGGTAAGCCTTAGCAACTTAAAATTGCACTTTATTATACTAAAATTTAATGATTTTTTTTTTTCATTGAAGGAGGCTTTAAGATCTGTAAGCTGTTGTGGAACAAATTTGCAAAATTATTTTTTGTCCCGTATTCGGCTCTCATAAATATGGTCACCGTATGCATACGTACAAGTAATTATACATATATTCGTAGACATGCTAGCTACGAGCTTAGATAATATGTACAAGCAGGCAAATAACTAGCAACTCGACCAAAGTTGTTTTCGTTTTCTAAATTTCCATTTTTATGTAAAATTAAGCCAAATAGTTCAGGCCAGCAATCCGCGATCTTCAACCATTCCAAATGAATATTAGGCTAGAGAATAAGAAAGAACATAAGAAGACATGGGAATAAAATGCAATAAGAAAAAAATAGTATATTATTATACCTACCAATTAATACTTACCATATCACATACTTACCTAGAATTATTTCCATGACTCGGAGTCATCTTAAGGAATTCCTGATCCTAATTTAGTTTTTTTTTTATAATTTCAATAATACTTACTTACATCATTATTGTAACCGCGAGATTAGCATGGTTATATACATAACTACCACGTGGTGAGCCCATAGAAAAAGCTTAACCTATTTCAACAACATTAGTAGCCACACAGTTTTATTTGCTCATACTCTCATCTAAGCAAGTGGATTAATAATTATTAATAACTTTAAAGTCAATTATGTCGTTTGACTTTTATTTTATTTATATATTGTTTTTGACATTATTTTTTTGTTTTTGCAAACTCTTTTAGAGAGCGCAATTTCTATTCCCTTTAAGGTAACCTTCGCGATGAGGATACAGTTGCGGTCATAGAAAAAAAGAGCTTCCATAAATCTCGTAAAATCAAGTTCCTAAATTTAATTTAATTTTTTTTGCTTTTCTTAACATCAACATACTTACGTATAAGAGAAAATAATAAAAAATTACAGCTCTTCGGAATACGTACAAGTACCAGCAAAGCAGGAAGGCCTTCTACGCTTCGATACCGACCGAAAGTGTAAGTGAAGTTTGCTATTTTTTTCTTTTCTTATGTGCCATCGCTTGTTCATTAAATTTTAAGTTGAGAATAAGTGCATATGTATATATATGTATGTACAAATGTATTTCCGTAGGTGCGTGAACAACTAGGTAAAATTTACTGAGATCTCTTAGTTGGTATGGTCTGTACGCACATACGTAGATATATACATACATATTTACATAAATATAAATAGTAAGTGGAACTTTGTCTTTGCTTTGTAGTTTTTCGTACCTATCGACATTTTGCATACATATTTAAGAGAACAAAACTCTGCTATTCTTTTTGTAGTGCAATCGCTTTTTTTCTCTTAGCATTCATTTAATTTGATTTCATTAATAAGAGCAAACTAGGGTCAATGACCACATAAGCTATGATTGTTGAGGTAGGTTAGGGAGAATCAGCTGCTTTACACACAAAAATAATATTGGTAGGAATAGGATTTAAGAATTAATATTGTAAAAGTAATTTTAAAGTTTTTTTATGCATTAAATTACCTATTTAGTGTAAGATGAGTTGAATTTTTGTACAATAAAATATCATGGACATGTTGAAAAAATAAGCTGGTCTGATTTCTTAACATAGTGTGGTGGTCCAATGGGACTTTAACAACACCAATAAAGTCATGGTAGGGTGGGTGCAGAGCAGCCGCAAATATGCACAAGGCGCTGCTGAAGGCGTGGAGATTAGGACAACGAGAAGTATGTAGGTGCATCGATGGATTAGGATAATCAATATTTTGTTAGTGTCACCCGATTTACATGATTCAAGTACTTGAAAGCAATTCTTGCTCATTCTCTTTTGTGTTTTCTATTTGCTTTTACACGTTTCAATTCTGTTGAATTCAAGTTTTTGGTTCCTTAAATGGGAAGCAACGAAAATGCCAAAAGCAAAGCAAGAAAGTTGAAAGGACTTGACGGTACAGACGCATGTGTACTCGTCCCTTTTCTTCTCACCCCCTCTCTTCCACATGCGAGCAGAATTGAATTCAATACTTGAACTGTGTAAAAGCAGTCTGTGCAAAACCCAAACTTATCTTTGTTAGGGCTATAGACTAGAAAGAATGGTGCTTGGTCAGCAAATATGTGTTATATGTTATGTTTATAGAAACTTGGATACACGAGAGAAATGTATACAATTCGCCGAGGAACAGGGCCTTTTAGACACCGATGCTGGTGTCGAACGAGGGAAATAATACCGTCGGCATTTTTCGATGCCGCAAAGGGGTCTGCCGTGTCAGGGCAGTCATTACTAGGGCCACTGGTACCTGGTTCGAAAATGCGAAGATATCACTTGCATACATTTTCTACTTAATGTACGCTTCGAACTGGCCGCAGATTCTCGTCAGGAAGGAGAATTTTATCGCGGATCCATTTTGTCTAGCACTACCACCTGCGTCGGGTACAAATATTGCCGTGAGGCAGTTGTTTTGTAACAAATTGATCTGCAGGAAGTTTTAGGCAAAATTGGGGGCCCCGGTAAAATTTGTCCAAATTGACGAGAGCATGTTTGAAAGGCGAAAATATAATAAAGGCAACTTCTACTAAATAATTTTTTATTTCAGGAAGACGAGTGGAAGGGTTTTGGGTCCTAGGAATCTTGGAGGACGGCAGGGGCGCTTCGAGTTGAAGTGTGCCCTGAAAACGTTCGGTCCGCTGAGGTGCTCATACCTCTGATTAAAAAGCATGTACATACTCGAAGGCACTATTATTTGTACCGATTATTGGAAGGCGTATGATTGTCTAGCTGATCACGGCAATGAGCGCCGGAAAGTCAATGATAGCGTTCCCCAGAGTCCATTTATAGCAGAAGACCGTATACACACCCAAAGGATTGAATCGCGTGATTGAATGGCGTGTTTCAAAACGGTTTTTTATAAAAGATGATCATAATAACGGGCGTACGCAGGTACGGGCCAGGGGGCATAAAAAGGCGAAGTCGCCTGTTAAAACTTGTATGCAATTATGGTTATTACCACATTTTTATTTTAACTCTTCAGTTGCTTATTATAATAAACTTCATACAATTTCAATTCTTTTGTAGGTTTCGGTTCAACTCAGTTGTTACAATAATAATAAAAAAATTTAATAAGTGTACATTTTGTAATAACTATATTTGAACATTTCTAATAAAATAATATGACAAATAAACTAATATGATTGTCGAATATTTGTGGCGGAAAAAATCGCCCGAAATCATGAAGATCCATTCATAAAACTGCTTGGAGCGGTGAAATATACTTATAAACCGAAAAAATTTGCTTATTTTTTCCGGCGGTGTTGTTTTTTATTATTAACCATATTTCAAAAGTGAAAAATCGCGTGATTTTTTATTGAATCTAATGTAACGCTGAACAGGGAAACTATAAAGGCTCATTCCATCTCAAATCACCCAGGCCGGGGAAAGTGAATTTAAGTTTGCGATAAAACTCACAGGGATTGTTCCTTGGACAATTTAAGGAGACACGTATTTTTTCTTTTTGCTCAGAAATGCGAATTTTTCGAATAATGAATTTTTTTTCTTTTTGAGTACAAACGCTTATTTTTTCCTCTCTTATTAGCAACTTTTGATGAAATCGTTTATAACTGCCGCAAAAAAGCAAGGATTTTAACGATTTTTTTTTTTAAATTGCAGATATTGATCTACTGAATCGATCTTGTGAACTAAACATCAGTAATTGTGTATTAATAATTAATTATTGTTTATAAACCGAGGAACTAAATCAAAGGGAGCGCATATCTTAAAATCCAAACTTAAAATCGTCGGAATTTTATTGTAGTTTTTTTAGGGACCCGGGATACTTCTGGTGTGTTTTTTAGTAAACTCTCGTAAAGGAATTCAATAATTTTATTTACTGATTGGGAGAAATATAAATTGCCAAAAAATATAACTGTTCTCTCATGATCCAATCTGCTTTCACAAGCACATATTTTTCCCACCTTGGAAATTTTAACAGACATTGATTCCTGTTGTTGTTCATTGAGTTCAATTTGCGGAGTAACAATACGGGCTCCGTCATGTGTGTCATGGTAGCTTACAGATCCGTCTGCTCTCGTCATTGATCTTTTAAATTGAATTACCATACCACAACCATACCATAGAGTGCAATGGGGTATAGTCGTAGAGTGCTATGGGGTATAGTCGTTGCGCTGGGTATGCAGTTACAGTTGCATGGCTATACTCAATCCCGACTCTTGCGTCCTCGTTCGCGCACTCTGGGCAACGTGAGCAACCCATGTTCGAGATGCGGTAACCAATCCGAGTGGAGCCTTGGGTCACGGCAGAAAGAGAGGGAGCTTTGGTGGGGCCACTCTGACTTATTCGGTTTAAGGGCTCACTGAAGTCTGCAGCGTCTGTTCACCACTAGGTGCGGCTGCAAGAGGGTGTCTGCTTGGAGCAAGCGGCTCGCTATATAAACGTGTATTTGGTTGCGAAACCACGCCCGTCCCAGCAATGGGTTGTGCGCTGGGCTTGGGACCCGCCACGTAAAAACCCCTTCCAGTGAAGAAGCAAGGCAAAGCCTCGGATGAGATCCCCCCTTATGATGACGACCACGGCAAACGTTTAAAGGACTACGATTTGAGGGCATGCACCTGAAATGTCCGGACCCTTAATGGGGAAGGTGCCTCTGCCCGGCTGGTTGATGTCCTCGTAAGGACAAAAGCTGACATCACCGCCATCCAAGAAATGCGTTGGACGGGGCAAGGCAAGCAATGTCTGGGGCCTTGCGACGTCTACTACAGCTGCCATGCAAAGGAGCGCAAATTCGGAGTTGGATTTGTGGTGGAAGAGAGACTCCATCGTCGTACTGTCGTTCACCCCGGTGGACGAGCGTCTACCCACAACCCGCATCAAAGCGAGATTCTTCAACATCTCGCTCATCTGCGCCCATGCCCCGACGGAAGAAAAGGATGAGGTATCCAAGGATCTCTTCTACGAGTGCTTGGAGCGCACGTACGAGCGCTGCCCCCGTCGTGATATCGAAATCGTGCTTGGCGACTTCAATGCCAGGGTGGGCAAGGAAGGATTCTTTGGAACCGCCGTCGGAAAATTCAGCCTCCACGACGAAACGTCAGACAACGGATTGAGGCTAGTATGCAGTACTAGGTTCAAGCATAAAAAGATCCATCGAGCTACGTGGCTGTCTCCGGATCGAAAAACGAGAAACCAAATGGATCACGTTGTGATAGACGGAAGGTACGCTTCCGGTGTTTTAGACGTACGCACACTCCGAGGCCCAAACATCGACTCGGACCACTATCTTGTTACAGCCAAGATACGCACCCGCCTCTGTGCAGCAAAAAATGTGCGCCCAAATATGCAAGGAAAGCTTAACGTCGAAAAGCTGCAATCACAACAGACAGCCAGCGCTTTCGCTACTCGACTCTCACACCTGCTCTCAGAGAGCACTCTTCAACAAACCGACATATGCGAGTAGTGGAACCACATTTCCCGCTCATTGCATTGCCACTTTAATGCGGGGTAGAAGCTGGAGCAACTTTTTGAGAAACTTTACCTAACTGCACTGCCTCTCTTGCCTACAAACAAAGTTGTTCTGGTGGCAGAAACGTTCCAGTTATGTTTATATTTAACGTACTTTATGCTTTGCCGTACGCATATGTTTACATATCAAATTTAATGAGTACCTCGTACTAACGCCTTTTTTTGGTTTCACCGCACACCTAATTGCCACATCACAGCATCGGTTGCAACAATCAGCTAACCAAGCTTTACCAAACCACATTCACCACTAAAGCGTCCACAACACTTATGAGTTAACTAGTACTTGCCATTGGATCAAATATTCAGCCATTAGAAAGGTACGTGGTTGAATTTCAGTGCGCTTTTTTTTATAAAAAGTAGCAAATCAAAAATAAGAAAAAACCGCGCGTGAAGCTGTGAAACACAAAAAGAAAAGTAAATTCAGTGCACTTGAGAGTTTTTATAAAAAGGAGAAGTCATTGCATTTTCATTATACACTTATATGAATACGAGCGGGAAGTACGTCCATTTTAAATCACTCACAGTGTTGTTAGTGTAAAATTGAGTTTGTCGACTTTATGCACACACTAATATAATTTCATATAAATTCATAATTATATTCCAGTATATTCCACGTTCATTCGTGGTGCTGACGAATTTTCCGAGATTTTTCATTAATTTGGACTTCCTACAAATATCACTCAGTTTCATTACTGCAATCGATTTCTGTTGCGGTTTTTAAAGCACAATCAAACACTGGCTTCCCTTTTTCTTTCACTTCCTTAAGATTCACTTGCTCGTATTAAATGCACAACGCACCTCTGTTTTTAACCGCCAATTAAACATGAAATATCGTGGCTGCCGAAAATTAAATAATAAATAAATGTTCATACGCTTATACACTGTTTTTACATTTCATAGAAAAGTTAGGTGGCAAGTGATTTCTTCTATATATGTAATTTGCGCGGTCACTGTCACACAACCACATATTCATATTTTAATTTTTATCTTACTTTGCACGTACATATTTACACAAATCCATAGAGCGTTTTTCAAACGAAAGTCAAAACATACATACATTTTTACACACTACAATCCTTTGGCTGAAAATAAATAAAGTAGTTTTGATATACTTACGTTGAAACCAAAAAATAATATCTTATTATTGGGATAGTGGTAATATTTGTTGGCGTGGTAAAAGATTTAAAAATACAAATAGTTTTTGAACATTAAATTTCATCAGACATACATTAAATCTGCGACCAGATTTCTATCTGTGTGTTTTCCGTGGTAATAATTCTCCAACCCAACAAATCCGCGGTCAGATATTTATCAGTATTACCACGAACTATACAACTATTTATCTCAAATTTACCGGGCTTTAACATCCAACAAGTAATTTTTGGCAAAAAAAAAACCGACTTCAACTCCCATATAAAATATATATATATATATATATATATATATATATCTCATGATCCACTGATCGGATCTCAACCAGATTAGTATGGGACCACCTCTGAGACACTACCTTTCCGATGCAAATTATTGAAATCGGTTGACGTGGTCCAAAGTTATGCGGTATCATACATAAAAAAAAATAAAAAAAAAAAATTACGACGAACTGATAACCTCCTCCTTTTTTGGAAGTCGGTTAAAAATGGAAAGTTTCATTCGATTGGCATATGCCATAACCGAACTTGAGAGTGACTACATGTGGCAGAAAACAAAATCAGCCCATTAAGCTGTAACGAAGCGTTTGTAGTTTCGAGGCTCCGGTAAATCGTACTTTGTTGGATTATTCTCTTACTTACTATCAAACATATAACAAAATAACAATTGGAAATATTCGGTAGCGTCACTTGCAGTGGCTGGGTAGCGGTTTCTTGTTCCGTTACTAGCCCATTAGGCTGTAGTGGCGAGGCTTTAGTACTGGTGAGCAGAGCTCTGCTTACGTCGCTGAGTGGCGTGCTGCTAACGTCTACAAGTGGTGCTCTGGCCGCGTCGATATGTAGCGCTCTGGCAATGTTGCGCTCTGGTCGTGCCGGTGAGTGGCGCTCTAAAAACGACGGTGAGTAGCGCTCTGGCGACGCCGGTATGTGGCGCTCTTGCAATCTCGGAGAGTAGCGCCCTGACGTCGATGGCCAGTGGCGCTCTTAGTCGCGCTGATGAGTGATGCTCAGCTAACGTCGTTGAGAAACACTCGGGTCGCGCCGATGAGTAGCGCTCTTCTGACGCCGGAGAGTAGCACTCTAGTCGTGTCGGTATGTGGCGCTCTGATGACGCCGGAGAGTAGCGCTCTTGAGGGCGCTGCTGACGTCGCTCTACTGACGGCGGTGAATAGCGCTATTGTTGGCGCAGTTGACGGTGCTCTGTTGACGTCGTGTAGCGCTCTGGTTGACGTAGCAGACGTTGCTTTGTTGACGGCGAACGAGCGGGTGTCGACCGTGCGCGGTTCACGGTAAGCTATGGCGAGTGGTGGATCAAAGCCGATTTTAAGCTCGGAAGAGTGAGGTTCCGTCCGTATCCCCCCTCGCTCAGATCTATGGCTTTCTACTTCCGAATGGTGGGTGTCTTGTGGTGGTTCGAGCCGACGCACAAGCAATCGCTCCAGTCAGTTGTAGTCGTTCGACCACGACCACAGCTCCGTGCTACTGTGCGGCGTATGCCCGTGTGTCCGGCGCTGGGCACATCATGATTCTCCTGTAGCACCCGCTGGCGAAGAAGGGTTGGTACACATAACTTCCAGGGAACTACTTATTCGTCCTGGCTTCGACACAGGATATGGCAGTAGACTTGTCCGTCCTTCACCCTATAGTCCGCATATTTCCCCGGCTTGATGCGCACTTCCTCCACGCGTTTATGCGTTTATTTGTACTCGTCGACGCTTCCACTGGGGTCTTCATGGTCGACCCTGTTAATCCTCACGCTCCTGGGTCTGCCCCTCATTCGGTGTTTTCTCTTAGCCACCCTCGCCGGGGTGTTACTTGTTATTCCTGGTGGGACACTATCCTCCATGGTTTGTGAGATGGTGCGCGATGTCGACGCCTGCTGTGCTGTCGGTTCGGTCAGTACGATGTGTTGGCCACTGCAGGATACTGTAGCTCCCATACTCCTCAACGTGTCCAGGCTTGGCATGATATATAACATTGTATGGTGCGCCGGTTGTCCGAGCCGAACCACGGTCCTCATGGCCTCGAAAATCTTGCAGCTGGTGCCCTCAGCTAGGTGTATCTCCAGGGCTACCGTTATCATTTCTCCGCCCTTTGCGTCGCCATGTATTCCGCTAAGCTGGTTGATATGAAGCTCTTCGAGGCGCCGGTATCGGTGACGGCCTCGACTG
Source organism: Rhagoletis pomonella (assembly GCF_013731165.1). NCBI lineage: Eukaryota > Metazoa > Arthropoda > Insecta > Diptera > Tephritidae > Rhagoletis > Rhagoletis pomonella. The sequence goes on along the minus strand of NW_023458556.1, from coordinate 101,528,095 downwards.
GCTCTCCACCCAAGTGGACTAGGGCGTACAGCCTATAGCGTTCCTGACGCATGGTTATTGGCGTTTTGGCGCTGAGTTCGGTGGGTTTACCGCGCCTTGTTCCTGGTGCAGCCCTGTCGCGGTTTTCCTGACGCTGGCGACAGTATTCAATTGTACGGACATCTGCTCGACCGCACTGTCGTTCTTGCCCACATCTCCTGCATACGTTGTTCAGGTCGATGCTCGTGGTCTGGGTAGACCACGACGCTGTGTGTCCGTCGCTAAGTGGTGTGGTGTAACTGGAGGGTGTTGTGTCGTCCGCACCGGTGGGGTGCGATGAGCTGATTCGCATAGTTGCATAGTGGTCCTCATCGGGTTGTCGCCGGTGACATGCCTCGCCACCTCTCGTCATGGTGTCTCCGTCGTCCGCCTGTGACCTTCGTGGATACCCTCGTATTCTTCCGTGAGCGTGAGTAGTTCTGATATCGTGGTAAAATCCCGCCGCCGAATGAATAACAGGTAGTCAGGGTGGCTGTTGCGAAAAATCCTTTCCAAACGCTGCTCGCTGCTATACCCGGCGTGTCGTATCAGGTTTTCTATCGCGATCGCATAATCCCTATATTTCTCTGGCAGAAAGAAACGTAGGTAGTCACGCTTGAAGGTTATCCAATTTCCCCAGTGTTCGTTGTTGTTGCGATAACAGTGAAGAGCGGTGCCGCACAGTAACTCGGGCATGGTTTTTGGCAGGAGGTCTACATTCAAGGCATACACCTCGGCCAGCTCCGCCAATCGCTCTACAATATCTAGCGGGTCTCGTCCACCGTCATATTTTACTGACCACTTTCTTACCTGGTCGATGATAGGTGCAAACGTGTGGGTCGGTGCCTGGTTTTCAGGGTTGGCTGTGCCTGCGTTCGGCCCAACGGTTGTTGGCGGCGGTTTCTGGTACGTTGGTGGCTGGTGCTGGTGTGATAATAGCTGGCGCTGGTGTAGCGGTACCGCTAACTGGCTCTGCGGCGGGTTTTCCACAAAATTAGTCGTGCTTCCCCCACGTTCTTCCGGTGGTGCTGGTGTCTTCTGTTCATCCTCGTCTTCCGAGGCCTGGAATTCGGCGTGGATTTCCGGGCCGGCGTGCGCCAGAGCCAATATGCGTTTGCGTATTTCTCGGGCGGTACCCGCGCATTCGATCCCCAAATCCTGTGCAATGGACACTAGTTGCTCCTTGGGTATATCATCCAGCCACTCTGTGTTGACTAGCTCCGCCATTTTATTCGCCTTGCTTTTTTTCCACAAAATTTTCCTTTGCACGTGTACGATTTGCCACGGGTCCCAGCTCGGGTGCCAATTGTAACGAAGCGTTTGGGTTGCCCCGATGCTTCTTCTACAATGCTGGGTATACTCGCCGTGTCCAGGGTTGGTTACAATAAATTTGTAGTTTCGGGGCTCCGGTAAATCGTACTCTATTAGATTATTCTCTTACTTACTATCAAACATATAACAAAATAACAATTGGAAATATTCGGTAGCGTCACTTGCAGTGGCTGGGTAACGGCTTCTTGTTCCGTTACTAGCCCGTTAGCCTGTAGTGGCGTGGCTTTAGTACTGGTAGGCAGCGCTCTGCTGACGCCGCTGATTGGCGCGCTGCTAACGTCTACAAGTGGTGCTCTGGCCGCGTCGATATGTAGCGCTCTTGCAATGTAGGGGAGTTGCGCTCTGGTGACACCGGTATGTGGCGCTCTACCAATCTCGGAGAGTAGCGCCCTGACGTCGATGGCCAGCTAACGTCGTTGAGAAACAGTCGGGTCGCGCCGATGAGTAGTGCTCTGGTGACGCCGGAGAGTAGCAGTGTCGGTTTGTGACGCTCTGATGACCCCGGAGATTAGCGCTCGGGTCGCGTCGGTGAATATCGCTCTGATGACGCCGGGAAGTAGCGCTCTTGGAGGCGCTGCTGATGTCGCTCTACTGACGGCGGTGAGTAGCGCTCTTGTTGGCGCAGTTGACGCTTGCAGCTGAAGTTGCTTTGTTGACGGCGAACGAGCGGGTGTCGTCCGTGCGCGGCTCACGGCAGGCTGTGGCGTGTGGTGGATCAAAGCCGATTTCAAGCTCGGAAGATTGAGGTTCAGTTCATATCGCCCCCTCGCTCAGATCTATGGCTTTCTACTTCCGAATGGTGGATGTCTTGTGGTGGTTCGAGCCGACGAACAAGAAATCGCTCCAGTCGGTTGTAGCCGTTCGACGGCGACCACAGCTCCGTGCTGACTGAATGTCGAGTGGCTGTGTTCTATATTTAATAGGCGGTCTGCTGGATGTTGCGTGCTCGCGCAGCTACATGTTGCCGTGTGATGTTGCGCTGTCACAGCAACGAAGAGCCTGTCGGGTGTTGCTATGACTGGTGTTGCTGTGACTTGTTGCGTGGCTGGCTGCTTTGGCTTGCGTTGCTGTGATTTATTGTGTGGCTGGCTGCTTCAGTGGCGGGTATTTGTGTGGGCCAAATTCTTTAGGGATATTTGGTCCTCACAAAGCCCTCATAAACACCGATCTGACAAGAGAGGATAGACTATCTGTAAACGCCAAAAATAAGAGTAGTTTTGGCTGCTATATGAAGTGCATGGCTGCAATAACATCTGATTTTGAAAAGTTAGCGAAAATTGAGAAAAAAACAAAGATGTATATGTTCCCTGTGACACAGATACCTTCAAGGGGTATTATCTTTCGTTATTCATTCTCAATAAGCGCCGTACCCCTGTTGAGAAACTATTCCATCTCAACCAGAAAACTCAAGGGGAAGCTAAAGAAATCGTGCGAAGGTGTCCTTTGACTAACGAACTCTTTCCAACAGCCTGGAAAAATGTAAGCGACCGATACGAGAATAAACGTGTTCTGCTCAATACGCAATTAAAAATTTTATTCAGCTTAAACGCAGTTGAGAGCGAATGGGGTAGCTCTATTACGAAACTGTAGCGGGATATAAATAATTACATCTCGTCGCTTCATTGTCATCGGATTAAAATTTCTAATTGGGATGCAATTATAAGGTATTTATGCTCTACGAAACTGCCATAACTGAAAGACTGAACCGCAGAATTAACCTGCCATCAAAACGCTTGCATGCCCAAGTCTCGTGTATCAAAAAATTCAATATCTGCGCAGGTAAAGGAAGCGTGCGGCGTTCAATTGCGGTCGCCCACAGACCCATTAATAAACATAAATGTTGTTGTTTTAACAAAATTAACTGGGGATCTGCCGACTTGCCAAGTAAGCGCAATGACTCGGCAAGGATTCTTTGACTCAGTCTTGGCGGGCAAAAGGTTCTTCATTAATGAACCTGTGGATCTCGTACTCGGAGGAGACATATATCCTCAGATCATTTTAAGCGGCATAGAAAAGAACGTATGAAATACTCTTCTCGCCTCTACTCTACTCGAAACCGTATTTGGTTGGATTTATGTCGGTTGTGCGGAAGCATCGAATCTAACTAACAATATCTTATCATTTCACAATGAAGTCAACCAGGAAAATGAGTTAACTGCTTTCTGGGAGTTGGAAGATATTCCTAAGAAAAAAAGTCTGAATGACGACGAATTGCGAAGAACTGTTCAAGGCCACAACCGAGAGGAATGTAGAAGGGAAATACATCATGTCTTTACCCTTCAAAAAGTACTCCCCGAACAACTTTTCGTTAGGACCATCGCTGAAAGGCGCCTGCTCTCAGTTCTAGCGGAACGAGACGCGCCTAGCGAAAAAACGTGTCCTGAAAACGGAATACATTCGGGTTTTGGGGGAATATGAGACATTAGGACATATGACTAAAATATCTGATAACGTGCCAGCAGACTCAACTGACTGTTATTTCTTACCTCATCACGCTGTTTAGGAAGGAAGAAAGCTGCAGTACAAAGTTCAGAGTCGTATTCAACGCCTCATGCCCTACCGCCAATGGCACGAGCTTAAATGACGTCCTCCATCCTAGTCCAGTTCTTCAGGCCGATTTAACCTCCTGATCCTGATCCTCCGTTAGAGACTTTAAATATGTATTCAACAGGGATATCGAAAAGATATATCGGAAAATTCTGGTAAATAATAAACAAACAAAATACCAACGAATAGTATATCGTACCAGTCCACAGGAGCCAGTCAGTTTATACGAACTTAAAACGGTGACCTTTGGCATAAACTGTGCTCCTTACCTCGCTATAGGGACACTACATCAACTTGCTGGAGACTTAGAGAGCTCTTATCCAATCGCAGCAAACATATTGAGAAAATGCATGCACGTAGACGATGTACTCGCCGGTGGACATAGCATCGATTCCGCGATAAGAGCTCGAGTTGAAATCTCACAAGTATTGCAGTCATCTGGTTTCCCACTGCGAAAATGGACTTTGAAGTGCAGTCAAATTTTACAAGGAATACCAAAACCTCACTTGCTCAGCGAAGATTTTCTGGAGTTCAAAGATACCAGCACAGTAAAGTGTCTTGGTATCAGGTGGAATGCCCCCTCAGATCATTTCTACTTCGTAGAAAGTCGAGACGTTTTTACGAAAAGGGCGATACTCTCAGCGATCGCCAAACTATTCGACCCACTTGGTTGGCTGGCACCAGTCACAAGCGTTGCCAAAATCATAATGCAAAACATTTGGTTAGAAGAAACAGATTGGTAGGAAACTGTGCCCTCAATCACCATGGATCGTTGGCAAGCATTTGTGAATGATTATACCGAGATCAATAACATCCGCAAACCAAGATGGGTCTATTTCTCACCGTCTGACCACGTTGAAATACATGGGTTTTGTGATGCATCGGAAAAGGCGTTTGCGGCTACCGTTTTTCTGAGAGCTAGGACTGATGACAAGGTCTTCGTCAATCTACTCATAGCGAATTCAAGAGTAGCCCCAGTTAAAAACATTACTTTTCCCCGATTGGAATTATGTGGCGCAGTTCGGCTTGCAGAAACAATGGAATCAGTCATCGATAACCTCAATTTCGGCAATTTAAAGGTAAATCTCTGGCCGGATTGAACGATAGTGTTAGCGTGGATATGAAAACCTCCACGCTCGTGGCCAACATTTGTTGATCACAGAATAACAAAAATAGTAGAGAGAGTAGACGGAGACAGACGGCCAACGAACTGGTCAACAACTTCTTGTGGTGGCAGGGTCCTTCTTGGTTACAAGAAGACAATTCAAAATGGCCAGCACAAGAATCGGACTACGACACAACCATTCAAGAAAAAAGGGTGCATGTTCATGCAACAACAAAGGTAAACCACTGTACCGACATTCTTGATCGATTTTCTCAAAGAACACATCCAAAAACAAAGCAAACATTTAAGGCGGAGTCTTGCTTAATTTCCGCCGACGAAATTAAGGCAACGACTAAACGCTTGATAAAAGTGTGCTAAAAGCAATATTACAACCAAGACTATATACGGTTAAAGTCTGGAAAATCCATCGACGGAAAAAGTTAAGTCCTGCCTCTTAACCCGACAAAGACGACATTATGAGGGCGGTTAGTCGTCTGGCCGCATCTCGCGACTAGTCCTACAATGAACGCCATCCTATCATTCTTCCCTATAGTTGCAGATTGTCCCGTCTCTTCGTCCAGTTTGTCCATCAAGTTTTCTTACACGGAGAAAATCAGCTGATGTTGCGCCTCATCCGAGCACAGTATTAGATCCCGAGGGTGAAAAACATGATACGGTCCGTCATACACAATT
>NW_023458556.1:101513245-101522390 GCF_013731165.1 Rhagoletis pomonella | reverse complement strand
CATACACAATTGTAAGATCTGTACTATCCACAAGAAAAGGTCGCAAATCCAACTTATGGGAATCCTTCCGGAAGAACGCACCCATTTTTCACCGAGCGTTCACAAATACTGGTATGGATTTTGCCGGACCTTTCGACATTAAGACCTACCGGGGCAGAGGATGTCGCATCTCAACAGGATACGTTTGTTTCTTTGTTTGCTTCCCGACAAAGGCTATACACCTCGTAGCCACCAGTGACCTGAGTACCGCTTCCTTTCTAGCAGCTTTCGCGAGATTCATTGCTAGACGGAGATATCCAAAAAATATTTACTGCGACAATAGAACTAACTTTGTCGGAGCATCTCGATCTTTAAAAATCGAATTTAAAGCTTTCTTAGCTGACACTCGCAGTTGTACCCTATCGAAATACAACCATCAAGCTCTAAGCGGGCATTTCATACCCGCTGCAGTTTTAAAACCCATTTAAAAAAAGTCGCATCCGATCATAAATATACGTTCGAAGAGTTCAGCACTCTTTTATGCCGAATTGAGCCTTACCTCAACTCGCGGCCCTCTTCAAACGAACCCTCAGACCTGGGGCCGCTCACTCCAGGACACTTTCTGATTGGGGACATCTTCTCGCTCCACCAGAAATCGATGTCAATGAACATCGTTGGGAAAAATTGAAGGCCCTACATCAAACTTTCTGCAAAAGGTGGAAGTCGGAATATCTCACCGAAATGCACAAGCGCATCAAGTGGAAACATCCACTATCAAATCTAAAACTAGAGGACCTAGTAGTCATCAAAGAAGAAAACCTTTCTCCCAACGAATGGAGACTGGGACGAATAGCTAAACTACACCCAGGCTCCGACAACCGGGTTCGAGTAGTCGACAAAAGCCCAAATTACAAGACCAGTTGCAAAATTGGTCCTACTTCCACCGTACAGCGAAGCCAACGAAAGTGGAGCAATATCTCAATAAACTGCCCTATTCTTCATTCCACTTCACAAAACCCAGCTATTCCACTTCTTACTCCCTACGCAATCCCACATCTAAAATGCCCAATATTTCAGCTACAGAATTATTACTATGAATAATTTCGAGCGCATGTCAAAACCATGAATACGTAAGTAATATTACAGAATCATCACCAGACATTTTTATGCGCATAACAAAATTAATGCCCTGGAAAATTGGGTGCATTCCAAAACGTCAAAATACAAAGCATTAGTCTCTTTTATTTCTATACCTCAGTAGATTGTAATGCCAAATATGCGCAACCACGGTTATATGCTAGTATTCAACTAGGTTGCGCAAGGTAGACTTTTTCTTCTAGTGCGATTTAGAAATAAAAGATACTGATGCTTTGTATCTTGACATTTTGGAATTCACCCATTTACTAAACCTGCTAAAAAGTGCACAAAACCGGCACACAATGTCTAATACATTAATACTTAAATACTCCATATCAGTAGAATAAATTAATCTATACTAATTATATAAAGAGAAGTCCATTTTTTTGTAACAGGTAATCTCGTGAACGGCTGGTCCGATTTTCATGAAATTTTGTATATAAATAGCTTTCGGTAACCACCATGTTTTAGGCTAAAAAAATTAACTTTTTTCGTGTAGGTGGACCAGGGACCGTTCTATTCGAAAAAATCTTATTATGGTCCGATTTGCTTAAAATTTGGTACGTAAGTAGCTTTTTAGCATATATGATCCATTTTTTCCGGGAAGTGGTCCAGGGACTGATCTAATCGAAAAAATCGTATTTACGGTCCGATTTGCTTAAAATTCAGTACGCAGGTAGCTTTTTAGCATATATTAGCATATATGATCCATTTTTTCCGAGAAGTGGACCAGGGACCGATCTATTCGTATTTACGGTCCGATTTGCTTAAAATTCGGTACGTAGGCAGCTTTTTAGCATATATGATCCATTTTTTCCGAGGGACCGATCTATTCGAAACAATCTTATTATGGTCCGATTTGCTTAAAATTTGGTACGTAAGTAGCTTTTTAGCATATATGATCCATTTTTTCTGAGAAGTGGACCAGGGACCGATCTATTCGAAACAATCTTATTATGGTCCGATTTGCTTAAAACTCGGTACGTAGGTCGCTTTTTAGCATATATGATCCCTTTTTTCCGAGAAGTGGATCAGGGACCGATCTATTCGAAGAAATCATATTTATGGTCCGATTTGCTTAAAATTCGGTTCTTAGGTGGCTTTTTACCTGGATAAGCTTATAGATTCCTGTTTTCCAATTTTAATGCAATTTCGAATATAAATAGCTTTGAGCAACGACCATATCAAGGGGCGAATTCGTCACTTGGCAAGATTTTTTTGCGCCAATCAGAAACAACGGATACTGTCAAAATATAACTATAATATATAATATATCTCAGCTAATATATATTTTGTAAGCGGTTTTTAGTTTTCGCAAGGCTCGAGAGCGGCTGAACCGATTTTTTTGAAACTACCACCTGCCGCACGTGTCCCAATGATGGTTTTAGGCTAACGCAAATCTATATATACTTCCCATACAAACCGAATTTCTCATGCTACATATCTCTGAAAGTGTGCATGGTAGAGTTCTGGAACTTGGTATGGAGATATACGAAATCAATTGCAATAAATCGAATTTTTATACTGCATATCTCTGAAAGTATTCAGATATGTATGTAGTTGAAATCAAGCCCATACTCATGGAGAAAATTTGGGCTATTTGAAAAGGGGTGTGAGGCCTACAAACGTACCGACCTTTAGCTATCTTTAAATGTATTTTTTAATTCTTTTGTAGGTGTGTTGGTGAGTGAAATCCTCCTAAATGGTTGTACAGATTTTAACGAAACTTTTTGTGTGTTTGAGTGGGTCTCTGGATGGTAGTTGAGTTATTACTAAAAATCTTATTTATGATCCTATTTGGATAATGTTTTAAATATGTATGCAATACTATTGCAAAAACGTGCTGCCAAGTGGTGCTGAAGTCGAGCTATTACTAAATATAGCCAAGTGAGAAAAGGGGCCGTGAAGGTCAGATTAAATCGACCTGTTGCGCCATTGAGTATATCGAACGCTCCTGCGTTGCGATTGGCCCAATGGATGTGATTTTCCAATATTATTATGCGTTCAAACTTTTAAGGTATTTCGTCTGAAATAACTATATGTATATTGCATTTCTGTAGAACAATGATTCGCACCCATTTTGAAAGTGCCACCAACTATACTGTAAAGCTTCTAGGACATTTACTATAGAAGCGGGTCATTGTTGCCACCAGGGAGTGAAGAGAAAAAAATTTATTTCGCTTTGCGAATAACCGCACTATGAAATGCCGCACAACTGGAGAATTTCAAGAACTTCTTCACGGATATTTATTAGGTTATTTAAAGCGGCAAATGACCACCAAACCATAATCTTAGCAGACGAATGTGCCAATGAAAATCGTAAACGTGAATTGTTGGTGAAAATGTTGGACCAAAAAGTTTCAATAAAATATATAAAAATTTTGGGCGGGACGAAGTTCGCCGGGTCTGCCAGTCACACATATTTTTGATACTTTATTCAAATTTTTATAATTTTATTCAAATTCGCCAAAAAAAAACGCGTCACACGGCGACACTCGATTGGTTTGGAAGCACTTGCTGGAAAAACTGAAAATTACTAGGTGCAGCACGAGCAAGTTGAAATTATTTCTCGAAAGCGATTTGCGTAATTTCAGTTGCATCTACATCTTGCAATTTTTATTTCCAAAAGTGATTTCTGCAAATCTGCAAAACGATGTTCTGGCTGTTTACATGGAAAAGTAGACTTTCGATTTCGCATTTTGTCAGTAAAATGCATAGAAAAAGCGCTGCATTCGCGAAACATTCGTATCATTTGATGCGTATGTGCACATTAGCATAGTGCGCTGCGATAGTGTGCTTAGTGGTCGTTATCTGGAAGAAAAACGAGCTCATATCGGCTAAAATCCTCTCGATTGGTGAACAACTAAACTGAAATTGGTACAGCAAATTGACACATCTAGCCCGCAAATATTTGAGCGCTCCACCCGCCAACGTTCAAAGTAAGCGTATTCTTCAGTGCAGCCGGCCTTATATACGAGCCTCTGAGAAATCGCCTTATAGTAGGCAGCAAAATATAATATGCCCCTTTTGAACATTTGACTACTATACCAAAACACTGTATAGTTTTAGCACTCGTTCGATGTTCTAATAATTTACAAAAATTTAAGTAATACAAACGGTGACTTAAGTGGATTATAGCCTTTTTAAAGTTATTCCTAACAGTCGAATTCGCATTCGCATTCCATACCGATGCTGAGGTTTGTTCTTTTGGATGCTTCAGTGCAAGTGTACAAGTTTTTGCATAGCGAACAGAACTGTTACCAATGTATCTGTGCTAATTATGCGCACACTGCTACAAAGTTCAAGCTTCCCGGATCACCTCATCTGCGAAAAGTGCATGCGTACCACATACATACACCCCTATTCTGCAACTCTTTCGTATTCGGATTATGCTACGAATCGTAGAAATGGTATGCTGCAATCCGAATCGTATTTTCGAACTTTCGAAATTCGTAACAATGGCATGCCTAAAAACGAACGAGTAAGTTTTTTTGCGTAATTTTGTACGAAAACAATTCTGTGTCGGAGGCGTAATAAAAGATGTAAATCGATGTGTGTTTGCAAGAAATATTGGTGGTGTTCATTTAAATAGATAAATTTGCCTTTCGCATATACGTATATTTTTATCCACTGTTTTATATAAACGAGCAAAAAATAATATTTGTTGCCCCTTATCGAGAAACTTGGGTCCGGTTTAGTTAATGTACAACGATTTTCGGTTGTTGTGTCCAAACGCATAACCAAAAACTTTAACATACACGTGTAATCAAAGGATTCACATTTTATTTAAGATAAATGTTTCAAATTTCCTACCACTAGCTTATTAATAAACTCGGTTTGCATTGCACTTTTTGCAAATTTCGACGTGGGTTCTGCGCAAAAATACTGTGGACGGCCGGAGTGATATGCACAAGAAATGTTGTATACATTTGACATGCGGAAGCCCCTCTTCCCCGCAACACAGAAAGGAGAATTCTGCTTAGTAAGCGTTATAATCCCTAAGCGCGGCCGAAGGCAGAAGCAAGAGCAGCAGGTGGTGGACCTAATAAAGTGCATGTTTTCAATGGCTTGGAAGAAGCTGTTATTGCATTAACTGGATTGAGAACCAGAGCATCAGGCATAGGAGTTCTGGCTTGTGGTTCAACAATTCAACCAGAAGCTGGCATAGATGCGCCCATGGTTACTATGCCCGACAGCTCCGCATACCTTTGTGAATCCATTGCCATAGCGCCCGCTTACTCTGCTACTATAATTTCAAAAACATCAGAATCCATAATTTTCCTTAAAATATGTAAAATTAACCAATTTTACAATAAACAAGCTCATGATGAGTGTTTTTTTTAATTCCTTTCCACTTTGTTTTCCTTCATTCACCTATCTTCGAAAAACAACTGGTAGCTACGAATTACGAATTACGAAAATTCGGGTTCCAGAATAAGGGGGATAATTTCGAGTAAACGACTGAAAACGTTATTAGCGCTTGCCCACAAGTCGCAGGTGAACCATACGAAAAATAAAATGCTTCTATATTTCAAGAACAGTCAGCCATTCACTAAATAGAAACCTGCTACTGAATTAAGAAAAATGTTCGTGCTTGTCTGTACACCTTTATTATGCTTTTTAAATGTATATGCTAATTGCTCCTTGTTGAAGACATGGGCAATAGTTACAACTCTTCCCGATAACGTTTCATATATGTCAATTTGCTATTGTAAATTAATTTCATTTCTTTCGAATATTCTTGTACTAGATCGCCCCGAACTAAGTATTGTACACACGGTAACCTCATCTTGGTTTGAATTTCCGAAATTGCATTGTAGTAATCGAGTGTATTGTAGCATAATTTTCATATCGTCACTCGGGAAAATTAATTATATTTGTACATACATACATACATAATGTATGTTTATACTTTAAATACTACACACAATAGACACTTCTGGTTTCCCAGAACTTTATTTATACATTACATAAATTCTTACTCTAAATACATAAATTACTACTTATCCTACATACATATATACATATACTTAACTCTAATACAACAAACCCTTATCACTTAGTTGGCTGCATGCACGATCGCTTGCTCGACCAAGGCAGTGCAATCCACTTGAACAATATCACAAATAATAGACTCAAAATGTATACATACTTATTTATTAAGGGCCATATTACTTACAATAGATGTTCAAGTGAAAAGCGATTTTACTTGTATGTGTACAATATATGTACATACATATTTACACAAGTATTACATATGATAACCATATATAAATGCATAGTTGCATCAACCATTATGCTGTTAGAAGGGAGAATGCAGTGTTTATCGCTATTCTTGGTATGTGCAGATGTGGTAGATGTAAACAACCGAATACCCTAAGGACCAATGCACTGGTTTGTTGTATATATTATCTTATCGACAACTACTTGTGGCAACAAATTTTGTTGTTCGTTTAGGTTTCCGATAAGAAACTAAATATATTGCCTACGTTGAAAGTATTTACCTTCAATAAAAGTCTTTCAATATTTAAATTTGTATACTTAAAAATACATATTAACACAATGGTGATAAACGAAAGTTATGCAAGTGCTAATTTCGAAAGGCAATAGCAGCGGGAATGAATCGTGTTGACATTCCACATAGTTTCTTGGCGACTATTATCAGGCATATTATGATTGCGGCTGCTATGTTCCAGGTAGTTAAGTTGGAAAAATAATATACCGTATGATGAAATTCGAAGTCGGAATCGTATACGTTAGTATTTTGCCTGCTAAGGTGATTTGCCTTATCGGCGGTAATTGGGTACTTATGTTAAGAGGCGGCATATTATATTCTAATTCAGTAGTGGTGGTGGAGTGTGACCATAAGTTTATTGCTTCTGTAAACAAATGACAACTCGGCTGAAGTTGAATTGTTCCTTGATCAACCAATGTATAGCGACTAGTGTGACCTTCGCACTGTACACTTGCTATAGTGTCTTGGTGACGATGATTGTGATGAACGTCAAAGCCGACGGACGTGTTTTTTCATCGCTCGTCGAAAAGTGTTAAAAGACACATATTAGTGAGAGTTTAAATTACGTACATATTGGTACAAGGGTTTAAAATTATTAAATATTTTTGCGAAAGTGATGTATACAAATATACCCTATTAATATTATTAAAATAAATAAAAATAACAAAATTCTACCAACGTTCGCTGCTATAAACAAATAAAAAGTAGAGGTGAGTGGGAGAGCATCAGAGGATAAACCGGTGTGAGCTGTGCTGGTGTGTGTGGGAGAATGTACCACAAAACAATTGCGTGTGCACAAATCGACGATTACTGTTTGCAAGAGTTGGCAAATTGTAAGTTTTTGCGCTTCATGTGTGATGACTGCATGACTTACATATCTAATGTGGATGATGCTCGCAAACAAATGATGAGCATAGCTGAGACTAACAAAATTAATATAATAGAGCAAAAAAGCGATATCGAAAAGATGCTAAACGAACATAACAGAGAAATAAAAGGTTTGATGGATAACATCAAAAAACTAACCAAGAGAAATTAGAACTAATAAAGAGGGTAGAACGTCTGTGCAAGACCAACAAAGATCAAATCTCAAGAGTAGATGCATAAACTATTTAGATATGCAAGCAAAAAGATGACATTATTACGGAAGTTAAGAAAGCTGCATGTCAGAGTAATAAGAACTCACAGCGTAGTGTGGGTGCATTGTATGCTAGTGCAGTAAAAGGTGTACCTACAATAATAATTAAGCCAAAAAATAAGTAAGCGGCTGAGAAAACTAGGGTGGATCTTAATAAAATCGATGCCACTAACATAAAAATTGACAAAGTGTCTAATAAGCAGAATGGGGCGGTTGTAATAAATGCCAACAGTGTTACTGAAAAAGAGAAAATTAAATCTACTCTAGCTAATAATCTTGATAAGGAACAATATGAGATCTCTGAACCTAAAATGAACAGGCCAAAAATACTGATAACCCGTATAAACGCTGAATACACTGAAACAGAGGTCATAACCAAAATAAAATCACTATCACTATCACTATGTACTTGGCTGATGCAAACTTAAAATGCTTAAAAGTATTTAAGTCAAAAAGAAATAACATGACTTCAACATAATTTAATGCATTAATCGAGGTAGAGCATAAAGTCTTTGTGCAGGTCCTAGAATCTAAGAGGAATATTGGTTGGGACCGCTGCCCAGTTTATGACGGACAGATAGTCAAAAGATGTTACAAGTGCTTAGGCTTCAATCATTGTGCTAATAATTGCAAAAGCAAACTACGATGCAGTAAATGCATGGGTGAACACAAACCCGAAAAATGCACTGAAAGAATTACGAAACCAGTGTGTGGCAATTGCTGCGATGCTAATAAACATTTAGGGTTACAATTAAACACAGAGCATAGTGCATTTAGTAGGGAGTGCCCAGTCTATATAAGAAGATTAAACAGCACCATAGTAATTTGAAATGCGTCTATCTTAATATTAGTAGTATACTAGCTAATAAAGCTGAGCTCGAAAGACTTATTGAGGTAGTTATTTAAAATTAATTGGGTGGTTCACAAGGTGTCGTACTTGTCGTATTGTTGTATGTTGTAAAGTTTTTAACGGCTAAATAAATGTTTAGAGGACTTGAAATCACCACCAACTATTTTTTTATTGTGTGAAATTTCATAATAAAACTTGTATGTTAGCTTGCGAATTCCTTAAATAAAGTTTTAGCCGTTTAAAGTTTATGACATACAACAGTACGACAGTATACAACACCTTGTGAACTACCTAAATGATTCAGAAATAAAGTTTCCAACGTACGACACGGTGCACATTAGTGCGATACGATATGCGATGCGATATGTGATACGATATGGATGCGACATCGACATGCTGAGTACGTGGTAATTGGTAGGAAGCGATGAAAACTGTGCACACTTACACGACAGCGACACCGATGCGATATAATATCGCATGCGTATCGCACGTGCGACACCGCTACGATATAATATTGCATGCGTAT
>NW_023458556.1:101511534-101513145 GCF_013731165.1 Rhagoletis pomonella | reverse complement strand
TTAAAATAAAATATAGTTTAATTATTAAAAAATAAATCCTTAATACCTGGAATTGTGATTCTACACAAGCTATAGTAGGAAACTCAATGAGATCTTCCCTCACCTAACTATGAAACAACACATCAATTTTAATACGCGGGTTACCGAGTATTCCTAAACACTCATTGACTTGTTGTATACTAATAGCAGAGAGGTATCATGTGAAAAGTTGGAACAACAAAGAATAGCGGATCATCAAACTATACTGTTTCGATGTAATGTAAATAAGCCTAAGTCAATTTTAAAACTGTCAGAAGTAACATATTGGGATAAGTATAGCCCCGATAACATATTACATCTCTTGAGGCAATGCAACTTTGTGAGCTTGCATAGTTTGGATACTGAGGGTATGCTGGAGTATATTAACCAAAGCATGATGTCGATCATGAATCAGTTAAACTATAGGAAACCAAATCGTATCAAATTAAGAAATAAATGGTATGATAGGGAGTTAGTAAAAACCAATAAAATGAAGTTTAAGTTACATGAAAGGGCCACTTTGACAGGCGACTGGGCAGAATACAACGTGGCTAAAAAAATTATAAGAAATTGATTAAACATTGTTTATTTATATTTGGCCGTTAATTGAAAATTCTGTTGATATTTTTTTGAGCTCAAGGCCGGGTTGAAATAAAACAATCTGTTTTTGTTGTTTTTAAATCGTCTATATTTCGACTTCAGTCTGAAGTCATCATCAGGACTGCAATAAATATCTTAATTACAAAAATTGCATAAAAGACTATCAACATACTGTATATAAGCACAACTTACACATTCGGCTGCGCCTGGTAGACTAATGTGTGCAAAAATCAAAAGATTTAACAAACCAAACAATGAGACGAAATGGACATAAAAATATAAACAAATGAAAGAACAGTAATTGTAAACAAAAAATCATACAAACAACATTGCATTGGACGGCACACAGTACGACATAAATATGTATGCAAATCATCCAGCATTGCAATGTTATCATAGACGAAGTTCGGACACGGAACGAATAATAGACAATATTAGGCTTATTTGTTGTGCCTTAATGTTATGTTGCGGTAGGCATGTGCACAGTTTTCAGTGTCTGTTTTGAAATTATTCCTTTTATCATTAGGGGTGTTCACAATGTGGAGCTTTTTTAATATAAAGCGTTTGTGGTAATTTTTCTCTTCTTCTAAGACACTCACATTATCAAAATCAGCGTAATGTCCCTTGTCTTTACAGTGGGATGACAAGGCCGTCTTGTTGTCCGAGTAAGTGTTCCTTCATTTTACGTTCGATTTGTGAGCGGAAATCCTTGTCTTAAGTTTTGATTTGGTTGTCCCCACATATACTTGTTTGCATACGTGGAACCCGTCGCTATTACGTGGAATACTGTATACTTACGGTGACCATCCGTCCTTTATTTGAAAGGACAGTCCTTTATTTTAACCCCCTGTCCTTTATAATTTTTTTCAAAATAAAGGACGCCTTTTGTCTTAAGCTGTCCTTTAAATCAGCTCTGCATTTTTCACAGGTAAATGTTTAAACACAAATACGCATGCAATATTATATCGTAGCGGTGTCGCACGTGCGATACGC
>NW_023458556.1:101492870-101511434 GCF_013731165.1 Rhagoletis pomonella | reverse complement strand
GTTGTTTGTATGATTTTTTGTTTACAATTACTGTTCTTTCATTTGTTTATATTTTTTTGTCCATTTCGTCTCATTGTTTGGTTTGTTAAATCTTTTGATTTTTGAACACATTAGTCTACCAGGCGCAGCCGAATGTGTAAGTTGTGCTTATATGGGTCGTTCTTAAAAAACATGAGCATTCTGAATTTTGTAATTTTTAAAAATTAAGTTGGCCAAATATGTTTATAATTGGCCTCATGTGGTTACGGATGGTATCAACAATAGGAATCCATAACCAGCAGTATTTTTTTTAATTTTTGGAGTTAATAAGTCACAGAGTGGACCGGTAACAGAGGGGACAAATTAACTCAAAAATACCATATTTTAGCTTTTTATTCGAATTTTGGAGAATTTATTTGTCCACTTAATTAATATACATAAAATATTTATAAAAAAATTATAAAATAAATAAAAAATCACTTTACTCACCGTTTTTCAACAGTAACAGAGTTGACACTGAATAAGGGTACGTACCCGGCATACAATTGGGTTCCTTACTCAACAACGCACTAAACAAGACTGAACAGTTCAAAACACATTTTGTTGATTTTAGCTAAGTTATGATGGAGAAGCATAAGAGAAATATACGCGTCATAACGTTTAACAAACATTTTTCAATAAAATGAGTGGACGTAACAGAGGGGACCAAAACCTGGGGACACAAATTTTCTTCATAAAAATTATACAAAAAAATTATTTTTCATCATTCTTTTCTATATATGGTATTAATATGCACAAACTGAATAACAAAAATTGTAAATATTATTTTTTTTTCAATTTTATTTCAACTGAAAATAACTATTAAATTTTTATAAATTGACTCGGGACACAGGTTTTTGCTAAACCTTTGACATTGAAAATATTTTTTAAGTTATTTTCAGATAATTAATTATTATTTTTTTATAATACAGTTACGTAGAATCGATAATAATTTATAAAAATGCAGATATTTTTCTATTTTCTTTTTGAAGAAACAAAATATAAAATAGTAAAGTCTGGGGACACCAATTGGTCATGTTTTTTAAGAACGACCCATATACAGAATGTTGATAGTCTTTTATGCAATTTTTGTAATTAAGATATTTATTGCAGTCCTGATGATGACTTCAGACTGAAGTCGAAATATAGACGATTTAAAAACAACAAAAACAGATTGTTTTATTTCAACCCGGCCTTGAGCTCAAAAAAATATCAACAGAAATTGATTAAAGTTAAAAAAATACAGCATCTTGAACACAAAGTTGAAGAAAATAGAGGGAACAGTCGATTAATGTGGAAGTACTTAAAAAATTTAGTCAATAATGCAGACAACAAAGATAAAATCAAAGAAGTGCTAATAAGTGGCACGCTATACCATAGCAGCTGGGAAATCGCAGAGCATTTAAACAAATTCTTTGTGGACAGTATTATTGAGATTAACAGTAACATACAAGAGATTGGTTATGACTCAATCCAGCCGGCAAAATCTCAGAAGACATTTAAATTTGAAGAAGTTAGTACGGAAGATATCATCCAAATTGTTAAGAAATTTAAGAGAAAAATTGGTGGAAATAACTTACTATCGGAGGGTGTCATTAAAGACTCAGTTGAATACATGGGCCGTTTCTACGCGTTATTAATAAATAAGAGTTTGCAATCTGGAACTGTACCGAACGAATGGAAAACTTCGACAATAGTTCCAGTGAAAAAAGTAAAAAATGCGATAAAAGCTGAGGAGTTTAGGCCAATTAACACCCTTCGGAATATGGAAAAAAATCTTAGAGACGGTTGTAAAAAAACAATTGGTACATTATATTGAGTGCAATAATATACTCATAAAAGAGCAATCAGGGTTCAGGGCTAAGCATTCTTGTGAGACTGCACTGAACTTTGTACTGTCACAATCGAAGGAGGAACTTACCTCCAAGAGGAATGTCTTAGCGGTGTTTATTGACCTGAAAAGAGCCTTTGAGACTATTGACAGGACTAGAATGTTGAAAAAACTTGAAGCTATTGGTATAGAAAACATTGAGCTGGCCTGGTGTCGAAGTTTTCTTTCAGATCTTAAGCAACAAACAGTGATTGAGTCAAAAATGTCAAAAACGGTTCCAGTAAATATCGGTCTGCCTCAAGGATATGTTCTTGCTCCAATACTTTTTAGAATTTGCATTAATGACATAAATACGGTACTGAAATACTGTAAAATAAAACTATTCGCGGATGATACGCTTCTAACCATCAGTGACATAAACTTACCAAATGCCATATCTAAGATGCAGGAAGATCTTGACTCCTTATATAAATGGTTATGTTTAAACAAACTTGAAGTGAATGTGAAAAACACACAGTTTATGGTCTTATCTAGGGTGGCTAATGCGAACTCATTCAACTATAGCTTAAAAATCAGAGATGAAAAGCTCGAGGAGGTAAAAATAATTAAATACCTAGGTATATACATTGATAATAAGTTAAAATTCGATGAGCATGTTGATTATGCAGTAAATAAAATTGCTAAAAAAATTGGTCTCATGAAAAGATCATGTAAGTACCTAGGAAGAAGATATAAAACACTAGTGTATAGGTCTATAATAGAACCACACTTTATATATTGTCCAACGATCTTTTTCATGGCAAGCAACACACAAATCGACAAGTTACAAAAAATGCAAAACAGAGCAATGCGATTTATACTGAATAAGCGTCACGATGCACCCACACGAGAGATGCTTGCCGATATGAACTGGCTGAGTGTTAAGCAGCAAATTTTTTATCAGGCCATGAAATTCGTATTCAATATAAAGAATGGTCGGTTGCCGGGTTACCTGAGCGACAATCTCAGATATATAAATGAAACTCATTCATAAAAACTCTAGGAAAATAATAGCTTTAGATTGCCGTTATATAGGACAGAAGTGGATAAAATGAACATATTAAAGCGTTTTAACGAACTGCCGCCACAAACAAGAAATTGTGAAAGCATTGCCAGCTTCAAGAGATCATTACTTGATCACTCTCGAACACTACCTATCAGATAGAGGCTCGGAATGGAAACAAATCCTTTCCATCCGGCTGGGTTGCTCTGGATCCAATCCACTAAGACAGCCTGCTGAATCTGCAAATCTTGACAGAGTCGAAACACCAATCCCCGAAGCACCGTCCTCCTACCCTATCAAACAGTGTTGCTCTGGATCTAGTCCATTCAGACAGCGTGTATAACATCGGAAATCCTGATCGTACCGAATCAACAATATGAGAAGTGAGGGTGCAGATTGGAAACTAGTCCTTTCCAACTGCCCAAACAACTGAAGCAGCAGTGTGAGAAGTAAAGGTGCAAATTGGAAACTAGTGCTTTCCAACTGCCCTAACAACTGAAGAAACAATGTGAGAAGTGAAGGTGCAGATTGGAAACTAGTCCTTTCAAACTGCCCTAAAAACTGAGGCAATAATATGAGAAGTGAAGGTGCAGATTGGAAACTGGTCCTTTCCAACTGCCCTAACAACTGAAGCAATAATATGTGAAGGGAAGGTGCAGATTGGAAACTAGTCCTTTCCAACTGCCCTAACAATACGACCTGGAACTTGCCTGTTCAGACCACTTGTCTAGTTTGCCTGCTCTGCCGTATGATTGGGAACTGAAATTGCGTTTTCTTGGAATTTCCGACCTTGTACTCGATTATTCAAATAAATTGAAGTGGAAGGTCGGAACATTTTGGAGGGGGTAATTGCATATTTTTATTCATGCGGCCCAATATAGACATATTTAATTTAATATATATAGTTTTACTTTTATATTTAATTGATAATTTTTGCAATAAGAACATCACAATTCATATACATATGTATGTACGAATATCATAGTTGTATTATTAAGTCGTAAGACTGTAACAAATAAATAAATAAATAAAAATACAATAGGGGTATTCTCCAAATCTTGCAAAGCCATTGCACGTAGCACGGATTGCACGGATTGCATAAATTGCAAACACACAACAAGAAAATTCATGGGAAACAACATTTCCTATCGCTGCAAAATATGCAACGTCGAAACCCATGTATATATTTTGCAAAATAGCATAGCAAGATAATAGCGACCCTGTGCTAGTTGTTTTGTTGTTGGAATTGCTACATATTTCTCTCATTCCTCTCATCTCGCTCACTTAATTTTTTTTTTGCTGTCTCTTGTTATTGTATTTGATACATAATTTCGCTGCTTGCTCCCCATGCATGCTACCACTTTGCAATGGGGTGTTCTCGTACTCTTCGAAATTTGGAATAGTATTTTTGCATTTCGTGCAATCCGTGCATCGTGCAAGACTTCGAGAATACCCCTAATGTGCCAGCGTTGATTCTGTTAAGCCAGCATACACCGATTTCTCTTCCAGGTATTCGTATTTTGGCCTTATTTTTATAAAATAGTCATCATGAAGTACTGGGTAAGTATGTAAGCGCCATAGATTAAATGGGTCTTTCTGGATGAGTGGTATTTGTATCTCCACTAGACCAATTTCGTCTCTGATTCTAGCAGCAGTTATTGCTATCTTGGCCAGCTCAAAGGGATCCACATCTGGTAGCTGCAAGTCACCCTTTAAATTTTGGGTAATGGTATGAATTTGCGCCATGAATTTTTTGTATGGCAATATTCGTCGCATAAAGCAGCCTTGGGAATTCCAAATGATGTCCGTCAAGTCCCTTTGAAGTTGTTCAAAAGATCCCAACGCAATGCTAATACTTTCCACTGTGATTGTAAAGATTTCCATATCCAGCTGTTTATTCGCAGTATCTTTTAATTCCTGCACTGATTCATTTATTACTTTGAAGTTCTGTGCAATAATACTGTTCTGTCTTTTCATGACATCTTGGATGATATCTTCTATTGAGGACTGATTATTCAATAGTTGCAATTAATAATTTTCATTTTGGAGGCTCTTATGTACTTTCTCCTCTCGAAGCTTGGAGTGTTCTTCGTCCATGAGTCCAAATAATGAGTAATACATGTTGCCAACGAACGGAAGAACTGATCGCATCTTTCTTTGTTTCCCTCCGGATCTCATTACGTCATCGTTTTCGTTTATTTCTAGTAGCCGGTTCTTGATCTGCAATGCAAGCGTTTTGGTTGTTTCTCCTTCCGCAAGTCCCAAGTTTGTGATTTTCGCTTTCAATTTGTCAAGCACTACAGGAGTGTTCTGCAGCATTTCCCTCTGTCGATGGTAGTCAGTCATATTGATGTGTACTAATATGTCCCATGTTGTCCTCGTAAATCCCATATTGCCTTGCCTTTCAATAACTACTCCTGATCTATCTTTAAACTTATTTATAGTGAATTGACAACTATTTGAAGGCAATATTAACAAGAATGTTAAAATTGTCATAATAATGTTTTTGTTCTTGACTTTATCCTTAATTTTTGTCGATTTAACATTTTCTTCATTACTTATTTCTTCATCGCTAGAATCTTCAGTGGGAAAAGGACAAACATTAGCTATTGACCTTTTGGTAATACTAGTGCTTGTCCTTACGTCTACCATTCTACATTTCCCATCCTTTCCTATGATGAAATTTTCGATTCTACCTCTTTTCCAAGTCAAGGTGGGAAGATTTTCCTCTTTCAACAAGACCAAACTTCCTTGGCGTAGGTTATCCTGTGGTTTTTTCCACTTGACCCTTTTCTGAAGCTCACTCAAATACTCCATACCCCAACGCTTCCAGAATTCCTTTGAATTCTTTTCCACTGCTTTCCAGTGATCCCGCACCCCGTGATAACACTGGTTATCACTACTGTCTACTAAGGTAGTTAGTGGTTCTCCTATTACAAAATGACTTGGAGTTAAAACTTGGAAATCGTTTGGGTCATCCGATAGGGGGGTTAGAGGTCTTGAATTTAGTACGGCCTCTATTTGAGTCATTAGAGTACACATCTCCTCAAAGGTTAATGTGCCTTCAACTACTATGTGAAAGTGTTTTTTAATAGATTTCACAGCAGCTTCCCAAAACCCTCCTATGTGTGGCGATATACCTGCTAGTATATTTTTCCACTGGATATTTCGAATCAAACAGAAAGACGAAAGTTCGTTGTTGAGATCCTCCCTTTGAAATACCAGATAAACTTCACGCAAACTGTTTGCGTTATCCGAATATATTTTGGCAGGACAACCGCGTCCACCTTCAAATTTTTTCAAGCTCCTATAAATGCTGATGAGCTTAAATCGGACACTACCTCAATATGAACTGCCTTTATACTAAAGCACACACATAACCTTTGTCAATTCTCTTGCCTCTTATTTTATGGTGTATTTGTATTGGACCTAAAAAGTCAACCCCAGTATTAAGAAAAGGCCTAGTGCATCTGACTCTATCAGCAGGTAAGTTGCCCATAATTTGAAATAGGGGACGAGGGCTTGCCCTGAAACACCGATAACATTGGTTTACTATTCTTTTCATTAGCTATCTACCTCTTAAGGGCCAGAATTGTTGTCTCACTATTGCTAGGAAGCCTTGCGGTCCAATATGCAAATGGTTTTTATGAATAGCCTCTACCAATAAATTGACCAGGCATATCGCCTTCTGTTAGCCCTCCACCAACTCTAATAATACCATTCGCATCTAGGAAGAGCGAGAGCATTATAAGTTTAGAGCTTTTCTCCACGTTCTTGTTACCTGAAAGTAGACTTAATTCTCTGTTAAAATATTTATTTTGTATGTTTTTTATAATTAGATTCATTGCTTCCTTTCTATATTCTAAATGAGTTTTAAGTTCAATATTTTTGTTTAAACGTTTACATAACATGTATTTAAATTGTATACAAAAGGCAACAACATTTTTTAGGAATTCAAAGTTGTTTTTGTGGTTTATTTTATCAATGAATGAATCATTCTATGTTACTACCCCTGTTATAATAGCAGTTTTCTTCATATCAGGAAAAGGTTTTAACGGTTGCGTTATTATGCTTTTTATATCTGACTCCATTTCCAATAAATGTTTTGGACCATTAAACCAAACTTTGTTGTTAATTATGTCGTGTGGGTAAAGTCCTCTTGATATTAAATCCGCTGGATTTGATTTCGTGTCGATATGATTCCACTCGCCAATAGACGTGTTTACCTGAATATAATTTACTCTATTTGATACGAAAACTTGCATATTTGTAGGGTATTATTTCAACCAGCTAAGCACAATTGATGAATCGGTATAGTAAGATTGGGTGCAATTTAGGATAAGTGCGTTTGATACTTTTTGCATTAACTTGACAAGTAAAACTGCAGCACATAACTCTAGTCGAGGAAGCGTCTGAATTTTTATTGGAGCTACCATTGATTTAGAAACTAGTAAATTGACCTTAAAATTACCCGTTGTATCCACCGACTTTATGTAAATAACTGCTCCATATGCTTTCATTGATGCATCTGAGTAACCATGCAATTCCAATACTTTCGAGGCAGGTAGTATTGCGTGTCTTGGAATCTTTATTTTATTCAATGTCATCATTTGACTTCTAAATTGTATCCACGAGCGCATAATTTCTCCTGTAACTTCTTGATCCCAATCGATTTTTTGTTGTAATAGCATTTTGGCTACTACCACTACTGGGCTCAATAAGCCTAGGGGATCAAATAGTCGTGCTATATCAGAAAGTATTTGACGCTTCGTGATCTTGAATTTCGGTTCCCAGTTTGATTTTATTGAAATTGTATCTTCAATAGGGATGCACGATATTCCTAGAGCTTTTATACCTTCAGAGTTGTCGGAAATATCCAATTTTATTTCTTGATCTTTTTCTGGAATTTGTTTTAATAAACTATGGTGATTAGCACACCACTTTCTTAAATTAAATCCGTACGACTTTGAGATACTTATAAATAATTTGCTGCTGTGTATTTCGCAATTAAGCTGTCACAGCCGGTCATCATATCATCCATATAAAAATCTGATCGAATACACAATCAGTGTTGCCATTTTAGCCGTTTTCCGGCTAGATTTAGCCGGTTGCGATAGCAAACAGCCGGAGAAATTTCGATTTAGCCGGCAGCCGATTTGTTAGCCGTTTTGCAGAAAAAAATTAGCCGTTTTTAGCCGATTTTGCTATTTGCCTTGTTTTCTTAAATTTCAAATATGTATATATGTTTCCATTTTTGACTAAGCGACCCAAAATCTGTTAGAAATGGCTACTAGCATTATCGTGGAGAAAATTTTCATGTCAGGCAGGGTTGTCTGAAATTGGGCCGATTTCGCTTATTTTCATTTTAAACGACAAAGGGATTTTCTTCATAAAATGTTTGTTGTAAGTGTCTTAATTTTAAGTGTGGAGTTTTATTCGCAAACTTAGAAAATAAGAAATTGTTTCACTGTTAAGACACTTATGATGCGTTTGTGTTTGAATATAGTGCCAACAAACAGAATAAATATTACATGTAGATATTGTCTTCCCAGATAGCGCATATTCAATTCTGCCTAAATTACAAAACATAATTTTTGCCCACTCCCAAATGTATTTTTTAAAACAAACTTTTTTGCTGAGAACTTATTTAAATTCCAAAAACCGAATGCCAACTTGAATTAAAGGAAAGTGAGTCAAAATGAAAATAAAAGAGCACAAATTTCTATGTAAAGCAAAACTCTCTGGGAATCCTACGAGACATCTGCCGGTCATATGACCGGTCATCTAAATGGGCGATCTGCAGTCTTTTGGCATCATTGAGAATCGGTCAGTCTGAAAAGGCCTTGTAGGGAAGACAATAGGTTTGTTCGTCGAAAATCCATCGAGAATTATCACTCAAAATATCAGATAGTAAGAAAAAATGCTCCCAAATTCTCTCTCATGTAGAGAAACTTGCAATTTTCTGTACAAACGCAAATTTGCAAGTTTTTCTGCCAGCTAGTGTCCACGGTTGCATTTCAAACAAAAGAAATTTGTATAGAATTTTTAAAATTCTTTCAGTCGGGCAAAAACAGGATCTACGTGTATATATCTTGTCAGTCCGACTTTCTTCAACATACGTTTCAATTTCTTTGTCGGGCTTACTATATCGACTCTGGTTGAGATTGCATTCCGATTAAGAATACAGTTTTTTTAAGATATCAAACAAATCGTCTTGCAGTCTAGGTCCTGTATGTAATAGGTTATTTAGTTATTTTTTTCGCAGATGCATCAAATACAACTCTTAGTTTGGTAGAGGAACTTTCTGGTTTCAACACATAATGGCTGCATTTCTTTATTCATTCTGAACGTTTGGAATAAGCTTTTTTGTTTATTTATTCTTTAGAACGTTCCTGTTGATATGTTGACGTATATTTCAAACGCATTCTGTTTATTCCGGCTGTGAAATGGGATTATCCGGAATGTATAAAGAAACGCAGCCAATGATGCGGTAAGTAACATTTGCGTTTCCATATACTTGAGGCTTCTATAAGTTCCATATGATTTAATTCAATGTACTCTCTCATAAATTGATGATATCTAGATTTTATTTCAATATTATTTTCCAATCTTTTCTCAATGGCTAAGAACCTGCGCTTAGCTGTAATATCTGAGTTTCCCAATTCTTCAACATTTCTTTTAAACGGAAGACTTACACCAAATTTACCATAAACTTTTTTATGGTGGTATTACTAAAAATATTTTGACATTCTTCTTCTTCTTTTGTAAGGTTCCTACGTTTTTCAATATCTGCTATTTCCCAAATTTTTTCACTTGATCTTCTACTGCTGTTTCTGAAAACGACGTCACCTTACAAATATATGTATGTTGCGCTTTCTATCATATCTGCGCCGGTTATAATCTGGCCTAATTTAGTTTTGTGTGCTTTTAAATTGCTTTCCTGAAGATCAATTATTTCCGCACTTGGTATATTTCGAAAAATAGATCTGAACCTATTAAAAGATCAATTTTATTTGGATTATCAAACTTTGGATCCGCCAAATTTAAATTGTATGGTAAATTTTTTACCACCACCTTTTGAGTTGGAAGATTTGAAACAATTTCTTATTTAATATTAACCCTTTAGTCAAATGTAGTTTTTTGTTTTTGCAACTCCTTCTATTGTAGTTATTTCTGTTTTGCTGCCTGATAGATTTAATTTTTTCAATAATGATTTTAACATGAGATTCACTTGAGAACCACTGTTTAGCAATGCTCTTCTGTTTATCCAATTACCTTTATAATCTTGTATATGCACAACTGCTGTAGCTAACAAAGTACATTTGTCTGAATTTTTATTAATATCAGATATCATAGTATTTTTTGTCGTTTTATAATTTTCCGTGTTAGCACTATTCACTTTGTGTAGAAGCGTACTATGATTTCCATTGCATGTACGGCAATTATACCAATTGCATTTTTTGTAGGAGTGCCCAATTTTGAGGCACTTCGAACATAAATTATTTTTATTTACCTTCTCCCACTTTTCTTTGACAGTAGGGCTTTTAAAATTCCCACATTGGTAGAGGAAATGTCCGTTTTTACATCCCATGATGCATTTGGCTTCATTGGTTCCTATCAATGTTTTGTTTTTATCATCCCAATTGGATGATCCATCATTTTTGGATGGTTGTTGTATTGCTTGCAGGGCATAGAATTCTTGATCCAAGAAGGTTATCAATGAATCTATATTGAGTATATTTTGCGAGTTTGAAAGTGACATTTGATACTTAAGTCTTAAACTCACTCATTTTCCGTACCAACAGGAAATTAAAAAGCCCATGCCGAATTATTTCTGAGCTTAAATGTGTGGCTTTAATTGCCCACAGGTTCTCCTGAATAACATCTTTAAACCTCTTTATGCTGGATATGTTCTCAACTGTGAATGGTGCTTCTACTAGATTCGAAAAATGTACCGCTGTTTGTGCTCTTAAATTTGTAAATTTTATATCTAAAATATCCATGGCAATGGTGTAGTTCACGGAATTAACTTCCAAGTTGGCAATTTCTAGTGTAGCTTCTCCTCTCAGTTTTGATTTTAAAATAATCATTTTTTGAGTGTCCGGAATTCATGAGGAATCTATAAGCTGTTCAAATAGCTCTTTAAATGATTTCCATTCAGAATACTTCTCTGAAAATGTTGGTATATCTATTCTCGGAAGTGTATAAGGCAGATTAATATCTGCACGTTTTTTTTTCTTCGAATTCCATTTCGAGAGCATCATCACATTTGTCAACTATTTTCTCATAGAGGTTAGCTAAATTATTTTCTTCGCAATCTCCTAAATATTGACAATACATTAATTTTATTTCTTTATGATCGTCTAAAATAGAGCTTTTCGGAATCTTTCCTGCTCTATATCTATCAATTTTTTTCCAAAATCAAACAATCGGATTTCTAATTTCTGCTCTTCTCTATTTCGAACGGATTTGGCTTTGCATTGCTCGCTGCTCGTATCCTTCGCCAAAGGATTTTCTAAGCTGGACTCAGCAATGGACATTTTAGCCGCTGCTTGATATTGGCTATATTGTATACTAACATGTAATAATAGTGTAGTAGTATCACAAAAATTTTTTTTTATCGATTGACCTTGCTTCTGCTTAAAATAGGCATTCCTCGATAAAGCAGATGATGGCTCTTTCAAGAGATCCTCATTCTGCTCAAACTGGCAGGACAACTCGGCCAGTGCTTCTCTCCACTTTTGGAGTAGTCCCTCTGTTGTTAACTCCTTATTATTTAATATCTCATTATAAAGTGCTGCCACTTTATCTCCTACAATTTGGTTTGCCTTAATAGCAGCTTCCATATTTATTTAGTTTTTATAAAAATTATAATTTGAAAATTACAATATATTTTCTTAAGAGCGCTTACCAGATAAATAAACGTCGGGTTTCACCAAAATGTATATTTATACCTCAGTATATCCAGTAAACAAACTTAGCTATTTTTTTTTCGCCAAGTTTGGTCCCCATAAAGGACTAGTGTTGCAAGCAACGCTTTTTCGGCAATTAGGGTGTTGTGCAGCTATTTAATGTGGTGAAAATTATTTAAGCACTGGGGAGATTTATTCACATGGAATTGGAGATTGGGCTAATAGATTTATTTTAAATAAATTGTGAATCTGCGAAAATATCTTTTCAACAGATGGATTCACTTTTTAACCTTTTTCCCGAAAATGTACATACAGGCTCGAAAATATGCGAGTAACATTAGGTTTGTATAGTAACAGTAACATTGCAGCAAGAGCGTAAAAGCAAAATAGAGCGTTAAATTGAGAAGAAGAGAAAACTAGCAGAAGAACTTATTGAACACAAAACTAGCAATAACTTGCAAGTGAACAGTTGTTGCACTGCTTTGACAATCTGCTGTAAACATTTTACTATTTATAAATCAGTTTTAAACTCTTTGCTTTACACACAAGCACTAACACTGTCCAGTACATCATTAATATTTTTGTTTCCACTCATTTTACTTTTGTTTGTGCCAAGGCGAATCAATATAAGGTGATTGCAGGAGTAAAAAAACAAAAATTTACATGTATTTTGTTTTTGCTTTGACGGCATAAACTGTCAAAACCTGTAAGTGTGAGTAGAAATTCAAACAAAATTTTTCAATTTGATATCAGAAGCCGTGCGGCGAAACACATACACAAAATCAACTGAGCTAGTAACACCACTTTTTATATATTCTTTTGACATTTATTCTTCTTCTTCTTCTGCTAGCTAATTTCTGCTAGTAAAAATTTCACTAGCAAGAATTTGCAGCTCTCTCGTGTTGTTACGCTCTCGATTCAGTGCTCTCTTGCAAATTTTTGGGTTATCATACACTTTTCCAGTAAAAGTTTGCAGGTTCCAGTACAAATTAGTACTGACTATTGGTAACTATACAAACCTATTCAAATATCGTCGCCTCGATGGAAAATTGCCGGAAGCGTCATTTTGACAATTTGTGGTTTTTGGATATCTTCTTTAGTTTCCGACTAATTGACTAAAATTTTTTTGGTTATTTGGTACAAATTGCGTTAGTATTGCTGTCGTACTAAACTAATCAAGATCTTTTAAATAGAGTTATCTGTTCTTCTTTAGTTTCCGACATATTCAGCTTTATCATGAGTTTCATTTTCTAGAACCGGGTCACTTTTCGTTTGCGTGTTCACTACAGGTGGATGAAAAAATTGTTGGCGAAATTTTGTTCGGGCGAAACTCACGATTAGGCTGATTAGTAAAAAGTATGGTTAATTTATAAAAATTGTTATCACATTTTGGCGTATATCACTAAAACTGACTGCACATTTTTTGACAAATGTCGTATACGACAAAATTTTATTAAACTCATAAATGGTTGACACTAAACTAAAAAAAATAAGATAATTTAAGAATTTCATGAACTAGTACATAGCATTCTCCGACACTTTGGAGAAAATCTGTAGTCGTGTTTCTGAAAAATTGCATTCCAAACTTCAATCGTGAGTTACCGAAAGTAACTTGTGACAATCTTTTATCCAGGGATCTACATAAATTATAATTGTCATTATTTTCGCAGTTGGAGTATATGCCAGACGAGTAACAGGTATATACATACAAGGATACCTAAATTAGCGCGTTGAACTTGTATATTTATCTCTCACCAACGCCTGACAAAGTTATGTCTAAATTTAATAATGGCTCTATGACAAAATATTGGCTGCGTTTCTTTTTACATTCCGGATAATCCCATTTCACAGCCGGAATAAACAGAATGCGTTTGAAATATACCTTAACATATCATCAGGAACGTTCTAAAGAATAAGTAAACAAAAAAGTTTATTCCAAACGTTCAGAATGAATAAAGAAATACAGCCATTCATGGAATGTATTCGTAGATTTTTATTTACTTCATTTCATACATTAGCATTGACGTTTTGTTTTAAATACATTAGTATTGATGTTTTTTACTAAATACCAGGAATAAATATTTAATAAAAAACTATTTCATTTAAGCTTAACCAACTTTTAGTTGCTCGGAGCTAATTTTGGAACGCTTCACGAAATATTTTCATAGACAGTAAATGCAACCCTGGGTGCATCATTAACGAGCTGAAAAACCAAACAAATAAAAAAATTCCATCTGAACCAATATTCCCAAAAATTATAAAGCAAAACAAAAACCATTTTTTCCAATTTATGCACTGTTATTTTTATTATTGCAATACAATTTCGCAGCTCTTCAAACATTTTCCACATTATGCTTTTAGGGCTAGTAGTTTCCGACCCCATTTGCTCGTTTTTTTTTTTCAATTCTGAATTTAGGCTAGGCTTCATGGGAACTTACTGTGGGTGCAAACATACCACATTTTGTAAACTGAATTGTGATATTTAATTTTATTTTATAATGAAAAATGAATTTAATGTGCAATTTTTTAAGTTTACTAGATGTAAGACAACTTTTAATTTTCTTTATATATTGCATGCTTTAGTTTTAATTCTGTTTAAGTTAAGTTGCAAAGGTGAAAATAGGCCTCCTGGGCAACCGAGCACATTAAAAAAAATCGGTAACGCGCGTAAAAGCATACCTCACAAATGGAATAATTTTCGAAATTATGAAATGGTTATTGGTATTTTCCATCTCAAAGTGGGTGATTAATTTGAACGTTATTTAAGCTGCCTTCACACGGTCGATTTTTGTCGTTTAACCAAAATCTACCCGTGTAAATTGCAATTCAACCGTAAAATGTAAGCGTTTTGGCTAGTCGATATCGTAAGTAAATTTTCCAGTCGACAGAAATCGACCCGTGAAAAGGCAACTTCAGGAATTTTTTAATTTTCTTTTTTGTTTTTTTTTGCTTGGGCGTCTTTTGAAGATGTGCCAAATTATATTGTCTACTTAAATACAAAACAACAATTTCTTTAAGCCATCTTGTGCAGCAATTTGTTGATCTTATCCTCACGGCTACCGAAATCACCAACCTCAACGTAGTGATTAGCCTTCTTGCGCCAGCCTCGGGTTGATGTGTTGAGCTTGAATAGCAACAGGAAGTTGGGGGCTTTCTTGAAGTGAAGTGAATCAACGCACTGAATTTCGTGAGCTTCGCGAAATTTGCGTTCGATCACAAAGCAGAGATTGCGACACGCTTGACCATTCCACGTTTGTACATCAATTCACAAACTGATTTAAGATTTGGATAACCCCATATAGGGGTTCGGCATACGTAGCATATTAATGGTTGCCTTGCTCAATTTGATGAACACACCGTTTTAATGTGGCGAAGACAGAACTGTAAAACCACGCACTTTTTGTGCAACTTTGTTGATACCGCGGATGCGGATCACAAAAGCCAATTTGGATTTTTCAGGCCCGTCGAATTGGCCGCATTTCTTTGCCACACAGCGTTACACCATCTCACGGCGTCCATCACCGAGTTTTCTTGTTTGATATTTCTCAGCATGCACCAAGTTTTCACATTTACGGAGTGCAATCACAGCAGAGCGCTTTAGTTTACGTTTGATCAGGGTAGCAATTTGCTGACCTGCTCTTGCTGAACTGCAGCTTCGGCTCGGGGACAGGAGGCAGCTTCCTGGAAGGTTGTCTGCCCTTTGCTTGCGGTTTCTTACCGGCCCATGATGGCAGTCATCTTAACTTGTTACTTAGCACGTTGAAAAGGCGAAAAAAAGTTCGCCAAATGTTTGGAGCACATCGTAAATGAGCCACTCGATTTATAACATTTCTATAAACAATTTAATTAAAAACTTTTTTATACATAGATATGCTGCAACCATGCACTTACTTTCCCAAATTCCATCCTGTTTATCGGCATAATTTTCCAAATATGCCTGCTACTTCATTACTAATTACTAAATTTTCCAACTGCGCCTTCTTTGTTGGCTCGACATATCCTAAAAAGACAAATTTACATTAAACAATAGAAATCGCAAAAATTAGCAAATAAAATACTCGCTTTGTTTTGTTTTGTTGTCAAATTTCTGAGAAATATGAATTCACCACGATGCGATACAGAAAGAACAAGGACCAGGGATGTAATTTTAAGTAAATCTATTATTCAGTGCCAAGGCGCAGAGCGTTCGGGGCAGCAATATTAATTTGTATCAAATATAACATTAAATGGTGGTTCTAATACACTTTTTGATATTATTAACCAGAGTAAATACATTATATGGTATTTATTTCAAAAATTTATGTACTATATGAACTTTTTTTTTCAAACATTTCTTAAGTTTCTTTCATGAGTGCTGAAAAGCAACCATGCAAGTAAGAAATTGTGTACTACCTAAAATTTCACCTCTGGAAACTTTATCCCCATAAAGGACTTCACCACAGTTTTTTTACTGGATATACTGAGATTTATACTTTAAATACTACACACAATAAATAATGACACAGCCGGAGAGAATTTCGCACTAGACTGACTTTTGGTTTCCCAGAACCTTTATTTATACATTACATAAATTCTTACTCTAAATACATACCCTGCAGGGAAACCGCGGACTAGTGAATCAAATTTCTAGTTCCGTACTAGGTCTTTATCGCCAAAAAGGAACTAGCCCGATAGGAACTAGATCCCCACCAGTCCGAAGTCGGCGAAAAGTGGTACTTTTAAAAAACTAATTCTTTTCAGTTTTTTCACTAGAAATCTATATCTAAAGTGACGAATTTTGAACTGGTCCGGAACTATAGAAAAAGAGATGCAGAACGAACTAGATCTTATTTGTCGAAGTTAGAACTAGTTCGGAACTATCGAAAAAGGGATGCAGCGGGGGGCTTGTTTACTTTACATAGATATGTGTTCGGCGGCTTTTTCGTTCAAATACGCTTCTATTCTGCACTTCGCAGATGCTTTTTCATAGCTTGGTAATACAAAACCAAAATTTGTGTTAACATTTTAACATCTTGGGACCGTCTGGAATCTGACAGCGAGCACCTCTGCAAACTCAGCTACAGCTAAACGTATGTAAACGTACACTTCTTACAATCATTCAAACAAATTTAGTTTGAAATTGAAAACACATTTCTTTCAAAATAACTTAAAATCGCACACACAGAAGAACCAAAAATATTAAAAAATCATAACACTTTTTTCTTTCGACTGTCGATTTTAGAACTGGTTCGGAACTATAGAATATAGGAGTAGTTCGGAACTATCGAAAAAGGGATGCAGCGGGGGGCAATTGACACTTCCTAGGACATCGCCATGTTAAATTCGCCAGTTGCTTGCATGCAAAAGAGATTTATCGTGAACCAGTACTGGGTCTAAATGTACTAGAAGCGCACCAGTTCAGGACTAGAGATTTTCCCCACAGGGAATAAATTATCACTTATCCTACATACATATATACATATACTTAACTCTAATAAAACAAACCCTTATCACTTAGTTGTCTGCATGCACGATCGCTTGCTCGACCAAGGCATTGCAATCCACTTGAACAATATCACAAATAATAGACTCAAAATGTACACATACTTATTTATTTAGGGTCATAATACTTACAATAGATGTTCAAGTGAAAAGCGATTTTACTTGTATGTGTACAATATATGTACATACATATTTACACAAGTATTACATATGATAGGCATATATAAATGCATAGTAGCATCAACCCTTATGCTGTTAGAAGGGAGAATGCAGTGCTTATCGCTATTCTTGGTATGTGCAGATGTGGTAGATGCAAACAACCGAATACCCTAAGGACGAATGCACTGGTTTGTTGTTTATATTATCTTGTGGCAACAAATTTTGTTGTTCGTTTAGGTTTCCGATAAGAAACTAAACCAAATGAACTTTATCTTAAGTAATTCGTATTCAATAAATTTTAAATTATCATTTGAATTATAACGAAATTCACTCTTCTATTCCACCTTTGGAACTCCGCTGGCGCACCGTGCGCGATTTTAGCTACCCCCAAATTAGCTAAACATGGTCCTTCGTCGCTAAAACGGCAACCCGAGGCCTAGCGCAAACTCTCCCTCTCATTAGCGTGCATACATATGTACATATCAGGGATGTTGCGAATGTGGAATTTTAGACATCCGCGGATGCGAATGCGGATGCGGATGCGAATGCGGATGTCAAGTATTTTTATACCTGAGCGCATTTGTGCACAAGGGTATTATAAATTTGTTCACATAACGGTTGTTTGTAACAGGCAAAACGAATCGAGATAGATATAGACAAATATATACATAAATGATCAGAATGAAAGGATAATCGATGAGAGGAAATCGATTAAGCGGTGACTGTCTGTCCGTCCGTACGTCCGTCTGTGCACACTATAAATCGAGTACAAATTGAGATATCTTAACAGAACTTGGTATGTGTATTTCTTTCGAGCGTTGGACGAATGGTATTGAAAATGTGCAAAATCGGAAGATAACCACGCCCACCTCCCATATAAAGGTAATTTTGAGAAATACGAAAACTGCCATATTTTAGTAACTACTGAAGCTTATTCACTCAAAACTACTATTTACAATCATTTTTAGGCGAAAAATAAGAATATTATAAATTTTTGGAAAAAGGGACATACATACATGTGTATATCTTGGGAACCGTTCCACCAATTTCTTCCAAACTTGGCACAGTTGTTGGCCTTCACAAAACATACCAAACGGCTTAGAATTTAAAAAATCGGATAA
>NW_023458556.1:101491705-101492770 GCF_013731165.1 Rhagoletis pomonella | reverse complement strand
CCAAATTGGCTTTTGTGATCCGTATCCGCGGTATCAACAAAGTTGCACCAAAAGTGCGTAAAGTTTTACTGTTGTTCCGTTTTCGCCACATTAAACACGGTTTGTTCATCAAATTGAACAAGGCAACCATTAATATGCTACGTATGCCGAACCCTATATGGGGTTATCCAAATCTTAAATCAGTTCGTGAATTGATGTACAAACGTGGAATTGTCAAGCAGAACCATCAACGTGTCCCAATCTCTGGCAGCTTTGTGATAGAACGCAAATTGCGTAAAGCGCACGAAATTCAGTGCGTTGTTTATTTGGCGCACGAAATATTCACTGTTGGAACCCACTTCAAGAAAGCTTCCAACTTCCTGATGCCATTCAAGCTCAACACATCAAACCGAGGCTTGCGCAAGAAGGCTAATCACTACGTTGAGGTTGGTGTTTTCGGTAGCCGTGAGCATAAGATCAAGAAACTTGCGCAAGATCGCTTAAATAGTTTTTTTTTTTTTGTATTTAAGGCGACAAATTCTTTGGCACATCTTCAAAAGGCGCCCAAGCAAAAAAGAAAAGAAATTTCAAAAATTAAATTCATTATTCATTATAAAATAAAATTAAATATCTCACAATTCAGTTGAAGGGTATACATATATACGTATGTACATATTTACAAAATGTGGTCTGTATGCACCCACAGTAAGTTCCCATAAAACCTAGCCTAAATTCAGAACTGAAAAAAACGAGCAAATGGGGTCGGAAACTACTAGCTTTAAAAGCATAATGTGGAAAATGTTTGAAGAGCTGAAACTGTATTGCAATAATAAAAATACCAGTGCATAAATTGGAAAAATTGTTTTTGTTTTGCTTTTATAATTTTTGGGAATATTGGATCAGATGGAATTTTTTTATTTGTTTTGGTTTTTCAGCTCATTAATGATGCGCCCAGGGTTGCATTTACCGTCTATGAAAATATTTCATTGAGATTTCCAAAATTGGCTCCGAGCAACTAAACGTTGGTTAAGCTTAAATGAAATAGTTTTTTATTAAATATTTATTCCTGGTATTTAGTAAAAAACA
>NW_023458556.1:101489635-101491695 GCF_013731165.1 Rhagoletis pomonella | reverse complement strand
ATATTTATTCCTGGTATTTAGTAAAAAACATTCAGATCTATACTAATGTATGAAATGAAGTAAATAAAAATCTACGAATACATTTCATCAATATTTTTTCATAGAGCCATTATTAAATACAGACATAACTTTGTCGGGCGTTGGTGCTGACGTATATAGAATTAATGTGTTAAAGAGAGATAAATATACAAGCTCAACGCGCTAATTTAGGTATACTTGTATGTATATACCTGTTACTCGTCTAGCATATACTCCAACTGCGAAAATAATGACAATTATAATATATTTAGATGCATATTTTAGTTAAATGTTATATCGTCGCCTGGATTAAAGATTGTCACAAGTTACTTTCGGTAACTCACGGTTGAAGTTTGGAACGAATCTTCTCAGAAACACGACTACAGATCTCCTCCAAAGTGTCGGGGGAATGCTATGTACTAGTTCACGAAATTCTTAAATTATCTTATTTTTTTAGTTTAGTGTCAACCATTTATGAGTTTAATAAAATTTTGTCATACACGACATTTGTCAAAAAAAATTCCAGTCAGTTTCAATGATATACGCCAAAATGTGATAACAATTTTTATAAATTAACGATACTTTTTACTAATCAGCCTAATCGTGAGTTTCGCCCGAACAAAATTTCGCCAACAATTTTTTCATCCACCTGTAGTGAATACACGCAAACGAAAAGTGAAAAAGTGACTCGGTTCTAGAAAATGAAACTTATGATAAAGCTGAATATGTCGGAAACTAAAGAAGAACAGATAACTCTATTTGAAAGATCTTGATTAGTTTAGTACGACAGCAATACTAACGCAATTTGTACCAAATAACCGAAAACATTTTAGTCAATTACTCGGAAACTAAAGAAGATATCCAAAAACCACAAATTGTCAAAACGACGTTTCCGGCAATTTTACATCCAAGCGACGATATTTGAATGTTACTCGCATATTTTCGAGCCTGTATGTAAATTTTCGGGAAAAAGGTTAAAAAGTATATTCATCTGCTGAAAAGATATTTTCGCAGATTCACAATTGATTTACATTAAATCTATCAGTCCTATCCCCTCTTCCATGTGAACATTTCTCTCCAGTGCTTAAATAATTTTCACCACATTAAATAGCTGCACAACACCCTAATTGCCGAAAAAGCGTTGCTTGCAACACTAGTCCTTTATGGGGACCAAACTTGGCGAAAAAAAAAGCTAAGTTTGTTTACTGGATATACTGAGGTTTGCATGCAACTGAATAAAATTCCTTGCTCTTCTACTCTTTCTGTTGACGTTCGGATCAGGGATGCCGTTTGGATCTAAATAGATCCAATTGGATACATTTTTAGACGAATTTTTGCGGGATACTTATTTTTTCCTATCAGTATAAATGTGGATACTTTTTTAAATAGGCCAAAATTTTATATTTTCTATAAAGTTTTTTTCGTTCAAAAATAGATTTTCATTAATGACGTTTTCCAAATGTTATAAAAATCGCTACTTTAGCGTGAAATTAGAGCATTTTATTTTTTGTGAATGAAGCAATGAACATATATAGAGATCTCACCAAAGCAGTGTAATAAGAGCTTTAACAGACGGCAGCGTTGATCCGGATCAACTCGGGAATTAACTGCAGTTAATCCGTATTAAGTCCCAGTTAATCCCGATCAACTCGGAAATTAACTGGGATTGAGTCCCAAATAATCCCGATCAACGCTGCCGTCTGTTTAAGCTTTTAGGAGCAATTGTTTAGTTAGCTAAAAAAAATGCTTTAAGCAAGATCTTAATATATATATATAAATTAAATATATCTCTTTCATATGACATATCTTCATTTGTTAATATAAAAAGAAAGAAGATCTCAATGTAGTTTAAAATACACTGTTTAAAAAACTAAATTTGATTTATTTAAGGAAATTTTTATGAATTTTACTGAAAAGACTTTAAATACACTCTAATTTTTTTTGTTTATTTGCGCATAATAAGAAAGGTAACCATTTTCCTCTTTTAATGTGTGCAAATTTGCACAGCGTGTAACAAAATTAAACACTGCCTGTTTACTTTA
>NW_023458556.1:101488745-101489535 GCF_013731165.1 Rhagoletis pomonella | reverse complement strand
GTTAATATATCATTAGTGTCTCCCTGATCGTTGTAATATCTTGTGTGGTCCTTGATCGCTGTATTGATGGTTGTTATTATATCATTAGTGTCTCCCTGATCGTTGTAATATCTTGTGTCATCCTTGATGATCGCTGTGTTGATGGTTGTTACACTTCAATGATGAAATTTTTTTAAACTTAATTGTGATCCTTGAGATCGCTGTATTGATGGTTGTTACACTTCAATGGTGAATGTTTTAAACTTAATTGTGATCCTTGAGATCGCTGTATTGATGGTTGTTACACTTCAATGGTAAATTTTTTTAAACTTAACTGTTATTTTTATTTTTTTTTTTTAACTTAGCACCTGTAGTTCTGAGTGAGTCTATTTCTTTTTAGGAGGTTGGTCCGAACCCACGGCCAAACACGCGTGTCCTTTATAAGGATTTTATTCGCTTGGCCCCACGTTGGGCGCCCGTAAGATTTAACCACTTAGTTTTGATTAAGATTCTTTATTTCCCTTGGAAAGGGCAGCCGGTCTCAGCGGATGAGTTGAAATAACTGACTACATGAAAGCGACGCTAGCGTCTAAATACCTACACTCTTGCCCTAATTTCAGTTACTGCACGTTATTAGCCGCGTGACTTCTGCACTTGCAATTGCTGGGCCAATTCCGTTTATTGTCTTGCATTTGTTTTGTTGTTGCCACGCGCAAGACTATAAGTGTCTCGTCGGCAGAATGGCCGTATGAGTTATTAAAGCAGTATTGAACTTTTGCTTGTTGTTACGTGCAAAGCTATAGACGCGCCG
>NW_023458556.1:101482628-101488735 GCF_013731165.1 Rhagoletis pomonella | reverse complement strand
CTTGTTGTTACGTGCAAAGCTATAGACGCGCCGTCAGCAAATTCGGTCGAAGCGGTGTTTTGGCCGGATGAGTGGTTACCTGTGTTAACTTGTACATACATATGTATGTAAAAATGTAGTTTCGGTTTAAAAAAATCGGATAAAGTTTTTCTTTCCCCATTGGGTTATGCAGACAACTATAATCGTAAAATCCGATTTGTGACTACAGATACATATGTACATAGTTATGTATGTATGTAACGCATCGCGACTGATTTTTTTATATATACATACACCTAATTTTAGTATTTATTAAAAAAAAACAATGAAATTCAAAAACTATTACTTGCATTTGCTATTGCTGTTGCACAGTGTTATCAAAAAAAAAGAGTTATCAGAAAATTCGTTTCTCTTGAAATCAAGTTATATGGCTGCGTATGTATGTACCAGAGCTGTGTAATGATTGAATGAATTGAGTGGGCATTCTCATTTTTTTCGTTTCAAAAATGTGATTGTTTGTCTTGAGATTGGTTACAAATTGTAATCACAAAATATGTAGTGTGTTATGGAATGGTTGACACCCATTCATATAGAGAATGTGAATGCAAAAGAAAAACTCAATCATGTATGTATGATTGTACGTTTATGTGATTGCAATCTGTCATTATCATTCAGTACTAATACTTAGTCTGTTCTAATAGCAGTCCGGTTTACAGGATTTAGTCAGAACTTACAGGAAGTCGTTCCTATTGACAAAAAACCTGTAAGTGGGAACACGTTTGAGAGAGTAACTGAGCAGTTAAGGGATTTAGTATGGAGTTTTTTTTCCTGTAAGTTCATGAAAAGTGTCAAACGATCAGCTGATTTGCATGTGCAAACAAAAACAGAAAGCGGTAAAGGCAAAAAACCGTGTATTTGTAAAAAATGGAAGTAACCAACGAAATATTTGGATATGATTTGGTTTTAATAATCAGTTAGTGATATTTCAGCCAAATCAGTGTTGTACCAATGACATGTAAACAAACCGACTGAGGTTTTTACAGGAAATAGTGCTTTTTGCGTTCCCGTGCACTTCTGCATCTGTTCTCCTTTTACTCTCACTTGAGAGAGTAAAATTGTAGTTTGACAGTTCCACAGGTTTTAGTCCGAAGTTCAAAGGAACAGACCATGGTGAAATAAATATAAGGTGATGTCATGCATTTGAGGGTAGTAGAAAATGGGGGAAAAAACTTGGATTATTTTTACTACTTTTTGGATACTATTTTCAATACTGATTTCGAATATACACATATATTAAGAGATCTCGCTATCAGTGGATTTCCCTATAAGAAATACTTTTGTTTAACTGCTTAAATTCAATGAATACGCATACAAACATTAAAAATGGTGTATTTATATCACGTTAAAGATTTATTCAAATCTTTAATACGAAAATGCATTCTACATTTAAAAAAAAGTTGTTTGACATTTTCCGCCATGTGAGAAGTTTTTGAGGCGTTAAGCATTTCTTTATATAATTTGGACCGCACTAAATTTCCTTACCATTAAATTTTATAAAAATGGTTTCTAAGAACAATAAATAACTCCTTCAACAACGCAGAACTAGGCTTTATTAAACCGCCTTTCGACAAGTCATCAACCCAATTGAACGTATTGTCCGTGGACTCCACACCAGTTAAACATAAAACATTTTTGATGTAAACCAGCGTAATAAGAGTTTTATGTTTTCACTCAAAATAAATTATTATTACTATTTCTATTTCCATAAAAAATAATGTTTATAATAATTATTCAGTTTTATTTTTCTACCTCAAAATTATTGTATACTAGCTTTTACCCGCGGGTTTGACCCCACGTTTTATACAAATATGAAAAATACTTTATGTAAAGATGTTATGCTCTCTGCTCTAATTTTAATATAGCCGTGATAGCAGCATACGGTAGGACAGCTGTATTAGCTTGGGTGTTATGAAATGAAATGCAATAATAATTTCTTGGCACTGCAGGTGTATTATTTAGGTTAAAATATCTTCAATAAATTATATATTTAATAGAAGAAATACTTTATAATTATACTAATATGATTTCACAGCATTTTTTTTAATACTTCAAAGTATCTATTAACATAAATGCATTTTCCAATATAATTATCATACATTTTATTTTCGAAGCGAACTGAAAACTGATAAGCACCTATCATTGATATGTTTGCATACCAAATTTAACATTTATGTGACTTATGGTTCCGAAGTTATGGCTAATTAGAAATTCTACGACTATGAGATATGCCACGCCCCCTCCTACAAAGTCATTTATATATACCTTGCTATAAGCATCTACCATAGGTTTGTCTGCATGCCAAATTTCAAGTTCATGTGACTTATGGTTCCGAAGTTATAGCTGATTAAAAATTTGCAGGCCTATGGGAGGTGTCACGCCCCCTCGCAAAATTGACACCATATTTGCAAACAAAATCATGTATAACCTTCCCGGGGTAAAAACAAATAACTGTGCAAAGTTTCGTGCGATTCCGTTTAGTGGTTGAAAAGTTATGAGGTAATAAACAAACAGACATTCACATATATGTATATAGAATAAAACTTAAAAGGCCATACAGATGTACCACACACATAAGAGGTTGATTAAAATTTAAAAAATAAGAACTACTTTCCGCCCTTCATTTATTCATATTAAAACAAATAAAATTAAACAGTTCTCTTTATTTAATAATTTTTAACTTCTAATAAAAATAACGTACTATCCATTAAAACATATTATTACCATTTAAAAATTACACATCCAAATTCTAGCTGTTATACTATTAAATAATTATACGTTTAAGTGGCCAGACCAAAGTCCCTCATCATAGTCATCCGAGCAGAAACGCTTGAAGATAAGTACCGAATCCGTGATTAGTGTGAGCCATGGTTTATTAATAATTACATCATACACAATGGTGTAAGCATGGGTGTAAGACAAAAACAAATAAAAAAGTAAATTACCAATTCGATTCATTGGCAATTGCTAAATTCTTACCTGAAACGCAATTGAAAAATCCCTAGTTGTAGAGGGTGATGATGCTACTGGTGTGCACTGCTCCAGTAATCTGTTGGAAGAAACACAAACATAAAGACTGGTTAGAGTCTCATAACATAAATGTGTTGGATTTAACAATTTCCTACCTGGAACTTGCTTATAACACCGCTTTTGGTAGCGCCGCTGATGAGACACTGCTCCAATAACCAACTCTAACCAGCTCTAAAACTTAAAAGGCACTGTTCTGAAAACCTTTTGTGAGAAAAATACATTAATTTAGTGGAAGCACATGATTCAATAATGAAAGGTTTTGTAAGTAGCTTTTTTCTAAAATTTGACACTCCCACCCACAGGGATGGTTTTTGGAAGCAGGGGAAAAAGGGAAGAATTCAATCAAACTTCCTAAAATGGTAGCTAAATTCCACAAAAAGGTGGGGATAGTGGTATTTTAAAACAAAAACCAATTTGATTTAGTTATTTAATTTAAACTAGCTTATTTACATCGAATATAACTCCGGATTGTTATTAAAAATAAATATTTATATGTATGTATATACCAAAGTTGAGTACGCCAGACGGCGCATAACTCGAGAATGGATGGTTCACTTTGAGCTATATATTTTTGTGTTTGTGTGCTTGTAAATTCTTTGCCGTACCATTTACAGTTGATGGATATGAAGAAGATATTTGCTTGTGGAAAAAACGACAAATAAAAATATTTGGAGCTTAAGTTTCTTTCGCGGTTTTGGCTCGATTGCTTCGAACATGGTAATTCGAATTCTTTGATGATGCACTTTTAGTGTTCTGGGGAGATTATGCCGCCGTCAGAATATTAAGCATTGGCTTACACAGTCGCAATTGGCGATTCGTGCTGGTCGAACTCAGGAAAAATAAAAAAGGATCTACTTCGTCAAATGAGTAGTGCCGTAAGTGCGCAATCTGACTAAACCGAGCTGTCGTGTGTTATGATTGATCCCATGGATGCTGTGTGCCAATATTATATTTAGTGATCGGACTTAAAAAAAAATTTGTGTGGTAGAATCTGGAAAAAATGTGGTAGATTTCAAAAAAATGTGGTAGATCTCAGTTATGGATCAAACTTTGTATAAAAAAATTCTGCAAGTTGTCACCTAACTTGCAAACCTTTTAATTAGAATCTAAAAAAAAATATTTTAGTATAATAAAGTGCAAGATTGAAGTTACTAAAAATTGCTTTGGGTATTGGCAATTTCTTTCCTTGACAGTGTAAAGCAGTTCCCTTCCATATCGAGATATTTTTCGAACATATTTTGAAAGATTTCTGCAACCTTGCGGAGTGCTGCCAGCTTTTCTTTTTATCACATCACGATGTAGCGCAAGAATGATAGAATACAAGATTGCGCCAATCGAGCTGAGAGCAACTGGCCATAACGTCAGAATATACCAGAATGAGAGAGAAAAGACGAATTCAATAAGAACAAGTAAGAAAGTCTAAGTTCGGGCGGGGCCGAACATTAAATACCCGGCGCAAGTATTACATATATGCCTTTTCACCTTTCCGGAAGCTACAGCTACATGGTAAGCCGGGGTGTATCAATTTTGAATAAATTAGCGTCCTTAAATTTCGAAATATTGACGTTTCGAGCATTTCTAAAATTTACCGTTATATGAAAAGCCGTAATTTTAGTCCGATTTCAATAATTTTGAACGTTTTGCTTTTATGTGGCAAGCACAATAACCATACCGAGTTTGGTACAAATTGGTAGAACGGTTACCGAGATACATATATGTGATCATAAGTGGGCGGTGCCACGCCCATTTTCCAAAATTTTATGATAAGCATATTTCCTGATAAAGAATTGTTGCAAGCATCAATTTTGAATACATTAGCTTCAATATTTACGGATTTATCGAAGATTTCGTATTTCTCCTAATTACCGTTATATGGGATGTGGGCGTGGTTATTGTCTCATTTTTTAAATTTTCGGCCATTTGGTATCCTGTACCAAGGCCAATAACTGTGCCATGTTTGGAAGAAATCGGTGCAGCGGTTGCCAAGATATACACATGTAACACTAAGTGGGCGTGGCTACGCCCATTTTTCAAAAATTTATAATATTCTTATTTTTCGTCTAAAAGTTATTGCAAATATCAATTTTGAGTGAATAATCTTCAGTAGTTACTAAAATATCGCAGTTTTCGTATTTCTGAAAATTACCGTTATATGGGAGGTAGGCGTGGTTATTATCCGATTTTGCCCATTTTCAATACCATCCGTCCTACGCCCGAAAGAAGTACACGTGCCAAGTTTCGT
Source organism: Rhagoletis pomonella (assembly GCF_013731165.1). NCBI lineage: Eukaryota > Metazoa > Arthropoda > Insecta > Diptera > Tephritidae > Rhagoletis > Rhagoletis pomonella. Next base: position 101,483,427 of record NW_023458556.1, on the reverse strand, counting down.
TAAGATATCTTAATTTTTACTCGAGTTATCGTGTGCACAGACGGACGGACAGACGGACGGACGGACGGACAGACAGTCACCGCTTAATCGATTTCTCTTTTCATCCTGATCATTTATGTATACATTTGTCTATATCTATCTCGATTCGTTTCGCCTGTTACAAACAACCGTTATGTGAACAAAGTTATAATACCCTTGTGCACAAGTGCGCTCGGGTATAAAAAGAAGAAGAGTCGAACAGCTGAGGCGAAATTGAAAGGTTTGTTTACAAAGTGCATAATAAATCGCAGATTTACGGAATTATTTAATTTTAAATGGTAAATTGGTTGTTTAAAAGTAAAGAATGTGTACTTATTAAATGCAATGCAAATCGCTGAAAGTGTTAAAACACTGCAATCATTATAATGATTTGCATTTATCAGTAATTGAACAAATACCAGCAGGCAGCCAGCGGGTCTGTTGCTGGTAACAATTTGCAGAACGATTCCACGGTGATCGTTGCATCGTCATCAATTAGTGAAATCAGTAACCAAGCTTTTAAAATAAAGGAAAACCTCCTACTCCGCTATACATATAATTACTTTCATTATTTAGCTACTTTTCCGGCAGCCGCAACAAACCCTGGCCCAAACCTGCAAATTGTTGCCAGCAACTGACCCGCTGGCTGCCCACTGGCATTTGTTCAACTACTCAAAAATGCACTTTGTAAACAAACCTTTTGGGTGTTGGCCACATCAAGCGGCTCATCTGGATGAAATGAAAAGGCTGTTAGATGTAATACAGCAACGTGCTCCCGATG
>NW_023458556.1:101479893-101482528 GCF_013731165.1 Rhagoletis pomonella | reverse complement strand
TTAAAACTGTAAATGTTTAAAATCAAGTAAATAGAGTGGGACGATGTCCAAGTATTCGACCAAAACAACTAAAATAAAGTTGCTTGAAATTTGACATCGATAGACTCCATGGTATCGAGGTCCGATTGTGGAAACATTGATATCTACGTATTCATATCGCAGCGCGGAAGGTTTATATCTAGGTTAGAACATAAAAAGGGTTGCCACCTGCTCAAAAATCAAATGCAATTAAGTTAAATCAATACTACACTAAAGTAACAATCGAGATGTTTTTGAAAAGGCTTTATTTCTGTGGGAGGGTTAACATCTGTTTAAAAATTAAATTCAACTTTAATTCAAGGGAATTAGGTAACTGAAATATGTATAACAATATTGGTGTCAGACTTTCAAAGTTTAATAAAATTATAGTTTGAAACTATTTTCAACAGGGCTGCCCCTTGATTAAAAATTAAATTCAATGTATATGATAGGTTTAATTAATTTTAACAATATGGATATGGAACATGAGATGGTTTGCCACCTGTCAAAAAATCAATTAATTTCAATGAATTACTCACACACTCTGCGTCCGTTTACGTCTGGACATTATTTGGTTGTCGCCCTAAGCCAAAATCTTGAAATTTTTCTCTGTTATTTAAACGAACCTTAATAAGAAAAAATAAACAGTTGATCGTTTTTTTTTGTTAATTTTTTATTTAGTGCTTATAAAAGTTTCGAAGTCTTCTCGATAGAGTAAATTTTTTTCTCGATGCTTACTTTGTTTTTCAACCTGCATCAAATTTGTCCACTTCCACAGTAATCTTCTTTGAAAACTATTTCTAAATGAAGCATATAAAATCTTTTGTATATCGTTTGGCATACAATCCTTATAATAAGATGTTTTTGTTCTCTTATCGAAATAATATAATCTTTGTGTTGAGTTAGATACACTTGAGAAAAAGTTGTGACAGATCTCGCATAATAATAAAATACCACCTGGAACAAAAAATTTGTTTTCGGGAAACAAAGACAGCCCAAGGCGTGTTGAGTTATCTTTCAGCACATGCGAATTCATATCGTTAAAAAAAGAAGTTAAATCTCGCAACTTATATAAACATTTACTTCGAATGTGACCCGAATTTCCTTCTTTGTATGGTTTATTAACACTAAGAGCATACTTTTGACATAATCGAAGACGTTCAGAAAGTTTTAAACGCCTTACGTCTGTTCCACCTAGTATGATAGCATCTATTATATGTAGAGCACAGATGCGCGTTTGTGTTCTACCCTCACCAGTATATTCGTACACAATTTCTCCATAAAAAATAGATCTAGGAGATACTTCAAAAATGTACTCCACAGGTTCCCATTTCTTACTATCAGTATATCGAAGTAAACAGCCTTTAGACTTACATAAAAACATACTGCAAGTATTAATATTAGTTTCACCTCTACCAATTGGAACAAAATACCAGTCGTAAATGCTGTTTATACTGTTTTGCAGGTATTCGACACCATACAGTTCAGTGGGCAAAGAATTAAATAGAAGTTTATCGTTCCAATCTCCTAGAATCTCCTCAAGGAGCTTTTCGGAAGACTTGGACTCTGGTGCTTGTCTAAGTTTATCTGGAAGACCCCACAACTCAAGACATCGCTTACGGATTTCTGATTGCTTTGTTTCCCTCAGTTGTGTGTTTCTACAATATACCGCTATCTTTTTCAGACCTATAATTTGGTTTTTTCCAATTTCATTATTACTACTGACAATTAAATTTAGAAAATTTTTGTCTCTCATAATGTCGTCTCGGTTGACAATTTCTAAAACATCTTCTTTAGCCTCATTAAAGATATCATTCACGTGATCCAAATATTTACAAACGGATTCGATTTTTGCTTTCTTCCATTTACAAACTAAATATCTCTCTGAATTTGCTGGTCTACTGCTATTGGGCTTCAAAATAGATATCCGATCAAAACATTTATACATCAAATATACAAGACCTACACTAAATGGAGTGAACAAATCAAACATCTTGCACAAAAAACTACCATTTTCTCGAAGAATTTTTAATACCATTAGGCACTGGCAGAGATATAATTGCTTGGAAAGTATTTCCTGAATATTTTCTTGCCCTTCGACTGAGAATCCGCCATCCGCCATCACAAAATGAACACCAGTTCTACAATGCTTCAAAACGTATCCAGCGAAAGAATCTTGATTGTCTTTAAAGAATATATTTCCATCTTTTCTTATTCCATAAAAGGTATCGAATGATTCTGGCGATCCTGCAAAAAATTTATCGAGCTTAAAGTCATTAGGTCCTCGTAAAGTGAATCCAAATCCTTTTGATTCCCACGATTTTCTGTAAAGTATATATTCTGAGAAACCACCAGGGCCTGCAAAAAATAAAGAAATTTTTAACTTATGCCAATTTTTGATATTTACATATCTTATAGTACAATTACGTATGTTTACAGGGCAATTCTGGCAACTTTAATTTAAAAAGCAGGGTTCAGAATTGTTCATGCATGAGCACTGAAATATCAACATTTATGATATTTCTCATGAGTGAAATTTCAAGAATTTAAAATTATTTTTTCCCGGGACTGTAACGGTTATGCTTTTTATCAAAAAAGTGAACAAATAATCGTTATT
>NW_023458556.1:101468927-101479793 GCF_013731165.1 Rhagoletis pomonella | reverse complement strand
TAGAGTTGGTTATTGGAGCAGTGTCTCATCAGCGGCGCTACCAACAGCGGTGTTATAAGCAAGTTCCAGGTAGGAAATTGTTAAATCCAACACATTTATATTATCATACTCTAACCAGTGTTTATGTTTGTGTTTCTTCCAACAGATTATTGGAGCAGTGTCTCGCCAAGCTGCGCTATCAGCAGCGTTTTTAGAAGCAAGTTCCAAGTAGGAAATTATTGAATCCAACACATTTATATTATCAGTCTTTATGTTTGTGTTTCTTCCAACAGATTACTGGAGCAGTGTCTCGCCAAGCTGCGCTATCAGCAGCGTTTTTATAAGCAAATTCCACGTAGGAAATTATTACATCCAACACATTTATATTATCAGACTTTAACCAGTCTTTATGTTTGCGTTTCTTCCAACAGATTGTTGGAGCAGCGCACACCAGCAGCATCATCACCTTCTACAACTATTGATTTTTCAATTGCGTTTCCGGTAAGAATTTAGCAATTCCCAATGAATCGAATTGGTAACTTATTTTTTTATTTGTTTTTGGCTTACACCCATGCTTACATCATTGTGTAATGATATAATTATTAATACACCATGGCTCGCACTAATCACGGATTCGGTACTTATCTCCAAGCGTTTCTGCTCGGATGACTATGAAAAGGGACTTTGGTCTAGCCACTTAAACTTATAACTAAAACATAATTATTTGATAATATAACAGCTAGAATTTAGATGTGAAATTTTTAAATGGTAACGAAAATAAAGTTTGTAAAAAAAATTCCCGTTAAAGTTAAGATATTTAAAAACTTAGTACGCATATATACTTCAGAACTAAAGTAAAAAAAACAGCCAAATGCAAGAGTTTGTCAGCTTCATTTCGAAGATAAAGACAACGTAAGCGTTTATCAGGAGTAGCAGTTCCAATGAAGGTGGAATATTTAAAAAGTTGGGATGAGCCAGGTCCACTCAAACTGAGTACGTTTTATGTATAACATTTGATACGTATGTATGTACAAATAACACCCCTATTGCGAGTGTCGACTGGCAGTAGAATAGAAATGTGTCGATCGAGTCGATCATATTTTATTGTGTAACTTGATCGATAAAATTTGTACTATTGTGAATGGTTGACTGAATTGTAAACAGCTGTTTGCTTGTTTACATTTGTTTCTTTAGTGTTTCATTTACATCATTTTTAAAATAATTGCTTTTATTATAAGATTTAAAAACTGTACACAGTTGAAATATGGTTTTGTGATGAGGAAGATAATGTGGAAGCTAATAGATTAGTAGAGCTGGCTAAAGCAAGGAGGGAATTGTGAGATTTATCGGATCCCTTGGAGTTGGAAGATGAAGTGTATGTACAAATGTGAATTTAATGAATAGAAATTGCGTTCCCGATGCTTCACGGTTTTTAGGTTACAGTGTTTGCAGGAAAAGCTCTTTTCCTGATTAATAAACATCATGGAAGTTTAAGAAATACGGTACGATTTAGTTATTTGTACAATGATGTTGGGTATTTGTGTCCAAACGCGTGAACCGAGTTTAAAAACTTTAACATAAAAAAAAAGATTTCAAATTTCCGAGCGCTAGTTAATTAATAAATTATGCAGTTTTTTGTAAATTTTGATGTTGGTTCTACGCAAAAACACTGTGTATGCCGCAGCCGGAGTTATATGCACAAGAAATATTGTATATCTTTCACAATAGAAGCGGAGCTTCCTCCCCTACTCTTTCCGAAAATTCCTTTGCCTATGTCCTCATTCTCCTGCATCTCCTGTAATTCAGATACATACATACATATGTATATTTCACAATTTTTTACAACTTCCAGATCAATTGACTTACTTTTTATCCATTATAGTACCACTTTCTTATGTAAATTTTATAAACGCAAACTCCAACGACTAAAAAACAGCAATAGAAGGATGAGCGATTTAAAAGTATTCACAGTCGCTGATTGAGCGACTAAGCGACACTCACAATAGCATCGATAATCGATAATCGCTTAATAGTCGTTTATCTACTGCCAGTCAACATTCGCAATAAGGGTGTAAGACTTTTATGTAACAGAACCGTCCTCGAAAGTAGTTTTCAACGGGAAAACGTCGCTTTGAAGAAGCAAGTTGAAAAATTGCTGGATGAGTCAGCTAAAATGAAGGCGGAAATCGAGGAGCGATGCGGACCAGTTGCCGTTCTGTTTTTACACTGAATCAAGTGCGAAAACTAGAAACTCCCAGTAGACAAATGCGGTGGAAATATGAGGACATAGCGTGGGCATTGCCATTGAATGCTGCGGGCCCAAGGGCATATACTCATTTATACCGGATTTCCTCTGCCTTCAGAGTCTACATTGGCGAGGTGGCTGCAAAAGCTAAAGTTCTACGACGGAATTCTACACTTCGTTATAGACGCAATGGAGGCCGTGAATGAAATAGAATTGGTAGACAGGCTTTGTGTTTTGGTATTTGATGAGATGAAGATTGCTTCGGCCTTTGAACATGATCCTCTCACGGATACTGTGAGATCGCCGAAGAACTATGTTCAAATGGTGATAGCTAGGGGAATTAAATGGTCCTGGAAGCAGCCTGTCTTCTATGCATTTGACTGCAAAATTACAAAAAGTATAATAGAAGAAATTATAGTTAATCTCTCTCGTGCTGGCTATCCCGTAGTTGCAGTAGTATCCAATATGGGTACGGGAAATCAAGGGCTGTGGCGAGAATTAGGTGTTTCCTGGGGTACGGTTTTGTTTATATAAGCAGAAAAATAGCAATAGCTTTTAAAAATTCTGTTTTTGTATACTTTTAGAAAAAACATGGTTTCCGAACCCAGCTGAAAAGCAAGACAAAATTTTTGTATTCACGGATGCTCCGCATTTGCTAAAGCTGATTCGAAACCATTTCTTGGACGAAGGCTTTGTTTTTCGCAACAAAATAATACGTACTCAAATTATGCGCTGCACATCTGCATTATGTGAAATTGACAGAGAAACATTTTACCGTTCACTATGCCGGTCGCCAAAAAGTAAGCCTTGCTTCCCAGCTGTTTTCCCACACCACAGCTAGCATTATAAGGCGATGTTATCAAATGGGTGAAGAGCTTTATAATCCGCTCGAAACAGCTGACTTTATTGACGCCATTAATGATTGGTTCGACTTAATGAACACAAACAAGACCACGATACAAAATATTCCTTCGAAAAGGCCATTTGGGGTAGATATGGAGCAACAGATGAAAGTTTTAGAAACAATGGACTCCATTGCCCTCAATGCAAAGGTAACCTATAGGAGAACACTTCTTCCTTTCCAGAAAGGAATTTTGATGAGCAACAAATCTCTACGGTCGTTGTTCCATTGTCTGCAAGAAAAATTTGGTTTGCGGTATTTGCTAACCTATCGGCTGAACCAAGATGTGTTGGAGAACTTTTTCGGTGCAATGAGGGCGAAGGGTGGATTGCAGGATAATCCAACACCGATGCAATTCAAATACCGGCTCCGAAAATATCTTCTTGGTAGGATAGGCTTATAAAAGATTTCTCTGTAATATATTTAATTAGTATGTGTATTTTTTTTTACTTTTCATGTAAAATTTCGCAAAAACACAGCACTCCTCCCTGGGAGAGTAAATGTTGGCGAAGATGTTACGAACTGGCTTCCACTGAGAGACCTTCCTCATTGTGACTACATCTCGGAATATCTCGTTGAATCTGACGCCTCCATCGTCTCTGCAGATGATTTTAACATAGAGAGCGACATAGACCAGTTCCACGAGGACGCGGTCGAGTATATAGCTGGCTATATTATCCGCAAGCTTCATTTAACTGGTGTGGAGTACACGGACAATACGTTCACTTGGGTTGATGAATTGTCGAAAGGCAGTTTAATAAAGCCTAGTTCTGCGTTTTTGAAGGAGTTATCTTAGAAACTATTTTTATAAAATTTTATGGGAAGGAAATTTATTGCGGTCCAAATTATATGCCTCAAAAACTTCTCACATGGCGGAAAATGTCAAAAAACTTTTTTTAAATGTAGAATGCATTTTCGTATTAAAGATTTGAATAAATCCTTAAAGTGATATATACACCATTTTTAATGTTTGTATGCTTATTCATTGAGTTTAAACAGTTAAACAAAAGTAGTTTTTATAGGGAAATCCACTGATAGCGAGAACTTTTAATATATGTACATTAGACTGCATCACCAAAAAAGGTTGCGGTTTTTCCGCCGGGAAATTTATTATATTTAAGACGTCCACCAAAATATTTCGGAAAAATATTTGAAAATACCTCCAAAAATGGAGTTTTTTATGAATAAAAATAGTTTCTTAAAGAACTTTTTGAAAAAAGTCCCCTCAGATTACAAAACAGACTAGGCTTAAAAAAACTGCATAAAAATATTTGAAAATCTTTTCAACGGAATCGTAATAATGTGATTTTTGTTGCTGTTTTTTACTTTTTGCAAAGATTGATTTACGAAAAACTTAAATAACTGGGACAAAACTATTCTGATATAGACTTATGGGATCTCGGTAGAAAGGTATTTAACCACTATTTTTATTTATGTGCAAAACAAGTCATTCGTGTCCCAATTTTTTTTTTTTCAAATACCAACATACCTTGATTCAACTTTGAATGATGTTCGTTCATCCTACCTTTCTCTTTCATCCTTTGAATGAGCTTATTAGCAAAGAAATAAATAGGGTAGCAAAATACCTTTCTACTGAGATCTCATAAGTCTAAATCGGAAGAGTTTAGGTTCAGTTATTCTAGTTTTTCTTATACCAATCTTTGAAAAAAGTTAAAAAACAGCATCAAAAATCTCATTATTACGATTCCGTTCAAAATTTATTTTTATTTATTTTTTTAATATTTTTATGTAAATTTTTTAAACTTAAGCCGTTTTGTCATTTGAGGGGATTTTTTCAAAAAACATCTTTAAGAAACTATTTTTATTCATAAAAAACTCCATTTTTGGAGGTATTTTCAAATCGGTCCAGCTCGCTTAAATCTTAATATTTTTCCGAAATATTTTGGTGGACGTCTTAAAATATAATAAATTTTATAATTCCAATGGAAAAACAGTACCGATTTTTTTGTATGGGGAGTGATGCAGTCTAATGTACATATGTATATATTCGATATCAGTATTTTAAATAGTACCCAAAAAGTATTAAAAATTATCCAAATTTTTTCCCCCTTTTTCTACTACCCTCAAATGCATGACCGCAATTGGCATGCAGAAAAAGTGAGGTTGTGTAAGTGGCATTACCTTATATTTATTTCGACATGATATACGATAAACTAGCTTTAGGCCATAGCCATAACCATAATCATAGCAATTAAATGTTCCGATAAAACCTACGCGCAGCTTTGTAAACGATTATTGGTGCCATATTATAACGCTAGAGCGATAACCATAACCGTAACTATCTATTTTATTTTAGTTCTTCGCCATAACCATAAGCAGCTCTGTAGTATTTTGCTAAGTTATGGCTAAAGGCCAGTATGCAGCTCTCAAGAAAAGCAAAAACTCCATATAAAATGACGTACAAGAAATGGCTAAGAAATTTTCTTGAGTGAAATTTCCTTAAGGCAGTACGCAGTTCTTAAGGAATTTGCTACGCTTTCTACTACGGTTTTCTAAAGTTTTTTGTGAAAAAAGAGCACAAGGCAACCCAGGTTTGCAACAGAAATATATGCCCGTTCCATTATTTTTTGAGGAAAGAGTGAGGCAACAGGCTGTGAAGTATCAAAAATGTCAAAATTCCTTGGACACACACACGAAATAATGGTAATTTTTTCTTGACCGTTTTCTTGAGAGCTGCATACAGGGCATAAGGCATTATGGTTATGGCACGTCTAATTTGGTCATTACTCTCATTTTTCTTCTCTTAAATTAATGTATGTGTATGTCTTCATATATTTATATTTTTTTGTGTATGTACGTTTTAGTCTTTTCTGCTTTTTTCATACATATTTGAGCGACCAGAAAAGATTTTGCTTTTGAAAAAATTAAAAACATTAAATAGTATATAGGAGAATTTACAATTTTGTCAATTTCTATACGTACGTATGCACATATGTTTGCTGGCAAAGGCCCGCTTGCTTCGCGGGGGCTAATAAGAACTTTTGCTTTGGCCAATATATAACAAGTAAGACGGGGTAAGTTCGGGCGGAGCCGAACATTAAATACCCGGCGCAAGTATTAAATATATGTTTTTCGATATAACGTTCAGTTGGACATAATGAGATAAACTTATATGTATAGTCACATGTGGGCGGTATCACGCCCATTTTCCAAAACTACAAATAATGTTATTACTGTTCAAGGGATTGTTGATAGTATCAATTTTGAGTAAATTAGCGTCCTTAAATTTCGAAATATCGAAATTTCAAGCATTTCTGAAATTTACCGTTATATGAAAAGTGGCCGTAATTTTACTCCGATTTCAATAATTTTCAACCTTTACCGGTTACCGAGATACATATATGTGATCATAAGTGGGTGGTGCCACGCCCATTTTCCAAAATTTTATCATAAACTTATTTCTTGGTAAAGAATTATTGCAAGCATCAATTTTGAATAAGTTAGCTTTAGTATTTACTCATTTATCGAAGATTTCGTATTTCTCAAAATTACCGTTATATGGGATGTGGGCGTGGTTATTATCGGATTTTAAAACATTTCAGCCGGTTTGGTATGTTGTACCAAGGCCAACAACTGGACCAAGTGTGCGAGAAATTGGGCGAGCATTTTCCAAAAATTTATAATATTCTTATTTTTCGTCTAAAAATTATAGCAAATATCAATTTTGAGTGATCTTCAGTAGTTACTAAAATATCGCAGTTTTCGTATTTCTGAAAACTACCGTTTTATGGGAGGTAGGCGTGGTTATTGTCCGATTTTGCCCATTTTCAATACCATCCGTCCTACGCCCGAAAGAAGTATACGTACCAAGTTTCGTTAATATATCTCAATTTTTACTCAAGTTATCGTGTGCACATACGGACGGACGGACGGACAGACAGTCACCGCTTAATCGATTTCTTGTTCCATTCTGATCATTTATGTATACATTTTATACATTTGTCTATATCTATCTCGATTCGTTTTGCCTGTTACAAACAACCGCTAGTTATAATACCCTTGTGCCCAAGTGCGCTCGGGTATAAAAAGCATCGAAAAGCAAAAACAAGACCACAGATGTACGTTTTCTGTTATAGGCTGGCCAAGAATCCTCGCTGTTTCACAGGACGAAAGAAGTTTCCCGTTAAAGATGCAGCCTTATAGGAACTGCTCCAAAAGGCCTTCTGAAGTTCGTCCTACAAAGTTCTTCTAAAAGCCCTTCTAAGGAGAGCGCAGAGGCCTTTCAATTTTTGCGAATGAACACAAAAAATTAAAGGAAAACATAATGCATAGTGGAACGTCTCTTGATTGGGAGGGCTTTTCTTCCCCTTAATTGGCGATGTAAACGCGATTTTGGCCGACTCCAACAAAGCACGCCAGTCGTTTCTCTTCTGTTTCAAATGGCGCCAATTGGAAATGCTAAGTGGGGCCAAGTACTTCTCCACCTACTCTTCCCAACGCAGAGGACGCCTTCCTTTAATTACTAGATTTGAACCAAACAGGACAAGCTAAATACAACTGATTAAAAAAGGACAATTTAAGGTTTTAAAAAGTCTGAGCCAGCATAATACTTAAATGGCATGTAATCAATGTATTTTTATAGTTTCGAGCGTTTTGATTGATCCGAGAAAGTTATATTCACCTCAATAGAGAATAAATAATTTTCTTATTTCTTATGTGCTATTCCTATGAGAAAAATAAACGCTCGATGCGGCACTTCTTAGAGAGGGGAAATTCATGGGGATCATTCCCAAATACTAAAATTTTAGTCAGGCTCCGTTCGCATTGCAGAATTGTTCTTTTTGACTTGCAGGCGTATTCTAACAGAATCACAAAACTTAGCTCATCACTGTTGTAATTTCTATTGCGCCTCAAAGTTTGCTGCTGCAACAAATATGCCTCTACAACAAAAATTTTTAAGTTTTTGTGTATTTTTCTAGCACTTAAAATCGAATGCTTGTGGTACATTTTGCGACGCACTAGAAACCACAACAGTGATGAGCTAAGTTTTGTGAGTCTGTTAGAATAGAGGTGTTGGTCTAATATAGTGTATGTATAAGGTGACCAGAATTTTTTAATATTACAGGACGAATTCTCAACAATGAAACACACAAAAAAAATTGTATATTTATTTTAACACATAAATAACGAATAAATTAACAATTCAAAGTTTCTCTAAACACAATTAAAACAATTTAATAGTACACTGTGTTGCATAAATACAAGTTTTGACTATTTATTTTTAAATTATTTAATTGTCATTGTATTACTTGCAAAATAAATTGCTTGTTCTTCGTATTTCGTCAAAGTTTGACTATAATTTTGTATCAAAGCTATATCTCGTTCAGTAATATCATTAACATATTTAATACTCTTAATCGTCTCTAAGAAAATCAACTTCAGGGTAATTTTTTAGAGAATTTAATGCACTACAAGAATATTCTCAGAAGAAACGTATATCCCCTCTTTATAACGGTTCAAAAGTTATAACATTTTAAATGAAAACACATTTTTTACATGTTATTTACATATAAAATTTGAAATGCTCACCGACACTTTAAAATTTAAATCAAAATTTTTCCTAAATGGGAGAATTTTTTTGTCATTAAATAGGTAATTTTAAGGCCATAACTTCGCTAGGTTAGTTATTTTGGATCACTTTAATATATATATACACAAGAATTACTCGTTTAAAGTAATAAGTATAAGTGGCAAACTTTTCCGGAAAACACTTGTGCACAAGGGTATTATAACTTTGTTCACATAACGGTTGTTTGTAACAGGCAAAACGAATCGAGATAGATATAGACAAATGTATACATAAATGATCAGAATGAGAAGAGAAATCGATAAGCGGTGACTGTCTGTCCGTCCGTCCGTCCGTCTGTGCACAAAATAACTCGAGTAAAAATTGAGATATCTTAACGAAACTTGGTACGTACACTTCATTCTGGCGTAGGACGGATGGTATTGAAAATGGGCAAAATCGGACAATACCCACGCCTACCTCGCATATAACGGTAATTTTCAGAAATACGAAAACTGCGATATTTTTGTAACTACTGAAGATTATTCACTCAAACTTGATATTTACAATAAGTTTTAGACGAAAAATAAGAATATTTTACATTTTTGGAAAATGGGCGTAGCCACGCCCACTTATGGTTGCATGTGTATATCTTGCTAACCGCTGCACCAATTTCTTCCAAACTTGGCAGTTGTTGGCCTTGGTATAAGATACGAAATGGCTGATTTTTAAAATCGGACAATAACCACGCCCACATCCCATATAACGGTAATTTAGAGAAATACGAAATCTTCGATAAATCAGTAAATATTAAGGCTAATTTATTTAAAATTGATGCTTGCAACAATTCTTTAGCATGAAATACGTTTATAATAAAATTTTGAAAAATGGGCGTGGCACCGCCCACTTATGATCACATATATGTATCTCGGTAACCATTCTTCCAATTTGTACCAAACTCGGTGTGGTTATTGTGCTTGCATAGAAGCAAAACGTTCAAAATTATTGAAATCGGACTAAAATTACGGCCGCTTTTCATGTAACGGTAAATTTCAGAAATGCTTGAAACTTCAATATTTCGAAATTTAAGGATACTAATTTACTCAAAATTGATACACCCTGGCTTACAATGTAGCGGTAGCTTTCGGAAGGTTTAATACTTGCGCCGGGTATTTAATGTTCGGCTCCGCGCGAACTTAGACTTTCTTACTTCGTGATTATGTACTTGAACGTGAAATAACACATTTTCTTAAAATCTTTTAAGCATATTTGCGCTCCAACGCAACGAAGCCATCTTACAAATGCTTTCATCAAGATAAAAAATCCCCACACACAAATATTGCCACTGATAAAACTTATACACATTTGGCAAACAAAATGACATATGGTAGGCAATAATTTTCGCCTGTGAAGACGTCTCGTAATACGGTTTCCCCACGCCACCGTGAATTGCTTTGTTCGCTCCTCCAATTACGATCGCGAATTCACCCATTCCCACGGGCATATTCTTAATTCGATTTGACAGTTCTATATCTCTGTGTTTTGTTTTTTTTTTCTTCGCTACAAAATTTATGCAAAATGTAAGTTATTGCTTAAAATTTATCAGCTTCCGTATTAATAGCCCTATTCGCGTGTTGTCATAGTCGTCAATTGTCACAGTTCAATTGTCATTATCTGGCCATAGGTATGCAGTCAATAATGACAAGCGAAAACCTCGTTTTAACTGCCAATTGCGACGAAAGTTTCTCTACAGTAAAACAGCTGTTCTTTGTTTACATTTTAATTGTTCTTTTTGACCGCCACTGCAACAGACGGGATTTCTTTTAAATAATATACACCGCAGCAATGGATTACGAAACGCCGGAAAAAAAGAAGTAATTTTATAATAGGAAAATTTATTTCATTTTATTATGAATTCGTGTAGTAACATATGAACGCACCACACAAGAGCAGCTGACGTCCGTCACGCTAGCTGACCCACTTCTCCAAAAAATGATAATAATTACTCAGGAATTAGGTGCAATTTAGGTGCAATTTAGGGCCTCCAAAATTAATTTAAGTGCTCACTCGGTTTCCGAGAAAATTGCAAAAATATATGGGTCAGCCAGCGTGACGTCACGCTAGCTGACCCACCCACTAATTTTCCTCGAACACTGGTAAATATTATTCAGGAATTAGGTGCAATTTAGGCGCAGTTTAGGGCCACCAAAATTA
>NW_023458556.1:101444449-101468827 GCF_013731165.1 Rhagoletis pomonella | reverse complement strand
ATTTCGACATTTCTCTCTTTTGAACTGCGACTGAAATGTCAACTCTTAAGCCTATACTATTCAAAATTTTTTCTTTATATAAATTTTCAATTGTGATCTATGCGACTGATTTTAAATGCATAATAAAATGAAAAGGAATTGCGAGCGGTGCGTTGTGTTTGGCAAGAGCCTGGACAACAAACTTGTGAGTTATTTTAAACCTTCGAATTGTCAAGTGAAGCGACAACGGCGGGCAAATTGCGGCGATGTTTCATTAGGAGACTCTTCACGTGTGATCGTGACTTTATTTGTTGCCTATCGCAGCCGAGTATTTCTAAGTGGACGCGTTTGGTCCCAAGTGCAGGATTTATCATACTGAATATGAAAAGAAAATCTCCCTTTCATATACATACATGGATAGGCCAAATTTCAAATATTGGTCTGATATAACCTAAATCAGTATTCCTTGTTGACATAAAGAAACTGAAAGTAATTTTTAATAAATTCAATGGAAAGGAAATTTCGAATAGCAAAAATTTAATATCTAAATTATTGAAGTTAAGTTCTGATGTAAATTTAGAAGAATCAAACTTTTTTTAATATTCTTTAGAATTAAGTATTTGAATAAAAAAATAAATGCTCAAAAACATTGGGATAGTAAAAGCAAGAAAATTGTCAAAACGGTTTTATAAATGAGTGTGTTTCATTTAGTGTGTAATTTTGTGTAAGTATGCATTTCCACATTTACATTAAACCGAAAATTCAATAAGTAAAACGAAGCTGATTCTAATGAGATTTTAAATTCTGTCATATTTATATATATATGGTAAATGCATAACAAAGGGTTAATTTCTTTGTTTACATTTTTTGGCATTACAGTCAGGTATGAGAGAGCTGGACTGAATTGTCACTTCTACCCAGTGTTGCCAGAAGTTTTTGGCCCGACCGGCTAGATTGGCAAAAAAAAGCGGCTAAAAACGGCTAAAATGTTTTAGTGAAAATTCACATACTTTATTTAAATAAATCGCAAGAAACGAAAGACTAGTTAACACCATTAATTTATATCGAGTGTATATTCCTCATCATCAAATGAATCACTATTGTATATATCACCTGAATTCATTAATTTTAAGAGATCGTCATCTACAGTAAAATTATGGCAGCATTTTTCTTCACGTTTTAAACCGTATCTTATATATAAAATAGCGTTTAACGTTTTAACGCACATTGGATTTCTTTGCTTAGTTTTTATTATATTCATTGAACTAAATATTCGCTCTACTTCTGCATTACTTATAGGCAAAACAAGAAAACTAAAAACTAGGTTGGAAAGGTCAGCAAAAGGGTTTTCTCCTAGGGCATTTCGAAATTGATAAACTTCGGCCCAAAATTTTACAGTTGAGTCTAAATTACTCCAGGTATGTAACGTTAACCGTTGCCATTGCATCTCTATGGATGTTATTTCGTCGGCATTATATTTGTGTTTTTGTTGCTGTAGTTGAACAAATACTTTTGGTTTAATTACTCTTAATGAATTTCCAACCGAAAAAAGTCAATTTTTTTAGTGTGGCAATATTTGTAGGGAGGCGTTGGCGTAATTCCTTTATTAAAGTGATAATAAAATAGCGACCATTTTTTTGAATTATTTTCTCGGCTTCGTGGTCAAAAGAGTTTGTGCTTACTTTTGTTTTTAAATACTCTTCAAAACTGTGATAAAACTGAGGAAATTGAGCAAGGTATGGTTCCAACGGGGAGCATATAGGATCAAATGTGTCCGCGCTAATAACCACTAGGGAGCATAGATGCGAAAGTAAAACATTGAGTTCATTAAAAATCTTCATTGGGTCTGCATTATTGCTTTCGAACAACTTGTTTACTTTTTGCACCTGAAAATTTGGCAAATAGTAAAATCGGCTAAAAACGGCTAACTTTTTTTTACAAACCGGCTAACAAATCGGCTGCCGGCTAGATCGAATTTTCTCCGGCTAGTTGCTATCAAAACCGGCTAAATCTAGCTGGAAAACGGCTAAAATAGCAACGCTGCTTCTACCTTGTTGAATATGCCTTGATTTTTTGTTTTAATTCTAACGGTTGTTTCCGAAAAAAGCAACAAAAGTGTCATCAATTGTTCATTTTATTTGTACAGCGTCAGCACGCTGAAAATTGAATTGTGAAAAGCCGAGTGAGTTAAAATTGTATGCAATGGATATTTTACATAAAGGTATTGACTTTATTTCTACAATTAAATTTTGAGAAAATTCGTGTTGTGTTCTATGCAAATCGTTATTTTACAAAAGTAGGATTTTGTGTGTTTCTTGGTTCGTCTTTCAAGTATATAGGTAATGTTTTAAGTGTGTTTCCCCTCTCGGCCCTCAATATTTTTATTTACATATTGTTTGTTAATATTTTAAGATTATAAAAGTGTTCAGTGTAGATGCATTGACCTGCAGAGGCTCTCGTATTATATTATTATTATTCCATAATCTAATCCAAGCTCTTTATGTATTTTCTACAGTTTTTTTTTCATGTTTATTTCTTGATTTATGGTTCTAATTTTCTAATTCAAAATGTTTCTAGGCACAAGTTAAGCCTGCCAATTTTGTCGATTGCATGTTTTTGAGATTTGGCGTAAAAATTTTGGTACGCATTCCCAAAAAGTTCAAAATTTGCTAGATGCAATAGCGAAAGATATTGAATATGAGGGTTTTGAGCCAGATCGGTATGAGTTGCAAAAATGTATTAATTACGTTTGTAAAAAATTTGCATTGTTTTGGCAAAGATCCAAACGCCAAAAATCAGCAGTTTTGAAAAATCATTATAATTGGCTCGAAAAGAAAGAAATCATTTCATTAAAATGTCAACCAATAGTTTCCACCAATTCAAATCGTGGCGCCCGAAAATAGATTTTGTTGAGTCTTCAAAAAGACTAAGCGTCGGCGAACATATCGGGATAAAATTTTTACGCTAAGGTCTGTTAAAAGTAAAAACTGTAATATGTAAAAGTGGGCGGGGTTGGACACGCCCATATACAGTCATGTGAAAAATAATAGGGACACGAACGACATTGTGACCAGTTTCGGCTATTTTTTGTTTGTTTGTTTAATGTTTATTTTTTTTATAAAAATACAACTCACTATCTAACAAAAAACAAATTTCAACCTTTGTAAAAAAAAAATAGAAAAAGTCAACAAAATTTTAAAACAACACCAAACTTTTTAAATAAGACTTTTAGAAAAAAGTTATGTATGCGCTTTTATAGCCCAATGAATTCTAGCACAATATAGAGCAAGTTTTAAGTGGCTAAGAAATCGCTTTGATTTTTGATAATTTTTTTCCTGACGGTGTCATGCATTTTCTTCCATTAAAAGTATGTTTGACATTTTTTTTATGGAAGCTAATAGTAACACCATCCGCCAAAAAAAAATTATCAACAATCAACGCAAATTTTTAGCCACTTCAAACTTGCAATTTCTTATGCTAGAATTTAATGGGCTTTAAAACTGCACACCTAGATTTTTTCTAAAACTTCTTATTAAAAAGGTTTGTGTTGTTTTAAAATTTTGTTGAATTTTTCTACTTTTATAGTGTCGTGTCCCTATTATTTTTCACATGACTGTATGTGGGCGTGTCCAACCCCGCCCACTTTTACATATTACAGTTTTTACTCTTAACAGCTTAGGGTAAACATTTTATCCCGATATGTCCATTAAAAGTATTTTTGGCCGCTCTCCCCATATAAATGCAACCACTGTGCATCGCTATCTTTCCACGTTCTAACGACTTTTATACTTTTGTTGTATATTCTTATCAGTACACCTGTACTTCCTCTCTCATAATGAGTTGAAGTCAATCCAACAACAATAATAAAACCAGCAGACAAAAATGTAAATTAATGCAAATGTTACAGTTTTGCACTCATATATTTTTAAGAACTTTTTAACAATTTTCACGAAAAAAAGAACTATTAGCACAACGTTCAGTACCCTTTTCCTTTTTTTAGTTCCTGGATGCGATTTGGCATACCTTATTTGTATCTCTGTAAAAATTCTGGAGGTATACTCACCCCTATAGCCTTAGTTTGCTTTCACTGCTCATGTACTCAATTGGATGGACTGGGATACTTAGTAAGCATGTCCGCGGATTGTGGAGGTCATTTCAAATTAGTAAATTTTTGCTTTTGTGTCCAGTCTTTGCGAACATGTGCAGTGTGTTTTGGGTGATTTTTCAGCAGAATCTCCTATTTATCGACTACATCTTGCAAATATTGTTCCTAACGCATAATGCGTACTAACGAACCAACAAAATTTTTGAAATACAACCCCAAACTATTATTGACCGACCACTGTGATTCACAGTTTGCCTTACATGATGCGCATGGGCTTAATTTGGGTCTTTGATCCAATACCATGCCCGGCCATAGCATTGAAAGCGATTAATTTACTGTTGTCAGACCACATAACCTTCAACTGAAACTTAAAAATGTGTTTTTTTATTGCATTCTGAAAGGCCTTACATATCCCAATAAACAACGGTCCTGTTTTCGCGCGATACAGCAAAATGCTGCCACACTCGCACATGTATTTTGATCAAATTTGCTTTTTTCTTCTTTTATAATGCCTTTGCGCGCTCAATTTGGCAATTTTTCGCCTCACTGTCTATTGATTTGTATTAAAGTTTATTACCTTAAGCGCTTCCGTAATAGTGGCTGCATCGTTACTTGCTTCTAAGTTCACAAGATATCGGACCTTAATATTTTTTGACAGACTTCCTTTGTCCTTGGGACCACTTTAGGCTATATTTATTCTCAGTCTTAACATTTTCAAGTAGCAAACTCCACAATTTTTTGCCACTTTTCTTGCGGTCCCGCCTTTCCGCAGTAAATCTATTATTTACATTTATGATTCCTGATTAACCATATTATTTACTGGTGATCACATCTTCAATAAATTACAATACAGAAAAAAGTCATCTGACTTCCAACTAAGTAAAAGATAACTGTAAATTGCAAAACTGAGAGTGGGTGCAAAACTGTAACATTTGCCTTAATTTACATTTTTGTCTGCTGGTTTCTTTATTGTTGTTGTATTGACTTCAAATCATTATAAGAGGAAGTACATGTGTACCGATAAGTATATAAATACAACAAAAGTATGAAAGTTGTTAGAACTTGGAAAGATAGCGATGGCTGAAGTAAAAAGTGTTACACCATGTTACAGTTTAGCTCGTCCCTGTATATGTATTAAAGGGTTGCAGAATTACATTTGTCTCTTCCACGCTTACAAGTACTCTTTGCATTGTACTCTACTCCAAAGTATAATGATTATCTCTCTCCGCACAAAGCCACCACTCTCTTCATCGCGAGTGCAAATTGTTTTCATACTTCTTCTGTTGAGCCAAGTTGTGCACACTACTTGCCACGATTGCGCAATACAGATACACGAAGCTACACCAACGAGTAGAGAAAATACTACATGCTTGCTTGTACTACTCGCTTGTGCTTGTGTATTCGAAATTAGTCGTAGTTCTTGCTCAACGTTGCACAAATATGTACATAAGTGTGTATGTATGGTGTACATGTGACAAGTGAAGTGAGGTAGACGCATAAAATTTTAACTCCGCGTTTTCAGTAATTTTATATTGGAAAAGCGACGATTGGTTACCTTAAAGTGTGTTCGCAGTGAAGAAAACAGCCTGCAGCAGTGAAAGACAGTGTCACAAACGCAGCGGAGTCAAGATAAGTACTTTTATAGATTTATATAAAAAAGAACTTTTTCTTTTTCCTTTCCTTTGGCGATCCAAAGAGAAAGCCCCAAATAAAAGGAAAATAACAACAGAAAGTACTTTTGGCTCGCTAAACAGCTGATCGCGAGTGCGAATTCAGAGAAAGCAAAAAGCTGGAAATTTTGGTGAACTAACTTTTGGAAAAGCTTCTGTAAAAGCTTCCACAACCAAAGTCGCAATACGCTCAAGTTCGTTACAAAGCTTTTCGCAAAGCTTTCCACTGAGCTTAGCCCGGACACAAACCGAACGGGGATACAGCTTTTACCACGCAACCGGTGCAGTGGTGTCCAATAAAATAAAATAGCAGCGCGTAGAAAGCGTATTTGTTTCCACCAAAATAAAATAAAATTAAATTAAATTAAATTGAATTGAATTGAATTAGATTGAACTGAATTGAATTAAATTTAATTACATTAAATTAAATTAAATTAAATTAGATTAAATTAAGTTAAATGGAATTAAATTAAATTAAATTAATTTAAATTAAATAAAATTAAATTAAATTAAGTTAAATTAAATTAAATTGAATTAAAGTAAATTAAATTAAATTAAGTTAAATTAAAATTAAACTGAATTAAATTGAATTTAGTTGGATTAAATTCAATTAAACTAAATTAAATTAAATTAAATTAAACTAAATTAAATTAAATTAAATTAAATTAAACTAAATTAAATTAAATTAAATTAAACTAAATTAAATTAAGTTAAATTAAATTAAATTAAGTTAAATTAAATTGGATTAGGTTAAATTAAATTAAACCAAATTAACTAAATTAACTTAAATTAAATTAAGTTAAATTAAATTAAATAAGTAAATTAAAGAAAACTTAACTAAGCCAAATAAAATATTAAATTAACCGAAAGTAAACTGCTATAGCGAAATAACCTGTATAAATAAATTAAACTTAATATAACCAATTAAAAATAAAATACAATTACCTGTAAAAAAAGTACAAAGTTGGTGCTCACCCCGTGGTGAGGAAGTGATAAAAAATTAAAAATGGATAAACGGAAGCAAAACCAAGGCACCGCTATCCAACCCCCGCCCGGGGCTAGTAGCCCCTTCCAGCGGAGCGGAATGACCCCACGACCTCCCGTACGTAACACGTTACTGGCCACGCGACCAGCCAGTGAGAATACGGATATCGCGAGTTCCAATTACGTGGTGGATTCTGCAGGGTCACCAGCAGCACGCATAGATATCGGAAATGCAGCTGACTCTCGGAGAATCCAATCAATCGAGAACTCTGCTGAAAAGTACAGCGACGCCCTTCGTATGATTGGGAAAAAGATCGGGGAACTGAGGAAGATAATGGACAGCCAGAGGCACGTGAACCAGCAAATGAAGAACGTTGAAGAATCGTTGAGAGTAATGATCCAGAAAGAACCTCAGTTAGTTCTTCAGTGAAATCGGCTCAAACAGACCGGCCAGTCAAAGGTGATAAAACAGAGACTAGGAGCAGGTCGGCGAACGAACCCACACCCGAGAACCACCCACAACCTAAAGGAAAACGCATTCGTGTCACCTCACTTCGAGCACAAGCAGAGAAAAAGGATCGCCAAAGTCGTAGCAGTGATCAACCAACAACTGCTAACAACTCAGCCCAGGAGCCAAAAGGCGATAACCAGTCGTTATGCTCCAACGTTACCACAGCCAACTTAAATATGGAGTGGACTAAGGTGAAACCGAAAAGACGGCAGAGAAAAAAGCCAGCCAGCCCGGACGCCATTGTAATCAAATCTTCTGGAGTGTTCTTACGCTGACATTTTGAAAACGGTAAAAAGCGAGGACAGCCTGAAGGGTCTAAGCGAAACTGTGCGGAAGATCAGGAAAACAGCTAGGGGCGATCTCCTGTTTCAGCTGAACAAGTCTGAGGCGCAAATACTGCGAAACTTCAAGAGGCAGTCGAAGGGGTACTGGCAAGTAAAGCAGAAGTCAGGACCCTAACTGAAATGGTTCATATAGAGATACATGATATCGACGAAGTTACGGCAAGCGAAGAGGTGTGCTTAGCTTTAAATGGCCAGGGTGAGTCCACTAAAGTGCAAGTATCCGATATCCGGTCGATGCGAAAAGCGTACGGAGGCACACAGACCGCAACCTTACTCCTACCCGAGAGCGTTGCCAATAAGTTAGTGGCCCAAGGTAAAATCAGAATTGGCTGGGTTATCTGCCGAATAACACATAAAATAAACCCAAAGTGCTGCTACAAATGTTTTGAGTTCGGCCACATATCCAAGGGCGGTCGGAGCAGCGACGATTTTGGCAAATCGTGCTTCAAGTGCGGTCAAACTGGGCGCACGGCCAAACTATGCACAAATGCACCAGGGTGCTTATTATGCGTAAAACGTGGCAGAATTTCTACAAGCCACCAGGCAGGAGGCAACAAGTCCCTGGTATATCAACAAGCGGTAAGCAAAATAAAGGTATGATGAGACTTTTGCAGCTTAACCTCAACCACTGTCAAGCGGCGCAGGACCTCCTGTCGCAAACAATATTAGAAGAAAAAATCGATATTACGATACTCAGTGAGCCATACAAATCGAAATCGTCGCAGTGCTGGCTTCAGGATCAAAGCGGAAAAGCGGCTATTTGGTCATGCGGGAACCCAGCACGCTGGATGCAAGGTGCCGTGCCTGAAAATGGTTTCGTTGGTGCGGAAATCGGCAACTTGTACGTATACAGCTGCTATATTGCGCCAAGCATAAGTATACAGGCATTCGAAAATATACTGTTAAAGATAACAATTGATGCTAGAGGCAGGCAGAATGTTCTTATAGCAGGCGACTTCAACGCGTGGGCGCAAGAGTGGGGATGCCGCAGTACAAGCCCAAGAGGGAGAGCTCTGCTGGAGGCTTTCGCTTGTTTGGACGTCGCACAGTGGTTCGGATAGCGGATCTAGCTGGACGAAAGTCAAAATTTTTTGTTTTTAAAATACTTAATGGTACTTTGAATACATTCCTGACAATACATTCAAATAGAAATTGCATTTATTAAAGCATTAACATATGAAAACAAACAAAAAAGGTAAGTCAACGTCGCCTATTTGAGAACTCTATTTTAAAAGCTGAAATTTAACTTAAAAGATTGCTAATTGCACTCACAGATATTTGCATAATTGCAAATTGACTTTATAAACAAAAAATTACACTTATTCCGCTATAGATTCAGAGGTCATAACGCAATTTATGTCCACATTGGTATAAGCAAATTTATTCTGAAAATCGTCGTTTTGACGTTTGTGTGTTAAAACAGAAAAATACTTGGAGTTATAAAAACTTTGGTTATGTAAGAAATAAAAAAAATAGCAACTCGCGAATTTTCTGCTTTCTGAAATTAAAAAATTATACAACAGGCATGCAAAGCTTTAAGCGCTGTTATAAATTTTTTTCTGAAATTTATTTGTGTTTCTTGCTGTGATCTTACATTTTAGTCATGGTAAAGAAAATCTTAAGAAGTGAGTTGTTTGACATTTGGAGAAGTGTTGCTAAAACTTCTAAAAGACAACAAGGTGTCCGTGATTATGTGATTAGTAAATTGAAAGAAATATCTGATGAAAATGCTCGTTCCGAAGTAAATAAAGTAAAGTAAGTAAATGACTTTAGATTCGTAATTTTTTTAATTTTCGTCCGCCATATTGGATCCGCCATTTTGAATTTTTGGTAAATGACTTTAGATATGTAATCAGCGACCCAGAAAAGCCCCAGATACCCAGTTTCATAGAAATCGACCGATTTTTTTAATTTTCGTCCGCCATATTGGATCCGCCATTTTGAATTTTTGATAAGTGATTTCAGATTCGTAATCAGCGACCCAAAAATCCCCCTAGGTAATAAGTGGTGTAAAGATCCATCAACGAGTACTTGTTTAAATAGTTTCGTCCAGCTAGATTTGCGATCCGAACCACTGTGCGTCGTTCTACTAAACCCGGGATCTGAACACAGCTTTAGCCGAAACGGTTTTGGGTCAATAATAGACCTGACCTTTATCAGTTCCGGGCTATATAGATTCACTGAATGGAAACATAGCATGTGTTATACGCAAAGTGATCATTCAGCTTTAATTTCCAATATCAACTGCAGACGAGAACTGTCTAAGCGGACTTACAACCCCGGAATATCGCACCTTTTCGTATATGACATCAAGAAGTTTAGCAGACACTACTACCGCAATGTCGTCAGCAAACCTACTATGGATGATCCTTCGGGCAATTCAGTACGAAGAACTCCATCATACATAATGTTCCATAGTAAAGGGCCTAGTACGGATCCTTGTGGAACGCCACCTGTTATCTTAGCCCGCTGCAGGCCCTCCTCCGTTTCGTTCCGCAGCACTCGCGAATGGAAATAACTTCGTATTAGTATTCGAAGATAATAAGAAATTCCAATACTCTCCAGTCTATCGAGTACTTTAGCCCAGGTGGCAGAGTTGAACGCGTTCTTTACGTCTAAGGTAACAATCACGCAGTACTCTTTTGATTCTCCCAGCCACCGTGTACCGCTCGTTGCATCCCGTGCTAACTTAATGACTTCTGCTACCGCATTCACAGTGGATTTCCCTTTTCTAAACCCGAATTGGTTTGCCGATATTCCCCCTTTCTCTTGGACTTCCCTGTGGAGACGCTTGACAATTATATTCTCCAAGATTTTACCTGCTGTGTCTAGCAGACAAATAGGCCGAAAACTTGGCTGATCATCCAGAGGTTTACCCGGCTTAGGTATTAAAACAAGCTTATGCCTCTTCCAGATTCGAGGGAAAGTTCCATTCCTGAAACATCCATTAAAAACTTGTAGGCTTAGGTATTAAAACAAGCTTTTGCCTCTTCCAGATTTGAGGGAAAGTTCCATTCGTGAAACATCAATTAAAAAATTGTAGAAATGAGGAAGCGTACTGCTGGACTGCAAGCTTTAGATCAATGTTGGGCACGCCATCGGGGCCAGGAGCCTTCTTTACTTCCACTTTAGCTGTTGCGAGTGTGATTTCTTCTTCCGTTACAGGGTCAACAACACTCAACGGATCACCATCCATAGTGGACACTAACGGCCTCTGTACAGGAAATAGTGTCTCCACAACGGACTTTAGGTATGCAGCGTTTGTCGGATTCATGTTTCTGCCTTTCAGCTTTTTTGAGAAAATTTTGTAAGCCGAGCCCCAAGGATTCCGTTCAGCATCATCGCAAAGCTCTAAAACGCATTACTTTCTTGAATTCCTTTCTTTAGTGCGTCGCGTGTACTCTTATAAGCCGCACGAAGTACCACGAAGTTGTCTCTTTCCCTAGCTCTCTGAGCGTTTCGTCTACATCTTAGACATTTCTTTCGCAGGTCCGCTATGTTA
Source organism: Rhagoletis pomonella (assembly GCF_013731165.1). Taxonomy (NCBI): domain Eukaryota; kingdom Metazoa; phylum Arthropoda; class Insecta; order Diptera; family Tephritidae; genus Rhagoletis; species Rhagoletis pomonella. Next base: position 101,457,732 of record NW_023458556.1, on the reverse strand, counting down.
TCGTTCCACCAGTAAACCGCATGACGATACGTGGAGGAAGTTCTCCTGGCCATTGAAGCATCGCATGCTGCGCGAATATCGGCCATTAGGTGCTCGGCCAGGGAGTCTGCTGACCCTTGGCAAACGGTGGATGGTAGCATGCTGGTAAACGAGTCGGGGTCTAAAGTACTGGTTTTCCAGCCGTGCGTGATTAAAAGTTGGTTAAATAGCTTCGGCCTGAAGCTAGCCGAGCAAAAAACAGAAGCAATACTTATCTCGAGTCGTAAGAAACTAGAGGAGGTAGCGCTAAAAATTGGCGACCACACCATCATAACGAAACCCACAATTAAATACCTGGGAGTGGTGCTAGACAAGCGTCTTACTTTCAGCGCCCACTTGAGCTATGTGAGAGAGAAAGCAGCTTCAACTATCACGGGACTATCGCGAATAATGCTTAATACGCGAGGACCGAAACAGCGCAGACGTTTACTCTTAGCGAGCGTGGTTAAAAGCCAAATACTGTATGCGGCCCCAATTTGGTCAAACGCGGCACAGTGTCCAGCCTACTTCCGCGGAGTCAACTCAACATACCGTTTATGCGCGCTCCGAGTTTGCAGCGCCTTCAGAACAGTGTCGGACGAAGCAGCTTTCATAATCGCCAGTATGATACCCGTAGATATACTGGCGAGAGAATCGACGGTCCTTGCATCCACACCGCGTAGTCTAACTCAATTAGACCGACGCCAAGCCCGGGAAAGCAGCATTACGGAGTGGCAAAACAAGTGCAATAGTACGATTAAAAGTCGTTGGACCTATCGCTGCATACCAAATCTGGTATCCTGGCTTGATAGAATGCATGGCGAAGTAGATTTTTATCTTAGTCAGTTCTTTAGTGGTCATGGCTGTTTTAAGGCATACCTATTTAAATTCAAACATGAGCACGACCCGTACTGCGACTTCTGTCGAAATGGCGTGGAAGAAGATGTGCACCACGTATTCTTTGAGTGCCCTTGATTCCATCGGCAGATGAACCAACTGAAACTAGCTGTTGGAGGGGTGTTTACGCCACAGTCCATAGTCGCCTATATGGTGAAAGGAGCCAGTGAATGGGCATCAACCAGCCACACACTAACTTCAATTTTGAAGGAACTGAGGGACCTAGAGAGACAGCGGCGTATCACCCGTGATTAAGCCAACTCTTAGCATAGCCGCGGACTGTGACCAAACTATGATGTTCACCAACCAAAGCGTAGGCGCGGACTGGAACCTAGGCCGTTCCAGCCGCCCGAGTAGTACAGCTAAGAAACTTGTGCTTTCAGACCGTCCCTTGAGCATGAAACTTACCAATTAAAGCGTAAGCGCGGACTGGAACCCAGGGCGTTCCAGCCGCCCAGGTGGCAATCTCGAAAACTTGTGTAATCGAAAAATAGGCGCGGACTGGAACCTAGGGCGTTCCAGCCGCCCAGGTGGCAATCTCGAAAACTTGTGCAATCGAAAAATAGGCGCGGACTGGAACCTAGGGCGTTCCAGCCGCCCAGGTGGCAATCTCGAAAATTTGCGCGATCGATAATAGGCGCGGACTGGAACCTAGGGCGTTCCAGCCGCAAATAAAGTGCAGTTTCGAATTTCGGCGCGTTGGTGCGGATCGGAACCTAGACCGTTCCAACCGCAAAGGCAGTATACATACATACGTATACGGGCCTGAAACTCGTCTCTTATGCAAGCCTGCTCAATGCAATACCAGCATAAGGCATGCCGTCATTTTAAGGTATTTGTTCTAACTGCCTATAAAAGCGAAGATAATAAGTTGTATCTAAGAGATAAATAAATAAATAGTTTAAAAAAAGGGTATTTCTCTTTAAACAAGACGTGGCAAAGCCTACTAGGTGTAGCCCAGGACTGAGTACAACCGACTGGAACGAATGTGCGAGCCTAGTGCTCAACCGCCTCCCGACGAAATACTTGACGGTGGTACCGGGGGGTTCGGTACTTGGACAGTAGGAGGCTTAGTTCGGGTTAAAGTCCCACACTGACGGGTACAGGCTTTCGATGCTTGCTCCTCGTAAAAAAAAAACAAAAAATGGTGTATGTATGTATGTATGTATGTATGTATTATGGCTGATTTCCATAGCGTCGATTGCTTTGCATACGTACAAAGTATAAGGTTCCATAAAGTTATCGAAACGCATCGCTAGAGCAATCACTGCATCAGAAACAAAGTTGATGCTTCGTTTGTTATTGGTTAGCATTGGTGTTTTAGAAATGGAAAATTCAGAAAAATTGTTCATTGCTATACTGAATATTTAAAATATGCACTGTTTATGGTTGCAATGTGTCGCAACTCTGCATATACAAACAGTTTGAATACCGCAGTATAACAATTTCCAAATATTGTATTGATAGGTTTGGGAAGTCAGCCTATGTATATGTATGTATGTGCACATATGTATGTGCATTAGATGCCTTATTTTCTCCATACATTTTGCTAAAGTATTTCAGATTCTCCCTCCGGCAGCAGAATATGAAAATATGACACTAAAGAGCTAACAAAATGGAAAAACAATTTCATTATTGCAAAAACTGAATGAGCTACTCCGAAAACCGCGATTTATAAGACTGTTTTGCTATAACTTTAGATCTTTATATGAAAACACATTCACACACAAGAAAGAAAAAAAAATCCAACGTCATGAAGAATAAGCCGCTAAAGCGAATGGCGTCCTCAGTTTTTAATACAACTAACCAAAAAGTTACCCACACGGCCTAAAGTGACAATTTGGTAACATTTTTCAGGAATTTTCAAATTTATTCGTTAGGATTTTCCAGATAGTAGTAATTTTTCCAAAACTAAAATATTTAAAATTGTAGCTAATTTAATGTAGTTTTTAAAAAAGTGAACAGATTTTAGATCAAATTATTAAAAAATAAAAATAAAATTTAAAAGCCAAAGCAGGAGTGGATAAAACTGTCGTAATGTGGAATACTTTAATCTATATTCACGACTGATAATAACATTATTATCTTACATAATCAAAAAAAAATAGACAATATTGATGCAAGCGATAATGGAGAAAACGACAAAGACTAGTTACTTCCTAAATGGTAGGTTTCATTAATTTAATACATATAAAGAAAAGTGCACTTAATTTTAACTACAGAGAAAACACTGCGCAATTTCTTGAAATCAACGTTGCCTACTCGGGAGCACGTTCTGCGTCGGCTAATTCACCTTCGTAAATCCAAAAAAAATATAAAAATACAAAAAAATAACAATACAAAGACAGGTTTTGAGGCATTATTTGTGGACGCATCAAATTATAAAAATTTTTTGGAAATTGACTCCAGTCGATGGATAAACAACCAAAATTATTTACGCGCTGAAGCAATAGTGAAAAAAATTATTGCAACAAAGTTAAATGAAAAAGTAACCACTTCCGAGACCGAGAAACAGATGGTTTTTCAACTCGTAGAGGCGCATCAGGAAGTGTTTCCCTACCTAGCATCCAAAAACGACATTGTTAAAAATTTCAAAAAAAATTTAAAGTATGTATGTCGGACATGGCTTTACGTAAATCTAATTTATTAGTTCAAATATAATTTTATTTAAAACCTGTCAACTTTTTTTATGACCACATTAAATTAGCTACAATTTTAAATATATTAGTTTTGGAAAAATTGTGACTATCTGGAAAATCCTAACGAATAAATTTGAAAATTCGTGAAAAATAGTACCAAATTGTCACTTTAGGCCGCGTGGGTACTTAACTGAGTACGCCATTCGCTTTAGCGGCTTATTCTTCATGAGTTTGGGAATTTTTTTTTTCTTTATTGTGTAAAATGAATGTGTTTTTATATAAGGATCCAAAGTAACAGCAAAACAGTCTTATATATCGCAGTTTTCGGAGTAGCTCATTCAGTTTTTGCAATAATCAAATTTTTTTTATTTTGTTAGGTCTTTAGCGTCCTATTTTCATATTCTGCTGCCGGAGGGAGGATCTGAAATACTTTAGCAGAATAAATCATCTAATATACATACATAGGTTCCGTCCTCGGTCCGTTGCTATGGATCATTGCTTACGATGGAGTCTTACGCCTACCTGTTCCAAAAGGTGTTAAAATAATTGCCTATGCTGATGATATTGCGCTAGTTGTCGTAGCGAAAGATATTAAGGGTGTACAGACAAACGGCCACCTCAAGTACTGCCAACTTGGTCGACGAATGGCTTAAGGATAATGGCTTGCAGCTAGCTATCCAGAAAACTGAAGGAGTACTTATAACAAGCAGGAAGAAGAAAGAAAGTACGACTTTGAATGTAAAAGGGTATGTATTTGAGACGATCCCAGCAGTAAGATACTTAGGTGTGATGATAGACGCTAGGTTATCATACAAAATATACACTGAAACGGTTAGTAAGAAAGCGGCTACAGTCCATAGTTCGTTAGCTAGGTTAATGGCAAATGTAGGAGGTCCTAGTCAGAATCGAAGGAAACTCTTGAGTAAAGTAACACAATCGGTTGTTATGTATGCCTGAGCTTAGAGCAAGGGAACAACGCCGCCGGATAGTCAGGCTGTAATCAGTGAAATAAATGAAGTAATTGACATTAATTGTGTTTCACTCTTGTTTTTTACTCCACAGGGAATCTCTCCACGAAGCACAGACGACAAAACGCTCCTGAACCCCTTATCACAAATGTGGATGAGGGAATACGGAAATTTTGTTATGGAGTGAGGTATTCTGTATGCCATGGCCCCTCTCTGATGAAATGCAAAAGCAGTCCCGCGGAGGTGGCTTCATCGGAGTTTCATACGGGCCACTGGTGAATAGTGCGCTATCCCAACGTCCGTAAAAAAAAACATATATGAATGCTTAGAAAAAATAACTAAAAAAATTTGTACACTCATTCATGTGATATCATAGCTAGTAAATTTTTTGGATTCATTATGTGCGCTTTTAAAACATATTTTTTTACGGTCTTCTCACTTATGAAAAATTATTAACATTGTAAATTCTCATATATATCTACTACATAGAACAAAAAAAAATTGCTTCTCTTTTTGTCACTTTTTAGCAGCAAGGCAGAAAATAAAAAAATCACATAATTGAAGGTGCAGAATCAATATATTTCTGAATATCTCAAACATGTTTGAAAAAATATGGCAAAAACTAAAACGCTCACATAAATACATACATGTCTGAGCAGTGAGTCGGCACTCTGTTAAAAAAAAAAAAACACAAAAAAAATATAAAAAATAAAACTGTTCCTGAAAATAAAATAAAAAAATTTATTTTTCTTTTTAAAATAATATAATCTAAAAATTTACAGAAAACTAAATTATAAAAAAATAAAAATAAAATAAGTTCCTAAAAACAATAAAATTAGTAAACGATTACTTCTTTTAAATCAATAAAAATTCAGAATGAAAAGAAAATTAAAAGAAAGTAAACAACATTTTTTTTATTAAAACAATATAATCTAAAAATTAAGAAAATTAAATTAAAAAAACAGAAAAAATAAAATAAGTTTCTACTAATTAAATGAAATTAAAAAAAGCATTTTTCTTTTAAAGCAATTACCGCATTCACAAGACGTGTTAAGCGTCGTAACATCTTAAGTCTGAAAATTTGTCTATGTAATTAAACGATTGAAATGGTTTTATGGGATTCGCTGTGTGTGATAAGAGCTAACTACATATATATCGTCGGTTAAAGTACAAAACCGCGTATCGTCATTCTGCAAAACCGCGTAACTGACATTGGCTGCCAAAAATTCACATAAACTCTTGGCTCAATAAGCTCTTGGCTCAATTCTTATCCATTTGTCCTAAAATATACTAGCCAGAAATGCGATTGCTTTATAAAAAAGAGAATAATTTTGAAACATGAGTGTTTTTCTCTCTAGAAAATAATTTATGCGACCTCACATACATTACATTATCTTGCATTATTTTGATACGAGGTTTTGCATTTTGTTGATACGCGGTTTTGTACTTTAAACGACGATATGTATATGTATGTACGAGGGATGTTTCCAAAGAATTTATAGGCATAAGTCTTGACATGTGTATGCAACAATCTAGTGCAATATTGTTCAGTCTGATTTTAGGTGTTCGACTGATATAGACGCGTTTTCATAGCATTGTTTTTATATGGAAGACGCAAAAAAATCTCAAAGAGCAAGGTGCGAAAACATCAGAAATTATTCAGCGGACCACTGCAACAAGCACTGGTCAAAAAACGGTCTGGAAAGTTGCAAATGCGTCCGTTATTGCAACAGGATAAAGGAAGACCACACACCGCAAGAAAAACGAAGGATGTTTCGAACGATTTACGATGGGAATTGCTTTCGCGCTCACCTTATTCCGCCTGGATCTTGCACCAAGTGATTATCACCAGTTCCCAGATTTGAAAAAACCCTTACGGGTGTTCGATTTGAAAGCTTAACTGACGTAAAACGTGCCATAAATAAGTCGATTGAGGAGACACCGGAATAGTTTCTTGAGGAGGGCTTAAAAAAATTGGTTTACCGTTGGAATAAATGTATTCAGTTAAATGGAGAATACTTTGAAAAACTACATTGTAATATTGACGAAAATTAACAAAATAATAAAAATTACAGCTAAATTCCCAGAACTTTAAAAACATCCCTCGTAAATATTTATTATCAGTTCAAAAACATTTCGGTGTATGTTTTTCCTAAGAACGAAGAGCATCGGAGAAAGTTGACATATCGAGCCCTAACCGCGAAAATAATACAAACTTTTTTTCAAAACTTACTTTTTGATGCAGAAATGCTTTAGAAGCTCCAAAAGCATTTGTGCAATCGAGGTTAGGGCTCGATATGTATGCGGCTGGAAGGAAACGTAAAAACCTTAAAGTTTTGTTTGTTTATTTAATTTCCTGAATTATGATATGGTACTGCATTCTATGATAAAAACATTACAAGGGAAAACCATTAAGAGGAAGCCTGACGTTTTCAAGCAATATAATTTTACAATTTAAAACTCAAACTCACATACACATCTCATTTTCAATCTCAAACAACAATAATTGTGAACTATTTCATTTTTCTATTTTAAATTTTATATGATTTTAAAATGCTTGAGAATGCCAGAAATTGAGAAAATGATTTTACCTTGAGTCAAGTTTTTAAAGTCGGCCACACAAAATTGACTTTTCGATTTTTATATTTCTTTGACCGATTTTGAAATTTAACAAACTGTGCAATATTGACCCCAAAGATTTTGCGCTAATTTTATTTTCTTGGCCAGTTATTTGCAGACACATTTTTATGCAGTCTTTTAAGCTTTTTTAAATATTTCAGCAACCATCCATTCGAATCTTATGATTTTTTGACAGCAGTTAGAGAACTTATTGGGCAATAAAATAAAGTGGTCAGTTTGTAAAATTTCGATTCTTGTTTTATAAAGAATTTTATTTTTTTAATCAATTAAATTTTTTTACCAACTTCTCATATACCTAGGAAAAGAATTCAAAAGCAATTATTTGCGCTAAACATTCAATTTTACTTTCATAAAAAAAAATTACTGTACCTTTGATTGACTTATAGCTTTTTACCAAAAAAAATTAACCAAGATTAAAAAAATATAATACAAATGAACTGAAAAGCAAAAAATAAAATTTTCAAACTTAAGTATCAAATCAAGGATTATCAAATTATTATTATTTTTTGCCTTTCAGTTCATTTGTATATATTTTTTTTAAACTTGGTTCATTTTTTTGGTAAACAGCTTTAAGTCAATCAATGTACAGTAATTTTTTTTATGAAAGTAAAATTGAATGTTTAGCGCAAATAATGTTTTTTGAAGAAGTTGGTAAAAAAATCAATTGATTAAAAAAATCAAATTTTTTATAAAACAAGAATCGGAATTTTACAAACTGACTACTTTATTTTGTTGCCCAATAAGTTCTCTAACTGCTGTCAAAAAATCATAAGATTCGAATGAATGGCTGCTGAAATATTTCAAAAAGTGTAAAAGCCTGCATAAAGCTTTGTTTGAAATAACTCCTGAATAAAATTAAATTAGCGTAAAATCTTTGGTGTCAATTTTGAACACCATTTTAACTCTCAAAACCGGTCAATGAAATAAAAAAAATCGAAGTCAATTTTGGGTGGCCCACTTGAGAAAACTTGACTTCGAGTAATGTTTGTATCATGCTTCATTCTATGTAGTAGTTTACAAATATATACGTACACTTCTACAATCACCAAAATTGTCATAGGCTGTCTTTGTTTGATTTCGAATTGAAAACACATTGCGATCATATTGTACTAGTAATATAGAAGTATTACATATAAATATGTATGTATTCGGAATTTTTTGGTGTTAAGCCCGTAAGTCGTATACTATGTTCACTAGGGCGGGTCAATTTCTTCTTAGAAAATATAACCGACTTTGTTTCGGCGACAGAACTATTCTCTTGTCAAATCTGAACAAAAAAGTCTATGGAAGCATAGCTCTATAATTGGTTTCGAGCCTCCTTATTTTTATTTTTAGTTAATAATCCCATACCTGTTTCTTTTTTTATATTTGGTTAAATTTTTTTTACGATAAATTAAATTTTGATGTTGATTTTTCTCGAAACCCTCCGCTAGAGAGCATAGCATGCAAAATTTACTCAATTGGACTATTTTTAAAGGAAAAACTTCGATTTTCCCTACCTTTCCATTAAAAATTGTCGCAATTATTTTTTTCAAGCTATTAAAAAAACATACCAATAATAAACAAAAAAAAAACCCTCCATATTAATGAGCTGCCATTACGCCGGCTGTAACTGATTTCGAACCGATCCATTACAAGATATGCCACCGCCTTTAACAGAAGAAAAGGGACGATAATTGTCCACCGATGTCAAATATTTATACAAAATGGCGAATGCTATATCTAATGGATTTTGCTCGAATGATTTAGCAAATATCAAGCTTGGAAAAATAGCTCATTCTCGTTGGATTACAAAACCGCATATCGTCATTCTGCAAAACCGCGTAACTGACATTGGCTGCCAAAAATTGGATTTGCTCACACAAGCTCTTGGCTCAATCCTTATCCATTCGTCCTGAAATATACTATCCAGATATGCGATTTCTTTATAAAAAAGAGAACCATTTTGAAATATGAGTGTTTTTACTCTCTAAAAAATAATTCATGCAACCTCACATACGTGGTTTTGCATTTTGCTGATACGCGGTTTTGCATTTTGTTGATACGCGGTTTTGCACTTTAAACGACGATATGTGCCAATGTACTTTAACATAAAGTATTAGAATTCAATAATTTATGGTAGTGTGCTGTTATCTAAATTCATACATTGGACTCGATTTTTGAATGATGATGTTCTCGAAATTATAAATTCTGTTATACAAAATAACGCATTTTATTCACATAGCGAAAACATCTTGTTAAGTATGTTATTCGATGATAGAAAAGCAATTCGCGACCTTTCAATAAAAAAATACTGCATTTTCGCAATAACATATACGATTCAGAAGAGCTGCGAAAGTACAAGAAACCAAAGATAAACTTCAACTGCAACAGCTATGTAGATATGAGAGACCTAAATGACGACGAAATTTTGTTTTAGCCGCCTTTCACAAGGAATATTCCCTACGAACATTTGGTTGGTGATTTACCACATAAACGAGAGGGTATTATGGCAGTGGATGTGGAAAGTAGAAAGCAAACACCTCGAATGGAAAGTAAAAAAAGATTTAAACAAAATTTTGTAATATATTATATTGTAGTATAAATATAGCTCCATGCCTTTAATAAAAAACAATTTTGCGAATTTCGCGGTTGTTTATTTGTTTTTTATTCGGTTAACGTCGAATGATCTTACAAGTAAAATGAAAATAATGCATAAGGGAAAAGTGAATGGTTTAATAGAAACTTCCTTCTAGTTCACCTTGAAATAATGTGCACATTTTCTTAAAAAAAAGTTACCAAATATAAAAAAGGAAATTGGTTGGGGATTAATAATTAAAATTAAAAATAAGGAGGCTCGAAATCCATTTTAGAGCTATGCTTCCATGGACTTTTTTGTTCCGAATTACCAGTGGAATACGTCAGTCGGCGAAACAAAGTAGAAAATAAATTTGACCCGCCCTAATGTTCACGTTGAGCCATTAACTCGTGTTTAAGGGCCATTTTGGAGTTAAACGGTTAACACTACTCATTAACTCGGAGTTTGCCATACAAATAATTTTCGTTTAACTCGCCTCAAACACCTCTTTTATTTGGAGTTAAAGCGAATGCAACCTTTTTTTTACCGAATCTGGTTTGTGTCTTTGATAATCCAAACCTGCAACCAGCTTGCCGACAGTTAGCCTGTTCCCGTACTCCAGGATTTTATGCTATGAAAAAAAAACAAAAATGTGGCTCGATAGAACTTGTGCTGATTTCAACGATAAGGAAGATATCAATGGTTAAAGTAAATTTTTTTGATTTTTTTAAATACTAATGTAGGAATAGACGGTTCGCTTGGTAATTTGGAGTCACGTTTATTCAAAAATGTTCACTTATACATACATTTCGGTACACTACTTTGCAACAGTTTGGCGACTGTGTTGTGCGCGCTTCAATGTACAATGTTAGACCTCAGTATATCCAGTAAAAAAACTGTGGTGAAGTCCTTTATGGGGATAAAGTTTCCAGAGGTGAAATTTTAGGTAGCACACAATTTCTTACACGCATGGTTGCTTTTCAGCACTCATGAAAGAAACTTAAGAAATATTTGAAAAAAAAGTTCATATAGTACATTAATTTTTGAAAGAAATACCATATAATGTATGTACTCTGGTTAATAATATCAAAAAATGTATTAGAACCACCGTTTAATGTTATATTTGATACAAATTAATATTGCTGCCCCGAACGCTCTGCGGCTTGCCACTGAATAATAGATTTACTTAAAATTACATCCCTGGTCCTTGTTCTTTCTGTATCGCATCGTGGTGAATTCACATTTCTGTAAAATTTTGACAGTTGAAAAACCAAACAAACGCTCGTGCGAAAGCTTTATTTTTTGTGTGTTGCTGAAATTCTTAAAATTTATATTTATTTTATAATTGCAAGTAACGTACGCTTTTTTTATGCTGTTTCAGCTTTCATTTTCATGTTCACTCCTTATTACCGCCAAGCAATATTATGTGTATACATGGTTATAAGCTGTCAAAATTTTACCTAGCCCCATGAGCTAGGTAAAATTTTGACGTTCGTATTCACCACGAGAAGTGTCAAATTTTTACTCTGATCCGTCAAAATTTTCTATTTTCTATCAATTGGCACAGGGCCTTTAATGTAAATTTATGTCTTTTTAGGATATGTTAAGGCAACAAAGAAAGCGCAGTTTGAAAATGGAGTTATTAGTAATGAAGTAGCTGGCATATTTGGAAAATTATGCCGATAAACAGGATGGAATTTGGAAAGTAAGTGCCTGGTTGCAGCATATCTATGTTTTAAAAAGTATTTAATTAAATTGTTTAATAGAAATGGTATAAATCGAGTGGCTCATTTACGATCTGCTCCAAACATTTTGCGAACTTTTTTTTCGCCTTTTCAATGTGCTAAGTAAGAAACCGCAAGCAAAGGGCAGACAACCTTCCAGGAAGCTGCCTCCCGTCCCTGAGTCGAAGCTGAAGTACAGCAAGAAGCATGCCAGCAAACTGCTACCCTGATCAAGCGTAAACTAAAGCGCTCTGCTGCGATTACACTCCGTAAACGTGAAAACTTGGTGCATGCCGAGAAATATCAAACAAGAAAACTCCGTGATGGACGCCGTGTTGCAAAAAAACGCAGCCAATTCTACGTGTCTAAAAAATCCAAATTGGCTTTTGTGATCCGTATCCGCGGTATCAACAAAGTTGCATCAAAAGTGCGTAAAGTTTTACTGTTGTTCCGTTTTCGCCACATTAAAAAACGTTTGTTCATCAAATTGAACAAGGCAACCATTAATATGCTACGTATGCCGAACCCTATATCGGGTTATCCAAATCTTAAATCAGTTCGTGAATTGATGTACAAACGTGGAATTGTCAAGCACAACCATCAACGTGTCCCAATCTCTGGCAGCTTTGTGATAGAACGCAAATTGCGTAAAGCGCACGAAATTCAGTGCGATGTTTATTTGGCGCACGAAATATTCACTGTTGGAACCCGCTTCAAGAAAGCCTTCAACTTCCTGATGCCATTCAAGCTCAACACATCAAACCGAGGCTTGCGCAAGAAGGCTAATCACTACGTTGAGGTTGGTGTTTTCGGTAGCCGTGAGCATAAGATCAACAAACTTGCGCAAGATCGCTTAAATAAATTGTTTTTTTTTTTTTTTGTATTTAAGGCGACAAATTCTTTGGCACATCTTCAAAAGGCGCCCAAGCAAAAAAAAAAAAGAAAATTAAAAAATTACTGAAGTTGACTTTACACGGGTCGATTTCTGTCGATTGGAAAATCGACTGAGATATCGACCAGCCAAACCGCTTACATTTTACGGTTGAATTGCAATTTACACGGGTAGATTTTAGTTAAACGACAAAAATCGACCGTGTAAAGGCAGCTTAAATAACGTTCAAATTAATGATCACTTTTGAGATGGAAAATACCAATAACCATTTCATAATTTCCACACCACCTGTGAGGTATGCTTTTAGGCGCGTTACCGATTTTTTTTAAGGTGCTCGGTTCCTCAGGAGGCCTATTTTCACCTTTACAACTTAAAAAGAATTAAAACTAAAGCATGCAATATATAAAGGAAATTAAAAATTGTCTTACATCTTGTAAACATAAAAAATTTCAACAATTAAATTCATTATTCATTATAAAATAAAATTAAATATCTCACAATTCAGTTGAAGTGTATACATATATACGTATGTACATATTTACAAAATGTGGTCTGTATGCACCCACAGTAAGTTCCCATAAAACCTAGCCTAAATTCAGAACTGAAAAAAACGAGCAAATGGGGTCGGAAACTACTAGCTTTAAAAGCATAGAGTGGAAAATGTTTGAAGAGCTGAAACTGTATTGCAATAATAAAAATACCAGTGCATAAATTGGAAAAATTGTTTTTGTTTTGCTTTTATAATTTTTGGGAATATTGGATCAGATGGAATTTTTTTATTTGTTTTGGTTTTTCAGCTCATTAATGATGCGCCCAGGGTTGCATTTACCGTCTATGAAAATATTTCATTGAGATTTCCAAAATAAGCTCCGAGCAACTAAAAGTTGGTTAAGCTTAAATGAAATAGTTTTTTATTAAATATTTATTCCTGGTATTTAGTAAAAAACA
>NW_023458556.1:101429445-101444439 GCF_013731165.1 Rhagoletis pomonella | reverse complement strand
ATATTTATTCCTGGTATTTAGTAAAAAACATTCAGATCTATACTAATGTATGAAATGAAGTAAATAAAAATCTACGAATACATTTCATCAATATTTTTTCATAGAGCCATTATTAAATACAGACATAACTTTGTGGGGCGTTGGTGCTGACGTATATAGAATTAATGTGTTAAAGAGAGATAAATATACAAGCTCAACGCGCTAATTTAGGTATACTTGTATGTATATACCTGTTACTCGTCTAGCATATACTCCAACTGCGAAAATAATGACAATTATAATATATTTAGATGCATATTTTAGTTAAATGTTATATCGTCGCCTGGATAAAAGATTGTCACAAGTTACTTTCGGTAACTCACGGTTGAAGTTTGGAACGAATCTTCTCAGAAACACGACTACAGATCTCCTCCAAAGTGTCGGGGGAATGCTATGTACTAGTTCACGAAATTCTTAAATTATCTTATTTTTTTAGTTTAGTGTCAACCATTTATGAGTTCAATAAAATTTTGTCATACACGACATTTGTCAAAAAAAATTCCAGTCAGTTTCAATGATATACGCCAAAATGTGATAACAATTTTTATAAATTAACGATACTTTTTACTAATCAGCCTAATCGTGAGTTTCACCCGAACAAAATTTCGCCAACAATTTTTTCATCTACCTGTAGTGAATACACGCAAACGAAAAGTGAAAAAGTGACTCGGTTCTAGAAAATGAAACTTATGATAAAGCTGAATATGTCGGAAACTAAAGAAGGACAGATAACTCTATTTGAAAGATCTTGATTAGTTTAGTACGACAGCAATACTAACGCAATTTGTACAAATAACCGAAAACATTTTAGTCAATTACTCGGAAACTAAAGAAGATATCCAAAAACCACAAATTGTCAAAACTACGTTTCCGGCAATTTTCCATCCAAGCGACGATATTTGAATGTTACTCGCATATTTTCGAGCGTGTATGTAAATTTTCGGGAAAAAGGTTAAAAGGTGTATTCATCTGCTGTAAAGATATTTTCGCAGATTCACAATTGATTTAAATTAAATCTATCAGTCCTATCTCCAATTCCATGTGAACATTTCTCTCCAGTGCTTAAATAATTTTCACCACATTAAATAGCTGCACAACACCCTTGCTTGCAACACTAGTCCTTCATGGGGACCAAACTTGGCGAAAAAAAATAGCTAAGTTTGTTTACTGGATATACTGAGGTTAGACTGTGGACTGATGGATACCTAGGGATAAATCGATACAAGTAAATCCAAGTACATACTCGATACTTTTCTCAATTTACCAAGTAGTTTTTTACTCGAAACTTTTTAATGCGATCCAAGTAGGTATTGAAAAAAAAGTACTTGTGTCGGAAGCGCAAAATTTATTATGCTTCATTATCTTTTTTGAAAAGTAACCCATTAGAGGAATGGGAAGATATGCGCACTACATTTCCGCAGCTATATAAGCAAGCCCGTCCATACATAACGGTTGTTGGGTCATCTGTCCCTTCCTATCGGCTTTTCTAAAAAACAGGCACAACTATCAGGCATGTTCTAAAATTCGAAAATTTGAAATCGACTCGATTTCGATAATGTTCTCGATGGATTTTAACCCAAAAATTTACAAGTCTCGCATTAAAATGATTTATTTCATATCGCTGCTGCTTCTTTTACGGGTTTCAATTATAATATTCACTGTTTTCATCAGATATAAATAAAAAATATTTGGCAAATCGAGTCGATTTCAAAGTTTCGAATTTCAGAACATGCCCGTATATCAAAATCTCGCCTTTCAGGAAAACATTTGGAAAAGTAGATTTTTTTGGGGGAAATAGAACAAAAAAGGAGTTATTTTCTCAAACTTATTTTATATGAAAAAACTTTATCTATTATTCTTGTAAAAATGTATTCTATTGCTTTTGTATGAAAAAATATTAGAAGATAAATAATCTTGAAAAAATTCATATTTTTTGTGAAAAAAAGTTCAATAACTTGGAAAAATTTGCAAAATCGTAGTTCTATGTACAAGTACTCGATACCTTTCCGATACTGAGTAGGTATCGATACCTTGTTTGATACAAGTACAAGTACTGATTTGAGTAATACCTGATGGTATCGATCTATCAGTATGGATACCTTCTTCTGTTCGTTCGTTAGTTCGTCCTCTGTCTGTTCGTTCCTTCGTTCTATCGTTCCTTCGTTCACCTACTTAGAGTTGCCATCTACCCCGGTATCCCATTTCCACAATCGGCCGTCCTGACAAGTTATTCGACTCTGAATAACTAACGCCACGGTTTCATGTTTTCGGCTATAGTTATCGTTTTAAACGGGCCCTCTTGGTTGCCCAAATTCCTCACCTCATATATAACGTGGTTTTGCTTGGCGTCTACCCTATACGGTCCTAAATATTTTGGCCTCAGTTTCATAGCGGTCCCGAACTGAGTCTTTTTGATGGCTACTAACTCCCCGATGTTATAACTGACTTCGTTTTTTCTGTTCTTGTTGAACGTTCTACAGTTTTCGTTTTGTATTTTCCTTATATGGTCTTGAGCATTCTGTCTTACTAAGTCTCGTTCAGTATCTAACTCCTCTACTGTTAAATCGTTTAAAATTTGTCGCAAATCAGGGTAGTCGTTTACCCGCATGTCTAATCCGGTGAGAATTTTAAAGGGTGATGTTTTAGTACTGCGCGGTATAGCGCTATTTAAAACCTGTTGTACCTTGGCCACATGGTTGTACCACTGGGCGGGGTTGCTTTGACACTTCTTAGAGATAATCGGAATGACCGTTTTATGGACGCGCTCCACTTGCCCGTTCCCTGGAGGTACTCCTGTTGCAATTAGTAGATGTTGGATATTTTCCCTATTGCAGTAGTCCCTGAAGATGTTGGACGTGAATGCTGCGCCTCTGTCTGTTATCACACGTTTAGGATTTCCAAATATCGAAGCCTGCCTTTCTAGTCCATCAATCACCACCTCCACCCCAGTCGACCTTGTTGGGTATAACCACGAGAATTTCGAAAACCCGTCCACTATAACTTGGATGTTATTATATTTCTTGCGTGTTTCGGTTAAAGGTTCGACATCATCAATATGGTAGGTACCTAACGGCTCACAAGCCTTATCGATCGGAGACAAAAACTCTTCCTTTTTGCCTCTTTTTGCGTCTATAATTATGCATTCCACGCATCCCTTTACAACTTTTGCTATCGTTTCGGTCAAGTTTGGTATGTAGTAATTTTTCTCTATAAGCTTCTGTGTCTTTTTACAAGTGAAATGATTCTGATCTTGCGCTAGCTTTATTACCTCGGTCTCCATACCGGGTGGTACTAAATACCAGCAATTCTTTTATGGGATCACAATAAACTATACCGTTTAGCCCACAGAAACTCCCGCACCACCAACCAAACCAGTCCCACCACAGCAACACAAGTCAGTGCAACTGGCCACGCAGCAAACCACGGCAACACAAGTCATAGCAACACTCGACAACCTCTTCGTTGCCATGACAACGCAACATCACACAGCAACATCAAGCACATAGCCTATTATAGGAGTAGCACGACAAGAAACCAGGCAGTCAGCACGAGACTGTGGTCGTGAACACACGGCTACTGGCAAGAAGTAACTTCATCTGCACCGGCTCGAGCGTCGGGCTTGATTCCACTTCTACAACAGCTGCTGGTTGGGTGATTTCTTCTGCACCGGCTTCAGCGTCAGGCTGGACGTCACCTACCCAGTGGCAGCGCCACAAGCTACACACGCTCTCACCACAGCCTCTCGTGGAACCGCGTACGGGCGACACCCGCTCGCCCACAGTCAGCACCGCCGTTAGCAAAGGGGCGCCGACAGCGCCTACAAGAGCGCTTCTCACCGCCGTCACCAAAGCGGCGCCACTAGAGCGACTCTCCGGCGCGAACAGAGCGCCACTTGTCAACGTCGCCAGAGCGCCGCCCGACGGCGCGAGTAGAACGGTACCCTCCGGCGTCATTAGCGCGATACTCTCCGGCGCGAATAGAGCGCCACTTGTCAACGTCTCCAGAGCTCCGCCCAGCGGCGCGAGTAGAATGTTACTCCCGGCATCACCAAAGTACGACTCATCGGTGCGGCTCACCTGCATTGCTGAGAGCGCTACATCTCGACGCAACTAGAACGCTCCTCTCCGGCGTCACCGGAGCACTACACATCGGCGCGACCAGAGCGCTACTCTCCGAAATCGCTAGAGCGCCACACACGATTGAGAGAATACAAAGGTTGCGCCGATCTCGGACCGCTATTCCTCTCTTAACGAATTTGACAGAATCGTCGTTTGCATGACGTCACACTGGTGCATCTTGTTTACATTTTCCTTGCAACATTTTTTCTTCTTCTTCCATTCTTGCTCACGTTTTGGCATTTCTCTCTCGCAATTGCACCAGTGTGACGTCACACAAAAGTTATTCTCAAAAATCCTCTCTGATCGGCGCAATCTTGTATTCTATCATTCTTGAGCGCCACATACCGGCGTTACCGGAGCGATAATCACCGGCGTCATCAGAGCGCCACTCACCGACGGTGTTAGAGCGCTACATACCGACGCGGCCAGAACACCACTTATAGACGTTAGCAGCGCGCCACTCAGCGGCGTCAGCTGAGCGCTGCCCACCAGTACTAAAGCCACGCCACTACAGCCTAACGGGCTCATAACGGAACAAGGAGCCGTTACCCAAACACTACAAGTGACGTTAACTAGCCACTACAAGTGACGTTACCGAATGTTTCAAATTGTTATTTGTTATATGTTCTTTTATAGAAATTAAGGAAAATTAAATAATAAAGTACGATTTACCAGAGCCCCGAAACTACAAATTTATTGTAACGAACCCTGGACGCGGCGAGTATACCCCAGCATTTTAGAAGAAGCATCGGGGCTAGCAAAAACGCTTCGTTACACGTTCTTCAAAAAAGACTCCTCAAAATTTCCTGTTTTCAAGATCTTCCTTACTGCTCTAATCCACGTATCTTGCTCTTGTGCCTCTCTCAGTCTAGCTATTAGTGAATCCTCGTCTAGTAAGCAGTAAACGCGACTCAGAGCGTCCACGTGCCTCATGCGCGATCCTGATCTATGCTCGACCACGTAGTCGTATTCTTGCAGATACATAGCCCACCCCATTACCCTATATGGCACATCTTTTCTTAACTGTCATGGCGAACGCATTGCAGTCGCTCACTATTTTAAATTTACTATCTTTAAGGTAAATATGCCATTTCTACAATGCCTTGACCACCGCTAAAACCTCGAGCTCAAATGCGCTGTACTTTTCTTCCGCCAATGTGGTTTTGCGGCTCATGTACTCTATTGGGTGGAACAACTGATCCATGTTTAGAAGCATCAGCGTGTGCATTTATCAGGGCCTTTTTTTTAATTCTTCTAAAGCTAACAACTGATCTACACCCATTTTAAAAGCTACATCCATCCTTAGCAAATCAGAAAGTGGCTTGGCAATTATTGAGTAATCTCGTATAAAAAACGATGTTAATCCTAAAAACCTCTGTATTTCCTTTTTACTTATCGGTATAGGAAAGTTTCGCACGGCTTTATTTTTTTCTACTGACGGTAAAATTTTACCGTTTTCTAGAATATACCCCAAAAAATGATTTTTTTTTCTTGATGAACGGACACTTCTCCCACTTTATCTGTAACCCATGTTCACCAGCTCTTCCAATCACTCCTCGCAGTTTTTCCAACGACTCGTCCTCATCCTTGGCGGGAATGACGATGTCGTCCATGTATATAACGACTGTATCATCCCTGAGCATATCTTGAAAGACTGCTCGAATAAATCTACAAAACACTGCGGGTGAGTTGGTAGTCCCAAATGGAACCAAACAAAATTCGTATTGACCGCTGTGGGTGACAAACGACGTATATTTACGCGAGTTAGGTTCCACAGGTACGTGATGAAACCCGTTTTTTAAGTCGAGTGTTGTAAAAACTCTCGCGCCCTGCAACTTGTCTAATACCAAGTCGACTAGGGTCATAGGGGAGTTGTCCCTCACGATCTTTTCGTTGATTTTGCGAAAATCACAACAGAATCTTTTCGTCCCATCTTTTTTCTTCGTCAGTACCACCGGTGATGCATACTCAGAAGTACTGCGTCGTATTATTCCCTCTTCAAGCATGACTTGTGCCTGTTGATCTATGTAGCGTTGGTCGTCAAATGACACACGACGTGGACGCTGACACACGGGCCTATCATCAGACAGAATAAGCTTCTTCTGCACCGGAACGCTTGGAGGCTTTCCGGGCAAGTAGGTAGTAACTAAACGCTCGACCTCCCTAGAAATATTTTCTTTTAAATGCGATAGATCGACGCCCTTCAACCCTCTCTCTGGTTCTGAACTCACGGCTAAGTACAACGCTTCAAACTCTCTTAAAAGCTCATTTCCGCATTCTAAGCTGACACGTTCATCGGAACCTTCGCCCTGGGTTAATCCTGTCAACCCTACCGCCCTACGATTCGATACACTCATCTCAGTATCAGCCAGAGCGTCTCTGCTGCTCTTAGCAGTGGTCGCATTCTCTGCAACCTCACGCACTGGCACCGTTCCCGTGCTTCCGTTGTTTTTCTCTGGCCTAAATTCTCCGGAGCTACCACCCTGGGTCTCTGGCTCTACCCCTTTAGCTTTCCCGTAGGTGTCATCAGTACAAAATGCAACTCGCGAGCACGGTTTCCTGAACGTTACTGTCCCTTGCCTAAAAACTAATTCCACATCCTTTTGAACGTGGCTTCCTATTATGCCAGCGTACGGTATATCGCGTTCTCTTCCTACGTTATAAATAAATTTTAACACCACCTCGTCGATCTCGATTTCGGCATCGAAGCTACCCAATGTCGTGAGTTGTCCCTTGCCTATTCCATACAATTGGCGCCTCTCCTTACTAAGCTCGACGTCACCTAGCATGAAAAGGGTATCGTATCTCATTATGCATAAGACGCAACCCGTATCTACTAGCGCACTAAATGTACATCGATTTATTTCCACATCGATAAATATTAGACTACTTTTCCTTTTGCTCTCCTTGTCTTGGCCCAACATGTTTACTCGCTCACCTTTTAACTATTTATCCATTTTACAATCCTTGGCAATATGGCCCCTTTATCTACATTTAAAACACACTACATTGCTGCACCCTGACCCCGGGCACTCCCTCGCCAGATGACCTTCTCTGTTACATTTGAAACATTTTTTCCTTTGTGGCATCTTCTCACTAAGACCTTTCCCTGCACCTGTCTGAGGCATGGACACTCTGTTTGACGACGTTGGTCCCCCTCTAATTTTTTTTGTATACTCGGATCTGTTCCTTTAGCTCTTTCAGGCTTTTCGCCTGGTATAGCATAGACTTACTTGAACGCGTGACTGGTACTCCCTCTACAAAATATTCTAAGAGACACTTCTCATCGAGATTGATTGGCTTTCCTATTTCTATAAGTGCGTGCAAATATTCATGTAGGCTTTCTCTAGGCTCCTTTGGCGTGGTTCTCAAGGCGCGGTGGACTTCAGAAGCGCACAACTTTTCCCCGAACTCTTCTACTAGGGCATCTTTAAAACCTTTCCAGTCTTTGCAACCTACTTAACCACGAGCGAACGACTTGGCAGCACCTTTAAGTTATTGCTTGGCATATAAATGCCTCTGTAGGCCATTCCACCCTACCGTGTTGGCCACCTCTTCGAACTCATCCACCCAGTGGTTCACTCCACGGGCGCCGTAACCAGAAAATGACGAAACACTATATTCTATGTAGCGCAGCGTAAACATCGCTCTTTGCCTACATACAAGTGCAAGTACATAGGTAAACAATGTGCAGATATGCTGTCGCGTCTTTCGGCCTCAAACTGCTGTTCGACGCGTTGCTCTTGATGGAGGTATACGCGCAAGTACATATGAAAACAATGTGCAAATATGCTGTCGTTTCTTTCGGCTACAAACTGCTGTTCGACGCGTTGCTCTTGATGGAGGTATACGCGCAAGTACATATGAAAACAATGTGCAAATATGTTGTCGTTTCTTTCGGCTACAAAAGTGATGTTCGTCGCGTTGATCTTGATGGAGATATACGCATAATTGCACGAACTGTGCGCAAATATTCTCTTGTTTCTTTCGGCTAAAAAACTGCTGTTCGTCGCGTTGCTCTTGATGAAGATATACGGGCAAGTACAAAACTGCTGTTCGACGAGTTGCTGTTCGTGCAGATATACGCGCAAGTACACAAACAGTGCGCAAATATGCTGTTGTTTTTCGGGGTAACTAAACCGCTTTTCAACGCGCTGCTCTGCGCGATATACACACAAGCACCCAAAGCTTACGCAAATACGTTGCTGTCTCTTTTCGGCTGACGTTTTTAGCACTTTATATAAATTCGTCTTGCTTTTAACTTTTCAAGTCGTCTTTTGTCGTTTCGGCTTCGACCACTTGGGCGCCGGTTTTAAAATAACTGTCATTCACCGGTAAAACGGTACTGTGTCCGTTGGAGCACCCCACTTTTACGGTTATGAGAATTTGCGTACAGTACGTACACCACGATTTGCAGAATTCCACTACTTCCTGCGCCTTATGTTGCAGATTGTCTGCCTTTGCGCAAATCGAATTTCCTTTGCATATTTCTATTTCGCATGCGATTATATGCGCGCACGCTGGTTTGTCTACCGCGTATATCGGAAGAATCACTTTTCCACTTTGATTTGCCCGCAGGCACACATACACGTTTTCTATTTTCTGCTTTTTTTTATGACGCACGCGTTCGCCTTCCCGGACGAGCCCCCAATTTGTAGGAATAGATGGTTCGCTTGGTAATTTTGAGTCACGTTTATTCAAAAATGTTTACTTATACATAAATTTCGATACAGTACTTTGCAACAGTTTGGCGACTGTGTTGTGCGCGCTTCAACGTGCAATGTTAGACTGTGTTGATGGATACCTTCTTCTGTTCGTTCGTCCTCTGTCTGTTCCTTCCTTCGTTCTATCGTTCCTTCGTTCCCCTACTTAGTGTTGCAATCTACCCCGATATCCCATTTCCACACTAATATCTTCTGAACAACATAACCTATTAAAAAACTAATGACGTCAAAGTAATTAGGGGGTCTTTCACCTGGTATATAATGTTCTTCATGTTTTATATTTTTAAACCAGAAATAACTAATAAACAAAAAATATATATATTTTTTTTAAATAGCGTTTACTTAAAATTTGTTTTAAAAAGGGTTATACTATATACGTTGCGTAAAAGACATTTAAATTATCTTTATATTAGCATCAATACTTTTGTGATCGGTCAAATAGTTTCCGAGATACTATAAATATAAAAAATATAAAAGTTTAACTTTAACCTCTTTTATTGGCTTCTTGGCTTTGATTTTTATTTGTACCAAATAATCTTGGTATGGTTGAAATCAGCATGACAAGACCTATAGTAACATTTTTCTTTTTTTTTTGCTAAACGGTTGGTATTCCACACCACGGCTACTTCGGACATTTCTGTCGAAGCCCTGGGGTACAGTACGGGAACAGGCTAAATGTGAATAATAAAAAGTAAACAAACAAATGTCAAATTAAACCCTGAGTTTCTTTAACACCCCAATGAGAACCCTTGACAGTTGTTCATAAACTCAGAACGTTAAACTCGAGTTAATTTTTCTACGTGAACATAGTATTACACCCCTATTCGCAGAAATGGTATGCTGTAATCCAAATCGTATTTTAGAACTTTCGCCATTCGTACCAATACCTAAAAACGAACGAGTAAGAAATTGAAAGCTATTTTGTGTAATTTTGTACGAGAACAGTTGTGTCGGAAACGAGATAAAAATTAAGCAAAAAGATGTGTGTTTGTTTGAAATATTAGTGGTGTTCTTTTAAACAGATAATTTTTATTTTATTTTATTTTATACACTTATTTACACAATAATGAATATTCTACAAATATATTGCAATTTGCAGCACTGGCATCGGTGGAATTCAGCTGTCCTTATTGTCCTGTGAGTGGGAGTTTGCTTTTATGTTACTATAAGATTAAATTCGTCTAAGTAAATCTACGTCTTTAAGGAAGTTATACATTGCTTGAACATTGTTGAAGGTGGGATTTTTTAGCAACTCGATAGGGTTGGCAGATTCTAATACTTCTTGTCGGCGAGTGGCTGTTGTTTGGCAGAGTAAAATGTGGTTTAGCGATACGGGTTCCTCACAGAATGGACAGGTGTTGAGTGAAGCACGTTGTAATAGATGAGCATGTGTTGCGATTGTATGACCAAGCGTGAGGCGTGTATATTAGAGTGGTTCATAAAAACACTCTTTTTGGAAATTCATAAACGCTACATCAGAATATTGTTATTTGTGATAAAAAAAGAGACACGTATTTTTTTATTTTGAAAAAAGTTTTTTTAGAGGTCGCGCTGGTCGGTTTTTTATAAAAACGCTGATGTTCTTAATTTTTTTATTTTTTTTTATTCACATGTTAAAATGCAGCTAAAAATGTGGTTTTTACATATAATCACTCTGGTATTATTGGGGAACATTCCCTTAATTACACACCTGTCTTAGACAGTTAGAATGGGCCTAGTTCCCGAAAATATTCTCTCGAAGACATTACTAAAATTAAAACGTTGATACTGAACGATTTATGCGTTGCCATGGGTTGGAACTTGTTATCAGGGGGTTTCTGGGGTTGCTAATTAGGAATATGAAGTCAGTTTTTCAAAATTCAAAATGGCGGATCCAAAATGGGGATTAATTTTTTTTTTTAATTATTGGATTTGTTCGAAAACTGGCACTCGAGAGTTTTTGGGTTCGCCGATTACGAATCGGAAGTCAATTTTTTTAAATTCAAAATGGCGGATCCAATATGGCGATAAAATAAAAAAAAAAATTACTAAAATTAAAACGTTGATACTGATCGTTTTAAGCATTTTTACGGATTGAAACTCGTTTCTAGTGGGTTTCTGGGGTTGCTGATTACGAATCCGTTGTCAGATTTTCACAATTCAAAATGGCGGATCCAAAATGGCGACCAACTTTAAAAAAATTATTGGATTTGTTTGAAACTCTTAACCGCCATTTTAAATTTTGAAAATCTGACATCAGATTCGTAATTAGCAACCCCAGAAACCCACTGGAAACGAGTTTCAACCCTTGAAAATGATTAAAACGTTCAGTATCAACGTTTTAATTTTAGTATTTTTTTTTAATTTGATCGCCGTATTGGATCCATTTTGAATTTAAACAAATTAACTTCAGATTCCTAATCGGCGAACCCAAAAACTCTCGAGTGCGGGTTTTCGAACAAATCCAATAATTAAAAAAAAAAAATGTATGCCATTTTGGATCCGCCATTTTGAATTTTGAAAAACTGACTTCAGATTCCTAATCAGCAACCCCAGAAACCTCCTGATGACAAGTTCCAACCCATGACAACGCGTAAATCGTTCAGTATCAACGTTTCAATTTTACTAGTATCTTTTCGGGGGCATATTTTCGGGCATTAGGCCCATTCTAACTATCCAAGACAGGTATGTATTTAAGGGAATGTTCCCCAA
This sequence comes from Rhagoletis pomonella, assembly GCF_013731165.1. NCBI lineage: Eukaryota > Metazoa > Arthropoda > Insecta > Diptera > Tephritidae > Rhagoletis > Rhagoletis pomonella. The sequence goes on along the minus strand of NW_023458556.1, from coordinate 101,432,867 downwards.
TAATACCAGAGTAATTATATGCAAAAACCACATTTTTACCTGAATTTTAACATGTCAAGAAAATAAAAAAATTGAGAACATCAGCGTTTTTATAAAAAACCGACCAGCGCGACCTCTAAAAAAACTATTTTTTCAAAATAAAAAAAAACACGTTTCTCTTTTTTTATCACAAACTAGCAAATGCCCGCTTGCTTCGCGGCGCCTAATAAAGCTGATGCCACATAAAACTTTTACTTCGCTTTACGTGACAGATTCGCTTTGACAGATAAGATGAATTGTATGAAGATGCACAAAGCACGCCACATAGATCGTTGCAGCTGCAGCGCGAAGCGAAAATATGGCCAACTCCCATCTTTTTGCGCGCTTTGACAATCAACCGGTTTAATATTTATTTTGTTTCGTCCAAATTCGAGTTTTCATGTAGAAACATAAAACTTAATTACATTGCTGATATTTTTAAAGCAAAATATATGAAATCCACAGCAATTTTGACGAGTAAAAAAGCAGTATAAATGTCACGCAAAGCTACAAAGTTTTATCTGGCATCAGCTTAAGATCAGTGTTGATATTTTAAGTACAATTGTAATTTTTTCAGTACAATTAATTTTAAAAAGTACAAAAGTACCGATTTTAAGTACAATTTCAACATCAAAAATACTTTTTGTACCAAACGCTAATGTCTCTTCTAGCACTTTAATTCTTAATCCGTTTACATTTAAGTAAATGGATATACCAATATTTCATATTTGCTACAGAACGAAATTATGAATTGTGATGTTGGATGTAAACGTGATTTTGAACAGTAATATTAATGTTGTGCGTTATGGTGATGGCGATTTCTTATCACCGGCGGGTGAAATATCCCTCATAGCTATTTCTTTGAAAGAGATATTTTTGGACATGCAATTTACCTCATGGCGATCCTGTAATTCAGCAATTCGGGGGTTGAAAGTAAAAAAATGTATGTAAATTTCATGCGTTGAAATTTAAAATTTCTATTGAGGATTTCATTAGTATGAACTGACCTATATAGTGTATTAATTTTTTATCATAATTGTATTCTTCTTTGACAAAATTACACGGTTACCCGGAATTTATTTTATTTATTTTTTTAATTAATTTTAATCAGTTTTTTTATAAAATTGTAGCTCATGGTCTAACAAAAACCTTACAAATAAATCCAAACTTAAAAGATTGAAAAAAGTCAGCAAAGTTCCATCCATATTCATCGTTCTTGTTTAGAATTTGTAGACATGTTTTGGGTTAACGTTTTTGTAGCCCATTCATTCTAGTATGATACGGCGCAAGTTTGAAGTGTCTTAAAAATACCGTTGATTTTTGGAATCTTATTGTTTGCGTTGTTGCGCACTTTCTTCCATATAACGAATCTTCGGATTTTATTTTATATGGATGAAAATGCGCAACACCGTTGTTGATGCTTTTTTTCAATATTTTTAATTAAGTTTTATTTGTATAGTTTTTATTAGGCAATGAGCTATACTTTTATAAAAAAGTAATAATTAAAATTAATTTGGAAAAAATATAATAAATAGCCCAAACCGGGTGACCGTAGCATTTTGTCGCGGAGTGTACTTTCTGACAAAACTGGCTATGACTTTATAGGCTAGCTTAAGAGATCTCAATGATAAGTTACGTTAAAAAGTACAATTAAGCTCCAAAAGTTACACTTTTTGTCAATTATTTGGTACAATTTAAAAATCTTAAATATCAACACTGCTTAAGATCTTTTGCGTTGGCCAATTCAAAAATAGCGTTTAAAAGCAAAAGCAGTCTGTAAACATTTTTAGTTTAAATTGAAACGACTAAAAAACGGAATCCTCCTCACACATATGCCTAGAATAGTAGCGTTGTGATTCCATATGGAATACTAATCTCTTTCGATGTAATGCGTTTTACCTATGGTCTTATCTCCACCTGTGAGATCTCCGCCAAGCGTGCGTAATATTCTTCTTTGATCCTGCAACTTGTCAATTCGCCACTTTTACAATTCGTCTTAATATTTATGAATTGGTTTCTTTGAGGCTTACTGCTGTAATAACGGCCGCCTCGAGCAACTTCGTCAATCGGAGGTAGATGCAAGATCACGCTTACACAGTGTTACGGTCAAAGCAGAACAAACACCGTGGGGGTTTCTATATATTTCGGGTGCAGCGTCATCCATTGGGTCCCTTTCTGCAAAACCTTTGCTTGTCATGAAATGAATACGAATTATGAATTCCAATCAGACTTTATAAAAAATACTGATTTTCTAAATGCCTAAACTCCAGAGGTTAAATTTTTAGCAAAGGAATTTTTCATCATACAGGTAGTCACGCTGCGAATTTGAACGAAATCTGTTAATAAATACGACTTTTATAAGTAACTCTACTCCAGCGCCACCAGCGTGTTTTCTAGTAGCCTATAATAGGACCTCCGACAATTTGACTGGGCTCTATTGAGTGGTTTTGAGTTTAGTCCGAAAAACGGAGATGGCTATCATTTTATGTATGTAATCTTCCTTATCGTGAGTTTCGCCCGAAAAAAAATTTCCCCCAATAGTAAGTACATGGAAACCAAAAGCGAAAAGTGTACCGGTTCAGGGAAGATGAAACTCATGAAAAAAAATCATCATGAAAGTAATAAACGTTTCGAATGTGTATTAACGAAATAGGTTCATAAATACGGCTTTTATAAATAACTGGACTCCAGCACCACCTAGCGGGTCCGGTTTTCGCAAGTGCTTTTTTCATCATGCTTACGAAATCGGTTCATAAATACGACTTTTATAAATAACTCGACTCCCGCGCCACCTAGCGGGTCTATTTTTGGTAAACGTGTTTGCCATCATACTGGTAGCTTACATTTTGAATTTAAAAGAAATCGGTTCATAAATACGATTTTTATAAATACTCGACCCCAGCGCCACCTACCGAGTTTTCTGGTAGCCTATAATAGGACCATATATGCAAGGTATAACCTCTGAAAATTTGACTGAATTCTATGCAGTGGTTTTTGAGTTAACTCCGAACAACGAAAACGGCTATTATTTTATATATACAGGGTGTCCCAGAAGTAACGTGGCAAACTTTAGGGGAAGGTAGGTGGGGGGGTGAGCTCCCTGATAAACAAAAAAATTTCAGGTAAAAGTGTCACCGTTTTTAAAATATTTACATTTTATCGAATTTAAAAAAAATCGTGCCTTTTCATGTGTTTTCTTTAACTGCAACTACAAACCGGGCAATACTTAGTAAATTTTTTATGTAACATACTTCCAGATAGTTGCCTCTCCATACTCAAAAGCAATGTAGTTAAAATATATTAAGGAACCATCATAAAATTAGGACTATTTCTGGATTTTTAACTTTTTGATATTTCCTTCCCCAACTTTGACTATCTCGGGTGAAAAAAAAAATGTACTGAGC
>NW_023458556.1:101423731-101429045 GCF_013731165.1 Rhagoletis pomonella | reverse complement strand
TCAAAGTTGGGGAAGAAAATATCAAAAAGTTAAAAATCCAGAAATAGTCCTAATTTTATGATGGTTCCTTAATATATTTTAACTACATTGCATTTGAGTATGGAGAGGCAACTATCTGGAAGTATTTTACATAAAAAATTTACTATGTATTGCCCGGTTTGTAGTTGCAGTTAAAGAAAACACATGAAAAGGCACAATTTTTTTTAAATTCGAAAAAATGTAAATATTTCAAAAACGGTGACACTTTTACCTGAAAATTTTTTGTTTATCAGTGAGCTCACTCCCCCCACCTACCTTCCCCTAAAGTTTGGCACGTTACTTCTGGGACACCCTGTATAGATAACAATAATTTGAGGTAGCGTTTATGAATTTCCAAAAAAAAATTTTTTGAACCACTCTAGTGTATATGGTCTCAATGCGCGCAGGGGTATGTTTGGGTCGTAGACTGGCTTCTTTCTGGTAGGGTTGATTGTTGAATAGTGATAGGAGTACATTCTCTAGGCGTCAGTCAACTATGTTAGGCGTTGTCTCGCTATTTCGGCACATATGTCTTGCTTTGACACAGAGTGGTACATAAATGAGGGCACGATGGCGACGTTTTTGGCTGCAGCGTCCGCGTGTTCGTTCCCAGAGATTCCCACGTGCCCAGGGATCCACATTAGTTTCATTTTGGGATTGACTTTAGTGTACATCGACATGTGTGTGTTTTAGCAAAACTATAACGAATTTTCTCATGAAACTTTACGGGGATGCTAAGAAACAGATATTTTTCCATAAATTCTTACTATTTTCACTTTTTAATACTAGTATTTAAGTAATTTGTTGTTTAAATTTTTTGCACTTCCATTAGCAAATTTTCATATAAAAAGTGCAGCTATCACTTGTACTTGCATAAATGCACGATCTTTTCAATGTTTACGTGTGATTTGTGTACAATAATAATAATATCCCAACGGTTTTTACCCTCCATTCCCGCCCATCCGCACGAGGGGCGCAGTCCGCATGACGTACGGAACCAGTATTTTCAATTTTTGCGCCGAGTCACGATAGGCAGGAGTTTGTTAAGTGTCGAGATCTAAAACTGTTCAGCTACAGAACTAAATTCAACAGCCGATTTTATGTCTTTATTTTAATGATTCATTTATTGAGAGAGGACAGTATCGATTTCTTAATGCTGAAAAGCGGATCTGATATATCAAACGTGCTGGAATGAGAGTTAAAATCCTGGCATAAGCAACGGAGTGGGTCGTGCAATTCAAAATTAGTTTTACAAGCTTTCACAAATAGGGGGCAAAAGTGTCTTGATACCCGGGAGGGAACATTAAGGCTAACTGCGCCAAGAAGAAGCGGACTTGAAATTGAGCCTGTTAGTAATTTAAATATAAAAATTGTACCAAGCATTTGCCTGCGGCTGGAAAGTGTAGGAAGATTAATAAGTTTTAATCGGCTCGTATAAGGTGGAAGGTTATATTGAGAATCCCAACGGAAATTTCTTAAAGCAAAAAGTAGGAATTGTTTTTGAATTGATTCTATCTTGTCTGAGTAAATTTGATACCTTGGATTCCAAACCACCGAACCGTATTCCAGAATTGGCCTAACTAATGTTGTAAACAGTGTTTTAGTGACATAAGGGTCACAAAATTCTTTTGACCATCGTTTCACAAATGCAAGTACACCTTTAGCCTTGTTGACTGTCACATTAATATGAAGATTAAAATTAAGCTTAGGATCCATTGTGATACCAAGGTCCACAAAATTGTATACCTGTTCCAGGTTATGGTTACCTATTGTATAAGAAGTGGGATGAACAGCTCTTCGCGAGAAGCTCATTACTTTACATTTCTTAAGATTTAGAGGCATAAGATTTACTTGACACCAGTAAGCCATGCTGTCTAAGTCTGATTGTAGCAAAGACCTTTCTTTAATTGAAACGTACGATTTATAAAGCTTTACATCATCTGCATACATTAAAATTTTGGAAAATTTTATATCTGTAGAAATATCGTTTATAAAAAGCAAGAACAGAACCGGGCCTAGGTGGCTACCTTGAGGGACTCCTGAAGTAACATCAATGACGTCAGAGATAGTATTATTAAACATTACCCTTTGTGATCTATCATAGAGGTATGAAGAGATCCAACGTAGAAAATTAGGTGGAAGACCAAGAAGATCAAGTTTGTAGATGAACAACGAGTGGCACACTTTGTCAAATGCTTTACTGAAGTCAGTATATATAACATCAACAGTTTTGCTTTCACTAAATGCTTTTGAAATGTAGGATGTTAATTCGAGTAAATTTGTAGAAGTTGATTTGCCCTTGCAAAATCCATGTTGACTATATGAAATGCTAGAAGAGATAGAATGCGTCAACTGATTTGTTATAATTGCTTCAAATAATTTAGGAATTGCAGAAAGCTTAGCTATTCCCCGGTAGTTCTCCACTGAAGATCTGCTACCGCTTTTATGTAACGGGGTTATGAACGATTCCTTCCATATAGTTGGAAAAACGACCTCTTTAAGGGATAAATTAAATAACTTTGTTAACGACTCATAGAGATAATCAGAACAATTTATAAGAATACAAGTAGGGATCTGGTCAGGACCATAACTGAAGGACCGCTTTAAGGATTTCAGATAAACTACTACATCATCGGGAGATACTACTGGGATATTTATTGAGTTCATTGGACATAGTTTAAAAGGATAGTCAATGTTAGCATGTGAGTTAATGGAATAATTGGATTTAAAAAACTGAGCGAACATGTTAGAAATTGTTTGATTATCACTAGAGACGGTATTTTGATCCTTCATGGCGGAAGGAAACCCACGTACATTTCGCTGGGAGTTTACGAAGTCATAAAATGATTTGGGGTTATATATTATACGCCGTTTGATCTTACACGTGTAAGCTTTATAGCACTTTTTGTTTAATTCAAAAAACTTATGACGCAAAAGTGAGTATTTTACATAGTATGAGTGTAAACCGGTTTTTTTGTGTAATCTAAAATAACGCGACTTTCTGTTTTTTCAAATTTCTCAGTTCTTTAGTGAACCATAACTGTGTTTGCTCTTCAGGAACATACATACGTTTAGGCACATGCTTTTCAAATAATTTATGTAAAGTAAAGTTAAAAAGTGCAACGCTTTGTTCAATATTTTCTTTAAATGCAGGCCACGACAATTTAGACAGTTCTTTGCTAAGCATTTTAAAGTTGTCTTTCGAAAAATCAAAGCGAATATTTGGCTCGTATGCTTGGGTACTGCAATTTTGACCATCACTTATAACTTCGTAAGATACCTCCATAGCAGGGTCATCTTCGGGCAAAACTAGTGGATCATACTTATTTACAACGGACTTAGATGCATAATCAACATAAACAAGATCTAATACTTTACCAAACTTATTGTGAAGTACATTAACCTGAGTTAGGCAGAGTTCAGCCATCTCCTCTAAAAATACGTTGTTGCACGCACTAGACGCAAAAGGTATCATATCATTGTCAATGATGTTCCATGATATGCTTGGTAAATTAAAATCACCCAACATAATCATTCAATCAGAAGGTTTAGTCAGTAAATTAACTGATTTCAGTAAAGAGATGAGTCGTGTATTTTATTTTATTGGGTACTCTTTAGTACGTTGCCTAACTATTTCGAGGTATTGCGTCCAAAGGGGTGACCCGATCCAAAAAACACACACTTGTAGTCAAGGGTCTACACATTATTTTAACACCCACTTTTGTAATTTTTGGTCACTAATTTATTAACAAATTGGGTTTGAAATATGCCCTTTTTTGTAAAATTCGTAAATTAGCGTACATTTATCACTCCTATTCTCCTTAAAGCAGCCACTTCACCAATATATTTTTATATTCCCCTTCACTTTACACTTTACTCGATTAGTTATAACTTTCTTTATAACTTTAATAATCACAATTCATTAAATAAAAATACCTTCGAAATCACGGGTCTGACTTTGGTTGCATATGCAAATTAAATAGCGGAGTTCAGCTGTCAAATTCCAAAATATGCAAAGGAATGAGAGACAAAAGAAGATAGGATATAACCAGTAAGCATTAAAAATATACAAAGGTGTTCTCTGCAAAAGGTGTTCAGCTCCTTTTCTTTGCAAAACAGAAACATAATTCTATTTTGTGAGGGTTATAATCCCTAAGTGCGGCCGAAGGCCGCCTACGCAGAAAGGTTTTCTCTGCAAAAGTGTTCAAGTCCTTTTCTTCGCAAAACAGAAAGAAAATTCTACTTTGTGAGGGTTATAATCCCTAAGTGCGACCGAAGGCCGCCTACGAAGAAAGGTGTTATTTGCAAAAGGTGTTCAGCTCTTTTCTTCGCAAAACAGAAAGAGAATTCTACTTTGTGAGGGTTATAATCACTAAGTGCGGCCGAAGGCCGCCTACGCAGAAAGGTGTTCTCTTCGAAAGGTGTTCAGCCCCCTTCTTTCGCCTGATAACCACCTTGGGATAATTTCTTTTATTTAAAAACCCCACAGATTCTGTTAGTTGGGTTATATTCCACTTCAAACTGCTCAATTTCCCTCGGTAAATGCCGTTTTTCGGCCATTTTCAAACGGTTCGCTAGGGGTCTGTGCGAGGCCCCGACTGCGACTTTTCGTAAATGGGGGGCTGTCCCCTCCCCCTCCGCCCCCATCCCAAAAACGTCCGGCAAATAACTAAAGATTTCCCATTCTATTTTTTAACAATATAAAACGCGTTTAACCATTTCACTACACTTCTTCAACAAAGTAAACAAGCAAACATATCAAAATGGCTGTATTACCCGAACAGAAGGGTGCATGTTCGAAAATTAGGGACAGTAAAATACCCAACTTATATTTCATAATGATAATAATAATCCATATTTTTTGCATTTTTTAATAAACAATATTAAAAACGCAAATATTTACGTCTGCGTCGATATTTTTTATAATATAAAATACTTAAAAAAGGAAAATTTGGAATAAAAAATCGCGCAATTTTTTATTAAAAATTTTCGCCTGCGGCTCTATTTAAAAAAAATTTAAAAACCTAAAAAAAGGGTAACCAGTAACCATAATAGACATCACTGGGGCCCCAGGTTTGACACACAGAAAGGGAATTCTAGTTACCTCATCCTTTCCCAAGGCTACATTACTGGGGCGGTAGCCCCAGTTGGTGCACACCAAAAGGAGAATTCTATTTCTAAAGCGGAGCCGAAGGCCGCCTACGCAGAAAGGAATTCTACGCAAAAACACTGTGGACGCCAGTAAAAAGTGTGTCTGGCAGCACCAACTTCGGTGTTGAATTGCAACCCTCGCATG
>NW_023458556.1:101417439-101423721 GCF_013731165.1 Rhagoletis pomonella | reverse complement strand
TGTGTCTGGCAGCACCAACTTCGGTGTTGAATTGCAACCCTCGCATGTTTACTACTTCACTACTTTTATAAATGTTTTATCGAGGTTAAATTAACAAAAATAGCATATTACTTAAAAGAAAATGGTCATGTGCATTAAAAGTGCTTACATTTAAGTGACATTTATCTATTTCACGCACTTTTGGATGATAAAATCGATGCAATTTGCATCAACATATTTGGTGAATTTCGCAACTTTAACAACAAATTACTTAAAAACTACAAGTGGGCGCGGGTTGGGGTCTTCACTTTTAGAATCAAAATACCACAACCCCCCCTCCCCGCCGCCACGCCCCAATTTTTTTTCCGGGTCGATTTTCACTAAAATCTTCCCTAATTTTGTGCGGGTAGTGTATTAGAGCGTTGCGGATAATCACCATTTCATGTTGATAATTAGTTGGAGATTCGATGGCCAGGAGTGGCTGTCTGTGCAAATGATGAATTTACCTCTGTTCATCTTGGCATAGGTGATTGCTGCGACTATCTCAGCCGCTTCCGCCGTGTATATCGAACATATGGAGTGGAGTATACCATGTTTTATAGTGCTTCCGTCTTGTGTTACCGCTGCAAAAGAGGTATTTACTGCAGTCTTGGATCCATCATTGTATAAAAATTTCCAGCCCAGGCTCTGAGGTTTTTCTTTTTCAACAGCAAAAAGTGTTCTATACTCTTCCGCAGGGGTGCTTGCTTTGGGAAGCCGCAGGGTTTTAATTATAGGTTTAATGTTGTTTATCAACCATTGTGGATAAGTTTCAAGTGTTGAAGGCTTTCTGTTAACAGGTATCTGAAGATCCTTTAGGAATTCGAGGGATCTTGATATGGTTGATAAGCGCCTGGGTTGGCGCTTTCTGTATGTCTTCGGAGAGAATGGAGCTATTCGTGTGGAGCAGTTTGGGCAGAAGACGGCGTGTGCTATCGGATGCTCTATCTGGAATAGTTGGTAAGCCTGTTTCGGAACAAATTTTTTAAAGGCGTGGTAGGGAAAGCTCTGATGTTCCTGCGTATTGCCGAGTGATAAGGCGCCGACAGTTTATTTAGTGTATTTTTAGCTCAGTTCCTGTAGATCGATAAAGCATAATCTATTTTGGATAAGATTAAAGCTTTGGTGATGTTAATCAGTGTGGTAGGGTGTACGGGGCTTTTCTTGAATGAGAGATATTTGATTATATTAAGGGTGTTTAACAGGCGTGGTAATGTGGTTTGAACTATACTCGGAGTCGAAGGTAAGTCCAAGAATTTTGAGTTCTTCTACTGAACTTATGTTACCGTAGGAATACCCTGTGGAAACGCCGGGACAATTCTGTTTCCTGCAAATGTGTAGGGTTTTGGTTTTCTCCTGCGATAATGATGTGCCGGAGGCCAGAGACCAAGAAGTGATTTTCGATATGTTTTCGAAGAGCGATTCCACGTTGTTGGTGTCGGCGTTTTTTGTGAAAAAAATGACGTCGTCGGCGTAGAGTACACATTCTATGCCACGCGTGGGTTTTGTTAGTTGGACGATTTTATCGAACGCTATGATGAATAAACAGGCAGTTGTGAGCCCTGAGGGGTGCCATTGTTTAGTGGATATATATGGGAAACGTAACTGTTAATTTTTACTACGAATTTCCTGTTGGTGAGGAAGTTTTTTATGAAATTCTTGACTTTTGGGTCGATTCGCCATTTATCTAATTGCCTAAGAATGATGTGGATGCCCGTGCGGTCAAAAGCATTTTTAAAGTCGGCCGACATTAGAGGGAAGTGGCTTTTAGAAGAGAGAGCAATGATATGAGGCTGGCTATCGAAGATCGAAAGTGAAACTCGTATTATGAGCTATGCAAGCGTGGAGTATCGAATTTTCTGTCGAACAGAATTTTGCTTTCGTTGGTGTAGCGAAATGTTAGAAAATTTTAAAAATGTATGATTTTGCATTTGTTTTTTTACTTTTTGACGGCTAGACACTAATTTCAAACAATTTGTATTAATTTCAAGCAGTTCTAACGTCGTGAATAGTAAACACAAGCTCGAAAGTCTGGTTTTACATATGAAAGAAAATCCCTATACGCTGTTGGCACGATCTCTGAAAACAAAATCATGGAGCTGTTTATAGTTTTTATATATTTTAAATAGATTTGTATCACACAATTTCTTAAATATATTGTATGCGAAAATATATTCGAAAGACTGCACTTAAACTCTCACGTTTTCTGCTCCTGGCCAATTTTTTAAGCCCTCATCCCCTGAGGAATCGTTCAACCAGAACTCCGTTGTGCTAATTAAAATTTTTTTTTACCACGCTTTTATAAACTCGCTTTCTTTTTTATTTCATTTTAATTTGCACAAATTTACATATGTACATATGTATAATCACAGTATTTAGTATGCTCGATCTGTAAACAAAGCTTCTCAGCGGTGAAAAATAGACTATTGTGAACAACCTAAACGAGCGAAATTCACAATAGCGCTATTCTTCATCGAATGAGCGCCATAATACCAAATGAAAATTCGTTCGATCAGCACTTTCGACCACAGTCGAAGATCGAATGCAACTCATAATAGGGGCCTCAGCTAAGCAGATTTGGGACTCTATTTGCTTGGCGTGTCGTGAAAGCAGCAGCGCTGCCAGCGGTTGGTTCTGTAGACGTTCGGCTTTCAGCTCGCGGAAGGTGGTATGGAAGTTAGCATCGAAGGAGGCAAGATAGAGGGAGGAACTGAAGAAGTTGGCAATGTCGAGTGGTGCGTTTATTGGTCCGTTGAGAGAAGCAATACCTGAAAAATTAGTTTGCTTTTGGACGCCGGTAAACTTCTTAATGTCGTTCCATATAGTTTTTGGGTTCAAGGATTGATGTTCGATGTGAATTTTTCGACTTCTTCTTTTTAGCTAATTTGGAGGCTCTTTTGAATACGGCATTCGCTCTTTAATAGGTGAGTAGATTTTGTTCGGATCGAGTGCGTTTGAAGTTATGCCATGCTTGTTGCTTCTGCGATCTAAGGTAAGAGAGATTGGCATTTCACCAGGGTATTCTTTTATGGTACCTAATCGGTTTGGTTTGTGGAATATCAAAGTGGGCTGCAGTGCGGATGATTTTTAGGATTTTTGCTGCTTCTTGGTTGGTATTGTTTGCTGCAGGCGAGTTCCGGCAAAGTTGGGTGCAACGAGCAGAAAATTTCTTCCAATCTGCGGCATCTGTTTTGAATTTGCTGCAATGTTTATAATGATTTTGCCAACGCAAACGTCAAAGCTGTGCTTTTTTGTGCTCTGTTTAAAATTTTGTGTTTTATAAAGCTCTTTACGCTTAATAAAGTAAAAAATTAAAAAAGTGTGAATAAACGGCTGGTGCACAATTTAAAGATAAGTAAAATATCGAAATTTCCTGTAAATTTGATTAATTTAACTTGATATTCTTAATTGCAGGTGCCGAGTATTTTGTTTCATATAATATATTGTTGTTGTACAATTGTTTTTGTTTGTGCACATTGATTTTGTTCTTTTTGTCTTTTTGTCCTTTTGTCATTTCTGCTGTTTCATCTTTGTCACAGCTGTTTGCGTTATGTTTATTAGGTGTCAAACATACAGTGTATTTAAAACTGTTCGCTACATAGCTCTCAAACCGATATTTACCCGCTGATTGGTTCTCTGATTGATACATCGTTTTCAAAACAGTTTTGCTTTTTTGCTTCTAAAACGTATAATTAAATATATTTTTAAACATGTCGTGTATTTACACCAATTGCCACGTTCAAAGCGACTCCTATGTGTCATGCTGGCTCTGCGATGGGGTTGCCCATATTAAATGTGCTGGTTTGAGCGGTAGGGTGTTAGACGCTATTAATGAGGGAAAGGGGCTTCGTTGGTGGTCTTGTCAAAAATGTAGATCAACCGAAGTTGATTTATTTAAATTCTTTAGGCAGTCCAGAAATGGTATTTCTGAGATCGGGAAGGATCTGTCGGCTCTTGTTGAGAAATTTAAGCATTACGAAAAAATTTTTAAGTCTTTTACATGTCTCGACAACCCTCCACACTCTGATGATAGCCGAGAAAATAAAGGGAGAAAATAAAGGTAGGCGTGTTATTAGTCCACTTAAAAAGATAGTCACTGAATCTAGTCAGAAAAATCCTCCATCCCAGTCCTTGGAACTTATTAATCTTTCTTCTCCATGCCCTCAGTAATTGGAACCTCCGCTATCTAAAGCCATATCAACTAGGTCTACATCTAAAAATAATAACGTCAATCAAACCGTTGATTTAACAGTGTTGCCATCAACATCTGAAGCTGCACTGTCTAACTTAGTTCCTCCGAATAATTCGGAACCCCGCACATCAGACATCATTACCAAAAAGTTGGTTGTAATTCCTCCGAGAAGATCAGTCTTTGCCTCTAGATTTGCTGAAGATACTTCTTCGGATGATATAAAGTCATACATATCGACTAAAATTAGAACTAATGATGTATTTCTTCGTAAATTTAATTTTAAACACGATCGCGATATTTCATCTTTTAAAATAGATGTAGCTGCCGAAGTTTTTGATTCACTACTAAATAGTTCATTTTGGCCGACCGGGGCGTTTGTTCGCGAGTATGAGTATAAGCCTAATAAAAGTAATAACAACGTAGCTAAAATTTCTAATCTTAATTCGGATTCAAAAAACTAACTTGCAAGTCTAATTTAAGTATGACATATCGGACTCGATTTTTACTATAAACTATTATTTCCACTCTCAATAATTGAAATACTATCTTTAGCATATCCAATCAGCTGATGAATTTGATTCTGTAGCTGAATAGTTTTAGATCTCGCCACTTAACAAACTCCTGTTTCCACTACTCGGCACCAAAAAATTAAAAAAAAAAGTTCCGTACGTCATGCGGACTGCGCTCTCGTGTCGGTTGGGCGGGAATGGAGGGTAAAAAGCCGTTGCCCTGGGTGTTAACTTGTGTGAGGATCTTGCCATGAGCATTTCGGGGCCAAGGCCGCAGAAGAGAAGGTGAGATCAATGCACGGTGCAGCGAACAAAGGTCGCGCTGTCAGTGGTACCGCTACTTTGGTTTTGCCGATTTTGACAGTTGTGGTAACTTGTAAATAAACCTTTGTTTACAAATCAGCAAAAGAGAAATTTCAATTATAAGTGAAAGTTTAAATTGTGTTAATTTGCAATTTGTGAGCGATTTTTGAGTTAAAGACTGCGTAAAAACTAATACAATGAAGTGCTGTGTGTTAAAGTGCGACAGCCGCCAAGATGCAAGAAGCGTAGATGCAAGTGTAGCGCTGGGACGAATCGCTGCATTTTGTAAACATAGGGCACGGCAAAGCCGCTACCGAAATGTTTCTCTATTATTATATTAACTGCATTTCCTCACAATGATTTTGTTTCTGCTCCACGCAGCCTCCATTAGCAAGTTAACTAATAAATCCCGCAGAGATGCTGCTGCAGTTTTCTGCAGCAGCCTTAATTGCAAAGCAATAAAGTGCACTAAAACGTTTGCTGAAGCAGGCTCAATTGCAAAGCAATGGAGTGCACTAAAATGTTCACTGTTCTCTAATAGATTACGAGAAAAATGCAATATTTTCGCATTCAGCAAAATTAAAACACGTTTTTCGCAGTAAAGTAAACCGCTTTGGCAGTTTCAACTCGTTCTTCTTTTCGCTCTATTCTTTGTTTATTTGTGGTATACAAATGTCAACGCCCAGGACGGCGCAATCTTGTATTCTATCATTCTTGAGATCAATGCAGGTGAACGTGTTTTGTGTTGATAGATGGGTGGCAATGCCGTCGTTTAGGCAGATTAGGTTGGATGACAGTAACATGTCCTCAACCTCAAGGCCTCTTTGATTGGATTGGGCGGCGCCCCAAATTGTGCTCCAGGCATTTAAATCGCCTCCTATGATGCAATTAGTGTCGATTTGCCTTAGTATGCGGTTTAGTATGTCGGGGGAATGTAAATGCATATGATAGCGAGCTTAAGTGTTGTGGTTATCTCTATTGCGACTGTGGAGATGTTTGATCGAATGGGAAGAAATCTGTGGGGAATATTTCTTCTCACTAGGATAGCATTGCCTTGTTTCTTAGTGGTGTTATAGGGAAGGTTGTTGAAATATCCAGCGTAGTTTTTAGGAGTGTAGGTGGGGTGTTGTGAGGGGCAAGGGTTTCATTTAGGAGTAGGATCGAGGGGGAATAACAGTTAAGGAGAAGTTCGAGTTGGTGGTAGTTGTTTGTGTACCCATTCATATTCCACTGTAATATTGAGAGCATGATATTAAAATA
>NW_023458556.1:101414329-101417039 GCF_013731165.1 Rhagoletis pomonella | reverse complement strand
CCTGTCTTGTTGTGCATCGATTTTCGGCTTTGGCTTTGTTAACTGCTTTGTGCTTGAGAAAGGTAGGACATGCGGGGTCGGATGAAGTGTGTGTATCAATGGTACAGTTCACGCAGTAGCTGAGGAGGAGGAATACCGCAAGTTCTGCATAACTCTGAGTTTCGGCACCACTTCTTAGTATGGCCCAGTTTCTGGTAGTTATTACATCGCATCGGATTCGGGATATATTCTTGAACTTTTACTCTTTTCCAGCCTATTTTTAAGTATTCTGGACGTCGTATGAGATCAAAAGTTACTATTGCGGCGCCTGTGGCTATCAGTTTATCATCGATTTGTTTCATCATTTTTCTTATGGGGATAAGCTTTTCGGAAGCCAATTCTTTTGTTAACTCTTCTTCAGAAATGATATTCCTCGAGTAAATTCTGCCTTGAGTAGAGTTCAGAGCGACGTGATTTGTGATTTTTACTGGGATGCAGTCTACATGCGTGGCTTTGAGGAAAATCTGTGCAGTTTTAAGATTATTGGCTTTGAGCAGGAGATCGCCAGATCTTAGCGGGGTAACATCTGTGTAATCTCGTGATATGGCGTTGATTCCTTTCTCGATTTGGAAGACGTAGGAAGCTATGGGTCGGATTGGCTCTGCTTTGGCGACGGCGGTGATGACCAGGAAATGCGGGGGGGATCGACCCCGTTCATCCCTTCGCGAGTGCGCACTTTCAGTGCTGAGCTGGTACGCCGGCTTATTTATTTGTTTTATTTATTTAACTGTCGGTTTGAACTTTTGTTGGAGTGCGTTTACGCGAAAGTATGTAAGTACGTGTGTAGAGCTTAAGCTTTGCACAAAAATAAGAAACTAACACACAAGCTGTGGGTAAGAGTAGTAACTGTTAAACAGACAGATAAATTTGCCTTTGGTATATACAGTCAGTGTCAAAAGCTAAAAAGATGTGTGTTTGTAGGAAATATTAGTGATGTTCTTTTAAAAAGATAAATTTGCCTTTAGATCTACAGGCAGTGTCCAAAGTAAGTGTACACCTTGTTCTAATATAATATTCACAATTATTTTAATGAAAATTTGTTTTCATTAGTTATTTATGAAAATATAGTTCATTCTATAACAAAACCCATATAAAATAAAACTTTATATAAAGTTCACAAAATTCAAACAATTTTTATTCAGAATTTCTAGAAAATTTTACGGTGTTACCGTTGATTTTCTGTATTTTTTTGTGAGGTGTTTCGCGTTTTCTTCCATATAACGCGTGATCAAAATCTATTTTTATATGGAAGAAAATGCACACGCCCTCCATAAAAATATCTAAAAAATCAACGATAAACTTGATTTATATGGTTTATGTTATAGAATGAACTATATTTTCATAAATAATTAATGAAAAAAAAATTTCAAGAAAATAATTGTGAATATTATATTAGAACGAGGTGTAAACATACACTGGCGGCAGAAATAATACTCGTCGTACTTTTAAGAATTTTGGCTATATTTATTTAATTTATTGTATGTTTAATATTGTTTATAAAAACCTAGGTAGTTATGCAAAAAACATCATATAAATCCGCTTTTCGAACTTTAAACAAAAATTATAAAAATTCGACAAATTAACAAACTTTTATTCAGAGGGCAGTTTTGTAGCCCATTCAATTTTAGCATAATAAAGTGCAAGTTTCAATTAGCTACTAAATACGGTTGATTTTTAAGAATTTTTTTGCTGACGGTGTCACGCATTTTTTTCCATACAAAGTGTGCTCGACAATTTTTTTGTATGGAAGAGACTGCCTCGCATCGTCAACAAAAAAAAATTTCAAAAATCAACGGTATTTTCTAGCCACATGAAACTTGCACTTTACTAAAATTGAATGGGTTACAAAACTGCATACCAAAATTTTTTTAAAAATTTGGAATAAAAAGTTTAAAAATTTTGTGAAAATTTGTCGAATTTTCATAATTTTTGTATGAAGTTTGAAAAGGGGATTTATATGGTGTTTGTTGTATGCTAGCCAGGCTTTTATAAAAATATATTATACATAAAATAAACCATGCAATAATAGCCAAAACTCTTCAAAGTAAGGCAAGTCTATTAATTCTGCCGCCACTGTATATTTGACACTGACTGGTACGTACACCCCGCCAAAAAAGATAGCACATCAACATCAGCTTTGAGTACATTTCTTATGCTTTTTTAAGCTTTATTATTTTTATATAATTATTAAATATTTATCTAACAAATACCATACAAATCTATAAAACAAAACGGCTGTCGTTGAGTGTAGACGTGTTTTTGCTTGCTCTCTTAATCTGCTTTGTTTCTTATCGTGTTAAACACATTCAAACATACATACATATTTTAAATATGGACTTTTGCGGAAAGTGCATTAAAATGTTTGCAAGGAATGATTCTTCAGTGGTGCCTTGCAGTGGTTTTTGTAATAAACACTTCCATAGGGCATGTTGTGAAGGTCCTATCTCAGAGTATGATGTGAGGTTGTTTTCAACCAACCGACATATTCGTTACCTGTGCAGTAACTGTGTGGATACACCTGATAAAATTTGCAAAGCTTTTGAGTCGATCATTGTCACTCAGAAAATGGGCATAGAATCTATTTTGACTGCTTTCGAAGTGAAGTTTAAAGACTTAGCGTCGCAGATTGATGGTGTAAAAAACCAAGTTAATTTAATGTCTGCAAATGGTA
>NW_023458556.1:101410874-101414319 GCF_013731165.1 Rhagoletis pomonella | reverse complement strand
AAATGGTAACAACAATGCCAATGCTATTAATGCATTAACTGCAGAAGTAAGTGCCCTGAAAAGTGCTCATAACAACAAAAGTGGTGTCAACGGTTGCCGGGCATCGGACACCGAACAGCTCACTTTCTCGCCGCTTCCAAATTCGTCACAAGTGCATTTGGTTGTAAACAACAGCGAACCTGCTGCGTCGGACTCTCCTGATGCTGCCTCTGCTTGTGATGATAAATTTGGCAACAACAGTGACACGACGGTTTCTGTTGTCTCGTCTCATTTACTTACTTCGTCATCTTCTTCGCATGTTCGCGCTCTACAGCATGTAAACAACCGCGCGCCTGCTGCGTCGGGCTCTCGCGATCCCGTTTCCGCTACACCATCTGGTCTGTGCAATGCTGCTTGTGCTGGCGATTTTTCTTCTTCTCCTATTCCTACTTCTTCGCCTGTCCCAGTGGTAACGCAAGCTACGACGCCTACTGCGAGTGCTGCTGCGACTGCTACTAATACATTGCAAACACCCGGCTGGAAAACTGTACCAAAACGTAAACGCAATACTGTAAAACCTTTGGTTATTGGCTCATGCAGCACCAATGAGCTAAGTGTTATTTCAGACTTCAAATGGCTGCATATATCTTCATTCTCGCCTAGTGTAACCGCTGCTGATATTTTGTCGTATGCTGCTAAGGCAGCTAAAATCGATGTAAAGTGGATGGTTTGCTACCCGCTAATAAAGAAAGATTCGGATCTTAGTAAGCTCAGAAGAATTAACTTCAAATTGGGGATTTTGGATTGCGGCTACGAGAAGCTGCTTAAGGCGGACATATGGCCCACGAGTGTGTTGATTCGTCCGTTTCGTTTTTTTCAACGAGACGGTGTACAGTGGTTCGGATAGCAGATCTAGCTGGACGAAAGTCAAAATTTTTTTTTGTTTTTAAAATACTTAATGGTACTTGGAATACATTCCTGACAATACATTCAAATAGAAACTGCATTTATTAAAGCATTAACATATGAAAACAAACAAAAAAAGGTAAGTCAACGCCGCCTATTTGAGAACTCTATTTTAAAAGCTGAAATTTAACATAAAAGATTGCTAATTGCACTCAAAATTATTTGCATAATTGCAAATTGACTTTATAAACAAAAAATTACACTATAGATTCAGAGGTCATAACGCAATTTATGTCCACATTGGTATAAGCAAATTTATTCTGAAAAATCGTCGTTTTGATTAATTAAAAAAATAAATTAAAGAGTAGGAAAAGTAAAGGCCGCCGAAGGCCGTTATAAAACCACTTGCATATTATTCTTTACACCTTCGCAAATGCAGAGGGTAAGTTCGATAACCAAGTCTAACCAATTGGCTTAGATATTTACATTTTAGTGACAGTATGTCAAATCTCAAAATTCAAAAGTAATTATTAACAGGAATGTATCTGAATATAAATATGGGCATTCCCATGGTGGCGCACGTGACAGTCGTACGATTTCAATGTGATACAAAAAAGGAATACCATTTGTTTTCTTTAACTTTTTTGGGCCATTGTATAGCACATAATTAGCTCTATATTTAACCGAAAAATGAAATCAATCGAACTGCTTGGTCCTGAAATATAAGCATTTAAAGAGAGTGTCGTTACGTGACAAAAAATGGAAGTTGATTTTTTCTTTTCTTACAAAATCGCAAAACTCTGCGAGTTGTGGATGGCTATTTTCATGAAACTTATTTTAATATGATTTGGAGCAATTCTAGTTGTTTTTAGAGTTTTTTGAATTAATGCAAATTGTTTCAATTCTCTTTTACAACCCCAAGTGTGAAACGTGACGTGACGTGGCGTCACGTGACATAAATTTCCATCGTTATATTTTTGTTAATATTGCTTTTAAATGAATTTTTAACGCAAATAAAACATGTATTTTATGTAGAATATACTTTATATTTTGACTTCAGCGCCAATTCAGGGTCAATTTATTAGAAATCTATGATTTATTATGTTTCAACCACATACGCCAAATTCGAACCAAATCAGACCATAAATACGGTTTTTCGAAATATCTCGACCTTGGCACCACCTAGGAAGACCATTTTATGCAAAGATGATTCTACTTACATAGCCAGTATATATTTTAAAAAGCAGACAAATGGGCCCGTAAATACGTTAGATATAAAACTTTTATTTTTTTTGTCGTGGTGGACCTTCCGCTGGAAACACCCATATAAGATCAGTGGTGTTAAAACAGAAAAATACTTGGGAGTTATAAAACCTTTGGTTATGAAAGAGTTAAAAAAATAGTACCCAGTTACATAGAAATCTACCGATTTTTTTAAATTTTCGTCCGCCATATTGGATCCGCCATTTTGAATTTTTGGTAAATGACTTTAGATATGTAATCAGCGACCCAGAAAACCCCCAGATACCCAGTTTCATAGAAATCTACCGATTTCTTTTTAATTTTCGTCCGCCATATTGGATCCGCCATTTTGAATTTTTGGTAAGTGACTTCAGATTCGTAATCAGCGACTCAAAAATCCCCTAGGAAAGAATGGTGTAAAGATCCATCAACGAGTATTTGTTTAAATAGTTTCGTCCAGCTAGATTTGCGATCCGAACCACTGTGCGGTGCTCCTCAGAAAGAGGCATAACTAACCCTGTGTCAGGAAAAGTTCCTTCCAAGCAATTAAAAATATATTATCAAAATGTTTTCGGCCTCCGAACAAAGTCCAAGGCACTTTTTGAAATGAGTTCTCACTCAGATTATGATATTTACATACTGATTGAGACCTCGCTTAATAAAAATTTTTTCGATTCTGAGTTTTTTGATGCCAATTTGTACAACGTTTTTCGCAAAGACCGTGACTATATTAAAACGGGGCTCTCTAGAGGAGGTGGAGTACTCATTGCAGTTAGGCGAAACTATCGATCGTCGCTTATCCCTTTGGCGAATGCGGATACCCTGCTGGATCAGCTCTGCGTCTCGGTCAATGGCTTGTCTAAACTTTTTGTATGTGCTTCCTATGTTCCGCCGTCTAGTGCTGAATCTTTATATAAAGCGCATGTGGATAATATTCTTGCGTTAGCTTCTAATAATGAAAATCTTTGTATTGTTGGGGATTTTAACCTGTGTTACATTAACTGGTCTAGTTTGGATAATGGCCTTGCCTTATATCCTACGAATGTTAACAGTGGCTGTGAATGTTATGTTATTGATAATTTTTTAAGTATTAACCTATCACAAATTAATAGTTTTTCCAATAAGCTATCTAGAATCCTAGACCTCAACTTTATTAGTAATGATTTGAGTCTCACACTTAATGAGTCCCTTAACCCATTATCGACTCCCGGTCTACATCATGTTCCGCTTAGTCTTCATTTAGAGTGTTATGAGTTTAGAACTGTTTTATCGGATAGTAATACTACTAGCTTCTGCTATAGAAAATGCAACTTTGATG
>NW_023458556.1:101398159-101410864 GCF_013731165.1 Rhagoletis pomonella | reverse complement strand
TTTTTTAAGAAATTTAAACTTTCAAATCTCACAAGAATAAATACTTGCGATACTCCAGGGAGTTTAAGTCGATGAGTAAGGTTCTTAAGCGGAATTATGTTCTTAAATTTGAGTCGGAAATAAAATTGTATCCGAAGGCTTTTTGGAGGTATGTCCAGTCCAAGAAATCGTGTTCCAGCATTCCCAGTGATGTGTTTTATGATGAAATGCAAGCTTCTACTCCCTCTGAAGCTGCCAATCTTTTCGCGGATTTCTTTCGCTCTAACTTTGTGAAAGATTCGGATCCTTGTGGCGGTTATCCTCAGAGTGCCCATTCTCTTATCAATTTTGGTTCACTTGCTATCTCAATTGATGATGTTGAGGATGGTATCCGGCATATAAAATCTTCAACTCAATCTGATGTTGATGGAATATCGGCTATCCACTTTTTTTGATTTTGAATAAATCGCTTGAACAGGGGGAGTTTATAGATGCTCGGAAGACCACTCTTATCACCCCTGTATTCATATGTGGCAATAAAAACGATATAAGCAACTATCGGCCAATAGCTAAATTATCAACGATATCCAAATTATTTGAGTTTATTGTCAAACAAAAAGTATTTTTTGCTGTTAGTCTCTTAATATCTGTTAATAAGCGTGGTTTATGCCTGGAAAGTCCACTGTTTCTAACCTAGCTGTTTTTACCGAATCCTGTTCAACTGCCTTTAATAACCGTCTGCAAGTCGATACCGTGCATTTCTAAGGCGTTTGACAAAGTCTGTCACTCAATATTAATTTCAAAATTGGCTAGCATAGGCTTTCATTCAGCTTTTTTATCTTGCGTAATATAATATCTTTCTTCGCGGAATTGTGTTGTTGTAGTTGACAATGTGTTCTCCTATCCCTTCGTCGCCTCCTCTGGTGTTCCTCAGGGGAGCATCTTGGGTCCTCTACTTTTCGTGATTTTCATTAATGATATTTCTAGTTGCTTCAACTTGAAAATCTATTCTACGATTTCTAATGCTTCAGTCATTCAATCTATAGGCTGATAATAACGTGGTTGCTTGGTGCTCCAAAAATAGATTAAATTTAAATACAAAAAAGTGTTACCATGTCTCCTACTCCAAATCACGTTCCATTACCCAGACTTCTTATCTCATTGGTGACTCGCAGCTTGCCACCATTGGTGAAGTTTCTGACTTAGGAGTAATTTTTGATGTTAGATTTCTTTTTCACAGCCACTTAAATTATACCACTGCAAAGTCATATTCAATGCTCGCATTTATCCGTCGATTTAGCTCGGACTTCACTGATCCATATATATAAAATTACTATACACTACTCTTGTTCGTTCTAAGCTCGAGTACGCTGTCTTCATCTGGCGACCATATTATGAATGTCATATCAACAGAGTTGAACGTATCCAAAAATCTTTTATTCGTTATGCTCTACGCTCTCTACATTTCGTTGACCCTTTCCCATCTTACACTGCTAAATGCATGCTCATAAACCTTAAACCACTGCACAATAGGAGGATTATTCTTTCTCTTACCTTCGTTTTTGACATTATACGGAGTGCGATTGACTCGCCGTTCTTACTCGAACGGATTACATTTAATATCCCACCAAGAAGCCTTAGGAATCATGACATTTTCCAAATCTAATTTCAAACTACTTTTAAATAGTATGCTAAATTAGTTATTAATTTATATTTTGTTTTTTACCAAATAGTCTGTACGAAATGTTTATTTTCTAGATTAATTAATAAATAAATAAATAAATTTCAGACTTTGTACAAAAATTATAAAAATTTCACAAACTTTTCATCCCAACGCTAAGCATTTTAATTTTAATTTCTAGAATAATTTTTGGTATGCAGTTTTATAGCTTATTAAATTCTAGTATAATAAGGTGCAAGTTTGAAATTGCTAAAATATGACATTGATTTAATTTTTTTTTGCTGACGGTGTTATGCACTCTTTTCCATATAGAAAATAATAGTTTAAAATACTATTAAACCGTGTAAGCATAAAAAAATATGATGCCAAGACAGCACTCAACCAACCGACCGACCAACCAAGGTCAGTCCACAGATTACCTCGCGTGCTTTATTTCATGCTCTCCCTTATTTCCCCGCCTCTTCATCAACTTTCAACCGGCCTGAGTATTAAAATTCTCAGTCGTCAGTATGAGGCTCAGCGGGCATTTCAACTCGAGTGGAACTGAAGCGCACACATATCACCTTTGCAGCTTCCTTTGTTTTCATCGCCTTCGCAAGCATTCGTGCTGCTAAAGTAAAATTTTAATATTCTTTGCAGCAGTTTTTCTCATTTGCTGTTGTCATCTACTCTTGCTGCTGTGGCAGATGGTTTTTCTTCGCTTGGTTTTTTAAGCTGACTTTTTCTTGAATTTTTTAAGGCCTTCAATCATACATATCTAACTATACATGGTTGGTTGGAGAGTGTGAATGTATTTTCTTAGCAGTAAAATGGTTGTTGTTGTTGTAACGGCTACAACAACTCCGCCCAGATCGGTTTGTATCTCAGTCGCTGTCGTCAAGCTCAACTTACGCAAGACCCAGGAAGCGTGCAGCCTCTATACGGTCTGTCCACAGGGACAGAGGCGTCAGTTGCGTAGGGTTTTCCGGGCATACGAAGAGATGTTTCGAGTCGTGGGGTGTTTGGCACATCTGCATCTAATCTGCTCAGGTATAAGTTCAACCTGCTGCAGTAGCCAGAGTGAAGTTGGGCTATTGTGGTCCGTGTCTCCCGAGGCAGACGAAGCTCCGTCTCGTCTATTTCTGCTGGTTGTGTGCCCAGGACGACATTCACAGGTCTGTAGTCTATGTAACTTCAGACTGACTCCCTGTGAATCCCACTCGGCGCCTGTCGATAAGCTGACGGGTCCCGAGGTTGTTTAATGAACCTCTGGACTTCGTTCGTCAGTTCGTAGAGATGCCTCCTGACGTGCCTGGGCGAGGGCTCTTCTGCCGATCTGGGTGACCACGTCTATGGCTCCTAACAACGAACTGCTTGCAGAGCATGGTATTGTGCTCCTTGATCGGGAGCACTTTCGCCTCGTCGTGTAGGTGGTGTTCAGGTGACATCAGAAGGCATACAGTCGGTGTCCGTAGTGCAGTGGTTTGCGTCGTCTGCAGCTTCATGCACTGCGTTCTACTAGTCCCCGGCGACCACACTGGTGCTGCGTAATTGAAAACCGGCCGGCCTATCGCCTTGTATGTTGCCGGCAACGTTTGTTTGTCTTTGCCCCAAGTGTGCCGGATAGCGACTTGAGGACCTTGTTGCGGCTCTGTACTTTGTTGACAATAGCTGTTGCGTGCGCAGAGAAGGAGAGCAGAACGTCGAAGGTTACTCCGAGTATTTTGGGGTTATTCACCGTCGGAATTGGTGTATCATCGACGTGAATTCCCAGTGGTAGCCTGACCTCCTTCGTCCAGGTGGTGAACAAGGTCGCAGAGGATTTTGTAGGGGAGAGGGTTAGACTCCTTGCAGTGAAGAAGCGAGGAAGCTCGGAGATATACCCGTTTACTTTCGAACACAAGTCAATTCCATTCCATTCCATTCCCAGTCGCCATAATCGAGCAATCGTCGGCGTAAGAGACAATCGAGACTCCTTCTGGTGGTTAAGGGAGCTTTGAAATGTAAAAGCTAAACAGTAGCGGGGAAAGAACACCACCCTGGTGAACCCCCTGTTTTATTTTTCTGAGTTTGCTCCATTTGTCTCTTAACATTACCGACGAGTGTCGACCACTCAGATAATTCGTTCCGTTTGAGCCTCTGTGGGAGAGAGGAAGCCTCTATATCTTCTAGTAGCGTGGAGTTGCTGACGGTGTCAAACGCCTTTGACAGGTCCAACGCTACTAGAATAGTTCTCTTACAGGGACGGTTGCGGTTAAGGCCACGTGTTATCTGAGTGTTTATGGCGTTAAGTGCTGTTGTTGTACTGTACACTTTACGGAAACCATGTTGATGCTTCGCTGGGGTCACGTGGTTCGTGTCTTCGCTACCGGGGAAAGGAGTGTTATCGGTCGATACGATTCTCCTTTGTTGGCTGCTTTCCCCGGTTTGAGCAGTGGGACCACTCTCCCCACCTCCCAACCTCCCAAATGTCTGGGATGATGAGAGTGGCCATTGACAAATTTAGGACCTCCGTTGGTACGCTACTCCCGCAGGACCCAAATTTTTCAGCATCAGCATGCATATTCCGTCGGGACCCATAGCGTTGTTGGAGGCTTTCGCCTTACCGATGGCCACCTGAACTTCACCGCTAGTGAAAGCAAGGGGGCACAAGTTGTTAGCAGTTTGTGCAGCCTTCTGGTCACTCGACGCTTGGCTTTGTCCGCCGAAGGATGCCGTATGAACTGCCGGCTAAAATAGCTCGCGCATCGCACCGGGTCCGACGAAGCATGGTCGCCGAAAAAAATGTGTACCCTGTCGTCGTGCTTCGTCGGATTGGACAGTGACCTCACGGTTGACCAAAGCTTATGGGCTGTTTTTGCTTACTTGTAAAAGCACATTTAGTGCATTTAGCTCTAAATGCTACTCTAAATGTACATTTATCCATACAAAATTCGTCACCTAAATGCAACTCCATTTTTGCATTAAGAATCTAAATGCTAAAAGCAACCCTGTGATCTTCTAAAATTTCCACGATTCGAACATGGTTTAATGAGAAAAAGTGGCAACATTGCTTTTTCGCGTATACAGTGGCTAGCTGCGTTTCAGTGATCGCCGATCGAGATTTCATTTAATATATTCCATTATTTGGATAAAGAGAAGTTACGCAAAATCAACATCGATGTGATGCTGACAGAAATCTGGATCAATTTGTGATCAACTCTGCTTGTTTTGTTTCCTAATTAAGTGAGGAAATTTTAATTGACAGCACCGACAAATGAATATATACGCAAACAAATGTTCAGTTATGGTTAAAACAATTCAAGTTTTTGTATTGATTTTTTGGTTTAATATTAATTTTTTTCCTTTTCAGTAGGGTTTTTTGCACATTATCTTCAGCGTGAGAATTGATCGTAATAGATTCGAATCTGAATAAGCGAATGGAACATGGCTGTTTGTCAAAAGCATACGATTTCGAACTCGCGTAAATGTACATTTGCTAAATGCGATAGCATGAACGCTCTTCGAAAACATATTTTCGAAAGTGCTAAATGTTGCATTTTAAATGCAGCAAAAACGCTGCATTACTCACACCAGAGGTGAAGTTGCAAGTGTTCAGATGATCTTCCCACTTTTTCCGCTTATGTACGTTCCCAAGCTGCCGAATCTCCGCGTTGAGATCCCTAATACGGGTATTTCTGGGATCGGCCTGACGAAGGTTGTCACGCTCATCGGCTACAACAGCCGCTTCAGCAGGGAAGTTTGGACGGGGGTCCGTAATGCTTCCTACCGGTACGAAGCGAGCTGCAGCAGCAGTGACAACCCTGCGGAACTTACGTTCACCAAGGTAGACGTCGGTTGGTGTGGGGAGCGCAACGAAGGTGCTCCCAGTAAATTCCGCGAAGCCTTTCCAATCAGCTTTAGAAAAGTTGATATAGGTCCGGTGTTCCGCGGAAGCAAAGTCGGTTGGTTTATCGATCGAGATGACTATGGGCAGATGGTCTGCTGCCAGCATAGATCGCCATGATACGCTGTTTATCAGACCAGCGCTGACTATTGTTATGTCTGGCGAGCTGCAGCAGCTGCCCATAATCCTGGAGGGTGCGTCGTCGTTCATTGTGCAAAATGTCGAATCGTCTATCTGCTCAGCCAAGTCTATTCCCCTACGATTGTTTGACAGGCTTGAGTGCCAAAGATCGTGGTGCGCATTAAAGTCACCTACTACCATGTGTCATCATCTTGTATTTAGTATACAGCATTGTATTCAACACTTGTATGAAATTAACTTTGTATGTTACACAATTGGGTCTGAGTATTTAGAGTATGGGTTGTTAAAAAAATTAAAATGAAAAATCAATATCGAATAAAAGGAAGTCAATCGGAAAAGATCTCTAGCGATAGATTTTCAGAAGTGGTCATGGACCTAAATCGATTAACAGTTTTGCAATTAAAAGAAGTTTTACAAAAACTTAAACTAAAAACGAGTGGAACTAGAGCCGAACTAATAAGCAGACTTCAGGACGTAAATGCAGAATCGTTAATGCCGATAATGAATTCGCTTACGCCATTATCAGCGGGTACAGGTATACCACCGGCTAGTGACGCTAGTCAACAAGATCCTGAGGAACCGTCGAGGGACGATGCCCGAGTCAGGTCACAGCTTTAGATGCAGGTTAGCGCGCTGTGTGGTGCTGCAGAAATGCTAACTGCACAATTGCAGATATTACGACCAATGGGACCGAATGTTCCAGAGTCCGGGACATCAGACAGCAATGCTTCCGTTGGTACGTCGTATATTTCATCACTGCCCTCATTTACGTCAGCGTCTTTGGCAAGTTTTCAGCAAGCAGCATTGGTTACGCCACGACCGTCATCGTCTTCGTTTTTTCCAGTTGCGTCACAGTCGTACATACATATTCCACCGACTTCACAGCAATCGATTCCGTCATTTCCATATTTACCAAGCCAAACATCACCTATGGAGCAGTGTAACCGATCAGTGCTGTTGCCTAATTCAACGAATACTAGAGCCGAAAGGAGGGGTACACATATACCGAGAGGGAGCTTCACACATACGCCAAGCGAAATAGCTATAATTTTGCCCGAGTTCGATCCAATTGATAACACATACTCATCAATGCAATTCGTCGAGAGAGTTGAACAGTTGAGAGCAATGTACCAATGGCACGATACGTTTGTAATTTTTGCTGTTCTCAGTAGGCTGCGAGGGGTTGCTAAGCGGTGGGCTGACGCTCAGCCGGCATTTCGGGAATGGAATGAATTTGTGGCAGCATTTCTGACGGATTTCCCATACGTTAGGAATTCAGCAGATGCCCATATTCGTATGATGAACACAAAAATAGGCAAAGGTGAGAAGTTGGTAGAGTTTTATTATAAGATGTTAGCCATAGGTCGCCGAGATAACATCGATGACAATTCAATAATACGATATATTTTAAACGGGTTAAGTGATGATAATTTGCGTAAAACATTGAGTGCAATGAAGTTCTCCAAATGTGCCGATCTTTTACAATCATTATCAAATATACCCATGAACAATGTAAAGTTCAGTGATGTTATTCACAAAAATTCCTACAAGCAGGTATCTGAGGATTCAGTTGACGCAAATAAAAATTTAGGTGGGCCTATTTGCTACAATTGCAAAGAAAGGGGACACATTGCGAAGAGTTGTGCCAAGCCGAAGAAAAGGTTCGATTCAAAGCATAGTGATCGTGTAAATCAATTAACAAATGATGATTGCGTAGATAGTGTAGAAAACATAGACATTGTTTATCTCGAAACGTCAGTAAACAAAATCGTGGTTGGAAGTGCGTGCAAAGAGTTGTGCAAACAAATAATTATTATGGGTGTTAAGAAGGTCGAATGCAAAGCGCTTATAGATTCAGGTAGTAGCAGATCTTTAGTCAAGCGGTCGATTGCAATAAAGTGCGGTTTGTGTGCCAATGCGTACAACGAGAAATTAATTGGTTTCGCAGGCGGTGAAATTATCTGCCACGAGAAATTAACCGTGCGTATAAAAGTTGATGAAATCATAAGGTATGTTGAATTTTTGGTTATAGATGATTCCGTAATGGCACATGAAGCACTTATTGGAATCGATGTACTCTCAAAGGGAAAAGTTGTTATTGAAGGAAGCACCTGCAAAGTTATGTCGATTAGTGGATTTGCAATAAATACTGATAGTGAACTTGAAACTGCTTATACGGAGAGGCTTATTAACTTAGTAAATGAATATGCAAATTGTTTTGGGGAAAAGTTGCCCGAATTAGGGATGTCAAAGCAATTTAAAATGGACATCAAGTTAATGTCTCAGGAACCCATATCAAAGAAACCATATAATATTCCTATACCGAAACAGCGCGTTGTTGAAGAAATAGTCCAAGAATTATTGCAGTTGGGTATCATTCGTAGATCAAATTCTTTGTATGCATCTCCTGTCGTTTTGGTACCTAAACAGAATGGAGAAGACAGACTGTGTGTTGATTTTCGTGAGCTTAATGCGGTGACTGAAGAACAGCCGTGGTTGATGCCGACAGTAGATGGTGTTTTAGCAACGTTGTCTGGTAAAAATTTTTCACTACATTAGACCTAATGTCTGGTTATTACCAAATTGAACTCGAAGAAAACGCAAAACATTTTACGGCATTTGTCACACATAATGGGCATTATGAATTCAATAGAATACCATTTGGTTTGCGAAACGCACCGTGTGCCTTCGAAAGGATGATGTCGAATTTGGTTGCACCTTTGAAGCATGTTGTAGTTAGCTATGTAGATGAAGTGGTTATTGCAACAGATACTGAAGAAGAAAATTTATTTTATTTGGAAGAATTTTTAAAAGTAGTTCAGCAAGAAGGGTTGACGTTAAGAATATCGAAGTGTACGTTCATGAAGCGCGAGGTAGTATTCTTAGGGCATCTTGTTAATGAACATGGCATTCGTCCAGGTATTTCAAAGACGTCGGCCATAGAACAGTATCCGACACCAAATAATCCGTTAGAGGTTAGACGTTTCCTAGGTTTGTCTGATTTTTTCCGCAAGTTCGTTCCCGGATATGCATTGATCGCCAAACCTCTCACAGAGCTTACGAAGAAGAACGCCGATTTTAATTGGAGTAAGTTAATAAAACTAATTACTAAAGCTCCAGTGTTGACAATTTACGATGTATCAAAGGATCATGAACTTCATACTGATGCATCTAGCGCTGGTGTTGCTGCTATACTTTTACAAAGGGAAGCTGATGTTTTAAAGCCGATTTCCTATTACAGCCGAGCGTGCACTCCGCAGGAGAATAACTACCATGCATATGAACTGGAGGTGCTAGCTGTTGTAGAAGCATGTGAACGATTCAGAATGTTTTTATTGGGAAAGCATTTTACAATAGTAACTGATTGCGAAGCAATTACGACTGCAAAAATGACAAAACCGATGGCTCCAAGGGTAGCACGTTGGCTTCTCAAACTATTGGAATATGAATATGAAATAATACATCGTGCGGGGTCATCGATGGGTCATGTTGACGCAATGAGTCGTGCGCCGATTAAAGGTTTGGCACAGGTCGAAGATGTCAGTGCAAAGGTTCTAATGTTGTCAGTTGATGACTGGGTGCAAACCATGCAGAAACAAGATATCAAACTAAAAGAAATAATTGAAATTCTGCAAAGTGCGGATGGAAAACGAAGAGATATCAGTTCCGATTACTGCTTAAAGAACAGGCGATTGTTCCGTAAGGTTGAAAATGGGCGTCACTTGTTAGTTGTTCCAAAAGGTATGCGATGGTGCATACTTAAGCTTTGTCATGATGATGTCGGTCATCCTGGAGTAGATGGAACCATTAAAAGTTTTGCAAAATTTTTGGTTCCCACGTCTAAGGAATTCTGTAAAGAGTTTTATCAAATCTTGTATTGAATGCTGTTACTGTCGAGAACCGGGGCGGAAGGAGTGTACACTTTACGGAATGGATATACCAACTTTGCCATTTCCAATACTTCATTTAGATCATCTCGGGCCATTTGTTAAGAGTCGTCGCGGTTATGAGTACGTT
This sequence comes from Rhagoletis pomonella, assembly GCF_013731165.1. Lineage (NCBI taxonomy): Eukaryota > Metazoa > Arthropoda > Insecta > Diptera > Tephritidae > Rhagoletis > Rhagoletis pomonella. The sequence goes on along the minus strand of NW_023458556.1, from coordinate 101,401,181 downwards.
CTCGTTATAGTGGATGCACTTACGAGATATTCTGTTGTAGTTCCAACTCGTTCAACGAAAGTCAAACCGGTAATAGATGCATTGAATCACTTGACTCTTTACTTCGGTTTACCACAACGAATTGTGACAGATCGTGGCACTGCTTTTACGTCTGCGGCCTTCGGTAGCTTTTGTGGGTCGAATAGCATTCAGCACATTAAAGTGGCAGTGCGAACACCTCGTTCAAATGGTTTAGCAGAGCGGGTGAACCAGGCAGTACTGGCATACTTAAGAACATCGTCAAATGATGCCAAAGATTGGGATACGCAAATCCGCATGTTCCAGTGGACGTTGAATACTAAAGTGAATGCAACAACGAAATATGCACCTATTGATCTCATTTACGACTTTCCACTTCGCGATTTGAGTGGAAATAAAATCCTAGCAGGGTTACAAAGTGACGAAGAACAACTGTACATGAACGGTCGGCGAAATGATGCCATTCGGAATATTGAGGCTGCACGAGTGAAATGGAAAGCACGGTTCGATGCACGTTATAGTAAACCGTTGCCATTTCAGGAGGGGTGTTTAGTCCTCATAGAAGCGCCACCGTAAAAACAGGGGAGTCTAGGAAGTTACAACCAAAATTCAAAGGACCATTTGTCGTAAAGAAAGTATTAAGATTCAATCGTTATGTAATTGAGGACCTTGAAGACATGCAGAGATCACAACGACGGTACAGTACTATTGCAACATCCGATAAGATGAGACCATGGTGTGCTCTGTTTCCGGAGATAGATGACGACGGAAATGTTGAGGATGTTGAAGGAGCAGGTTAACTCGGGACGAGTTTATGTCAGGAGAGGCCGAGCTGTCATCATCTTGTATTTAGTCTACAGCATTGTATTCAACACTTGTATGAAATTAACTTTGTATGTTACACAACTGGGTCTGAGTATGTAGAGTATGGGTTGTTAAATGAAATTAAAATGAAAAATCATTATTGAATAAAAGGAAGTCAATCGGAAAAGATCTCTAGCGATACATGCGGTTTTCACCTCTGTGGAGCGCACCTATATCAGGGTGATATACTGCCGGGCTGCAAGTGACTGGGGGTATGTACACGTTAAATATTTCGAGCTCAACATCGCCTGACCGGATAGCAATGCCCTGACATTCAAGGGTGGTATCCCTGCGGTCGATGTCTGCTTCAATAAGACGATACTGCACGGTGTGGTGCGTGATGAACGCTAAGTCACCGCCATTATCTCGCTCGCGAACTCGACGGTGCACGTTGTACCCGGTACAATTCAACAATGTTGAATTACTGTGCAACTTCGTCTCTTGGACCGCAGCTAGCAATATACCATGCCTTCCCATGAAGACGGTTATCTCCTCGATCTTGCTCTGAAGTCCGTTACAGTTAAATTGAAGGAGCTTCAAGTGGTTCGGGAGGCGTGTAGTTATGCGGGGTGTGAGGGATGTGTGTGGCCTTGCCGCATTGGCTGTGGTGGTAGTTGTTGTTGTTGTTGTAGCGGCTACAACAACCCCGCCCAGATCGGTTAATATCTCAGTCGTTGTCGTCAAGCTCCACTAACGGCAGCCTTAAGAAGCGTGCAGCCTCAAATGGGTCGGTTCACAGGGTTGTCGGGTTTTCCGGGCATACGAAGAGATGTTTCGAGTCATGGGGCGTCCCCCCGCATGCCGGACACTCATCTGGTACATCTGCGTTTAGTCTGCTCAGGTATGAGTTTAACCTGCTGCAGTAGCCAGAGCGAAGTTGGGCTATTGTGGTTCTTCTCTCCCGAGGCAGATCGAGCTCCGTCTCGTCAATGTCCGGTGTTTGTGCGCCTAGAACGGCATTCACAGTGCTGGAGTCTGCATAACTCGACATTGACTCCCTGTGAATGCCGCTCAGGGCCTGTCGATAAGCTGACGGGTCCAGAGGTTGTTTAATACGACCTGCGTCGTATGCAGCTTCATCCACTGCGTCCTACTAGTCCCCGGCGACCACACTGGTGCTGCGTAATTTAAAACCGGCCGGCCTATTGCCTTGTATGTTTACGTATGTATGCAACGCTTCTTTGTCTTTGGCCCAAGTACTGCCGACTAGCGACTTGAGGACCTTGTTGCGGCTCTGTACGTTGTTGACAATAGTGGCTGCGTGCGCAGAGAAGGAGAGCAGACTGTCGAAGGTTACTCCGAGTATTTTGGGGTTATTCACCGTCGGAATTGGTGTATCATCGACGTGAATTCCCAGCGGTAGCCTGACCTCCTTCGTCCAGTTGGTGAACAAGGTCGCAGAGGATCTCGTAGAAGAAGCGAGAAAGCTCGGAGATATACCCGTTTACTCTCGAACACAAGTCATCAATTCCATTCCCAGTCGCCATGATCGAGCAATCGTCAACGTAAGAGACAATCGAGACCGCCTCTGGTGGTTGAAGGAGCTTGGAAATATAAATGTTAAACAGTAGCGGGGAAAGGACACCACCTTGTGGAACCCCCTGTTTTATTTTTCTGAGTTTGCTCGATTTGACTCTAAACATTACCGACGAGTGTCGACCACTCAGATAATTCGCCGACCACCGTTTGAGGCTCTGTGGGAGAGAGGAAGCCTCTATATCTTCTGGTAGCGTGGAGTGGCTGACGGTGTCTAACGCCTTTGACAGGTCCAACGCTACTAGAATAGGGACGGTTACGGTTAAGGCCACGTGTTATCTTAGTGTTTAGGGCGTTAAGTGCTGTTCCTGTACTGTGCACTTTACGGAAACCATGCTAATGCTTCGCTGGGGTCAGGTGGTTCGTGAAATACGGGAGCAGCAAGGCCTCTAGTGTCTTCGCTACCGGGGAAAGGAGCGTTATCGGTCGATAAGATTCTCCTTTGTTGGCTGCTTTCCCCGGTTTGAGCAGTGGGACCACTCTCCCCACCTTCCAGATGATGATGAGAGTGGCCATTGACAAATTGAGGACCTCCGTTAGGTACGCTACTCCCGCAGGACCTAAATTTTTCAGCATCAACATGCATATTCCGTCGAGACCCATG
>NW_023458556.1:101394735-101398059 GCF_013731165.1 Rhagoletis pomonella | reverse complement strand
CAAGTGAAAGCAAGGGGGGCACAAGTTGTTGGCAGTTTGTGCAGCCTCGACGCTTGGCTTTGTCCACCGAAGGATGCAATATGAGCTGCCGGCTAAAATAGCTCGCGCATCGCTACGGGTCCGGTCGCCGAAAGAAATTTCGACCCTGTCGTCGTGCTTCGTCGGATTGGACAGTGACCTCACGCTCTTCTCACTTCTTCCGCTTATGTAAGTTCACTAGTTGCCGAATCTCCGCGTTGAGATCCCTGATACGGGGATTTCCGGGATCGGCCTAATGCAGGTTGTGACGCTCATCGGCTATAACAACCGTTTCAGCAGGGACATTTGGACGTGGGTCAGTAATGCATCCTGCCGGTACGAAGCGAGCTGCAGCAGCAGTGACAACCCTGCGGAACTTACATTCACCAAGGTAGACGTCGGTTGGTGTGGGGAGCGCAGCGAAGGTGCGCTCAGTAAACTCCGCGAAGCCTTTCCAATCAGCTTCAGAAAAGTGATATAGTTCCGGTGTTCCGCGGAAGCAAAGTCGGTTGGTTTATCGATTGAGATGACTATGGGCAGATGGTGTGATGCCAAAGTCAGCATAGGTCGCCATGATACGCTGTTTATCAGACCAGCGCTGACTATTGTTATGTCTGGCGAGGTGTAGTAGCTGCCCATAACCCTGGAGGGTGCGTCGTCGTTCATTGTGCAGAATATGGAATCGTCTATCTGCTCAGCCAAGTATGTTCCCCTACGATCGTTTGACAGGCTTGAGTGCCAAAGTTCGTGGTACGCATTAAAGTCACCTACTACCATACGATTTTCACCGCTGAGGAGCGCACCTATATCAGGGTGATATCCTGCCGGGCAGCAAGTGACAGGGGGTATGTACACATTAAATATTTCGAGCTCAACATTGCCTGACCGGATAGCAATGCCCTGACATTCTAGGGTGGTAGCCCTGCGGTCGATGTCTGCTTCAATAAGACGATACTGCACGGTGTGGTGCGTGATTAACGCTAAGCCACCACCATTATCTCGCTCGCGATCTCGACGGTACACGTTGTACCCGGCACAATTCAACAATGTTTAATTGCTGTGCAACTTCGTTTCTTGGACCGCAGCTATCAATATACCATGCCTTCCCTTAATTACTGTTATCTCCTCGATCTTGCTCTGAAGTCCGTTACAGTTAAATTGAAGGAGCTTCATCTGGTTCGGGAGGCGTGTTGTTATGCGGCGTGTGAGGAATGTGTGTGGCCTTGCCGCAATTGGCTCTGTGCGCTGCTGTGGAGGTTGCCGCCCTGTGGTGGTAGTGGGTGGCGTCGCGGTTGGGTTTTGCGAGCGAGCGGCGCAGCACGGGCCCTCGAAGTTCCTCGTTTAATCTCGCGTGATGCGCAGACCTGAACATGCTCTAAAGTGGTACCAGCCAAGGCAGGTGTTGCACTTGACTGATGTCACGTTACGGAATATCCTGGTCTGACATACCGTTCAGATTGTAGGAGGAACCAAGAGTTGTTGGCGGCGGCGTGTGGGTGGTGGTGCGGTTGTGTCTGTTATGTGGTCTGTCGTAGTTGTTGTGTTGTGGTGCTGTGGTGTTTGTGTTGAGCTGCTCAGGTGAACTGGGGTTAGCCGTGGAGGCTGCTCTGTTTGAGCAGCAGGGGGCCACAAATGATGAGGTCCACTGCCGATGGGTCCGTAGTCCTGAGAAGACTCTGAGGTGACTCCACATGTCGCAAGCATTGCACTTGACTGAGGTGGAGTTGTGGTGTAGTCGTCTCTGGCATACACAACAGGTGTAGGTTTCTGGCCCTGGGTTTGTCTCGATGCCAGCCCTGAGCAGAAGAATGCGTAGCAAATGTAGTCCTATGGACGAACAACTTCTGAGATACTTCGCCGACCTATACGGGGTTAGATCGCCGAAACAACAGCCCTTGTCGTGGGAATGATATCTCATAGTACTATGAATAATGAAGCATAAGATATCTTGGTGGTTGGAAAGGCCTAGTTTCCAATTCACGCTATTGTTCATACATCACTATCTTATAGGCTGCCTTCTACAATAGTCATATAGCATCCGCTTGAAAAGAGTGATAGTTTCACAATTTTTTATAGCCTCCGGTAATTTATTAATGCACTTTAAGCCTTCATAAAAAATATTTTTTTGTCCACTTCCGTTCTATACTTCGGGAATCTGAAGCTGTTATTCTCTCTTAACAAATATGGTTGGGTATCATTTATATATCGGAGATTATCGCTAAGATAATCCGGAAGGCTGCCCTACTTAATATTGTACACAAATTTCATAGCGTGGTAAAAAACTTGTTACTTCACGCTTAACCAATTCAAGGTTTCATGCATACATCTTGTAGGTGTGTCGTACGGAATATATGACATTCAACGCATCCAAAGCTTATACTGGAAACAAACGGCCGTTAATTTGGTGGAAATAAAACTGAAGATATTAAAATAAATAGGGGAGTTAGACAAGGCTGCATACTATAGCCACTTCTGTTTAATATATATTCAGAAAAAATTTTCGCTGACGCTCTACATAACGAGGCTGGTATAAAAAAACTGCATATTTATGTATCAACAACATTCGATACGCTGACGATACAACACTAATCACAAATAAAGATGAGAGATCTGCAAGTAATACCTGACAACGTGGAAAGACGAAGCAAAGAATTCGGACTAAAAATTAACATTGACCAAACTAAGTACATGGTCATAAATAAAAGTGGACAAAACTGCGCTAATACTAGCCTAACAACAAATAATAGGTTTGTATAGTAACCAATAGTCAGGACTAATTTGTACTGGAACCTGGAAATTTTTACTGGAAAAGTGTATGATAACCCAAAAAAATTGCAAGAGAGCACTGAATCGAGAGCGTAATAGCACGGGAGAGCTGCAATTTCTTGCTAGTGAAATTTTTACTAGCAGAAATTAGCTAGCAGAAGAAGAAGAATCCATGTCAAAAGCTGCCATTTGTTGAACTGGTTAAGCGTAAACAAAAGTAAAATGAGTGGAAATCAAAACATTAATGATGTACTGGACTGTGAAAGTGCTTAAGTGTAAAGCAATGAGTTTAAAACTGATTTATAAATAGTAAAATGTTTACAGCAGAATGTCAAAGCAGTGCAACAACTGTCCACTTGCAAGTTTTTACTAGTTTTGTGTTCGATAACTTTTACTGCTAGTTTTCTCTTCTCAATTTTAAGCTCTATTTTGCTTTTACGCTCTCGCTGAAATCTTTTACTGGAGAAGTTACTATACAAACCTAATACTAGATTTCACTCTTTGATGCAACAAACATATAGCACCGTTATCGCGTCTTCG
>NW_023458556.1:101392417-101394635 GCF_013731165.1 Rhagoletis pomonella | reverse complement strand
AAATGGCGTGTCGTCTATTTCCGCCGATATGCGTGTATAAACCCTCCTCAAAGTCTAGCCAAAAAGCCAGCAACTCACACAACAGGTTCCCCAGAGCAATTCGCTCGAGAAAGTGGTACCCGGTACACGTAATACGCGGCACACAGCACAACAATCCGCCAAAACAGGCAACCCGGCCCAAAATTACCACCGTAGAAGGCAGAAACTCCGAGCGGCAGTGCAGGAGCCCAAGAATTACCCTTAAAACGGCCACAGGAGCTTAAAAAGACCAACTTGTCCCCAACTGGTCCGAAGGTAAGTAGTTTCGGACTAGGCCCAAACTGGTTCCCGGACTGGCCCCACGAACTAGTTACCAACTGGTCCCAAAGTGGTTTCCAACTGGTCCACCTATACCTCAAGTGGTCCACAAGTCACTTCACTTACAAAGCATTCGATTTAGTTGACAATAGTCAAACTAATTTTATTTAAAGAAATGGCATGTCGTCTATTTCCGGTGTAGCAAACGTAGTACATAGGGCGACATCTAGATGTCATCTACCTCGCCCTATTCACTATGCTTTTTTATAGCTTTTCAAAGCTTTGCTTTGGTGTCGGAACACAACATTGAAAGTTTCTGGATCCACAACATTGAAAGTTTCTGGAACACAACATTGCAAGTTGATAAAAGCGTTGTAAAAAAGCAGTACAGCATTAGCACAACATATAACAACAAGTGGACACACAGCTGATTTCGCAAATGCAAAAGTTATTGACAAAGAAAAAAGAGAGTCAACCCGATATACATTGGAGAGCCTCAGAATAATGCAAAGGAGAGAAAAGACCATGAACAGAAAGGAAGATACAGACAACATTGCGGCCGCATACATTTCATGTTTATGATTATAAACTAACTTTTAGTATTGACAAAGCTACCACAAAAGATGGTATAGATTATTAGTATTTAGTGTTCAATAATTCGTATGTATTAATGTGTGAGTCAAATTGTTTGTCCTCAAGCTCAATCTGTAGTTTTTCTTGTCATATTAATTCCATATATGCACATGTTTTTATGTTTCCATTTATTATCTTTGGTTATAATGTGTTTTTGTATTTTATGGTTCGTGACAGATTTAATTAAACGGAATTGCCCCTGAAGAAGCTAAAAATGTTTTAGCGAAACGTTGGGCCAGAAAGTGAAATAACGTAGTTTTATTTGCACAAAATACTTAGATCAGACCAGCCTGGTAACATACAATTGAATAAATTACGAACTGATCGGATAATAAATATATAATTTCTTGATTATTTGCGTATGGAAAGGGTTCGAAATAAAAGTAATAAAACTTAAAATATATAATTTTAGAAAAGTGGACTTGACAACACTAACCTACCATCGCTAGTACTTTCAAATTAGGGCGGAAAATAATAATTTTTTTTTAATTTTAACTAAAAAAAATTAGCAAGTTGTAATCGTCGTACGTCTTGCTTTAACTTACAATGATTTTTATTTTACGAGTTAACCCAATAGAGATTAAAAATAATAATTAATATTTGAGTTTTATTTTTTCGCTCAACGGAAATAATTATTATTTAAATTTTATTTTTTCGATAAAAAATAATGATTATTTTAAGATTTTTATTTGGTCGCTCAAAGATAATAATGATTATTGAGTTGTACTTTATCACTAAGAATAATGATCTTTCAAAAACTCATAAACTATACCAGCGTGATTTCCGACGTATCATTTTCAGAGGTAGCCGCACCCTAAAAAAAGGAATAAGTCCCAAACTCTTCAGGTCAAAATTTCAGTAGGTTGCGTCTGTATGGCATTTTCAATTTTATAAATTATCATCATTTTTAAGTGGAAAAATAAAACTCAAAAACGATGAATATCTCTGAGCGAAAAAATAAAAATCATAAAATAATCATTATTTATAATCGAAAAAATAAAAATCAAATAATAAAAATATTTCCGTTGAGCGAAAAAATAAAACTCAATACCTAATAATTATTATTTTTAGCGAAAAAATAAAAATCATAAAATAATGATTAAATAATTTTTAATAATTATGCTCGGCTGTCGTTGAGTCTAGACGTGTTTTTGCTTACTCTCTTATTCTGCTTTGTTTCTTATCGTGTTTAACACATTCAAACATACATACATATTTTAAATATGGACTTTTGCGGGAAGTGCATTAAAATGTTTGCGAGGAATGATTCTTTAGTGGTGCCTTGCTG
>NW_023458556.1:101387670-101392317 GCF_013731165.1 Rhagoletis pomonella | reverse complement strand
GTTATTGGCTCATGCAGCACCAATGAGCTAAGTGTTATTTCAGACTTCAAATGGCTGCATATATCTTCATTATCGCCTAGTGTAACCGCTGCTGATATTTTGTCGTATGCTTCTAAGGCAGCTAAAATCGGTATAAAGGGGATAGTTTGCTACCCGCTAATAAAGAAAGATTCGGATCTTAGTAAACTCAGAAGAATTAACTTCAAATTGGGGATTTTGGATTGCGGCTACGAGAAGCTGCTTAAGGCGGACATATGGCCCGAGAGTGTGTTGATTCGTCCGTTTCGTTTTTTTCAAAGAGACGGTGCTCCTCAGAAAGAGGCATAAATAACCCTGTGTCAAGAAAAGTTCCTTCCAAGCAATTAAAAATATTTTATCAAAATGTTTCCGGCCTCCGAACAAAGTCCAACACACTTTTTGAAATTAGTTCTCACTCAGATTATGACATTTACATACTGATTGAGACCTGGCTTAATACAAATTTTTTTCGATTCTGAGTTTTTTGACGCCAATCTGTACAACGTTTTTCGCAAAGACCGTGACTATACTACAACGGGGCTCTCTAGAGGTGGTGGAGTACTCATTGCAGTTAGACGAAACTATCGATCGTCGCTTGTCCCTTTGGCGAATGCGGATACACTGCTGGATCAGCTCTGCGTTTTGGTCAATGGCTTGTCTAAGCTTTTTGTATGTGCTTCCTATGTTGCGCCGTCTAGTGCTGATTCTTTATATAAAGTGCATGTAGATAATATTCTTGCCTTAGCTTCTAATAATGAAAATCTTTGTATTGTTGGGGGTTTTAACCTGTGTGACATTAACTGGTCTAGTTTGGATAATGGCCTAGCCTTATATCCTACGAATGTTAACAGTGGATGTGAATGTTATGTTAATGATAATTTTTAAGTATTAACCTATCACAAATGAATAGTTTTTCTAATAAGCTATCTAGAATCCTAGACCTTATCTTTATTAGTAATGATTTGAATTTCACACCTAATGAGTGCCTTGACCCATTATCGACTCCCGGTCTACATCATGTTCCGCTTATTCTTCATTTTGAGTTTTATGAGTTTAGAACTGTTTTATCGGACAGTAATCCTACTAGCTTCTGCTATAGAAAATGCAACTTTGACGTTGTAAATGATGCGGTTTCATCTGTAGCCTGGGATTCGTTATTTGCGGGGGTTGGTATTTTGGATTGTTTCGATACTTTTGAGCAAGAAATTAATGAAATCTGTGCGGATAATATACCAATAGCGCATAAAAAAAGCTATAAGGTTCCCTGGTATACCAAACATCTTAAAAAATTGAAGAATTTGAAAATCAAGTTTTTTAAGAAATTTAAACTTTCAAATGCCCTATCTCACAAGGATAAATACTTGCGATATGCTAGAGAGTTTAAGTCGATGAGTAAGGTTCTTAAGCGGAATTATGTTCTTAAATTTGAGTCGGAAATAAAATTGAATCCGAAGGCTTTTTGGAGGTATGTCCAGTCCAAGAAATCGTGTTCCAGTATTCCCAGTGATGTTTTTTATCATGAAATGCAAGCTTCTACTCCCTCTGAAACTGCCAATCTTTTCGCGGATTTCTTTAGCTCCAACTTTGTGAAGGATTCGGATCTTTGTGGCGGTTATCCTCAGAGTGCCCATTCTCCTATAAATTTTGGTTCGCTTGCTATTTCAATTGATGATGTTGAGGATGGCATCCGGCATATCAAATCTTCAACTCAATCTGATGTTGATGGAATATCGTCATTCCTGTTGAAGAATTGTCCCGCCTTTGCCTATCCACTATTTTGATCTTCAATAAATCGCTTGAACAGGGGGAGTTTATAGATGCTTGGAAGACCACTCTTGACACCCCGGTATTCAAATCTGGCAAGCAACTATCGGCCAATAGCATAATTATCAACGATATCCAAATTATTTGAGTTTATTGTCAAACAAAAAGTATGTTTTGCTGTTAGTCCCTTAATATCTGTTAATCAGCATGGTTTTATGCCTGGAACCTAACCTAGCTGTTTTTACCGAATGCTGTTTAACTGCCTTTAATAACCGTCTGCAAGTCGATACCGTGTATACGGACTTTTCTAAGGCGTTTGACAAAGTCTGTCATTCAATATTAATTTCAAAATTGGCTAGCATAGGCTTTCATTCAGCTTTTTTATCTTGGGTAAAATCATATCTTTCTTCGCGGAATTGTGTTGTTGTAGTTGACAATGTGTTCTTCTATTCTTTCATCACCTCCTCTGGAGTTCCTCAGGGGAGCATCTTGGGTCCCCTACTTTTCGTGGGTTTCATTAATGATATTTCTAGTTGCTACAACTTTTCAAAATTTTTATTGTATGCGGATGACTTGAAAATCTATTCTACAATTTCTAATGCTTCAGACTCATTCAATCTACAGGCTGATCTTAATAACGTGGTTGCTTGGTGCTCCAAAAATAGATTAAATTTAAATAAATGCTTCAGACTCATTCAATCTACAGACTGATCTTAATAACGTGGTTGCTTCGCGCTCCAAAAATAGATTAAATTTAAATATAAAAAAGTGTTCCCATGTCTCCTACTCCAAATCACGTTCCATTACCCAGACTTCGTATCTCATTGGTGACTCGCAGCTTGCCACCATTGGTGAAGTTTCTGACTTAGGAGTAATTTTTGATGCTATATTTCTTTTTCACAGCCACTTAAATTATACCATTGCAAAGTCATATTCAATGCTTGCATTTATCCGTCGATTTAGCTCGGACTTCACTGATCCATATACCATAAAATTACTATACACTACTCTTGTTCGTTCTAAGCTCGAGTACGCTGCCTTCATCTAGCGACCATATTATGAATGTCATATCGACAGAATTGAATGTATTCAAAAATCTTTTATTCGTTATGCTCTACGCTCTCTACATTTCGTTGACCCTTTCCCATCTTACACTGCTAAAAGCATGCTTATAAACCTTAAATCACTGCATAATAGGAGGATTATTCTTTCTCTTATTTTCGTTTTTGACATCATACGGGGTGCGATTGACTCACCGTTCTTACTCGAACGGATTACATTTATTATCCCACCAAGAAGCCTTAGGAATCATGACATTTTTTCTCTGGATTTTGTCAGGAATAATTATGCGAATAACGCTCCTATTCGCAGAGCTCTAAACGAGTTCAACTCGCTCTTAAACTCTTCTGCTATCGATTTCTCTTCTTCCAAATCTAATTTCAAACTACTTTTAAATAGTATGCTAAATTTGTTATTAATTTATATTTTGTTTTTTTACCAAATAGTCTGTACGAAATGTTTATTTCTAGATTAAATAAATAAAAAAATTAAAAATTCTAATTTAAATAATTTTACTCATAATGATTTCCGTCCCTGCTTTTAAATTTTAAAATAAAATAGTTTTGTGAAAGTATCACGCTTTTGGACTGGTGCGGAACTAGTTACTATGGGACTGGTTCGTTTTTGGCGAAAAGGAACTAGTATTGAACTAGAAATTTGGTTCACTAGTTCGCGTTTTCCCTACATGGTATTTAAGATAAGTATGTTAAGGTGAATCAAAAAGGTAAGTCAGGTCGGCAAATCTAGAGGTGATCAACCAAAAAAAAAACAATAGCTTAGTTGATATTTTCTTCCCTTTTTCTCTCTTTTTGTTTGTATGGCGTTTTGTTTCCGTTTTATATTATCACGATTTTATTTAATTATTTATAATTTTATTATATTATTATTGTGGCCATTTCTTTATTATTATTTGGTATTTTATTAAAACTTATTTGGGTTGACCTTTTATAAAGGTTTTACTCTATGATATTTTATTTAAACACAATTAACCGTTTTTGTTTTAATTAAAATCCCTGTTTATTTTTGTAAACTTGTTTACTTAAAATTTTTACCAAATTGTTGTTTATTTTATATTGTTTTAATTTAATTCAATTTAATTTGATTTAATTCAGGTTAATTTCATTTAATTTAATTTCATATCAGTTTAGCTTGCTTGAATTTATATGTGCAAATCTAAAAAATAGGTAACTTTCAAAAAAAAATGAATTTGTGAGCACTCCTATGTTTTATATATCATTTTATCGTAATATCTTAATAAATCGTGTAATTCATTTTCATCAAGTGCTTCAAAAGTTAGACGAGGAATAAACATGAAATAGAAAACAAAAGAATAAGCTGGGTTGAAATTACGCTGTTCAAGCAAATATTTTGAAAATTGAACTCATTTAATTGGGACGTTCTAGATTCAATGGCATCCTCCATTTTACCAGATTGGCTCCGGTTTTCGAGATAACGGTACTTGAAAATTTGATTAAATTTTAACTATTTTAAGTTATTTTACTATAACCATATATGTAATACTTCTATATTGGCAGTAAGCTAACTTCTCAATGTGTAAGCTTTCCGAAATCAAAGCGAGACAGTCTAGTACGGTTTTTGTCAATGTATTGTGTACTTGAGTGCCGTTTTTGTATATGTGTTGTGTACATGTTTAATTATAAACGTATGTGTTCCTTTTCTTTCGTACTTGTTTATTGATATATCTGTACTGTAGTGTTTTCGGACGGTACCAGCTCTTACTGCCAATATAGGAGTATTACATATATGACTAAAACGGTTTTTTAATATTACCTTAATTATTCTATA
>NW_023458556.1:101384454-101387570 GCF_013731165.1 Rhagoletis pomonella | reverse complement strand
ATTAGTAGCAGTCGCAGCAGCACTCGCAGTAGGCGTCGTAGCTTGCATTACCACTGGGACAGGCGAAGAAGTAGGAATAGGAGAAGAAGAAAAATCGCCAGCACAAGCAGCATTGCTGAGACCAGATAGTGTAGCGGAAACGGGATCGCGAGAGCCCGACGCAGCAGGCGCGCGGTTGTTTACATGCTGTAGAGCGCGAACATTTGAAGAAGACAGACAAATCAAAATACAGACAAATGAAAATCCAGACAAATAAAAATACAGACAAATCAAAATACAGACAAATCAAAATACAGACAAATAAAAACACAGACAAATCAAAATGCAGACAACAAATTAAAATAATATTAATTTTTTTAGAATGTTTCCTATTTAAAAAAGTGGCGAAAATTTTCAGTATATATTTAAATATTGTTTCTTTTTTTGTTAAAGAAAGCGCCGCAGGCGAAAATTTGGAATAAAAAATCGCGCGATTTTTTATTCCAAATTTTCAGTATTTCTTAAAATAAAATTTAATATAAAAAAACGCCGCAGGCGAAAATTTGGAATGAAAAATTGCGCGTCTTTCATGTTTGGTTTGGCAATACCATGGAAATATATTCAATCTAATATCAAATTTTTTAAAAGAGCAAGTTTTTGTAGAAACTAAAATTGAAAAGGTGCTTAGTGGAGAAAAACAAGCTAAACGGCGACGCCTGGAAAACAGAACATTTTATTAAAACAATTGTTATGGAAAGGGAAAACTATGCTCCCAAAGAATACTTAGCCAATTTAGCTAAGCATCTCAATTTAATATAAGTAGTTAATGATTGTTTGTAAATACTTACTAATTAAAACTTTTTAAATAAATTCCGGTACACTGAAATTGTTTTGATGAAGAAGGTTAGGGGTGGAATCGGGATTTTTTTAGAAAAGTATTCCCCAGTATTTTTCCGACAATATTTTTGCGCAGATCTCTCTGCGAGCCTAACTACGACTTAACAGACACGATTTTGATTTGCAAAAATTGTATACCCACATTTTTTCCCCTCATGTCTGTATTTTGGTTTGTCAGTATTTTGATTTGTCTGTATTTTGATTTGTCGGTATTTTGATTTGTCGGTATGTTGATATGTCTGGATTTTGATTTGCCGGTATTTTGATTTGTCTGTATCTTGATTTTTCTGCATATTTTGATATGTCTGGATTTTGAATTTCCGGATTATGAATGTAACCGAAATTTATCATCACAAGCAGAGGCAGCATCAGGAGAGCCCGACGCAGCAGGCTCGCTGTTGTTTACAATCAAATGCACTTGTGACGAATTTGGAAGCGGCGACAAAGTGAGCAGTTCGGTGTCCGCTGCCCGGCAACCGTTGACACCACTTTTGTTGTTATGAGCACTTTTAAGGGCACTTACTTCTGCAGTTAATGCATTAATAGCATTGGCATTGTTGTTACCATTTGCAGCCATTAAATTAACTTGGTTTTTTACACCATCAATCTGCGACGCTAAGTATTTAAACTTACTTCGAAAGCAGTCAAAATAGATTCATGTCCATTTTCTGAGTGACTATGACTCAAAGGCTTTGCAAATTGTATCAGGTGTATCCACACAGTTACTGCACAGGAAGCGAATATGTCGGTTGGTTGAAAACAACCACACTTCATACTTTGAGACAGGACCTTCACCATTCCCACGACAGCCGGTTGACTCGGGTTTTACCCGACCAAGGGCTCTTGTTTCGGCGATCTAACCCCGTTTAGGTCGGCGAAGTATCTCAAAAGTTGTTGGTCCATAGGGCTACATTCACTACGTATTCTTCTACTCAGGGCTGCATCGAGTCAAACCCAGGGCCAGAAATCTACACCTGCTGTGTATGCCGGAGACGACTACACCACAACTCCACCTCAGTCAAGTGTAATGCCTGCGAGGGGTGGAGTCACCGTAGAGTCTGCTCAGGACTACGGACACATCGACAGTGGACCACGTCGTACGTGGCCCCCTGTTGCTCAAACAGAGCAGCCTCCACGGCTAACCTCAGTCCACCCGAGCAGACTCACACAGTCACCACAACACAAAAACATAATAACACCACAGACCATACCATAGCCACGACAGACCACATAACACACACAACCGCACCACCACCCACACGCCGCCGCCAACAACTCCTGGTTCCCCCTACAATCTGCACGGTATGTCAGACCAGGATATTCCGTAATGTGACATCAGTCAAGTGCAACACCTGCCTTGGCTGGTGCCACTTTAGGGCATGCTAAGGTCTGCGTACCACGCGAGATTGGACTGGGAACTTCGAGGGCCCGTGTTGCGCTGCTCGGTCGCAGACCTCAACTGCGACGCCTCCCGCCACCACCACAGGGCGGCAACCATCACAGCAGTGCACACAGCCAACGGCGGTAAGAACACACACATCCCTTACACCCCACATCACCACACGGCTCACAGTGCTGTATGAGCGGGCAAAAATCAAAAAAATTGTTCTCACGTATGTCAACGTGTTTGGTATCGTTGGAAAGGAAATTTATCCTAGATTAAGCATCTGGACTTAGTTTTTGTTTTAATTTCATAAGGTTCTCACAAAAACCTCTTAAAGTTGTGTGTTTTTTATATATTTTTTCTTTTATGAAAATGCCTTTAGCTGGAGTCTTTAAAAAAAAAATTGCTAAAAATACAAATTATCATACTTTATCTTAAGACACAATTTTTCTAATTAGAAAATCTGTAAGGAAACCACTCTATAGAGCTTTTTAAAAAATATTGAGTTTCCTGGCTGGAATGGCCTATTTGCTAACCCTAAAATTTGTTGCAGAAAATTTAAAAAATTCCTAAGTTTACAAAGGGATAAAAAAAAATATGTAAAAGTATGTTTTTTTTTATTCTTTTAATTGAAAGAAGCGGCATTTTTCTTTGAAATAAAAAAAAAAGTCTGCAGACTCATTGCGCTTTTCGAAGAAAATCGTTTTTTTTTAAGGTTATAAAATAAACTTTTGCAAAAAAACAAATTCACTGATTACAGTTACCACAGTATTTTCCATTACTTAAATGCCAAAACATTCTTTAAAAATAGTAAAGTTTATTACTGTAGACACACGCGGTAGTGTTCTGTGCTGTG
>NW_023458556.1:101383093-101384354 GCF_013731165.1 Rhagoletis pomonella | reverse complement strand
AATCTTTGCCAGCTGAAACGCGAGATTCCAAAACAGCTATAGTGCTGCCACTGTATTAGTATTTCGTAATAATTCACTTTTCCTTATGAGATGTGTGCACTGTTCAATGCTTTTCGGTATCTTCTTTCGTTTAATAATGAAAATTTTTAATAAAAAATCGCGCGATGCATCAATGGTAATTCTCTAGGGTGGTGTAACAACCCCTAAAAAAGGTGCGGAAAAGTCGGGAGGGGTACCAAACGACGGGTTTCGGCCCCCCTAATAACAATCCGGAGGGGGTGAGATAAGATTATTAACCATTTAAAAGTTATGAACAAAAAACTTTTGTTAAATTTCGATGTTTTCTATGAGCAATTACCACGTCAAAAATGCACTAAATCACCAGATTTCACTATTAAAACACTACTAAAACGTTTCCGGTTATTATTTTATGCAAACCAAATCATTTATTCACTTTTATTTTATATATATCGTTAATAAAACAGAGTAAACAAACTTTGCGCCTGCTAAAATTATTGTTACGATTATCCTCGAAACCTTGAGGGATTTCCCAAATATACTCGGGCTCGTATCGCTGGATTGTTAAATAAATGCTAACGATGACCAAATTGTAGTACAATTAACTTTACTGTCCAACAAACAATTTACAATACTTGCTAATACAGTAAAAACACTTTACAATACCTGTTAAAGCAATAACAACGCTTTACTACTTGTTAACACAATTAAACTTATAGCTTGCTTATTCGCAACTCAATTCTCCGCTCACTTTACTTGTAGCTTGCTGTCTTGTAACTAACTCACCTCGTGGTGGCGGCGCCCTTATATACCTGCGCTGGCACTTATGGCAACTCTAGAACATTCTGAAGTTTATCGCTCATTCTCTTTCTCTCGCTGTTCGCAGTGTTCATCCAACTTGACGTTTCTCTTTGTGGAACATTCTACGTCATTCTTCGAACATTCTGCCTATTTCTCGTTGTTCGCTTTGTGTTGCCGCAGTATTCGCCACACTGCCCTCCACCTAAGTCTGATCGTCCCGATCAGACACACTTGCAGTTCCAAACGCTGCAAGCCTTTCCAAGTGACCACCTTCATCTTGTTTCTTGGTCTCCCGACGGTCTGGATCCGATACACTACGGCATTTAGCCGTTTTACGACCTTATACGGACCTTCCCAGTTGCATTGTAGTTTTGGGGACAAACCTTTCTTTCGTTGTGGATTGTACAGCAACACCAAATCTCCTTCCTGGAAACCCTCGGAA
>NW_023458556.1:101369999-101383083 GCF_013731165.1 Rhagoletis pomonella | reverse complement strand
AAACAATTTACAATACTTGCTAATACAGTAAAAACACTTTACAATACTTGTTAAAGCAATAACAACGCTTTACTACTTGTTAACACAATTAAACTTATAGCTTGCTTATTCGCAACTAAATTCTCCGCTCACTTTACTTGTAGCTTGCTGTCTTGTAACTAACTCACCTCGTGGTGGCGGCGCCCTTATATACCTGCGCTGGCACTTATGGCAACTCTAGAACATTCTGAAGTTTATCGCTCATTCTCTTTCTCTCGCTGTTCGCAGTGTTCATCCAACTTGACGTTTCTCTTTGTGGAACATTCTACGTCATTCTTCGAACATTCTGCCTATTTCTCGTTGTTCGCTTTGTGTTGCCGCAGTATTCGCCACATTATTATAACCTCAAATCGGTGGTATTGCCACTTCATTTCACATTTCATTTGCGCTATTATACTCAGTTTACACTATACACTTCTTCTTCTTCTTCTTTTTACTTTCATCTAAATAAGATATTGTAACCAAAATATAATAGCAAATTTCGCTATACCATCGCGCAATTTTTTATTAAAAATTTTCATTATTTATCGAAGTATTGATTTTTATGGAAAAAGCGCCGCAGCCGAAAATTTTTAATAAAAAATCGCGCGATTTTTTATTAAAAATTTTCATTATTTATCGAAGTATTGATTTGGTAATTCTCTAGTATAGGGTAACAACCACTAAAAAAGTCCGGAAAAGTCGGGAGGGGTCCCAAACGACGCGTTTCGGTCCCCCTATTAACAATCTGGAGGGGAGGGCTAATATTAGTTGCGATCCCGTAAGAGTCCGGACTAGTCAGAAATAAGTTGCGTTCGATAACAAAATTAGCCAACACCAGCCAACAATCAAAATCAAGAGAGTAAGCGAAAATTCTCTCTCAAAGAGATGAAAGAGCAAAAAAGTAAACGAACAGGAAATTAGCATTCCCAAGACTGCCGATTCTACTACCGGAATGACTCGGGTTTTACCCGACCAAGGGCTGTTTCGGCGACCTAACCCCGCTTAGATCGGCGATACCCCTCAATCATTGTTCGTCCATGGAGCAACTCCTTGCAGCCGGATTGCTCCGCATCCTTCTTCTCCGGGCGGGCGTAGAGCCCAACCCCGGACCAGAAACGTATTTTTGCTGTGTTTGCCAGAATCGACTCCATCCAAACTCCACTTCGGTTAGGTGCAACTCATGCAATGGATGGAGTCACCTAAGAACCTGCTCTGGTCTTAGGTCTCATCGGGAGTGGACCACAAGCTATGTGGCTCCCTGCTGCTCAAGCCAAACGGCACAATCGGCCTCCACGGCTACCCGCTCGCGCAACGCACCCAACACCCGAAGAGCCTGCACGGCTTCCAGAAGCTCCTCTGGGCAGCAGCAAACCTCCCAACCCAGATACAACAGGCCCAAGGTAGACCTCACTCCTCCCTCACCCCCCGTATCGCGACCAGCCTCCCAAGGCATACGAAACTCCTACAACTCAACTGCAACGGACTCCAGAGCAAGATTGAGGAGATAGTAGTCTTTATGGGTCGGCACGGCATATTGTTAGCTGCGGTCCAAGAAACGAAGTTGCACAGCAACTCAACTCTATTGGGTTGCGCCGCCTACAATGTGCTCCGTAAAGATCGCGAGCGAGATAATGGTGGCGGACTAGCGTTCATCTTACACCACACAGTGCAGTATCGGCTTATCGAAGAAGACATCGACCCGAGGGACACCACCCTAGAATGTCAGGGCATAGCTGTCCGGTCAGGCGATGTCGAGCTTGAAATATTCAACGTTTATATACCCCCTGTCACCTGCTGTCCGGCAGGATATCACCCTGACATAGGTGCGCTACTCAGAGGTGAAAACCGAATGGTAGTAGGTGACTTCAACGCGCACCACGATCTATCGCACTCAAGTCTGGCCAATGATCGTAGGGGAAACCTTTTGGCTGAGCAGATAGACGATTCGACATTCTGCACCATGAACGACGACGCCCCACCGGGATTATGGGTAGCTGCAGCAGCTCGCCAGACCTAACAATTGCTAGCGCTGGTTTGATCAATAGCATCTCATGGCGACCTATGCTAACACTAGCATCAGACCATCTACCCATAGTCATCTCGATCAATAAGCCCACCGAGAGCAGCTTCGCCGCCCTTCCCACACCCACAAACATACACACTGGCGAACGCCAGTTCCGCAGGGTAGTCACTGCCGCAGCGGCTCGCTTCATCCCGTCCGGACGCATCGCGGAAGTCCGCCAAAATTTCCCGGCCGAAGCAGCTGTACTAGCAAACGAGCGTGACCACCTACGCCAGGGCGACCCCGGGGACCCCGTCTGAGGGACCTTAATTTGGAGATTCGGCAACTGGTAAATCAGCATAAGCGGAAAAAGTGGGAGGAGCACTTGAAGGCCTGTAACTTCACATCTGGTGTGAGTAAGCTCTGGTCAACCGTGAGGTCCCTGTCCAACCCAACGAAGCGTGATGACAGAGTGGAAATCTCTTTCGAAGGTCGCGCTTCTTCGGACCCGAAGAAATGCGCAGCCTACTTTAGTAGGCAATTCACACTGCACCGTTCGGTAGACAAGGCCAAACGTCGAGTGACCAGGAGGCTGCACAAGCTGCCAAAAAACAGTGCACCACTTGTTTTCGCCAGCTGTGAAGTGAAGGGGGCCATCGGGAATGCGAAAGCCTCCAAAGCCATTGGACCCGACGGAATCTGTATGCTGATGCTAAAACATTTAGGGCCTAAGGGAGTAGCTTACCTAACGGAGGTCCTCAACCTGTCCATGGCCACTCTCATCATTCCTGATGTGTGGAAATCAGGGAGAGTGGTCCCACTGCTGAAACCGGGGAAGCCCGCCAACAAAGGAGACTCTTATCGCCCGATAACGCTCCTTTCCCCGGTCGCGAAGACGCTTGAGGCCCTACTACTCCCATACTTCACTTGCCACCTGACCCCAGCTAAGCACCAGCACGGATTCCGTAAAGTGCACAGCACAACAACAGCACTTAACGCCATAAACACACAAATAACTTGTGGCCTAAATCGAAACCGCCCCTGTGAGAGAACGGTCCTAGTAGCGCTGGACCTGTCAAAGGCGTTTGACACCGTCTGCCATTCCACGCTACTAGAAGACATCGAGGCCTCCTCACTCCCACAGGGACTGAAGCGATGGTCGGCGAATTATATGAGTGGTCGACAGTCGTCAGTAATCTTCCGAGATCAAACCTCGAAACCAAGAAGGATTAAACAAGGGGTTCCACAAGGTGGTGTTCTCTCCCCCTTACTATTTAACTTCTACATCTCGAAACTTCCTCAACCACCTGAGGGAGTTTCCCTGATCTCATACGCTGACGATTGCTCGATTTTGGCGTCCGGGAATGGAATTGATGACCTTTGCTCAAAAGTGAACGACTATCTCTCCAGCCTTTCTCGCTTCTTCACTGCAAGGAGCCTAACACTCTCCCCAACGAAATCAACGGCCACCCTCTTCACCACCAGGACGAAGGAGGTCAGGCTAGAGTTGGGTATACACGTCTATGGCACACCAATACCGACTGTAAACAACCCAAAAATCCTAGGAGTCACCTTCGATAGCCTGCTTTCCTTCTCCACGCACACAACTGCAATTGTCAATAAAGTACAGAGCCGCAACAAGGTCCTCAAGTCGCTCGCCGGCAGCACTTGGGGCAAAGACAAAGAAACGTTGCTGGCAACATACAAGGCAATTGGCCGGTCGGTTCTAAACTATTCTGAGCCAGTTTGGACGCCGGGGACTAGTTGGACGCAGTGGACGAAGCTACAGACTTGTCAGAACGCCACACTCCGGACCGCAACTGGGTGCCTTCTGATGACGCCTGAGCACCACCTGCACAGCGAGGCCCAAGTGCTCACCGTCAGGGAACACAACAAAATGCTCTGTAAGCAATTTCTGGTGGGGTGTCACAGAAGTGAACACCCTAACAGACCGTTTCTTCAGGAGGAGCCTCCGCCCAGGCACGTCAGGGGGCACCTATTCGTGTATAAGGACGCAGTCCAACAGTACGTAGACCAACCATTGGACCCGACGACATACAGACGAGCCATAAACGACATTCATAGAGTCAGTTACTACCTATCTCGACTCTCGACCTATGAATGCCGTAATACGAGCCCAATCACCACCTGTGGAAGAGACGGAGCTTCAACTGCCACGAGAGACCCGCGTTACCCTGGCTCAATTACGGTCTGGATACTGTAGCCGCCTTAACAGCTACGTGTCCAGACTCGACCCCAATATCCCCAATGAGTGCCCGGCATGTGGAGAGTCCCCCCACGACACCAACCACCTCTTTACATGCCTGCTCAATCCGACTCAACTAACACCCCTCTCCCTCTGGTCCGAACCGATCGAAACAGCTCATTTCCTGGGCCTCCCGTTAGTTGAGCTTGACGACAATGATTGAACGTAGACCCGAAAAAGGCGGGGCTTAGTAGTGCCGCTACAACAACAACAACAGGAAATTAGCCATCACTTGCAAAAACCGGAAGAAGAAGACACACCAGCTGACTTTGTTTGTGTTTTATTTGTAAACAAACTGAAATTCATGTTGCCTCCATAGAAGAGAAAAGGAAAGTGAACGTTCAACGTTCGCCAGGAACATTTCTAGAAGTAAAAACTAGTTGGCGCTATCATACAGTCACATAGCAGGCAGCCAAAAAGCATATAAATACCAAACCTCGGAAAATGGAATTATGTTTGTTTACAAAAATTGCAACCATATGTTTTGTGAACATGTGTTTTCGTGTTGGATAATTTTTGCTGACTAAAATTTTGCTAGTACAAAATGAATGCTTCTCTTGCATCAAAATGGACGCTTGCTCTCTAAATTTTTGTGTCCAGTAAAAATTTGGAAGAACTATTACAAATTTTTGACTTGTCGAACGCACGTATAGTCAAAATCAGTCAGATTTTACTGGAAACCGATCCTGTACTCGGTTCTCTGACTATTGAGAGGACAAAAAAAGAGTAAATACGGTTCTCTCTCTGTCAGAAGTTACCAGTTTTAGTCCGAGAATTTTTTGCTGGTAAATTCTGGTAAATATGTCAAACGATCAGCTGTAGTGTGTTTGGCTACCAAATTGAAAACAAAAGAAAAGTGAACTCTGCTAATTGATGTTGAAAAGTATTTAATTACTTGATTAAGTGGATTCTAATGAATTTGAAAATGTGTTTGGTTATTTACATGTGTGAGCTGAGTGTGCTTACATACAAAATAAGCAAAAATTTACAACCAAAATTTGGAGGTTATGCTGAAGTTTACAGAAGTTACCATTTTTTACTAGAAAGCGATCCCGTACTTTTCAATGTTACTCTCTCGTTGTGAGGGAATTTTTATTTTTTGACAGTTTTACTAATCCGAGTCCGAGGAATACGGGATTGCACCTATTATTAACCATTTAAAAGTTATAAACAAAAAACTTTTGTTAAATTTCGTTTTTTCCTGTGAGCAATTACGATGTCAAAAATGCACTAAATCACCAGTTTCCACTTTCAAAACACTATTAAAACGTCTCCGGTTATTGTTTTATGCAAACAAAATCATTTATTCACTTATTTTATATATTTCGTTAATAAAACAGAGTAAACAAACTTTGCGCCTGCCAAAATTATTATAACCTGAAATCTCTGGTATTGCCACTTTATTTCACATTTCATTTGCGCTATTACACTCACTATACACTATACACTTCTTTTTTTACTTTCACCTAAATAAAATATTCTAACCAAAATATAATAGCAAATTTCGCTATACCATGGCAGCGCTACTTTTATGGTTTACAGTTATTTATTGAAGTATTGATTTTCATTGAAAAAGCGCCAAAAATTTGAATCTGTTTAAATACAGAATTCCACTTTAATTTGATACCCATCAGGGATGATAAATGAGTTTTTAATTTTTGTACCAAATGGACAAAAAGAATGTACTAAATCAGCCGAAAAAGTACCAAAATTTAAAAGACCAGACAGACATATGTATATGGGTAATTTCCAAACAAAGTGTTCATGGCAGGTATTTTATATATTTTTTTTAAGATTGATAATCTTATCCTCTAAAATCGTTTACTGACGCGAATACGAAACTGCTTTCATGCTCTTCAAAAATTAATTTTTGTTCTTATTTTTGCATTTTTGCAAAATATTTTCCAGTAACGTTCAGGCAATCGCCGCGTAAGCATCGTTGTCTCCCGTCGCGATTACTACTCTTACCCACAGCTTCTGTGCTAGTTTCTTAGTTTTGTGCAAAGCTTAAGCTCTACACACGTACTTACATACTTTCGCGTAAACGCACTCCAACAAAAGTTCAAACCGACAGTTAATTAGAACAAAACAAATAAATAAGCCGGTGTACCAGCTCAGCATTGAAAGTGCGCACTCGCGAAGGATGAACGGCGTCGATCCCCCCAACACCAACAGGTTTAAGGACCTAAATCCTGACCAGTATCTCAACACGCCAATTTTCTGAAACAAGAGAATTAGAACAACCGACTTCCCCCTGCTCCCAGAGACCCGTCAAAACGATGACCACATTCCGCGTTTCCTGGTCATCGCCGCCGTCGCCAACTCAGCAGAGCCAATCCGACCAATAGCTTCCTACAACGTCTTCCAAATCGAGAAAGGAATTAACGCCATATCACGAGATTACACAGATGTTACCCCGCTAAGAGCCGGCGATCTCCTGCTCAAAGCCAATAATCTTAAAACTGCACTGATTTTCCTCAAAGCCACGCATGTAGACTGCATCCCAGCAAAAATCACAAATCATGTCGCTCTGAACTCTACTCAACGAAGAATTTACTCGAGGAATATCATTGACATTTCTGAAGAAGAGTTAACAAAAGAATTGGCTTCCGAAAAGGTTATCACCATAAGAAAAATTATGAAAAAAATCTATGATAAACTGATAGCCACAGGCGCCGCAATAGTAACTTTTGATCTTATACGACATCCAGAATACTTAAAAATAGGCTGGGAAAGAGTAAAAGTTCAAGAATATATCCCGAATCCGATGCGGTGTAATAACTGCCAGAAACTAGGCCATACTAAGAAGTGGTGCCGAAACTCAGAGCTATGCAAAACTTGCGGTATCCCTCCTTCTCACTGTTCTTGCACACACAGCTACTGCGTGAACTGTACTATTGATACACACACATCATCCGATCCCGCATTCCCTACCTTTCTTAAGCACAAAGCAGTTAACAAAGCCAAAGCCGTAAATCGATGCACAACAAGACAGGCATGGAAACTTTATAGCTCCAACCCAACAGCATACAATATTCAACCCTATAATAAAAACCCAATGCTATCTTTAGCACAAGTTGTCTCCGACACCACTAATACACAAACAACAACACCAACCAAAATGCAAAGCAAAGAAACGATCACAGCACCGAAGCAAACAAACACCCACAACAACGAATCATCCGTCACACACAATAAACACACACATACCAACAATAGCCAGCCAACAAATACAATCCACTCCAACATAAAAAGCAAAACAATAACATCAAATATAAAAGAAACCATAAAAAATAGTCAAACAGCAACAATTTCAAAAAATAATACAAAATCAACAACTTCCTCCCCGAAATCGCGAAGAAGAATCTATTCGCCACAAGCATCGACCAGCATTAACTCGTCACCAGAAAGAGACTTTCGCACCCCACCTAGCGCCTCTCAAGCAGTTAGTGATATCGAAATGACTCCATGTAGTCAAGTATTCTCCAAATATCCCGACCTCAATGTCCTACTCACACCAAAAACTTACAAACAGACTCTGCCGAACCAAAAACAAAATCAGTAACCCAACAACCACCCCAAAAACAAACCATTAAAGTCTATTTTTTAATATAATGGTATCTGTTAAATAAAAGACTCCAACGATGTCCTCTAGAAATCACACGTTTATTGCTGCAGATATTGTCGCAAAAGAGACCGTATACAAGCTGGTTTCGCGCTTATATAGCAAAATGAATATTACAAAAAAACCGTACTAATGCAAATGGATTCTTGGCAAACAATAGAAATGTCAAAGTAGATACATAGTTATCGATAAGCTAGGGTAGCCATAGAGTACAAGTTTGATAGTTAAGAAAACATTACAATGAGTTCACACTTAACTCTAAACATCCTGCCCGGTCGAGTCGGCTGACTCGAAATCATCTTGTTCAAGCAGGCAGCATAGCTTTTGAACGGCTCGGGTGATGCATCCACTCGCAGTGTTCAAAGTGACATTTCGGACGGCCCCGTCGTCTCCGTGATGCACTGCCACCACACGACCAAGACGCCACTGGGTTGGTGGTAGATTCTCATGCCGCACCAACACCACATCGTTGACTCGGATATCCGTGACCCGTCGCTGCCACTTATTGCGCCTCTGGAGCGTGATCAAATACTCGGAGCTCCAACGCTGCCAAAACTCCTGGTGGACTTGTCGTACCCACTGCCACTGCTTCAAGCGATTGGTGGGAATCTCGCGATTGTCTGGCTCCGGCACAGCTAAAAGCGGTGCTCCGATGAGAAAGTCCCCTGGTGTCAATGCAAACTTCTCGTCTGGGTCATCGTACAGTGGAGTGATCGGACGAGAATTGAGACACGCTTCTATACGCGCGGCCAGGGTCTGCAATTGGGTGTACCACATTGTCTGAGAACCCACACAGCGGACCAGATGATGCTTGGCAGACTTAACCGCAGCCTCCCAGAGACCACCCTGGTGTGGTGCACTAGGAGTGATGAAATGCCACTGGGTGCCCATGCTCGCTAACGATCGTTGATTGTTCTCATTGTTCCATGCCGCCACGTCTTCCTGAAGCAGTCGATTCGCACCCACAAATGCCGTGCCGTTATCGCTGTATAAGTCGCGGCAAGGACCCCGCCGACTGGTAAAGCGTGTAAAAGCGTCGAGGAAGGCTTGCGCAGACAGATCATCCACCACCTCGATGTGAACGGCTCTAGTCGCCATGCATACAAAAATAGCCAAGTATGTCTTCACGAGAGTGCGAGAGCGTTTTGTGCCAACACGTAGAGTGAAAGGGCCACAATAATCTACCCCAGCGGATACAAATGGTCTTGCAGGTTTAACTCGCTGCCCGGGTAACGAAGCCATTTGCTGCTTGAGGAGCACCCCTCGGTGACGTCGACATACGACGCAGTGGTGTACAAAGGACTTGACAGCTTGTCTTGCGTTTAAAATCCAGAAACGGCGACGAAGTGTATGCAGCGTCAGCTGTGCTCCTCCATGTAGCGTTGTTTCATGAGCTTGTCGGATTAAGAGGTGCACGAGAGGACTGGATCTCGGCAAGATCATCGGGAGTCGCTGGTCGTGCTCAACTTCCGCCTTGTGGAGACGACCTCCAACACGTAGGATCAGGTGCTCATCTAAGAAGGGATTTAATGAGAGAATCTTACTTGAAGATGACAAACCTGAGCTGGCCTTCAGCTGCTTAATTTCGGACGCGAAATTACTTGCTTGCTCCAACCGGATCAAAATGTCAAGCGCATCATCTAACTCCCGTGCACTTACAACAGGTTGACGAAAGTGTCGACGTCTCGGTAACCATCGTAGCAGGACGGCCACCGTCCTTAGTAACGGCTGCATGGAACTGAAGCGTTCAGTCAACGAGATGACATAGCCATCTCGCCTGCGCGTTTCCAATGGTCGGACCAGATGCACTCCGACCAGGCACGATACTGTTCGCTCCTCAGCGTGAAGTACCTTGGACTCGTCCGGGCTGAGAGGTATGTCCGTACTATATAGCGCGGAGCTATCTAGCTCACCGGGTCCGTGCCACCAAAGTGGGTGATGTAGCAGCTCTTGCGGTGTTATGCCCCTGCTAGCACAATCAGCGGGATTCTGCGCCGAACGAATGTGACGCCATCGATCTGGAGATGTCAACTCTTGAATCCTGCGAACACGGTTTGATATAAATTGTTTCAAGGTTGATGGTTGCTTCTTAAGCCAGCATAATGCAATTGCAGAGTCCGACCACAGAAAGTAGGGAGCTTCGGACAAGCTCAGGACCGATTGCACATGCCGGAGGGTTTCTGCTAACAACACTGCTGCCGAGAGTTCAAGTCGTGGTATGGTTGAGCCTTTGAGTGGAGCCACTTTCGTGCGTGCAGTAAGGAGCGAGAGCGGCGTTGCGTGGGAATCGTCTATTGTCCTTATGTAGATCACGGCCGCGTATGCATATGAGCTGGCATCGCAGAACCCATGTAACGTGGTCCGGCCATGTCGCACCATACCCAACCACCGCTCGATTCGAACTTGATTCAGAGCCTTAAGCTTGGAACGATACCTCAGCCATTCCTCACGAAGGTCGTCAGGTAATGGAGTGTCCCAAGACAACCCCACAGACCACATCTTCTGAATGAAAACCTTCCCCGTTATTACTACGGGGGACAGCAAACCAGTAGGATCGAAGAGTCGAGCGACTTCCCTGAGCACGCTTCTCTTGGTAGGAACATCTATGGTCGGCTCAACCTCAACGCGATAGAACAACTCATCAGTCACCGAATCCCATTTAAGGCCCAGGACCGAAGTCTCGCCGGAGTTGAATGTATAACTGGAAATAGAGGCGTTACTCGACAAACACATCGTTACCTGATTATCGTTTGAGTTCCATTTGCTCAGCGTAAACTTTCCCGCAGATAGAATAGCATCTACACTCCTCGCCAGTTCTATTCCTTCACTGGCATTCGCACAGCTTGTCAAAAAGTCATCAACATAGAACGACGTCAAGATTGCATCTCGAGCAAGAGCCGCCTGATTCTCGTCTCGAATTACACTGCAGTTATAGACCGCACACTGTTGAAGGGCACGTACGGCGTTGTAAGGGCTGCTCGCCATCCCATAAGTGACTGTCTTCAAACGATAAACACCGATATTGTCTGCCGGTGACTCTCGCCATATGATCCTCTGGAGATCCTGATGTTCGGAGGTAACCAGCACCTGCCGAAACATCTTCTCAATGTCAGCGGTAATCGCCACTCGGTATCTGCGAAATCGTAACAGTATGTTTACAAGTGAGTCCTGAATGGTTGGGCCCACCAGCTGAACGTCATTGAGGGAAACGCCTGTACTCGTTTGCGCTGACGCGTTGAACACGACTCGAAACTTTCCAACAACCGCATGATGAGGGATGTAGTAGCACCCGTCATGAGAATATGGTGCTTGCACAGGCTCCATATGCCCCAGCGCAGCATACTCACGCATAAACTTCACATAGTTTTCCTGTAGTGTAGGGTCAGCAAGCAGGCGGCGTTCCAGTCGAGTGAACTGCCGCAACGCAAGTGAATAAGAGTCGCCTAGTACCGGCGCGTCCCGCCGCAGTGGTAGATGCACGACGTAGCGCCCGTCCAGGGTACGACGATGTGTGGAGTCAAAGATGTGACCACACTCTTCATCATGAGATTCATAATCAATCGAATCGCCATCCATTCTCCAAAGATTTCGAACCAATTCTTCCAACCGCACTTCATCCTCACCTAGCAACGCGCTGAGTGCGAGCGATGATGACCCATTCGATGTAGAAGAAACAGTTGCTGGGCCAAATACTACCCAGCCAAAGCGGGT
This sequence comes from Rhagoletis pomonella, assembly GCF_013731165.1. Taxonomy (NCBI): domain Eukaryota; kingdom Metazoa; phylum Arthropoda; class Insecta; order Diptera; family Tephritidae; genus Rhagoletis; species Rhagoletis pomonella. Next base: position 101,371,458 of record NW_023458556.1, on the reverse strand, counting down.
ACGCTGGGCGAAGGGTTCATCAGGTCGTCCGCCGATAATGTCACCCTCCAATACTTGTCCCCACACATCCGCACCAATAAGAACGTCAATAGTTCCTGGAGTACCAAACCAAATATCCGCCAAGTCCAGTTCCTTTAAGTAGGACCACTGGCGCATGTCCACCTTCATCGCAGGTGTCTGAGAAGTGATAAATGGTATCACCAGAGCTTCAATCTGCATCTCAAATTTAGTAGTTGTAGACTTCAGTGTAAGTATAACACTGCCTTTAGCTTGCGTGTTGACGGCTGCTCCAACACCCTCGATGTTAACACTGCACTTCTGTCGAAATAGCCGTAATGCGTTTGCAAAGCGATCTGTAATTAAGCTAACCTGCGATCCTGGATCGCACAAGATACGAGCCACGCGTTGAACCAATGCCTCTCCATAAGCATATGCCCGTGCTGTCGCTAAAAGAGTTATTGGCTTGGATTGGGCAATAGTGGCTGCTGCAGGGGCTGCTAGTCACAAAGCAGTTGTTGATTTTACTTGACTGGTTCCTTCATTAGACACGTGGGGTGGAGATGGTGAGGCTGGCTGTACAATGGTCGAAGGTTTGTCGCGGCACAAAATGGTGTTGTGCTTGCGGCCACAGCTCCTGCAACCTCCCGATGGACACTGCCTCGAAGAATGTCCACCCCGTAAACAATTGTAGCAAAGCTTCAAATTTCGTATTGCTTCGAACCGCTGCTCTATTGGCATTGCTATGAGTGCAGGACACTTCATAATACGATGACTTCCACGGCACTGTGCGCACTGTCCCACCTCAGCAGCTGCCACGTGCGACTTCACCGAGCGTTGCTGTCGGGGCGGAGGTTCCGCAGAAATGCTATGCGCCCGTCTTTCAAGAAATTTCAGAAGATCTTCTAGTAGAGGTATTTCGTGTGAAGAACATTTCATACACCAGTCCCTTTTCGTAGCAGATGGTAGCTTCGAGACCACAATTGGCACCGATAATGCATCCCATTGATTGACGGGAATCTCCATGACTCGTAATGCGCGCAACATCTCATGCACCGTGTCAACAATAGCTAGTAAGGCCTTCGATGATTCTTCTGCAGCTACTTTGAGGTTAAGGAAGCGTGACACGTGTATTTCAGCAAGCTGTTTCCTGTTGTCGTAGCGCTCCTTCAAGGCCTTCCACACCTCCTCATATCCACCAGAGTATATACCTCCAACTAAGGGTACACTGCTCGCACTGACTGCTTGCCGTAGCTTACCCAACTTATACGCTTCAGGGTAAGTGGACCGATGTACAAGCGTTTCAAAAGCATCTTTGAAAGCCAGCCAGTTACACATGTCTCCATCAAACGCCGGGATAGCAATCGGGTCTAGCTTCAAATCGACTGAAAATCCCTCTAGATTTGTGGTAGGGCCTGTGCGCCCTCCTGTACTGGGAGTGGCACTAATTTGCGCTCGAGAT
>NW_023458556.1:101369296-101369899 GCF_013731165.1 Rhagoletis pomonella | reverse complement strand
GCCCTTTTAAAAACTCATTTATGTATACCTTACTATAAGCACCTATGTACCATAGATATGTCTGCATACCAAGTTTCACGTTTATGTGACTTATGGTTCCGAAGTTATAGCTGATTAAAAATTCCACGCCTTTGGGATGTGCCACGCAGTGTTGCCAGGTCTTCTGCATGAGAAAACGTCCCTCTTGGTCTGAAAAAACGTCATTTCATACCCAAAAACGGCTTTTTGAAATGAATGTACAAAAAGCTGTTCTTTTTAAACTTTCATTGTATACAAAGGTACATATGTACGTAAGGTATATTAAAATGTCATTTCGACAGAGCACATTTAGAATTCATTGTAAACTGGTTTGAGATCGTTAATATAAAAATGATTTTATACATACACTTGTGATCAGCTGATTAAGTCATCAACATTTTGATCGATTTTGGCTGTTTTTCGATTGTTTATTTAATGTTTATTATTTTTCCATAAAAGCCAAGCTCATTTTATAACAAACAAAATATAAATCCACATTTCATTTCATTTATGCGAAAATTATAAAAAATTTGCTAATTTCAGCTATATTTTCAACTTTTTATTCAGATTTTTTAGAATTTTTTT
>NW_023458556.1:101366518-101369286 GCF_013731165.1 Rhagoletis pomonella | reverse complement strand
TTTAATGAGCAATTGCAAACATTACAATTAGTCTCGTAACCTCAAGTGTTTACACAACCAGCCTTTGTCCAAGAATCAAAAAAAAAATGCGCGTATACTTGGTTTGTATCATATTTAAGTCATCTGTGTCCAAAGAATAATAATCTTTTGAAGCAGCTGCTGCAAAACACAAAGCTTGTAAAGATTTATTAAGAAAGTAATTCAAAACCAGTTCTAGTTACAAGATTTAGTAACAGAGAAAAATTACTGGGAAGTTAACAAACGTCAATTTTTACACAAAAAACGTCCAAACGTCAACAGGATACAAAAAACGTTCAAATGACGTTAAAAACGGCAACCTGGCAACGCTGGTTCCACGTCCCCTTTTCCAACTCCGCCCATTTTTTCCAATGAGTATGGAATTAATTTCATTTATCACGACACCATGTTCCAGTACTCTACCGCCAATATTTTAAGACATATACAAAATTAAAATTTTAGTTAGTATGGGAGGTGCCACGCCCCCTTTTCCAGTACTGCCGATTTTTCTCTATGCTTATAACCTTCCCGGGATAAAAACAAATAAGTGTGAAAAGTTTCGTGCGATTCCGTGTCCGCGGTTCAAAAGTTATAAGGTAATAAACAAACAGACGTTCACATTTATATATATAGATGATTACAGCTGCATAAACGTTGTTGGTGTTATCCACGTCCTCTTTAAAGTTGATCGCATTCTCTAGTTTTTGTTGTATACGTAGGCTTTCTAATGCCATTCTCCTTTTTACCCCTCTTTCGATGTCCGAAGTCCGCAAAGTGTTTGTGTTTCGTCAAGTGTTATGCAGTGCTGTTGGCATCTTTTGGTTTCTCTCATCCGCTTTATGTTCGTTAATTCTTGTTTCCACTGTTCTTTTTGTTGTGCCTACGTAGCATTTGTTACAGCTTTCAGTATCGTTCTCCTTGCATTCTATTTGATACACATTTAGGGGATTCACAAGACGTGTTAACCGTCGTAAAATCTTAAGGTTAACATCTTTTTTAATTAAAATGGTTTTAGGGGATTTCTAACTAAACCGAAATTCTTTTAAACTGATAAAGAATATATAATTAGCCAACCCCCCAACCATTTTAACCGCTATTTTACATAAACAAGTGTTAAGCTTAAGATTTTACGACGGTTAACACGTCTTGTGAATCCCCTAATTATGTTGTTATTTCTTCGGAAATCTGTCTTTTGTTTTTTAGTACACTTTGCGTGTTGTGTTCTGCGGTCTGTGAGCTATATAATATCTTCATTCTTTATTGTTCTCCTGAGGTCCTGGTTATTTATTAGTCCTGGTACGTAAGTTACTCCAATGTACATTTTATTATTAGTTGTGTAGTTCGCCTGAAGCACGAACACTTGTGACGACTTCGGGAATACAAGAAATTTGGACATCGAAAGAGGGATAAAAAGGAGAATGACATTAGAAAGCCTACGTATACAAGAAAATCTAGCGAATGCGATCAACTTTAAAGAGGACGTGGATAAAACGAACAACGTAGAGTATAGGATTAGAATGCTATAATATGTATTGGGAATAGATACTTAAATGGCGCTAACGTTTATCGTTTGATAATTTTTGTTAATAATATTTATGTAAATGTGAGTTTAATGGCAGAACGTAAAGTAATGTCTTTAACTATGTTTATTGTTTTTGCATCAGCGAAGTTTACTTGCTAATCATGTTTCAGGTTTATTTGTTTTTATTTTTCGTATAAAGACTCCCTGATGAAGACGCGAGAGCGTTGAAACGCGTAGGAGGGTAAAAGGAAAATTTAATTTTTCGCTTTTTTAACTCTATCGGCCGAAGCAGTACCCAAACCAGCAAATTTAATGCCATAAAAATTAAAAAAATTAAATTAAATAAAATATCTTTTTAAACTAAAAGAAAAAAGAAAAAAAGTTCTGATGCCCGAGGACTTACACTCGGATTTCCCAAAAGCCAGTCTAGTGCTTTGCTCACTCTGCCATTGCGACTGCTGGGGCAGCGCGAGCAAAATGACATACATAAATGTTTTTTTTTCTTTCCTTTGCACCAGCCGATTTCGAATCAGCATTCGAATTCGAGTTCACTCGGATTCAGTGAAAGCAATTTTTTTCATATTCGTAGCAGGCATTCGAATTCGTAGATTTTCTACGATGGATTCAGTGATAACCCTGAGTAACAATAATGGATCTTTTTGCATTATTTTTAAGATTCAGCGATTTTGAATTTTATTCCGACAGCAAAAACTCGTCGTAGAGTATCTGTACGAATCTTCTTCATTACGAACAAATTCAATGAAGGCTCACTACGAGTTTCGAATTTACGTTCGTAGCTATTCGGATTCAGTGAAAACACTTTCGCAGATTTCACGAAAATCGAACCTACGATGGATTCAGTGATAGCCCTGTTTATGTATGCCTATTATGTATTATGTATTGCTTAAAATTGCAGACAGCGACTAACAAACAGCAGACGAAAAAACAATAGTAAATAAAAGCTTAGATAGACGGCAGGGTTGGTCCGGACCAACTCGTTAATTCAGAATTATCTCCGGAATTAATTGCAGTTGACGGATTAAATTGTACAACTAATTCCCAAATTAATGCGGATCAGGGGCATTTTCGATTGTAACACTGATCAAAGCGGTCATCTGCCGTCTATTGTGAATGAAAAATTAACGAAGAATCCACTACATTCCAACAAAAAATTATAATAACTAAATAATAAAGTAAATAGTAAAGACTTATCAATTGGACCTATTCC
>NW_023458556.1:101350545-101366418 GCF_013731165.1 Rhagoletis pomonella | reverse complement strand
CATTACCACCCTGACCTCAAGCCGGCATTAAAAAGGATTATTTGATTAAAATCAAAAAGGTCGCAGTATAAACAGATACAGATTTATCGAAAATAAAATCTATGGTAATTGCATTTGAAAATGCATTTATGTTAATAGAGGCTTCGAAGTATTAAAAACATGCTGTGAAATAATATTAGTTATTATTCCAAAGAAATTAGATAGCTAAAATTTTTATATTACAACATTGGTATTTCTACTATTACTTACATACATATAGTCGTTTAAAGTGCAAAACCGCGTAACTGACCTTTGCTACCAAAAACTGGATTTGCACACACAAGCTCTTGGCTCAATTCTTATCCATTCGTCCTGAAATATACTTGATGCGATTGCTTTATAAATCTAGAAAATAATTTATGCAACCTCACATACGCGGTTTTACATTATCTTGATACGTGGTTTTGCATTTTGTTGATACGCGAGTTTGTACTTTAAACGACGATATAATCACCCTCATTGCGAGAGTGGTGTCGTATGCAAGTGGTTTTTCGAGAGTCGAATCGTATCGCAAATTGCACGTCATTGCCTAAAATTTCCATTCGACTAGTGTATTAAAACGGAAAAACTTGGCAGCACTGTATAGTTTTCGACGATTTTCGTCATTTACTTATTTCAGCACGACAGTAAACAATGCCAATGTTGTCGAGTCGTACAATTTAGCCTAATTTACGACTTACGCAATGAGGCTGATTATTTATTGGAGATATTTTAATGCAAATAAAAACACCTGTTGTGCCAAAAAGTTATTATTACATTTCATTGCATAACACCCAAGCCATACAACTGTCCTTCAGTATTCCCCTATAGTAAAATTAGAGCAGAAATAAAATACAACATCTTTTCATAAAATATTTTTCATGTTTGTATAAAGACGTGGGGTAAAACCTGCGGGTAAAAGCTAGTAACAAATATAAATAAGAGTATAGGATTAGATTGCTATAATATGTATTGTGAATAGATACTTAAATGGTGCTAACGTTTATCGTTTGATTAATTTTTGTTAATAATATTTATGTAAATGGGAGTTTAAAGTCAGAATTAGTGTACAATTACTTTACTATGTTTATTGTTTTTGCATCAGTGAATTTTACTTGCTAATCATGTTTGTTGTTTATTTGTTTTTATTTTTTGAATAAAGACTTCCTGATGAAGATGCGAGAGCGTTAAAACGCGTAGGAGGGTAAACGGAAAAATTTCATTTTTCGCTTTTTTAACTATCGACCGATGCAGCTCCAATCCAGTAAACATAGCAAATAAGTATTTGGCCCAAATAATTATAAGTAATTAGGTTTCTTTCCTAATAAATTGTTAAACTAATATTTCCTTGCTTCATAAAAAATATTCATTTATTAAATAGCGACTAGCAGATGAATGTGTGTACATATGTATGTATATATGTCATTGGTATTTTACGTCTCCATATACACAAATATACGGAATTAATCAAACTATAACAAATTTGGAGCATAATAAATATTTATTATAAACAATAATACAGCTTTCTTGCATTATTTTTAAGATTCAGCGATTTAAAATTTGTCCCGACAGCATAAACTCATCGTAGAGAACGGATTGAATGATAGCACTTGCGTAGATTTCTCGAAAATCTAAATCTAAATAAATCTAAAATTCAGTGATGGCTCTGAATAATAAATATTTATTATACTCCAAATTTTTAATAGCTTTATACAAATCCGTACGTTTGTGTAAATGCATACGTAAAATACCAATGCCATACTATATGTATGTATGTAGCTACTGATTATCAAAATTTTGTTATTCGAACGCTTAATGTAGGCAGAGTTGCTTAAATTTTTGCTTAGAACGTGATGCTCTTTCAACCCTGGGCTCGAATCGTAACATCCGTTCATGGATCAAAACGATACGAAAGAATATTACGTGATACGTCAGGCAGTATAAGCTGAATGGGACAAAGAGTACGTTCACGTATGTCATAATGCGAAATATGTGTTTTTACGTGACGAATAATACGATAACGTATGTTATGATTCGAGCCCTGTTCTGCAATCCGAGTCGGAATCGCATCGGAATCGGAATTCAATTCCGACTCGGAATTTGAATTGTGTTCCACAATCCGATCGGAACTTTTGTTTCGAAGTTAATATCGAATCCGAATGTAGAAAAAAAGGAACAAACCTCAATTGCGTTCGGAACTGTCAAAATTCGTTTGAAGAAATTAAAAAGTGAAAACTAAAATGAGTTCAATGGTTTTATTAACTGTTTTGCTCAATAATGAGCAGCAAATAAATGAAAAAGTGAAGCAACAAATTTTCCGCGATCGCAGCAATCCCATATAATTCCCGGACTCTGCGTAAGTAGTATTCAAATAACTGTTTTCTATTTTACTATTTCAAAGTATAATTTTATATTTAACAGCTCTCTTGCACTCCTCAAGATTTTGGGTGACTTGCAGCCTTATCTACGCAAAAAGTTCCATTCCTGGGAGTAAAGCGAATGGACCAACATCTCTTTGGGAAGGAGCACCGTATCATTGCCGACGTTACCGACACATTGTTGTGTGCATGGAGTCAGTGATGTAGGTAACGATGTTTAACTGGGAATTAATAAAGCGTTCTCATTGAGCCATTAACTCGAGTTTATGGGCAATTTTGGAGTTTAACGCTTAACTCTACTCTTAAACTCGGAGTTTACCATACAAAAATTTCGTTAAACATACCCGGGTATGCACATACGTTTTGTATGGGAAACGGCATTCTGTTGTGACGAAAATGTGAATATTTAACACATTTCATTTAATCCGGATAAGATCTTATTGTTATTTTCTGAAGAAATATGTTTATTTTAAATATGTGAAGAAAGATTTGAGAAATATGTTATTTTACTGTATAAATAATGACACACTCTATGATCGTTGGTTTTGAATGTATGCAAAAGGATTGCTTAGGTACAAAAAAAACTAGGGGTAAAGGTCGAAAAATTACCAGATCTCAGGCCCAGGTGGTCCAATCGCACTCAGACGTAAAACACTTTTGTTGAGGATATCATGAAATTTCAAGTCAATCCGATGTATAGTTTCCAAGATATAGCAATTTAAAACGCAAAACATACCCTGGTATGCTGCTGTTGACATAAAGGTTAAAAAACTAATGCCGTCAAAATAAAGGTAATTAATTTTTCTTTCATGTATGTATATAATGCTTTTTTATATTTTTAGCCCGGAAATACTACAAAACAAAATAAAATAAATATATATTTTTTTTAAATGGCGTTTATATAAAACTAGTTGTAAAACTGGTTATAGTAGTAGTAGTAGTATAGTTCTAACGTCGTGAATACTAAACACAAGCTCGGAAGGCTGGTTTTACTTGTGAAAGAAAATCTCAATACTCAGCTGGCACGATCTCTGAGAACAAAATCATAGAGCTGTTTATAGTTTTAATATATTTTAAATAGATTTGGATCACACAATTTCTTAAATATATTGTATGTCAAAATATATTCGAAAAGCTACACTTAAACTCTCTTAAACGTTTTCTGCTCCTGGCCAGTTTTCTAAGCTATCATCGTCTGACGAATCGTTCAACCAGAACTCCGTTGTACTAATTTTTACCACGTTTTTATAAACTCGCTATCTTTTTTATATCATTTTAATTTGCTCAAGTTTTCATAAATATGTATAAGCACACTAGTTAGTTTGCTCCATTTGTAAACAAAGCTTGTCATCAGCGAAAAATATACTATTGTGAACAACCTAAACGAGCGAAATTCACAATAGCGCTATTCTTCATCGAATGAGCGCCATAATACGAAATGAAAATTCGTTCGATCAGCACTTTCGACCACAGTCGAAAATCGAATGCAACTCATAATAGGGGCCTCAAAAACTACTGAATAGATTTCAGTTAATTTTCAGAGATAATCTCTTGCATATATGGTCTTATTATAGGATACCCGAAAACTAGCGCCACGCTGGGGTCGAGTTATTAATAAAAATCGTATTTATGAACCGATTTCATTCAAATTAAAACCGTGTGCTACCTCCAGATGAGAAATATGTATGCGAAAAATGTACCCGCTAGGGGGCGCTGGAGACAAATTATTTATTTTTTCTTATAAATAATAAAAACTTATAAATTAATTTATAAGCTATTTAAAATATAGGGGGCCTGGTTTCAAAGACCATTTTGTTCCATGTTTTCAATTAATATTATTTTAGTATGTAGTTTTGTAACGCTATTTGTTATACTTCGTAGTAAACGTTGTGGATTTTTAAAACGTTGCTGATTATATCGATGGTATCTGTTTTGCTACAGTCTAATGCAATGTATTGGTGCGGCTACTTAAGATATTGGACATTGTTGCAGCAAATGTTGCACCGTTAATGTGGTGCGGATGTTAGAACACTCCTTCGGGTTGTTTCCGTTGTAATAGTGTGCGGTATTGAAGATAGTGGCATTTGTCCCCATTCTAGCTATTTTAATGAATTTTTCCCGAGTGAAGTTTTTACAATAGTTGGGACGTTTCGGGAGTTCGTTGTGCATTCGTAGAAATGATGTTGATTCCTTCCATTTTTTCTGGTGGTCTTCTTCTTGCCTGTTGTAGCAAAAGTTGGTTGTAATAGAACTTAGGCAGGGAACTTCTGTTAATGGCAGCGACAAAGCCTCAACGGCTTTGCTGTCAGCCATCTCGCTTCCTTTTATTCCGACATGATCTGGCAGCCACAATAGTTTTATTATAGGGCCTTGATCTTTAAGTACATGCTGATTTAAATTGCTGTTTCTGGTAGATGCAAGATGTTTAACAACGCTTAAGCTGTCGGAACATATTCAAGCTTAGAGATTTGTTGATGCTGCGTGTTTGATAGCTTGCTGCATGGCGCACAATTCTGCATTAAAAATACCTGCATGCAGCGGTAACAGCGCTTGAACTAAGGTTTTGAACGAGTTCGTTGCCGTTTGTTCAACTACAGCGTATGTAGTTATACCCCATTGCTGAGATCCATCTGTAAAGATAGTTAGTTGCGGACCGAAATCGTTTACTATTTGGAAAAATGATTGCTTGTAGATTGCTTCGGTTGTATTGCACTTTTTAAATTCCGACAGACTCAAGTCTATTTCTAAGTTTGTTCTTAATGCATTGCTGCTGCCTTTTGGTTTAACTGGTATTGGTTCTTTATTTTCTGCTAGGAGCATTATAATGTTCTCTACACAAGTGCTGATTCCTCTTTTAGTATTTGTGTTGCTAATTAAACTCCAAAATATTACGTGCAGACAGTGATTTTTAAAAGTTAGAGCTTTTGCGGCAAGGTTGACAGACCTACGTTGCGCTTATATCCTGAGAGCCTCAAGGGGTGTACCAGGGAGTACTGACGCTGTCCGGAAGCATCTGTTCAAGGCAGCGTTGATTTTGCTTTTGTTTTTTTTCGGATGTCCATCCGTATATAGTCAGCCCATGTTGAATTATGCCCTCCGTAATAGTTCTACAAAAGATCTTTAGTAGGAGGTTGTTGACTTTTTTGAGTTTATCGCAAATGGCATTAATGTGTTCTTTCCACGACGCATTTCTGGGGAATGTGGCTTCCAGCATGCCAATTTGGCTTTTAAAGCAATAATTTTATGACCGATATTAATTTCTGAGAGACAACACTTGTGTTTTCTGCAAATATGTAAAGCTTCTGCTTTGGTTAGTGGTATTACCGCTCCTGTATTTTTACCCCATTGCTGTATTTTATTATTGAGGTCATTTAGACTATTTATTTGCTCTGAAGATCCAGAGGAGACCGCAAAAATGTTGTCTGCGTATATCCCTATATAGTCAATACCGTTTGTGTGTTTTATCTGCTTGATTAGTGAGCAGGAATATGCTGTGAATAACACAACTGATAGGGGAGAGCCTTGTGGTAAACCGTTATCAAGATTTAGGTATTTTGACATAAATCCATCAACGCGAACTGATAACCTCCTGTGTGACATGAACGAGTAGACTATTTTTGGCTTGGCTTGGTAACCCCCAACTTGCCAGCTCTTTTATAGTTACTGTGGCTGAGACCTTTCGAAAGCCTTTTCTATCTCTTCTGAGAGTACGACACTATGGTTATTTCTTTTTATTTTACTTTTGAGCACTGTTTCCAAGGTATGACAAAGGGTGTGAACCACGTGCTGTGGTAAGAAGGCGAGTTGCACTGGAGGGAGAAAAGCATTACAATTCTCGCGTATTTTCCGGGCTAAGATTTTATCAAAAACTTTCGCTAATACCGAGATGAAATGGACGATACCCTTCCACTGTGTTTGGACTTTTGTAAGGCTTAGCGACTCGTGATGAAATTGTGCACTTCCAGTAGTGCGGATAGATCCCCGTTTGTAGGATTTTGCTATACAATCGGCATAGTCGTAGCTTTAGAGAGATGTGTGAGTGCCTTGTCATTGAATATGTTATTTTGTCTATTCCTGGAGTTGTACCTTTTGAACTTTTTGTTGCTTCAATAAGGTCTTTTAATGTTATTTCTCTTAAATGCTGGGTTAGGCTTGTGTTTTCTTTAGTAAGTGCCTCAATTTTAAATTTTGTTTTTCTTTTATTATTTGTTGGTCGAAAGATTGATCCGAACCAAGGGAGCTCCAAACTCTTGCAAATTCGTCGGCTATCATCTGCGGGTGTGTTATACAATTGTTTTCGTGAATATCGGTGGGAAATTTGTGTTCTGTTTGGATTTGATATTTCTTATTTTGCTCTATAAAGTTCTTGTGTCCATTGACGGGTTGAGCGAATTTACAAACTTTTCCCAAGTATTTTTCTTTGCTTGTTTGCATGACCGACGAACTTGTGCACACAATCTCTTGTAATTAATTAAGTTAACTTGACTGCGTTTTTGTTTGTATGTGTTCCACGCAGCGTTTTTCAGTTGGATCAGTTTAGTTATCTCAGGGTTAAACCAAGGGGGACTATTATGACAACTTATCTGTTTTTTGACTGGCATCGATTCGTTTGCTAACGCCCTAATAATTTTCTTTACATAGTAACGTTCAGGCAATCGCCGCGTAAGCATCGTTGTCTCCCGTCGCGATTACAACTCTTACCCACAGCTTCTTTGTTAGTTTCTTAGTTTTGTGCAAAGCTTAAGCTCTACACACGTACTTACATACTTTCGCGTAAGCGCACTCCAACAAAAGTTCAAACCGACAGTTAATTAGAACAAAACAAATAAATAAGCCGGTGTACCAGCTCAGCATTGAAAGTGCGCACTCGCGAAGGGATGAACGGGGTCGATCCCCCCAACACCAACAGGTTTAAGGACCTAAATCCTGACCAGTATCTCGACACGCCAATTTTCTGAAACAAGAGAATTAGAACAACCGACTCCCCCCTGCTCCCAGAGACCCGTCAAAACGATGACCACATTCCGGGTTTTCTGGTCATCACCGCCGTCGCCAACTCAGCAGAGCCAATCCGACCAATAGCTTCCTACAACGTCTTCCAAATCGAGAAAGGAATCAACGCCATATCACGAGATTACACAGATGTTACCCCGCTAAGATCCGGCGATCTCCTGCTCAAAGCCAATAATCTTAAAACTGCACAGATTTTCCTCGAAGCCACGCATGTAGACTGCATCCCAGTAAAAATCACAAATCATGCCGCTCTGAACTCTACTCAAGGAAGAATTTACTCGAGGAATATCAATGACATTTCTGAAGAAGAGTTAACAAAAGAATTGGCTTCCGAAAAGGTTATCACCATAAGAAAAATTATGAAAAAAATCGATGATAAACAGATAGCCACAGGCGCCGCAATACTAACTTCTGATCTTATACGACGTCCAGAATACTTAAAAATAGGCTGGGGAAGAGTCAAAGTTCAAGAATATATCCAGAATCCGATGCGGTGTAATAACTGCCAGAAACTAGGCCGTACTAAGAAGTGGTGCTGAAACTCAGAGCAATGCTAAACTTGCGGTATCCCTCCTCCTCACAGTTCTTTCACACGCAGCTACTGCGTGGACTGTACTATTGATACACACATCATCCGATCCCGCATGCCCTACAGCACAAAGCAGTTAACAAAGCCAAAGCCGTAAATCGATGCACAACAAGACAGGCATGGAAACTTTATAGCTCCAACCCAACAGCAACCCTATAATAAAAACCCAATGCTATCTTTAGCACAAGTTGTCTCCGGCACCACTAATACACAAACAACAACACCAACCAAAATGCAAAGCAAAGAAACGATCACAGCACCGAAGCAAACAAACACCCACAACAACGAATCATCCGTCACACACAATAAACAGCCAGCCAACAAATACAATCCACTCCAACATAAAAAACAAAACAATAACATCAAATATAAAAGAAACCACAAAAAATAGTCAAACAGCAACAATTTCAAAAAATAATACCAAATCAACAACTTCCTCCCCGAAATCGCCAAGAAAAATCAATTCGCCACAAGCATCGACCAGCATCAACTCATCACCAGAAAGAGACTTTCGCACCCCACCTAGCGCCTCTCCAGCAGTTAGTGATATCGAAATGACTCCATGTAGTCAAATATTCTCCAAATATCCCGACCTCAATGTCCTAATCACACCCAAACTTGCAAACACACTCTGCCGAGCCAAAAACAAAATCAGTAACCCAACAACCACCCCCAAAACAAACCATTAAAGTTTATGTTTTAATATAATGGTATCAATATTACAGTGGAATATGAATGGGTACACAAACAACTACCATCAACTCGAACTTCTCCTTAACCGTTATTCCCCCTCGATCCTACTCTTAAATGAAACCCATGTCCCTCACACCCACCACACCTACACTCCTAAAAACTACGCTGGATACTTCAACAACCTTCCCCATAACACCACTAAGAAACAAGGCAATGCTATCCTAGTGAGAAGAAATATTCCCCATAGATTCTTACCCATTCGTTCAAACATCTCCATAGTCGCAATAGAGATAACCACAACACTTAAGCTCGCTATCACATGCATTTACATTCCCCCGACACAAACCATCTCGGCCACCGAACTAAACCGCATACTACGGCAAATCGACACCAATTGCATCATAGGAGGCGATTTAAACGCCTGGAGCACAATTTGGGGCGCCGCCCAATCCAATCAAAGAGGCCTTGAGGTTGAGGACATGTTACTGTCATCCAACCTAATCTGCCTAAACAACGGCACAGCCACCCATCTATCAACACACAACACGTTCACCTGCATTGATCTCACCTTCTGTTCTGCGGCCTTGGCCCCGAAATGCTCATGGCAAGTATTAGATTTCCTGTACGGGAGTGATCGTTTCCCGATCCTCACACAAGTTAACACCCAGGGCAATCAAAATCAATATAAACATTGCAGCAAATTCAAAACAGATGCCGCAGATTGGAAGAAATTTTCTGCTCGTTGCACCCAACTTTGCCGGAACTCGCCTGCAGCAAACAATCCCAACCAAGAAGCAGCAAAAATCCTAAAAATCATCCGCACTGCAGCCCACTATGAAGTTCCTCAAACCAAACCGATTAGGTACCAAAAAAGAATAACCTGGTGGAATGCCAATCTCTCTTATCTTAGATCACATAAGCAACAAGCATGGCATAACTTCAAACGCACTCGATCCGATCAAAATCTACTCACCTATAAAATAGCGAATGCCATATTTAAAAGAGCCGCCAAATTAGCTAAAAAAGAAGAATTTGAAAAATTCACATCGAACATCAATCCTACATTAAACCCAAAAACTATATGGAACGACATTAAGAAGCTCACCGGCGTCCAAAAGCAAACTAATTTTTCCTGTATTGCTTCTCTCAATGGACCAATAAACGCACCACTCGACATTGCCAACTTCTTCGGCTCCTCCCTCTCTCTTGCCTCCTGTGATGTCAACTTCCATAACACCTTCCGCGAGCTGAAAGCCAAACGTCTACAAAAACGAACCGCCGGCAGCGCCGCTGCTTTCACGATACGCCAAGCAAATTGAATCCGAAATCTGCTTAGCTGAATTCGAATCCGCTCTCTATTCAGTCAAAGGAAAAACGCCGGGACTCGATAAGATTTCATACCCCATCATACAAAAACTGCCCAGCGAACTGAAGCGCCGGTAACTCCAGCTATACAACCAGATTCTCGATCGTGGTTGCTACCCGCAACAATGGAAAACCACTTGCATAGTACCGATTCTCAAACCAAACAAACCCGCTGAAGACGTTAACAATTACAGACCCATCTCGCTTCTCCCTTGCTTAGGGAAAGTTTTTGAAAAAATCATAGCCGCTCGGTTAATGTGGTACGCTGGCATTACCAAATTAATTAGCCCCAATCAATTCGCCTACAGAAAAGGGCAAAGTACAACTGACGCGCTGCTCCATGTCGACCACCTCATATCAAATGCTCTCTCTTCTAAAAGCCACTTCTCTCTAATGTCGGCCGACTTTGAAAAAGGTTTTGACGGCACCGGCATCCACATTATTCTTAGGCAACTAGATAAATGGAGAATCGGCCCAAAAGTCAAGAATTTCATAAAAAACTTCCTCACCAACAGGAAATTAGAAGTAAAAATTAACGGTTACCTTTCCCATACATATCCGCTAAACAATGGCACCCCTCAGGGCTCACCTCCGCCTGCCTGTTTATTCATCATAGCGTTCGATGAAATCGTCCAACTAACAAAAACCATGCGTGGCATAGAATGTATACTCTACGCCGACGACGTCATTTTTTTCACAAAAAACGCCGATACCAACCACGTGGAATCGCTCTTCGAAAACATATTATCGAAAATCACTTCTTGGTCTGGACCCTGCACATTTGCAGGAAACAGAATTGTCCCGGCGTTTCCATAGGGTACTCCTACGGTAACATAAGTTCAGTAGCAGAACTCAAAATTCTTGGACTCACCTTCGACTCCAAGTACAGCTTCAAACCACATTGTGCTAAATTAAGAGATCGATTGTTAAACAGCTTTAATATAATCAAATACCTCTCATCTAAGAAAAGCCTCGTACACCCTACCACACTGATCAACATCACCAAAGCTTTAATCTTATCCAAAATAGATTATGCTTTACCGATCTACAGCAACTGTTCGAAAAATACAATAAATAAACTGTCGGCGCCTTATCACTCCGCAATACGCAGGAGCATCAGAGCTTTCCCCACCACGCCTCTAAAAAATTTGTTCGCCGAAACAGGCTTCCCAACTATTCCAGATAGAGTATCCGATAGCACACGCCGTCTTCTCCTCAAACTGCTCCACACGAATAACTCCATTCTCTCCGAATACATACAAAAAGCGCTTGCAAGAAAGCGCCAACCCAGGCGCTTATCAACCATATCAAGATCCCTCGAATTCCTAGAGGATCTTCAGATACCTGTTAACAGAAAGCCACCAACAACTGAATCTTATCCACAATGGTTGATAAACAACATTAAACCTATAATTAAAACCCTGCAGCTTCCCAAAGCAAGCGCCCCGCGGAAAAGTATAGAACACTTTTTGCTGTGGAAAAAGAAAAACGTCAGAGCCTGGGATGAAAATTTTTATACCCGGATGGATCCAAGACAGCAGTAAATACCTCTTTTGCAGTGGTAACACAAGACGGAAGCACTATAAAACATAGCATACTCCACTCCATATGTTCGATATAGACGGCGGAAGCAGCGGGGATAGTCGACGCAATCACCTATGCCAAGATGAACAGAGGTAAATTCATCATTTGCACAGACTGCCACTCCTGCATAAACGCCATTGAATCTCCAACTAATTATCAACATGAAATGGTGATTATCCGCAACGCTCTAATACACTATCCGAACAAAATTAAACTAATGTGGATCCCTGGGCACGTGGGAATCTCTGGGAACGAACACGCGGATGCTGCAGCCAAAAACGTCGCCAGCGTGCCCTCATTTATGTACCACTCTGTGTCAAAGTAAAACATGCAGTGACGAGCAAAACTGTAACATGGTGTGACACTTTTTATTTCAGTCACCGCTATCTTTCCAAGTTCTAACGACTTTCATACTTTTGTTGTATATTCTTATTGGTACACCCCTACTCCCTCTCACAAAGATTTGAAGTCAATCCAACAACAATAATAAAACCAGCAGGCAAAAATGTAAATTAAGGCAAATGTTACAGTTTTGCTCTCACCCTCAGTTTTGCATTTTACTGTTATCTTTTCATTAGTTGGAAGTCAGATGACTTTTTTCTGTATTGTAATTTATTCAAGAAGTGACTACCAGTAAATAATATGGTTAATCAGGAAACATACATGTAAATAATATATTTACTGCGGAAACGCGGGACCGTAGGAAAAGTGGCAAAAAATTGTGGAGTTCGCCGTAAAAAAATGTTAAAACAGAAAAAATATAGCCTAAAATGTTATTAAGGACAAAGGAAGTCTGCCAAAAAATATTACGGTCCGATATCTTGTGAACTTAGTAGCAAGTAGCGCTAAAGCCACTATTACAGAAGCGCTTAAAATATTAAAATTGAATGCAAATCAGTAGACAGTGAGGCGAAGAATTGTCAAATTAACCACAAAGGCATAATAAAAGAAGAAAAACCCATTTTGATCAAAATATATGTGCGAGAGTGGTAGCATTTTGCCGGATCGCACGAAAACCGGACCGTTGCCTATTGGGATATGTTAGGCCTTGCAGAATGCAATAAAAAAAAACAAATTTTTAAGATTTAATTGAAGGTTAGTTGGTCTGACAAGAATAAATTAATCGCTTTCAATCAGATGGCCGGGCATGGTATTGGATCAAAGACCCAAATTAAATCTAAGTGCATCATGTAGCGTAAACTATGAATCACAGTGGTCGGTCAGTAATAGTTTGGGGTTGTATTTCAAAAATATTGTTGGTCCGTTAGTACGCATTATGCGTAAGGAACAGTATCTGTTCATATTTCAACAAAATTTACAAGATGTAGTCGAAAAATGAGAGTTTCTGCTGAAAAATCACCCAAAACATACTGCATATGTTCGCAAAGACTGGATGCAAAAGCAAAAATTTGCTATTTTGAAATGACCTCCACAATCCGCGGATATGAATCTCGTCGAAAATTTGCGAAATCAACTAAAAGCGCAGCTTACTAAGTATCCAAGTCCGTCCAATGGAGTACATGAGCTATGAAAGCAAACCAAGGATATATGGGAGGCTATACCTCCAGATTTTTACAGAGATACAAATAAGGTATGCCAAATTGCATCCAGGAACTAAAAAAAGCAAAATTATGCTGAGCATTGTGTTAACAATTCTTTTTTTTCGTGAAAATTGTCAAAAAGTTATTAAAAATATATAAGTGCAAAACTGTAACATATGCCTTAATTTACATTTTTGTCTGCTGGTTTTATTATTGTAGTTGGATTGACTTCAATTGGTTATGAGAGATGAAGTACAGGTGCACCAATAAGAATATACAACAAAAGTATGAATGCCGTTAGAACTTGGAAAGATAGCGGTGGCTGAAATAAAAAGTGTCACACCATGTTACAGTTTTGTTCGTCACTGTATGTGCCGTAATAGCGAGGCAACGCCTAACATCGTTGACTGACGGCTGGAGAATGTACTCCCATCACTATTCAACAATCAACCCTACCAGAAAGGAGCCAGTCTACGACCCAAACATACCCCTGCGCGCATTGAGACCATATACACGCCTCAGGCTTGGTCATACAATCGCAACACATGCTCACCTATTACAACGTGCTTCACCCACACCCTGTCCATTCTGTGAGGAACCCCTATCGCTAAACCACATTTTACTCTGTCAAACAACAGACACTCGCCGACAAGAAATATTAGAATCCGCCAACCCTATCGAGTTGCTAAAAAATCCCACCTACAACAATGTTCAAGCAATGTATAACTTCCTTAAAGAAGTTGATTTACTTAGACGAATTTAATCTCATAGTAACATAAAAGCCAACGCCCACTCACGGGACAATAAGGACAGCTGAAGGCCACCGATGCTAGTGCTGCGAATTGCAATATATTTGTAGAATATTAGTTATTGTGCAAATAAGTTTATAAAATAAAATTAAAAAAATAAAAATTTTCTCTACATTCGCGGCTTCTTGGTTACTATTTATTTCTTCGGTTTTATTTGCAAAAAGTTCCCAGTTTGCTTTATCATCCACAAAACCTGGTTTAAAATTTTTTAAGCCAGTAGTGATACCATTAAAAATTAAAATTGGGAAGTGGTCACTTCCTTCTCGGGAACCTTTCCAAGAGAGTACCGATGCTAATTCTGAATCAGTCATAGCGACATCCACGGCCGTGAGCGTGTTTTTGGTGTTTAATAGTGTAGGTGAGCTATCGTTAAGACAAACCAAATTTCTCATGCCCGCAAATTTCTCCCACAGTTTCCCGTTTCTGTTCGTCATAAGTGACCCCCACAATGTATTGTGTGCTGTATTCCGGTATGTTGTCAAGAAGCTGCGTTGTCATGTATACATCTATTTCTTTATATAATGTTAGTTAAGTGCAGATCAGTCAGTCCCCGCACGGTTAAGGAATGTCGCAGTAGATTGTTGGAAACTTTGTGGTTAGATACACTTAAAGTGTATTTAATCAAAAAAGCTACTCATGATTTAGCATATTGGTAATCTTTGTTATGATGAACAACTTTGTAATGTGGGAGATTTAGAAGGTGTAAGTTTTTTGAATAATGTGTGAAAACGCACCTTGGATGACCAGCCCGCTATGAAGTGAAACCACCGAGTTTCTAATAGAGAATCACCCCGCTATAGAGTAACTAATATACTGTACATAACACTTCCATGGTGCTATGCACGTAAAACTTAAACCTAATTAAACACCAACACGCATCCAGACACTGTCCAAGGTCGCATCACATATTAAGATTTAAAATACAACGCATATTTCGTACTTTTGGCTGTGCACATAAACGTAAGCCACAAATCATGCACTCAAGCATCTCTTACCCAAGTGATAAGTGTCCTTGAGTCGCATGGTTTGCTTTTCCTTACCTAAACATTTAATCACAGTATATACAGTAATAAACCTTTTTGAGTACTCCTCGGGGGTAAAATCTGATCAGGGTTGATAATGAGAAGGAGCATGAATTTTATTGACTCAGAGTTGTATACAAAATTACTGTGGAATAAAAGGGAGCAACAACCGTACTATGACAGAGTGGCACAAGTCATGACTGTGTAATATTGACCGAAACTAATTGCAAACGTGTAAAAACATTGCAAATTATTTTCTATTATTATAGATACTAGTACAGATTATCATAGTTCGGTGTATAACTTGTTATATTACATCGTACATGATAATGAACTGTTAAATGATGAAAACGCTAGTAACTTGTAGATCACTAAACTTGGGTGTGCTTAATGGACTGTCTGGGCGAATGCGCTAGCAGGCATTGGAGTCTGTACAGCTATACAAACCTTGTTTTTTTTTTTGTTTTTTAATAAAGATTTAAATATATTCGGAAACTAGCAATTACCCGGCGTGCTTCGCTGCGCCTTAAAAGTATTTTTCTGTTGTAACTCTCCCCCTAAGCTCTTATGGCCTCATTTACAAAATATTTTTAAAGAACTTTATGAAGTTAGATTTAAAAAAAAATCGATCTATGAAGCATTGTTTATTTATTTTTTTTGAGTTAATATATTTTCGAAGGTAATTAGAAAATATGTAAAGAACCGACTTTCTCTTGGAAATTTAATTTATAATCTTATAACTGGAGTCTACTATCGCACCCTTTCCTCAAACGTGTATTGATTCAATATTCAAATAACGTATATTTATATAATTTGAAAAAATCTCCCTACTATACAAATATGTACAGCAATATTAACTAA
>NW_023458556.1:101349629-101350445 GCF_013731165.1 Rhagoletis pomonella | reverse complement strand
AATGGTTAATGAACCAGAAAGACTTATCTGGCAGACTCGCGAGGTGGAGTTTGAAGCTTCAAAGCTTTAACTTCGATATTCAACACAGGAAGGGGTCCCAAAACATCGTGCCGGATGCATTATCTCATGCCGACATGGAAGAGATTACAATTAATAGCCGGATGCTAGACGTGTGCCTCGACTCGCCATTTTTCAAGACGGAAGAGTACGAGGAATTGAAGAGGACCGTAACCATAACGGAGAAAAACTACCTGAACTGACCATATCGGACGGGTGCGTGTACAAACGAACGCAGTTTAACTGTGGGGATGACCTTCAGCAGGACCACGTCTGGAAGCTCTGGGTACCGACTGAGCTGCGTCGTGGGCTAGTGGAGCCCTCACACGATTTACCGTCTGCTGGCCATGGAGGTGTGTACAAAACATTGTCCAGAATACGTGAGAAATATTACTGGACGGGGATGGTAACTGACGTTCAAAGCTACGTGAAAGAATGTGACATTTGTAAAGGCAACAAAACACCAAACGCGTTCCGTAATCCTCTGATGGGAAAACAATATATTACTGAAAGACCTTTTCAGCGTTTATTTGTCG
Source organism: Rhagoletis pomonella (assembly GCF_013731165.1). Classification (NCBI taxonomy): domain Eukaryota; kingdom Metazoa; phylum Arthropoda; class Insecta; order Diptera; family Tephritidae; genus Rhagoletis; species Rhagoletis pomonella. The sequence goes on along the minus strand of NW_023458556.1, from coordinate 101,349,852 downwards.
ATTTCATGGGTCCATACCCGTGTACGTGTAGTGGTAATGGCTTTGTGTTTGTGTGTTTAGATCACTTTACAAAGTTTGTGTTTTTGAAACTTATGCGAAATGTCACTTCAGCTAACGTTATAAAGTTTTTAGAAGACGAAGTGTTCCATATTTTTGGCGTTCCCGAATATGTGCATTCTGACAACGGGAAGCAATTTGTATCGGAAATGTTCAATGCATTTTT
>NW_023458556.1:101345639-101349619 GCF_013731165.1 Rhagoletis pomonella | reverse complement strand
GGGGTATGTTTGGGTCGTAGACTGGCTTCTTTCTGGTAGGGTTGATTGTTGAATAGTGATGGGAGTACATTCTTCACGCGTCAGTCAACGATGTTAGGCGTTGTCTCGCTATTTCGGCACATATGTCTTGCTTTGACACAGACTGGTACATAAATGAGGGCACGTTGGCGACGTTTTTGGCTGCAGCGTCCGCGTGTTCGTTCCCAAAATTCCCACGTGCCCAGGGATCTACATTAGTTTAATTTTGTTCGGATAGTGTATTAGAGCGTTGCGGATAATCACCATTTCATGTTGATAATTAGTTGGAGATTCAATGGCGTTTATGCAGGAGTGGCTGTCTGTGCTACTGATGAATTTAGCTATGTTCATTTTGGCATAGGTGATTGCTGCGACTTTTCCACGCCGCTTCCGCCGTGTATATCGAAAATATGGAGTGGAGTATGCCATGTTTTATAGTGCTTCCGTCTTGTGATACCACTGCAAAAGAGGTATTTACTGCTGTCTTGGATCCATCCGTGTATAAAAATTTCCATCCTAGGCTCTGACGTTTTTCTTTTTCCACAGCAAAAAGTGTTCAATACTTTTCCGCGGGGGTGCTTGCTTTGGGGAGCTGCAGGGTTTTAATTATAGGTTTAATGTTGTTTATCAACCATGTGTTGGTGGCTTTCTGTTAACTGGTATCTGAAGATCCTCTAGGAATTCGAGGGATCTTGATATGGTTGATAAGCGCCTGGGTTGGCGCTCTCTTGCAAACGCGTTTTGTATGTCTTCGGAGAGAATGGAGTTATTCGTGTGGAGCAGTTTGGGGAGAAGACGGCGTGTGCTATCGGAAACTCTATCTGGAATAGTTGGTAAGCCTGTTTCGGCGAACAAATTTTTTAGAGGCGTGGTGGGGAAAGCTCTGATGCTCCTGCGTATTGCGGAGTGATAAGGCGCCGTCAGTTTATTAGTGTATTTTTCGCACAGTTGCTGTAGATCGGTAAAGCGTAATCTATTTTGGATAAGATTAAAGCTTTGGAGATGTTGATCAGTGTGGTAGGGTGTACGAAGCTTTTCTTAGATGAGAGGTATTTGATTATATTAAAGCTGTGTAACAATCGATCTCTTAATTTAGCACAATGTGGTTTGAAGCTGTACTTGGAGTCGAAGGTGAGTCCAAGAATTTTGAGTTCTGCTACTGAACTTATGTTACCGTAGGAGTACCCTATGGAAACGCCGGGACAATTCTGTTTCCTGCAAATGCGCAGGGTTTTGGTTTTTTCCTGCGATAATGATGTGCCGGAGGCCAGAGACCAAGAAGTGATTTTCGATAATATGTTTTCGAAGAGCGATTCCACGTTGTTGGTGTCGGCGTTTTTTTGTGAAAAAATGACGTCGTCGGCGTAGAGTATACATTCTATGCCACGCATGCTTTTTGTTAGTTGGACGATTTCATCGAACGCTAACAGGCAGACAGAGGCGAGCCCTGAGGGGTGCCATTGTTTAGCGGATAGGTATGGGAAAGGTAACCGTTAATTTTTACTACTAATTTCCTGTTGGTGAGGAAGTTTTTTATGAAATTCTTGACTTTTGGGCCGATTCTCCATTTATCTAAAAGCTCTTTCAAAAAGCTTTTTCAAAGTCTGCCGACATTAGAGAGAAGTGTCTTTTAGAAGAGAGAGCATTTGATGAGGTGGTCGAGATGGAGCAGCGCCTCAGTTGTACTTTGCCCTTTTCTGTAGGCGAATTGATTGGGGCTGATTAATTTGGTAATGCCAGCGTACCACATTAACCGGGCGGCTATGATTTTTTTAAAAACTTTCCCTAAGCAAGGGAGAAGCGAGATGGGTCTGTAATTGTTAACGTCTTCAGCGGGTTTGTTTGGTTGGAGAATCGGTACTATGCAAGTGGTTTTCCATTGTTGCGGGTAGCAACCACGATCGAGAATCTAGTTGTATAGCTGGAGTAACCGGCGCTTCAGTTCGCTGGGCAGTTTTTGTATGATGGGGTATGAAATCTTATCGAGTCCCGGCGTTTTTCCTTTGACTGAATAGAGAGCGGATTCGAATTCAGCTAAGCAGATTAGGGATTCAATTTGCTTGGCGTATCGTGAAAGCAGCGGCGCTGCCGGCGGTTCGTTCTGTAGACGTTCGGCTTTCAGTTCGAGGAAGGTGTTATGGAAGTTGACATCACAGGAGACAAGAGAGAGGGAGGAACCGAAGAAGTTAACAATGTCGAGTGGTCCGTTTATTGGTCCGTTGAGAGAAGCAATACAGGAAGAATTAGTTTGCTTTTGGACGCCGGTGAGCTTCTTAATGTCGTTCCATATAGTTTTTGGGTTTGATGTAGGATTGATGTTCGATGTGAATTTTTCAAATTCTTCTTTTTTAGCTAATTTGGCGGCTCTTTTGAATATGGCATTCGCTCTTTTATAGGTGAGTAGATTCTGATCGGATCGAGTGCGTTTGAAGTTATGCCATGCTTGTTGCTTCTGCGATCTAAGATAAGAGAGATTGGCATTCCACCAGTGTATTATTTTTTGGTACCTAATCGGATTGGTTTGAGGAATTTCATAGTGCGCTGCAGTGCGGATGATTCTTAGGATTTTTGCTGCTTCTTGGTTTGTTCTTGTTAGCTGCAGGCGAGTTCCGGCAAAGTTGGGTGCAACGAGCAGAAAATTTCTTCCAATCTGCGGTATCTGTTTTGAATTTGCTGCAATGTTTATAATGATTTTGATTGCCCTGGGTGTTAACTTGTGTGAGGATCGGAAAATGATCACACCCGTACAGGAAATCTAATACTTGCCATGAGCATTTCGGGCCAAGGCCGCAGAACAGAAGGTGAGATCAATGCAGGTGAACGTGCTGTGTGTTGATAGATGGGTGGCTGTGCCGTCGTTTAGGCAGATTAGGTTGGATGACAGTAACATGTCCTCAACCTCAAGGCCTCTTTGATTGGATTGGGCGGCGCCCAAAATTGTGCTCCAGGCGTTTAAATCGCCTCCTTTGATGCAATTGGTGTCTATTTGCCTTAGTATGCGGTTTAGTTCGGTGGCCGAGATGGTTGTGTCGGGGGAATGTAAATGCATATGATAGCGAGCTTAAAGAGCCTGTCAGACGTGGCAATATATTTCGATGCAATAAATTTCGGAAAGGCTGTCAAATTGAGAAAGCAATTACATGAGCAGTCACACCTTGCATGGAAAGTCTCTTTCGAAAGAGGTTTTTATTTCCGAAAAGCGAATTGCAGGAAAAATTTCTGAAATCGCTTTTTGGCTGTTCACACAGCGAATGAGTTTCTGGCAATCTTTCTCGATACTAAAATGCAACCATGGGTTGTCGTTTGTTTGCTATTTCTCTTGTAAAAGTGAGAACGAAAACACGAAAAATTAATACTCGATGTAAGCTGCTGTTGAAAAAGAAAGCAATTTTATTAAAAATTATTGCCATTATTATTAAAAAAATAGAAGTGGATGATTCCCGTACACGCCGGTCTATTTGGGTAAGACAATTTTGGGAGCGCGGAGCAAACAACCCATACTACACAACGTTGATGAATGATTTGCGGCACGAAGGGAATGCATTTTTCAGAAATTTCATTACTCAAAAAAGCAAAACTGGAGAAAAACGGCTTTAAAGTTTTCAATTTACATATACTCCGACAGTAAAAATTAATATATATTTTGTTGTAGTGAGATACTGGTAATCTATACAGCTATGAAATGTGTATGCAACATAGAAGAAGAGATAGCGGTAATTTCTGCATACTTAACTCAATACTTGTATTTAATTTTATTTTATTTATGACACTATCGAAGTAAAAGTGATTTTTTTAAATGTACTTACCACTGGTGAATCTATTGGCCCGGCCTGTGAGACTTCGCCTGCCATATACTTAAGGGCGTTGTAAAACTCCCATTTCGGTTCCTGCGTGGCTCCGCTACCGCTTTTAATTTTTTTTTTTATGCACTTGCATAAAATGTATGCGCAAATTCCGCAGCT
>NW_023458556.1:101322841-101345539 GCF_013731165.1 Rhagoletis pomonella | reverse complement strand
AACTGTCATCAAATTTCAAACTTTTTAATCAGAGCTTTTTTATAAATATTTCGGGTATTCTGTTTTGTAGCCATCAAGTTAGTGTAGTAAAGTATATTCTTGCATCTTAAACGAAAATATTTAAATAGGAGAATACCTTCAAGAGCGTGCGTAAAAAGAGTTATAAAAAATCAGCGCTATTAATTATACTAAAATTTAATGGGCTATAGAACTGCATACTTATAACTCTGATTTAAATATTGAAGTTTCTAGAATTCTACTAAATTTCCCAACACAGAAACGTGAATTTATATGTTTATGTTATAATACTTATGAGCCATCCTTGAATAAAAAATTACGAAAAATATTTAGCATGAAAACCATTGTGAATATTCAAAATTCTATATGTTCTTAATTCGATGCCGGATATGTCTATGTATTACATTTCAATACATTTAATACAATTTAACGCTGAGTTATCACAAATAAGCATTCAATATATCACCGTCTTTCTCAGATTTTTAATTATAAGTAACACAGAAATACCCATTCTACGTAACAAATATAAATTATTTTTAAGAATAACGGTTTTAGAAAACTAAGGAATAACTGACACTTTATGTTCCAGTTTGCCTAAAAAGTAAATTAGTATTTATTAGTAAAGAAGTATTTTTTATTTACAAAATTGTATGCGTGCTTATTTAAAGAAAAGGCTATATACTATACTTCTTAGAACCAGCTCAAAACTAACCACATTTTTCTAGCCCGGAGGTGAACCTTTTTGAACTATCTAGGAACTGTTGTTCAGAACCATCTAAGCCGGAGTCAGCTCAGAACAAGTCCAAAAGATCTGCCGTGGTGTTGATGGGTATTTAACATTTGAAAGCAAATTTATATGGCTGGGTGTAGCTGAGTGCGCAAAGATGTTTGCCACAAATTGTTGATATCCGGAGATTGTCGGTTTCGAATTCCACTGCAGGCAACATGCAAACAAAATATTTTTTTTCTTAGTTTTTGTCTTGATTATTCACTTCACGGATGCTTTCTCAGTACGAACGCGGTCATTTTAATATGCGCGTAATTGAATTGAATATTTACCAATATACAGTACTTTCGTTGACGTTTATAGTAAGATCAATTACGTTTCTATTTGATTTTAATATTTTTTTCCGTCAGTGCCATGGTTATGCTCAATACCCCTTCAAAAGCCAAAAAGAATCAAACCATATTTTCTTTTCTATCTTTGCTCCACAATGAATTAACAATTTTATTATAATTCTTTTCCTCTTATACTTATTCAAGTGTATATCCTACTGCTAACCTTCTCTACAGTGCTAATTCCTAACACTACACTTATATTAAATATTATCCAAATTCAGCTTCCTTCACTTATTTCTATTTGAAACTAACGACTTCATAAACAACTACTCCTACTACACGCGTACATAGGTGTTCTGATTTCCCTGGTTTGTGTTGCCTAAATCAAAAGTCCTAATAATATCAATTAAAACAAATAAACCACTACCCTGAACTTTCCAAATCTCAACAAAAAATAAAAAATAAATAATCGCAGAGACAGTGAATGAAATGTATCTGCGTATCTATTGCTACTGCTATTAATATATATATGTATGTATGTATTAAATATGTACGTATTGATATGGTAATAAGAGAAACAAATTCAACTTGTACTCACCTAGGTCTCCAGCGGTGATGGTACCAGCATGCTGTTTGAGAACCTGTGGGAAATTTGAAAATCCTACCACTTACACCAACGCTCATATGTACATACATATTTACCCTTGCCAACAAGATATAGAGGTGTTTACCTACTCCACTACTCTCAGTACTATCACTCGCTCGTGATTCGGGGCATCGAGCGGGTCATAGTATCGCGCGGTCAAACTGCCTACAATTAAAAAAACTAAAACGTGAATGCCCTTGAACTAATCTAATATTAAAAAGCCCGATAAAGGTGAATTAAAACTCGCGGTTTTGATAAAACCAAGTTTAAATAGTGTTATACGACAGTGAAATTTCAAAAAAAAAAATACAACTAGCAAACTAATATGTGCGCGCTTATGTACACCCGCCCATTCATTTATGTATATAATATACGTCTTTGCGTATCTAGATATGTATGTAAATATATGTTTATATATATTTAAACTGCCAAGCTCCGAAAATTGGGCGAAACGTGAAAATCTGCTTAAAAATAATCGAATAAAAAGGTTCCTGCAAAAAAAAATCTGACACTACCCGCAAATTACATAAATTTGCCTACGAATACCGCGCACCCTAATATACCCTCAAACATCAGTACATAAATTGCCAACGGAATTTAAAAGCAAAGGAATGTGGCTGTATAAATGAGAAATTAACAAAAGGTAACAAAAACTTTATGCGATAACTTAAGAGACCGTGAGAAAAGGTATTCGAGCAAAAAAAAAATATTCAAACAAAAAACCCAAGAGAGTTGCCCGTGGTATTAGCGGCGCTGCTGCTGGTCAGTAGCGTGGGCGCAGCGCCCACCGATAATGCTCCCTCGGCGCAACTCCTGTTAGCGCTGCCTCGATTGGCGCTGTTATTGCGCTACCTCGATGTTATGCTCCCTGTTGTCTCCTTTTATTTTTCACCACCTTTAACATTCACCGCCAAATGCTGTTGACCTGCTCCACGCGAAATAGTTTGGACAGCTGTAGGCGTTGGACGTTGTTGTTGCTTACCCAGCTGCTGTTCTGTTGGTATTTGCGTGAATCTGGTGATGCTGTCGTAGGTGTAGTAAATTATATTGGCGTGGAAAAGTGTTTGTGGCAATGTCTCGGTGGTCGGTGTATGCGAATGTGTGCTTGTGTACTTCTTGGTGTACGGTTGTGGAATGTTGAGTTGTGGGAAATGATCAGTAGTTGGTGCGTGTGAATGCTTGTTTGCGTGCTTCCTGCCGCCAGCCGTCTCTTCTGGCTGATGTAAGCTTTAATGTTCCCTCACGCGTATCAAGACACTTTTGTCCCTTATTTCTGAAAGCTTGTAAAACCAATTTTGAATTGCACGACCCACTCTCCTCTCTCAATAAGTGAATTATTGACATAAATACATAAAGTCAGCTGATGAATTTAGTTCTGTAGCTGAACAGTTTTAGATCTCGACACTTAACAAACTCCTGCCTATCGTGACACAAAAATTTAAAATATTGGTTCCGTACGTCATGCGGATGGGCGGGAATGGAGGGTAAAAACCGTTGGGATATTATTATATGTTGGCGACGCTATATTTGTTGTATTTAGGTGCGTATGGATATGTGTTGGTGTGTTCATGCAATCTATGTCTGATGCACGAGTCTCTCAAACGGGGCAAGCTATGTACCCACATGCAGGTTGCTGGTGGCCAATTCTAGACTTCCGGTTGGTGGAGGCCCTTTTATTCATACGTACGTATGTGCAGGCGACCTGAAAGTGGAAGAAAGCTCTAATTTAGCACATTGAATGGAACAGTCGTAGATCAACTGCCGCTGTTGTGATAAAATAAAATAATTCGTGCCTTGTCTGCTTACATACCTATGTGCATACATATATGCGCATTTAGTAAGATGCAGGCTTATGCATGTGTGTGAGGCATAATAATATGTGGTGATTACCAGTTCCACATTTTAGCTCTTTGTGACGGCTTGAGTACACCGGTACCGCGATAATCCGGTAAAGCGGCACAATTCACACAATTATACAGCAAGTCTGTATATTTGACTAAATTAACTCAATTTTTTAACACTTTCTTTTTTTTTATAACACCATTTACACCGTAAACTGGAAACGTTCGCACGGTTAAAACACCCGATAATCACAACGTTAGCACCGCAACCTTTGTATCTGACCCGTTCGCCACCATCGGGGTCTTTTTATACCCTTTGGCCAGGCTAACTGACTCAATCGGTATCTGTAAATATATAATGTACTTACATACCTAGGTACTTGTGCACATGGGATACTAAAAGGAAAAACCGCTTTTACCCATACACCTTTAACTTTCGTTTTACCGAGCACTCCGAACTTTCTCTGAGTATCATATCATTAACGTTTGACAAACTATGTTCAATCAAACATCCATGACCGCCTACAGGCACATTTGGTCAACATAGATGTTTGATCACACTACCTATGCACGTATGTTCGATCCACAAACCCACATACATATACACTCCGCTAACATAGATGTACGATTTACTTATGTTTGGTCCACTTCTTCCACACACACATGCACATACAGAAGTATCTGGCGAACAGCTGGCACTACAAACAGTGTTGCCGTTTCAGCCCTTTGGTGGCTAGATTTAGCTACCACATAGTTTTTTTTGGCCAGATAAGTTTACGGCCCTTAATATGCCTACTTTGTTAAATAGCCCATCAAGTCGATTGACCGTGTATGTGTTCTTGTGGTGTGATTGTACCAGCTGCTGGTGTGACTTCAAAAACTATTTGAAAATTTAATGATTGTACCAGCATGCTGGTGTCGTGAATGGTGAAATTAGCTAAATTTTCTAAGTAAAAATTATTTCGGCGGAAATTTCTTGCACTATATGATATAAAAAAAAACAATGTTTAACAAAATGGTAGAAAAATTGTGAAATTTCGGCTCTAATCATTTCGATCTTTCCTCGACCTCATTTGTAAAGAAATAAATATAGTACCAGCATGCTGGTAAGTTATATGCTTCGAGCCTGATGGTACAATCACTTGATGGAGCCAGCAAGTCTGTGTCGTATATTTCCCCTTTAATACAAAAATGTCTTTGGTAAAAATATAAGCTTTTTTCCAGAGTTCATTGTTTTTCTATACCATTACTTATTGAAAATGCTTGCATGTATACTTAAATATGTATATGTAAGTAAAAAATTGTAGCTACCATTTTTAGCCACAACGACTTTTTTTAGCTCTTTTATAGCCCCTTTTTTTAAGGAATTTGGCTACCACTAAAAATTATTCGCGGCAACACTGGCTACAAGTAATATAATCCATAATCTAGACAATTCCTTCTCGTTTAATTGTGTTAGCCGACTGGATGTGTTAGAATCCTTTTAGCTATAAAATCTAAGGCTGTGGTTTTGGATAAAATGCACCCAGTTTTTGTGAAAACTTTATTACCGAAATTTCTTCCTTTCTTTACTCATGTTTTCAACAATATTTTAACTAAATCAATCTACCCTGAAAGTTGGAAGATGGCAAAAATCATTCCAATACCAAAATCTAACGTATAATTTAGGCCAATTTCTATACTTTCCTTTATTTCAAAAGCATTTGAAGCTATATTAAATAACCAAATGAATTATGGTTTAAATCATGGTTTATATGGTTTAAATTATGGATTAAATCCACTTTTTGTTACTAATTTTACGCGTTCCTTTCCCACCTTGTCTCACTGAGAGCGCGACATAAATGCGCTGAACACTCTTTGTCATAGTTGCCAACTTAGTGCTTTAAGCACTAGATTAAGTGCTTTTTGAAAATTAAAACGCCAAAAAAATGGTTTAGTGCCTAGTGCCCTTTTTAGTGCTTTTTTCTGAACTAAAATTTCTGAATTTACAAGAATCTACAAATTTAAATGCACTAAAATGCAAACCATGATTGATAAAAAGATAAAGTTGCAAACCCACGTGCTTGCGTTCTTGTTAAATTGTATTCGCGTTGAAAATGCTAGCACCCAGATAAATTAAGTATTTATTTTTTTATTTTCTTGATTATTGATTGATTACACAGTTCGAAAAATTTTAACTTTTTTGGCCACCTGAGTGCATCGGTTTTTGTAGATTCTTCGGTGCTGAATACAAATCTAGCTGCAGAATTTCTATACCAAGTCAGAATTTTGAGATATCCTAGCCTCTAAGTGTAAAAACACGGTTTTTCGCAATATTTGAGGTTATATTATAAAACAACAAATTTTTTCGCACATTTCTACTTAGGGTATCATAAGTATTACTCTTCCCCTTTAAAACTCAATTTCGTTTGTTGCGATTCGATTGTTCCTTCTCCAGATGTACCAGTTTTAATGTGCAGTACTTCGGTATTACTTCGCAAGCATGAATGTGTATTTATTTATACATGTAAATATTGTTTATTTTTTTACTGTTTACCACAAACTGTTATGAAAAAGAGTATCCTTTGATTAAAAAAAAATTTAGTGCTTTTAGTGCGGTAAAACGCTCTGTTTCCAAGATTTGGTGCTTTTTGAAACTGAAAAGTTGGCAACACTGCTCTTTGTTACAATCAAATTGATTTTTACTTTCTGTCCGAATGACTTCGGGTTGCCGCGTTCTCCTTTATATACGTTTGCAGCGAATTGCATGTGTTATTTGCCCTCAACATCGTATGTAGGCAACAATATCATCAGCTGTTTGCTACAGAACAAAATAAAATGTGCCGAACTGAACGGTGAACCGTACTTCAGCACCCTCTCCGGCAAAAATGTTTTGAGAGAAAAAAAAATATTTCCGGACACGAACGGTGAACGCGCCTTTAATTTCTGTTTTCTGCTGCCTACAATTTCGTGTTCATCTCTTACATTTCTATTCTGTTTCTAGTTTTGTGGTTCCTCGCTTACTTTGATATTTTCTCCGTCGTTCTGTCTTTCTTCATAGTTCACTTTACTTGCTTTGCTCGTTTCATCGCTTACATTGCTCACTTCGCTGACTTCGTTTTCTACGTTTTTGTCCCTTCGTTCCCGCTGTCGGCACCATCCTCGATGTTATTTAAATGCAGTGATCGGACTTGAAAAAAAATTTGTGTGGTAGAATCTGGAAAAAAATGTTTTAGATCTCAGGTTTTGGAACAAATTTTGTAAAAAAATCAAAAAAATCCTGCAAGGTTTCACATGAATTACAAACATTTTAATTAGAATCTAAAAAAAAAGTAATTTTAGTATAATAAAGTGTAAGATTGAAGTTGCTAAAAATGGCGTTGTGGCCTATAGAAAATATTTCTTAATCAATAATTTTTCAAATACTTTGTGTTTGACACCTATATTATAATACATACTTTATCTTATTAACTTAATTGAATTAAATTTTCGAAATTGGTGGCAACTCGACTCAAAAATATTTTCAGTAGTAAGCCTTCGTAAACCTTTTTAATTTGATACCCATATTGCAACATTTAATTTGTCTTAGCAATTTAATTTAATTAAATTTTGAAACAGGTGGCAACCCCCCCTCAAAAATATTTTCGCCTGTAAGCCTTCATAACCTCTTTCTTTTGACAGCCATATTGTAATATCTAATTTATATCATTAACTTACATATACTGAAATTGTTGAACAGGTGGCAACTCTCTATTTTTTTCTGGTTTTAACCATCCGGATATTATAAAAAACAAACCAAAAAAAATAATAAAATATTCAAATCGGTCAAGCCGTTTTCGAGTCTTAGCGAGGCTAACGGACAGCAATTCATTTTTATATATAAGATATCTTCTTTTAAAAATGCGCAGGCCCGAAATTGACTTTAGAGCTATGGTCTGGAGGAATTTTTTTCTTAGAATTTTATGAAGAATCCGAATATGCTAGGAACAATGTCGAAAAAAAATCGATCCATACAAATTGACCCGCCCTAACATACATACATACATGTATGCAGCGTTGCCGAAAGCTTTTGCTGAAAAATCGTCAATTTACCCCAAAAAAGTCGTAACAATAAAAAATACAAACAAAATTACATAAATTACATACAATAAATATGACCACTAGGGCGGAGTGATTTGTTCGGAGCAAAATTTTCCAGAAAAGTGTATGGCAAATTCAAATTCTATGATTAATGACAACCTGTATACCAAAAATTACGTTTAACTCTCCCAATTATCAAAAGAAAAAGCAGTATATTGCATGAAGGAAACATACACTTTTGTAAATGTAAAATTAGTTTCGTTCAGAGAAAAATATAAACACTGATTTTTCTTCCAAAAATTTGCAGGGTCAAACGTCATTTTTGGTATATACTTAGTTTGTTCACCATTTTTGCTTATAATCGAACGTAGAATCCCAATATTCCATACACTTTTTTCGAAATTATAAAACCAAAGGAAACCCACATTGCATATGGGTTACTAAAGGTTGATTTGCAATTGTAACCGACAATTTAGATTTACGATTTAAAACACAACTGCTTTTAAATTGTTGAACTCCACTGATGTGAAGTTTTTGAAGATTTTGATCCAGTATTAAGGTGTAACAGGAGCATTTATTAACGATAGATAATCTTGACTCAAAAAATTCCTTCTGCTATTTTTTTGTCTCTTTCAAATGAGTGTCAGCAGTGCAAATTAACGATTTGGTTACAATTCTAGAACAAATTTAATATAACTAAAAGCTCGGTTGAAGAACAAAACTAGATATGTAAATGTGTGGTTGTATTTTAGATTATGTTTTCATTTAACAAATTTTGCACATACATATGCACATATATGTATGTATATGTACTTACATACATATATAATTAAGTGGATAAACTAAAAAAAAATCGTTATTGCGGGGGGGGGGGAATCGTCAAAACGTCATTGAGCTAAATAACGTCAAAATTACGACGAAATCGTCAATTCGGCAACGCTGCATATATGTATTCACATATCGTCGTTTAAAGTACAAAACCGCGTATCGTCATTCTGCAAAACCGCGTAACTGACATTGGCTGCCAAAAATTGGATTTGCTCACACAAGCTCTTGGCTCAATACTTATCCATTCGTCCTGAAATATACTAGCCAGAAATGTGATTGCTTTATAAAAAAGGTAACCATTTTGAAATATGAGTGTTTTTACTCTCTAGAAAATAATTTATGCAATCTCACATACGCGGTTTTGCATTTTGCTGATACGCGGTTTTGCATTTTGTTGATACGCGGTTTTGCACTTTAAACGACGTTATACAAATGGTTTGATGACAATAATATATGTAAAACAAACAATTCTAACTCTATACAAGACAATACTAACAGTATCTTATTACCAGGGAACGGATTTTTAGGACCTAAAAACCTATAAAAAAGGCAAAATAAAGTAACGAAATAGGCTGGAAAAGGCAAAATAAAATAGCGAAAAAGGCATGAAAAGGCACTAGGTATTGCAAAAAAGGCAAAAAAAGGCAAAACAAAATAGCGAAAAAGGCAGAAAAAGGGAAAAAAAGGTATTGACAAAAAAGCAAAATAAGGCCCTAAAAACAGAAAATACGAAGAACAATCAAAAAATATATTTATTTTAGAAATTTTTATATTACAAGTAAAAAGAGAAAAACTATGAACTACATAGTTTCATTATATGAAAAATTTGTACTTTGACTCTTTGACTATTTTTATTTTATCTGTATAGTTGTAGTAACATTGAACCACAAGATGCATTTTGAAGTTTTCTGGCAGCATTTTCATTCGATTTCCGCGAAGAAAAGCCTTGAATGTACTATATGAGCGCTCGACGTAAGTTGATACAAATGGAGCCCAATTTAAATATGGAACGTTGGAACGTTCATATTATCAGGAATAAGGGCGCCCTTTACAATTTTATACACACCCCTTATTGTCTTCAAGCCTACGTTAGCTGAGAAAACGGCTTTGAATTTTTCCAACACCAATTTGGCAAGAGGTCCCTGCGCTTCTATAAGCCGCATGGGCATGTGTATATTTTTTAATCTTAAAAAAAAATTGTAAATGCTATAATCACTTTTTTAAAGGTAGAAAAGACAAAAAAAGGCAAATATCTTAAAAAAGGCAAAAAAAGGCAAATATCTTAAAAAAGGCAAAAAAAGGCAACATCAAATGTGTATACATTGAATCAGGGAGAGCTAAATCGTGGACATTCTTAATCGAATATACTCTATCTCTTTAGCAGAAAAAAGGCAATTTCCATAAAATCCGTTCCCTGCTTATTACATTAAACGAGCGAGAACGAGGGTTCTCGGAAACGGCTCTAACGTTTTTGATGAAATTTTATACACAGATAATGTTTTGGTTTTTAAGGTTATCTGAATAGGCACTATCCGAGAAGCCTCCATAAGGCTGCCACCTATTCAAAATTAGTTACAAATTAATTAAGATATCATAATATGGGTACCAAATGGAAGGTATTTTAAAGATCCCTAATTCAAAAGTATTCTTAATAAGGTTGCCACCTATTTTGAATCACATATTTATTTAATTTTTTATTTTAGGAAAAAAAGTAAAATATGACCAAGAGAAGGTTCTTAGACAATGCTTTCCCTATATACAAGATGTTATCCCTTAGGATAGTAGTGTAAGGTTGCCACTTATTTTCGATCCAAAACAATTTATCTAAAACATCACAATATGGATATCAAATGAAAGGTATTGCTGAGAACTTTGGTCAGGGTTGCCACGCTTCTATGTAATAAAAATTTGTATCTTGTTAAATTCAATCAGCATTTTTTTTATGTATACACAGTACATATATGCATGTTCAAGATATATACCATTCATTCCAGCATATTTCGGAATAGGGATGCCATCTAAATTTTGTATTAAGAAATTTACTTAATAGATATCGAAATCCAGTTTTATTTTATTTAATTTCCAAAATATTTTTTTAAAGCTATCCAAATCTTGAAAACTTTAAAAACAAACAACCTGGTATTAACACTTAAACGTACCTCGTTCAGTCGCAAAAGTGGAGCGTTTTTGTGCCTAACGATGAAAGGCCCAAATTGTTCAGCCACTCTTTGAGTACGGTATATTCGTTATCACTTATGTTATCGCACATTATACATTTTTATGCAGGCGGTTGTGGGTTTAGAAAGAAAAGAAAATTTTAATTTCTCGAATCCCCTTCTGAGAATTGTAGTATGGCGAGATCAAAAGAATAAACACGTCTTTACTGTTTGACAGCCAGTTTTATTCTCAAGTCCGTCGCCTCTAATGCTGTTTGTCGTCTTAGGAACTAGAAAAAATAACACATAACAAATAATACTAATACTAATAATACATAAAATATTGCTACAACAATAATGCAGCTTTTTTGCATTATTTTAAATATTCAGCGATTTAAAATTTTATTCCTACAGCATAAACTCGTCGCAGAGTATCTGTACGAATCTTCATTGCGAACGGATTCAATGGAAACTCTCTCTCGGAATGTCGAATTTACGTTCGTAGCTACTCGGATTTTGTGATAGCGCTTAAGTAGATTTCACGAAAATCGAACCTACGATGGATTCAGTGATAGCCCTTAATATGTATTGCTGGCAATCATAGATAGTATTTTGCGCAATCTACTGGCCTCTGAAGTATTTGTATTTTCTGTATTAAGTCAATGACACAATACATATGCACGTTCTTACTGACTAGCCATTTAAGTAAATATAAATTAAGTACTTAACATAAGTAAGAAGATAACAAGTTCTTAAAAGCAGAGCGACTAAATGAAAAATTATTAGTATCCAAAGCATTAAACTCAATTAATGATCTAGTGATCCATTCAGGGCATAGTTGGACCTATAGGCGTCAACAGAAAATGCCTACGATGTTTTTTAAAGGAACATTAAATTTTATCAATTCCAACACTTGAGGGCAATCGATGTTTCCATTAATAATGTCGTAGAGAAATGTAACCGTTGCTATCGTTCTTCTACTTTGAAGCGTATGCAAATTAACTAGTTTACATCTAGAAATGTAAGGTGGGAGAGGTAAATCAAACTTGAGATATGACAAGCCGTATTTAAAAAACAAATTTTGAACACGTTCAATTCTTCTACTATGAACATCATAAAATGGATTCCAAATACCTGAACCATACTCTAGTTGGGACCTTACGTAAGAACTATACAAAAGTATTCTAGTGTACAGGTCTTTAAATTCGGAGCTATTTCCCTTAATAAAAAATGCTTTAGGAATAATGTAGTTAAATTGATCAACAAACCTAAAAGCCGATTCGAAAATTATACCAAGATCGCGAATTTTATCGATCCACGATAAAAGTGTATTAGATATCCTATATGTAGGTGGAATCGTATTACGAGCCTTAGAATAGGTTACAGCATAACATATACTTGTATTGAGTGCTAACTTATTTCTGCTACACCAATCAGAAAATGTGTTTAATTCAGATTGAAGAATAATTTTGGACTACAAATTTCCAAGAAAATTTTTAAGTCATCTGCATACACTAAATATTTGCGGCGCCTAAAGCAGAGCCTTACGCCATTTATGAAAATAGCAGAGAAAAGAGGTCCAAGTACTATAATTCCCTGAGGAACCCCCTCGTTGCAATACAGGGAAAGGACTTTACAGTATCAATAACTACATAGATGACTATTTTTCAAGTTGGATTCAATCCATAATAAAAAAGTTGAATGAAAGCCCAGTTTACTTAACTTCGCTAACAGAGCACTATGGGAGACTCTGTCAAATGCGTTAGAGATGTCAGTGTAAATTGAGTCCACTTGATGCCAAATTCAAAAATGAAGAAATACAGTAATTAAAAAAAAACGGTAAGCCATGCTGAGACGGGCAGATAAAATGCTTTACAGCGAACGATAACTTGGCCATTACAATTTTTTCAAATAGCTTTGACATGTTTGTAAGCTTAGAGATAGGGCGGTAATTGGAAACCTCGATTTTACTACCACTTTTATGAATAGGAGTAATAAACGTAATTTTCCAATCATCAAGAAAAGCGCCTGTTTTTAGAGATAAATTAAATATATACAACAGAGGCTCAGCAATCGCTGACGCACATTTTTTTTTTAAAGAAAGGAAGACATGTGATGATCATCACATTGATGGCAGCTTTTGAGATTTTGAATTCCAGTAATGACATCTTCTTTTTTTTAGGACTAAGGAGCCGAAATCTACAGAAGAGGTAATATTTTTTTTAAATTAATCATCATTCCAACTATCTTCGTTAACGAAATTGGCTTTAAAAAAGTTAGCAAAAAAGTTAGCAGATTCGTAGGGTGATATTGAACTCTTACCTAGATATGTCATTGACGATGGAAATGTAGCAGAAGTTCGTTTCGATTGCATAAAATTCCAAAGGATTTTGGGTTTGATTTAATATTACCTTCGACGCCTAATATATAATTTTTGTAGAAAATTTATCTAGACAGTTAAATTGTTTGGAATAAGACAGATATTTTTTCATGTGATCATCAGTTTATTTAGGAAATGATTGATACGTGTTAGTTGCAAACTATAAAGGCTATCAATTAAATTTATTTCATTCGCTTTGTTAACATTGGTTGGCATAAGTGAATCCTCATCTGCAAGATATGACCATGCGATTTTATTTAAATTAAAGTCACCTAAGATACATGCTGATTATTTGATACTGTCTCCACCAAGTGCCTAATATTAGTAACGTGATCATAATAGATTTTATCCGAACTATTCGGCGGGATATATGAAACGCAGATGCGAAGAGCATCTTTCATAAAAAAAAAGTAAGTGCGCCTGGGCCACACTTGAGAAGTGAAACTTACGTTATACATACATATGTACATACATACATACATCTGCTTTTGCTAAAGGTTATATTTTTTGTATTTTTTCTATCTACATCCCTACCTCTACCCCTGTTCGTTCTAATTATATGTATGTTATTCTGTTTTCCTTTATCTTCATTTTTATCTTTATACTCTATCGATAACAAAATCGATAGTAACATCCAACAAAATATCGATAACAAAACCGATAAAAATGTCGATAACAAAATCGATGAAAAATCCGATAAAAATTTCCATAGCAAAATCGATAATAATATTGGTAGCAAAATCATTAGAAAGCCGATAAAAATATCGATAAAATTATCCTGAACAAAATCGATAAATATCGATAACAAAGTCGATAAATATCGATGCCAAAATCTATAACAAAATCGATAATGAAATCGATAAATATCGATAACAAAATCGATACATATCGATAAAAAAGTCGATAAATATCGATAACAAAATCGATAAGTATCGCTAGAAAAATCGATAAATATCGATAAAAATATCCATAACAAAATCGATAAAAATATCAATAACAAAATCGATAAATATCGATAATAAAATCGATAAATTTCGATAACAAAATCGATAAATATCGATAACAAAATCGATAAATATCTATAACAAAATCGATAAATATCGATAAAAATATCGATAACAAAATCGATAAATATCGATAACAAAATCGATAAAAATATCGATAACAAAACCGAAAAAAATATCGATTATTTTATCGATAAGTCCCGAGAATCCCGAAATTCTCTAAAATCCCAAAATAGTTCCCAGATTGAGTCTCTGTGTCTCTCTCTATATCCTTTCCTCTTTAATTACCTTTATTTTAATCTTTCTTCCCATATCTTCATCTTTACTTTTATCGGTATCCTCATCCTCCTCCTTTGCCTTTACTTTTATGTTTATAATTTTCTTCATCTACATATTCCCCTTCACCTTTGCCCTAATATATATAAGTAAAGTGTTTAAATTAACCTTGGTCTTCAGTTTTGCCTTTATCTCTGCGTGTTTTTATTTTTACCTTTGCCTTATCCTTTTCTTTATCTACATATGTACGTACTCACCTTTACTTTCATTCTTGTATTGGTATTTTTCTAAGTGTTATTCTTTAACCTTTTATTAGCAAATTCTTGTTGAATTAATACCACTTGTTTCAGCCCCAACCATTTCCGTTGCACCATTTCCGTTGCACCATTTCCGTGTGCAATTTCCTTTGAATTTGCCAATTTACTCCCAACCAACCAACCGCCGCTAAAGAAGTTTCACTTCAAAAATCCCATCCCAACAATCTCAACACAAAGTTGATCAAGCACAGAATCCGAGTTGTGAAGAGCTACTGTATGAGGCATTTCATGTCTCCGCGGCCACCTCTGTGCGCGACCTCTAAGTATTTGCATGAAAGTCGAAGAAATTGAAGGTCTAGGTGATATGAATATACATACGTGCAGTATATTTTACCGATATGACGTTGCCTATTTACACTTGACTTAAATTTTAAGAAAACGGCATATATACCTTTCTTTGAAGTGCTGTAACTTGGAAACCTTTTAACGAAACTTAATGAAAAAAAATGTATTTCTTCCGTCTTATTATGGGCTTTAATTATACATTTTTTACATTAATGTGCAACGTATAAAAAAAAATAAAAATATGTAAACATTTTTCTTTTTGTATTGGGTTGTATGCGGAGCTTTTCGGCCGGTAAAATCAAAAGGCAAAATTTATTTTTCCTTCTCTCTCCTACGCGTTTCGGCGTCCTTCACGCCTTCATCAGGGAGTCTAATATTTATTTAAAAACACAAAACATAAAAATACAACAATTAGACATAAATACAGAGGTGGCCAAAACTCAAACAATCATATATTTTAATTTTGCTAAACGATGGGGGAATGAAGAAAATAAGTCGCTCACGCGTCTGATGCAAACAGTGTTGTCAACGATTTCCAGTTGTAAATTATAAGAAAAAGGATTTTTTTTTTTTATTTTCTAAAGAATTAACCTTTTAATATAATTTAATTCACTTTCATTGCTTGCTTAGATTTTTTATTATAACTAAAATTAAAATTAAAGTAAATAGTTGAATTAATTTGTAATAATCTTCTTATTTTGAATTAAAAGAAAAGGGATTTTTTAGCATTATTTTAAATTCATCTTTTTATTTATGTGCATATGCACGTAATAATTTATTAATTCAATATTTGGGAATAAGGGGAAATGGCGCTATAATGGCGCTTAACAAAAAAAGTTTGTCGTCCGTGCGATTTTTTCATGACACACCAAACATAGTGCCGTCCTTTCCCATTACTAGTGAGTAAAAAATCTACATCCGAATCCATATTAATAAACATTTTTACCGTTTCTTGCAGCGACTTGATTGCTTGAAAGTTTCGCATCGATTGAGCACGATCCCAGCAAAACCATAATCGTCGGCATCACTGATTCATAGAGTATGCTCATGTATGTATGTGTGAAAGCAGCGCAGTTTTTCTCGTGTACGTGTGAAGCAGAAGAGAAAAATTTGGCACGCATGCCTATGAAATGGCCACCCTTGCATAAATAGCACGATCACAGCAAAACCATAATCGTCGGCATCACTGATTCATAGAGTATGCTCATGTATGTGTGAAAGCAGCGCAGTTTTTCTCGTGTACGTGTGAAGCAGAAGAGAAAAATTTGGCACGCATGCCTATGAAATGCGCTCCCTTGCATAAATATATCAAAGTATTGCATACTTATATATGTAAAAATGTTTGCCACTGAACAGAGACTTACATTGTAGTTACATATAAATTAACAAAAAACTTCACTTATCACTCGACATCCACTAAACATATTTAATACGCGTCGTCATCGTCGCCCGTCTGTTCTTCTATTATTCAATATCGCTGTACGATATTCGCAATTTATGTTGTCAACGTCTTCCTTGAAATTCATCGCGTGCTGTATGTTTTGTTGGATTCGGAGGCTTTCCAAAGTTAGTCTGGTTTTTTCCCTTCTCTCCACGTCTAATATTTTGGAGTTTACAAAGTCTGCTGTGTGTCCACTATTCGTCAAATGCCGTGCTAATGCTGTTATCGTCTTTTTATTTCTTATGTCTGCCTGGTGCTCGTTTATTCTAATACCTAGGGCTCGATTTGTCGTGCCTATATATATTTTGTTGCAGTTTTCGCCAACTTTACCATTGCACTTAATTTCATACACCACATTATGTTGTTGTTGCTTATCTGTTTCGTCTTTTGTTTTGGTAAAAATTTTGTTAAGTGTGCTATGTGGTTTGAGTGCGTATGTTATGTTATTGTATTTAATGTTTTTGTTCAGCGTTTTGCTGTCAGTTAGTCCTTGTATATATGTGACTCCAATAAAATTTTGTTTGTTTTCGAGTTCCATGTTCACTTGGGTTGATTTTAATTTGTTTCTTGTTATTGCTATTAAGTAGAGCCTTCGATTTCCCGAGATTGTTCGAGAAGCAATTTCTCGCGAGGATCGCTTTCTCACGAGATTCTCGTGTATCGAAAACCTCGATAAACTCGCTAGCTTCTCGATACTCAATTTAACGCGAACTGATCTTTATTTTGTATACAGTAAGCCAAGCAGCAAAAACTTAAATTTGATTTTATTATTTGACGCCTCGTTTTTGATATTTTCAAATACATAAGCTGTATCACGTAAATAAATAAAATGTGTGTACAGAGAAGCTGGGTTTGGCAGTATGCCACAAGAACAGAAAATGGAGCCTATTGTGATCTGTGCAATTTAGTCCTTTGCTGCAAAGGAGGCAGCACAACCGGGATCATGCGGCATATTCAAAATGTCCACAAAATTTTAAATTATTCGAACAGCTTGAATGAGTAAGTTTAGTATGTTATAACTTTTGAGACTTAAATAAATACATATGTTTTTGTGTTACCACTAGCCAAAATATATAGGGTAATGAAGCAAGCTCTTCATCAGCACAACAAACCAGAAATTTGCGAACAGTGCCTTACCACAAAGGTGAAAAAAATGTATCCCCAACGAAAGAGCAGAGGAAATACATGAGACGTTGGCTTGACTTATCGGACGTAACCAACTCCCGATTTCATTTGGTTCCAGTGAAGGATTTCAGAAGTTTATGAAAGTGGCAGTGCCGGGTTACACCTGTTTAAAAAGTGAAGCAGTTACCAAAAGATTGGAAGCATTATATGATGCTGTAAAGCACAAGCTTAAAAAACTTTTTATCAGTACTAAAAATATATCACTTACTTCTGACATTTGGACCTCATTAGCGCAAACAAGTTTTTTAACGTTAACAGCATATCTTGTAGACGAAAACTTCAATCTACACACACTTACATTAGATACTTTGCAAATGAGTAATAAACACACAGCAGAAAATATAAAGGACAAAATACAATCTATTTTAGACGATTGGCCGATAAGAAATGTAACAACAATAGTCACGGACAATGCTGCCAACATCAAAAGTGCTATAAGCCAAATTGAGTTGCTACAATACAGAAATGGTCTGACATGCGCAGCCCACACTTTACAGCTCTGTGTTAATAGGACACGGTGAGCTTGAACAAGTTATTATCAAAATTCAAAACAACCACGAAATTCTTTCAAGATTGTATTCTAGGACAAAATAGAACATATTCCGAACCAGAATCAAAATCATCCATCGAGCCCTTTTTGAGAAAATAGAATCTTTCTTAAAAATTACTTTATTTATTTCTTTAAAAATGTCCATATAAAGTTAAGTATGTATGTATGTAATATGCTGCCTCGAAAAAAAATTGCACCAGGACCGTTGTAATGAGAAGGTCGTTAAATATACGGGAAAGTACCCATGAACCATTTTATGACGATTGATAGAGATTGACACCCTCTACCTATAAGTTAAAAATCGTATGAAAAAGTTAGAAAACCTTTTTACAAAGCTGAAAATGGCATTTCGATTTTCAATTTACAGGTGGAGGTTTTAACCTTCAACGATCGTCATAAATTTTTTCGTGGGTACTCTTTAACTATTGCTTTTTTCGAAGCAGCTTAGAATATAACTATATATATAACTCATCAAATTGAAATAATGTTGGAAAAACTTATATTAGTTTATTGTTTATCATATCTATACTAATTATATAAAGAGAAGTCCCTTTTTTTTGTAACAGGTAATCTCGCGAACGGCTGGTCCGATTTTGTATACAAATAGCTTTCGGTAACCACCATGTTTTAGGCTAAAAAAATGTTACTTTTTTCGGGTAGGTGGACCAGGGACCGGTCTATTCGAAAAAATCTTATTATACTCCGATTTGCATAAAATTTAGTACGTAAGTAGCTTTTTAGCATATATGACCCATTTTTTCCGGGAAGTGGTCCAGGGACCGATCTATTCGAAAAAATCGAATTTACGGTCCGATTTGCTTAAAATTCGGTGCGCTGGTAGCTTTTTAGCATGTATTAGCATATGTGACCATTTTTTTCCGAGAAGTGGACCAGGGACCGATCTATTCCAAAAAATCGCATTTATGGTCCGATTTGCTTAAAATTCGGCACGTAAGTAGTTTTTTAGCATATATTAGGATATATGGTCCATTTTTTCCGAGGAGTGGACCAGGGACTGATCTATTCGAAAAAATCGTATTAACGGTCCGATTTGCTTAAAATTCGGTACGCAGATAGCTTTTTAGCATATATGATCCATTTTGTCCGAGAAGTGGACCAGGGACTGATCTATTCGAAGAAATCGTATTTATGGTCCGATTTGCTTAAAATTCGGTACGTAGGTAGCTTTTTGCCTGGATAAGCTTATAGATTCCTGTTTTCCAATTTTCATGCAATTTCGAATATAAATAGCTTTAAGTAACGACCATATCAAGGGGCGAATTCGTCACTAGGCAAGATTTTTTTGCGCCAATCAGAAACAACGGATACTGTCAAAATATAATTATAATATATAATATATCTCAACTAATATATATTTAGAACCGTTTGTTAGTTTTCGCAAGGCTCGAGAGCGGCTGAACAGATTTTTTTGAAACTGCCACCTGCCGCACGTGTCCCAAGGATGGTTTTAGGCTGAAAAAATCTATATGTAAAGGGGGCGTGGCACTTCCCATACAAACCGAATTTCTCATGCTACATATCTCTGAAAGTGTGCATGGTATGGAGATATACGAAATCAATCGCATACCCTTGGAGAAAAATTTTAGCTATTGTAAAAAGGGGTGTGACATCTCCCATACAAACCGAATTTTTCATACTGCTTATCTCTGAAAATTTTTTGGTAGAGTTCTAGAGTTGTGTATGGAGATGTACGAAATAAATCGCATACTCTTGGAGAAAAATTGGAACTATTGGAAAAGGGGGCGTGGGATCTTCCATACAAACCGAATTTTTCACACTGCCTATTTTGGAAGTGTTCATGGTAGAGTTCTGGAACTTGGTATGGGATATACGAAATCAATCGCATACTCATGAAGAAAGAGGGCATCTCTTGGAAAGGGGGGCGTGGCACCTCCCAAATAAATCGAATTTTTATACTGCATATCTCTGAAAGTATTCATGGTACAGTACTGGAACTTCGTATGGAGATATGTATATAGTTGAAATCAAGCCCATACTCATGGAGAAAATTTGGGCTATTTGAAAAGGGGTGTGAGGCCTACAAACGTACCAACCTTTAGCTATCTTTGAATGAATTTTTGAAGTGAAACTTCTTAGGCGGCGGTATCGCAAAAATGAAGAGTGAAATTTTTAAAACTGAAAACGTTACATGAGTGAGAAGGAAGATATAGGTAGTATAGGAAAGGGGAAAAAAGAAATAAAGCGACGCACGACGGGTACGAGTACCTACATATGTATATATGTATGTTTGAATGCACGTATGTATGTATACATAAATATGTATGTATGAACGAACTCATTGCGCATTTCATCTCTGCCGCTACCAAGCAATATATGTATGTATAAATGATGCAAGCGTGGTTCGCGTAACTACATCCATTCGTACATATTTATGTCTGTATGGATATATTTATGATGAAGCAAATGGGCTTCGTTGATGTACTGATGGGCATATGTATGTACTTATGGACAACAATGTATGTATGTACATATGTTTGAATGGTTGTATATATATTTGTACGTATGTACATATGTTTGTGTATGTACATCACAGTAGAAATCTTAAGCATACAACATCGCTGTTGGTGGCATGAGCTTGCTGCTGTGTATACATGCCAGTATAAATGAACCTTCATTTCCATTTAACACGCGTGGTTTCTCAGAGCGTATGCGTACCTTAATCATACACTTGTACTACTGCTGTATGCATATGGCTGTATTAATGTTTCAAACATACAAAAACGCATTAATGGAACAGTATTAAAGCATACTTACAAGATCCCCATATGTAAATGCTACTTTTCTGATACATTTTAATATACGGGGACATACAAACAAGTAGCACTTACATATGCAAATGCATATCTTGTAAAAGCCCGTTTGTGCTGAAAATAGTATCGCACAACACGCCCGTTCACTAAAATTTTTGTACAAGACTGAAAATATTACAAAAATTCCACTTCAAATTTATCAAGAAATGTACTTTAAACAACGACAACGACATTATCTGTCATTCTGCATCAAAAACCAAATTTTGAGAAAAAGTGGACTTGTCACCTTTTCGCCTTTAGGTAGCGATATGATACATATACATTTGTATATACTTACCTCTGTATGTATTTTTATGATAGTTTTTTGCATGATAACTTTTTTATCCATAAATAACGCAATTTTTAAGAAAGATCCAAATTACTCAAAAAGGGCTCGATGGATGATTTTAATTGTGGTTCGGAATATCTTCTGTTTTGTCCTAGAATACCATTTTGAAAGAATTTCGTGGTTGTTTTGAATTTTGATAATAATTTGTTGAAGCTCACCGTGTAGGAGCTTTGAAATAGCCGAAGTTCAAACTTTAATAAATAAAGTTAGCAAAGTGGTAGGACACTTTAAACATTCTGCTGCCGCCTCCTCCGCATTACGTGAGAAACAACTTCAGCTTAATATGCCAAGTAGGTCCTTAATTCAAAAAGATACCACTCGCTGGAATTCAACTTATCATATGCTGGACAGAATCTTAACAAATAGACAGCCTATATCAAATGTTTTACTTGATCGCCAACATACCAATACTCAAATAGCCCAAAAACTTGAAATGACAGAAATAAATAAATATTGAAAAGTTAATTGAAATTCTAAAGCCCATAAATATATTGACAGAAATTTTCTGCTCTGAAAACTGCTCCCCGACATCCATAGTTAAATTTTTGGTAGAAATGCATGTCAGCATACGTTCCGTGGACTGCGAGTTTGTTCAAGGTTTTATAACTAAAATAGCTGAAAACTTGAAATCAAAATTTTACTTGCTTAAAGAAAACATATTTGACGTTACACCACGAATGAAGTCTTCTTTTTTCGATCCCAGATATAAATCATTAAGACATGAAGATGAATCTGTTCGCAATGAGATACTATCCTACTTAAAGTCGGAGTTAAGTGCGGAATATAGCGTAGAAGAGACAGGTAGAGCAAAAAACATGCATCCGGTTTCAACAAACGCATCTAAATTAGATATTTTTTTCATTAATGCAACAAATCCTAAAAGTTCTTTTGAGATGGAATGGGAATCTTATACCAGTGAACCAGAAATTTCATATGATCAAGACCCATTCCAATGGTGGTGCTCAAGAAAAAACAAGTATCCTTTTTCCATTTCTTTCTATTCCCGCAACGTCAGTAAATTCTGAACGTTGCTTTTCTTCTGCTGGAAATATTGTTACAGCCAAACGAAGTGTATGTTGGTATTTTTACATCAAAACCAAAAATTTATTGATTAAGTTTTAATGCAATTTCAGGGCGAAATAAACGAATTATGTTTTTTTTCTTTTATATTTGTTTAAATGTTGTGTTTACATAAACCAATTGTTATATGTTAAAAAATAAATGAATACCTAAACTTCAAACTATAAAATTTGGATTTTTCCTTAAGCGCAGCATCCTAGAAAATAAACCAAGTACGTTTTCTATTTATTAAGGTCTGTATTGCCCATCCCTTAAAAGGTAGATTTGCAAATACCAGATTCCACTGTTCTTCTTCATTTATTACTTTCTCTCACCTGTCTTTGCTGGGACCATCAAACGCAAATAGTATATGTGACCTGGTCTACGAAAAGGGAGCTTACGTGCGAAAACTAG
>NW_023458556.1:101317849-101322741 GCF_013731165.1 Rhagoletis pomonella | reverse complement strand
CTTTATTTCGCACCAGAGTGGGAATAGTTTTAAACGGCCTATATACCTTAACTCGCTTAAAAAATAACGATCTATAACGAAATGGGCACAGAAATAAAATCTAACATATTTTTCATATTTGTATAAAAGCGCGGGGTGAAACCCGCGGGTATAAGCTAGTATATGTATAAATGATGCAAGCGTGCTTCGCGTCACTACATCCATTCGTACATATGTACATATGTTTGTATGGATATATTTATGATGAAGCAAACGGGCTTCGTGGATGTGCTGATGGGCATATGTATGTACTTATGGACAGCAATGTTTTCTGGTATGTACATATGTTTGAATGGTTGTATATATATTTGTACGTACGTACATATGGATGTGTATGTACATATGTTTGTGTACATGTACATATACATATATGCACATATGTAGTACAAACGAAAACAAATCTAATAAGCTCGTTGATATAAATGCTAACTGTACTGATTGTCAAAAATTATGTGCTTGTTGTACATTTGTTCATGTTTGTCATTATGCGTGTAATTTTCTAGAGTAGTTTTGTGCTCTCGCTATCTCCTTGTATTAACTCGTCCTTCGTTGGTATACTCTGATGAACATATGTGAGGATGATAGCAAGGCCAACTTATATAAGGTAGTGTTACAGGAGCAGTTGAAATTTTCGCCCGATGTTTCTTAAAGAAAGCCATAAACGTAGCGACCGTTGCACATATAAAAAGTGGGCAAAAATAGTAAAGTTGAGGACGCTAAATTCAAAAAGGCAATTGGTTTGTGGATAACTTTCATACTTTCACTGTAAATGTAGTTTGAAGTTGAAAATTTGGGTTCTTGTGGCTTTTACATAGGTATGTACATATATTTAGTTCGTTCTATTTTCAAAAGTCAGGCGTCAAATGGCAGGGCTTGGCCTGTAGATGTGCAATAAAGTTTTTTATTTTTGAAAATGGTTGCCCCCTGTTACAAATTTTATTAAAATTAAATAATAAATATGGGTATCAATTGAACTAGTTTTGAAAATAGTTTACCTCTAAATGACACGTAGAAGGGTTGCCACATGTTCAAAAAATCAAATTCACTTTAATTAAGGGGATAGGGTGACTGAAATATGTATTTCAATATGAGTATCAGACAAATGAACAAATTTTACATATTTAGCAAGGAATAAGTGAAGAGTAAAAAAAACATTCCTGAGTTAATTTAAGAGTCCAGTAATTTAAAAGGAATGTAATCAGAACAAATCACTAATTGACAATGTATGTATTTGTAATAAAATAACAAATACGATGGCATAATCCTATGGTTTGACGTTATTATTATTTTAGTTTAACTAAGTTCGACTTTACAAACGGGTGGCAACCCTATTCGTAATATTTTTAAGCTAAAACCTTCTTAAACCTCTTTCGTCTGACTCCCTTATGGTGATACCTATCTATTTCAAATGCCTAATTCCTTTAATTCAAGTGGAGTTTAATTTTTTAAACAGGTGGCAACTCTCCACATGTAGTTAATACACATTTCGATTGATACCCCTCTCTTAATAATTCATTTAACTTATAAAAAAATTTTATCTAATTTTTTAACAATCTTATTTTTTAACAGGTGGCAACTCTTTAAATAAAAAAAAACTTTTATTGTCCACAGGTCAAGATTTTTAATCTGACACTTCATTTTGGAAATGGAACGAATCGTGCAGATCTCAAGACACTGATAAAAAATTAAAAAATTATTTTATGCATTAGCGAAAAACGCATTACTTCAGAAAGTGCAAAAAATGAGCAGGTTTTGATTTCTTCTTTTGAAAGCTAAAAGCCCGTACTATTTAATAAAATATTAAAAAATAACATATTTTTACATATATTTTTTATTCTTTCCATTAAAATTGTGCATTTTTTGAAATTTTGTTAAAAAAATTGTCTTCTGGATTACCGTAGGGACACCCTGTATTTAATTTTATTCAAAAATTTTAATTCCT
This sequence comes from Rhagoletis pomonella, assembly GCF_013731165.1. NCBI lineage: Eukaryota > Metazoa > Arthropoda > Insecta > Diptera > Tephritidae > Rhagoletis > Rhagoletis pomonella. The sequence continues at coordinate 101,320,760 of NW_023458556.1, read as the reverse complement.
GTAATTCTCTACTATCTATATGGGAACAAGAAACGTCAAACCAACATTTTATCTCAAAGAATATATTTTTGACATTTTTTTCTGTGAAGAGCTTACGCCTGGCTATGCTTTTATTAAAATGCTTAGTATAAAATTGGTCGACTTTAGTAGCTTCCTGGCGGCATATAATTAATTTTTTGGGGAAATGTCTGTTTGATTATTTTTAGTGGATAAATTGTATTTACAAAAATACCAAACAAGCTCACATTGCAGATAACGAATTTTTCGATTTATGCCCACTTAGGCGGCACTGTGCGTTGGTTCAACTTGGTGTTGTTTTGCTCTAGATTGCACCGTTTGTGGGCCTGTTGAATGAATTGTCTTGGTTGTATGAAAGATCAAAAAATTTGGATTTTCTGGCAAGTTGTACAACTTATCGCTACATTAATGGCCATGTTGTGCAAACTTATTTAATTTGCGTTTATTTTGTACACTAGATAATCGAAAATGGATAACTCAGCCGAAATAGGTACGTGCTTTCGTTGAATTTTATAAATGTAAACCGAAACTATGAAATTGTAAAAATGAGATTTTACAATGAGACTGCTCGCAAAATTGCAATGTTTGTGGGTAAAACGTCCAACTTAATTGCGGATTGATTTGAACCAACGTTTTCGGCTTACATTATGTCAAAAGGATGTGTTGGTTGTAATTCGTTTTGTCATTTAGTACCATTATGCGTAGGCCGATTGATGAAATCATTTCATGCGTTTGAGTAGAAACTCACTGAATGAATACCATTTCATTATTACAATTAACGCGAAATAGAGTTTATGCACTTAGTTTTTACTCAGATCGATGAAATGATTTCGTGAATTGCGCTTCGCATACATGTGATACTTACTTATGCTTTTAATTTATAAGGTGATTTTATGTTTTTATACTCTTGCTACCACATGAATATATGAATTCGTGATAAGAAGCCTTGGAAGATAGAAAGCGAGTAAGAATAAATGCCGAACAAAGGAATTTGTCTTCTTTCAACTTAAATAAATGCATTTTGCAAACAAAAGTGATTACGTTACTTAGTGCCTTGGTAATGACCAGAGGTGGGCACTACCACAAACAAGCGATCGCTAAAAGTGAGAATGTATTAGTGTGCCTAATTCATTTTGCATGCTGACGCGTTCTCATCGTTACGCTCTTGCTTGTATACGTACACGTTATGGTTATGCTCTTTGAGTGTGCTCGTTCTCTGGCCATGCCTGGTAATGACGAATTCATAAGGATCTATTGATTGCATTAAAAACATTTTCATTTATTTGTTAAACATACAATTACTTCCTTTACAACCCGGTCCTATGGATGCTAGAAGCGCGAATATAAGGTGGTGGTACCGGAAAATGAATAAATAAATCATATCAGAAAATTAATAAGATGAAATGAAATTATTGTTTGATTTCTAACCGAACTTATGTATGTAACTCAATCGCCTAATGGTTTGCCGAACCGCAAACATATGTTTACACATCCAATTTCGTGAGTAGGTACCTGGTACTCACACCTTTTTTAAGAAGTTTAACTTCTATCATGTGTACGGTGTTAAACACCAACTTGATTGCGGATTGATTTGAACCAACGTTTTCGGCTTGCATTATGTCAAAAGGATGTGTTTGTTGTAATTCATTCTGTCATTTACTACCATTATGCGTAGGCCAATTCATGAAATCATTTCATGCGTTTGAGTAGAAACTCAATGAATGAATATCATTTCATTATTACAATGAACGCGAAATAGAGTTTATGCACTTAGTTTTTACTCAGATCGATGAAATGATTTCGTGAATTGCACTACGCATACATGTGATACTTACTTATGCTTTCAATTTATAAGGATATTTTATGTTTTTATACTCTTGCTACCACATGAATATATGAATTCGTGATAAGAAGCCTTGAAAGATAGAAAGCGAGTAAGAATAAATTCCGAACAACGGAATTTGTCTTCTTTCAACTTAAATAAATGCATTTTGCAAACAAAGGTGATTACGTTACTTAGTGCCTTGGTAATGACGAATTCGCAGGGATCTATTTATTGCATTATAAACATTTTCATTTATTTGTTAAACATACAATTACTTCCATTACAACCCCGTCCTATGGATGCTAGAAGCGCGAATATAAGGTGGTGTTACCGGAAAATGAATAAATAAATTATATGTATATCAAAAATTAATAAGATGAAATGAAATTATTGATTGATTTCTAACCGAACTTATGTATGTAACTCAATCGCCTAATGGTTTGCCGAACCGTAAACATATGTTTACACATCCAATTTCGTGAGTAGGTACTCACACCTTTTTTAAGAAGTTTAACTTCTATCATGTGTACGGTGTTAAACACGCATTTTTTTATTTAATTTAAGACCAAATTGGTTAGAAATTCGGCGTTTGAAAACGTTATTGTCGCTTGTAGATGGAACGCTTTCATCAAAGTTATGTTTGTGTGTGGTCTTGTACCCAATTTGCCACAGAGCGAAGACGAGTTCGAATCGACGTCGTTACGACGTCGCACTGGTGAAGTCGTTTGGGTTAACTCGACGACGTCAAAACGAAGTCGTTGTTTCCATACAAAATGCATCGTCATTCCGACGTCGTTTTTTTTCATCGATTTGACGTCGCTCTGGTGAATTCGTTTGGGTGAACTCGAAACGAAGTCGTTCTTTTTCATACAAAATACCGTTGGTTTTATTTGTAAGTTTCTGCGATTTTGTGCGTATATTAATCTGAATATTTTTTTGTTTTTTTTTTGTTATTTTAAGGCCTTATAACAATTATATTCAACAATTTTTATTGAGCTGGAGGCCGTTTTTTAATGAAAGTTTTAATGTGGAAAAGCAACAATAATTAGAAAAAATGGTAGAAGTGAT
>NW_023458556.1:101312756-101317749 GCF_013731165.1 Rhagoletis pomonella | reverse complement strand
GTCACTATAATCGAGAATTTTGTCGATTTCTTACAGAAACGCGCTACTGAACTGCTTACTCAGTCCTAAGTAGCACTTGTTGGCAAGAGTGATTCTCGATTGGATTTCCATGCTGGCATTATTATCGGTGTTAATGCCGATTCCCCAAGTAAACGAAATTCTCTAATTTCTCGAAATTATAACTGTCAACAGTGACGTGGGTGCCAAGGCGCGAATGTGCTGACTGTTTGTTTGATGACAGGAGATACTTCGTCTTGTCCTCGTTTACCACCAGACCCATTCGCTTGGCTTCCTTAACAAACTTGGAAAAGGCAGAACAGACTTCGCGGTTTTTGTTACCGATGATGTCGATGTCATCGGCATAAGCCAGCAATTGCACGCTCTTGTAGTAAATTGTCCCTAAATTGTTCAGTTCTTTAGCTCTTATTATCTTCGCCAAACTCAGATTAAAGTAGTCACATGACAGGGAGTCGCCCTGTCTGAAACCCCGTTTGGTGACGAACGGCTCGTAGAGGTCTTTCCCAATTCTGACGGAGCTGGTGGTATTGCTCATCGTCATTTTACACAGCCGTATGAGTTTTGAGGGATGCCAAATCCAGACATAGCGGCGTATAGGCAACTCCTTTTAGTACTGTCGAAAGCGGCTTTAACCCTTCGGAGGGAGCGCCGCGGCACCGCGCCGCGGTTTTAATTTGTGGTTTTCAAATACTAATTGTAGCCGGCCACTGCCACTTAGTGACTTTGTAAGTTTTGAGATGCAGCATGGTTCACAGTTAGCTTTCACTTGCTGCGTTATGTCGTTCAGTTGATATTTGTATTTGATAGTTGGTATCTCATAAATGCGGCTGAATTGCCGCGTCGCATCCTTCCGTGTACCAAAAAAATTTTAATGTAAATCGCGATTTGTTTTTTAAGATAGTTGGAAAAGTGAGTTTGTGATAAGGGTCTTAATCAAAATTGTTATTTTTTAAGTTTTTTGTCATGTGTAATTTTAAAGTTATACTTTGCAAACACATTACTGTAACTATTATGATATAAATTTTCTTAGGTTTTACAGGAAAAAAGGGTGTTTTTAAACTTATATAGAAGCGAACCAACTACGCAACAGATATTGAAACCAGGAATATGTACCAGGAATCAATCAAAATTTCTTGTATTAATTTAAAAAAAATGTTTGCAGAAAACATTGCAAGCATATTTCACGATGTGTAGAATGTACCAACACCACTGTTAATGATGACGGAAATTTAAAAAATAAATGCTTATAATATGTTTCAGTATAAACACATGGTGAAATAATAATAAGGTGTTGTCAATTAGGGGGTGGTTGTTGTAATTTTGGCAATTTCGGCATACCAGCGTTACAGTAATGCCTGCTCTATTCATTCCAATTTCATTTCTGGGCAAAATGAAACAAAAAAATGGAGCAGACAATTTTGTGAAAAAATTATGCATAGTTATCACTTACTCGCAGGCAATGGCAAACCTCCGAGTGTATTTCTGCCATGAAAAACAGCTTCTCATAAAAATACAATCGCCGTTCGGAGTGGCGTAAAATTGTAGGACCCTCCGCTTTGTGTGACAACATCAAGGCGCACGCCACAAGTCGGAGGAGAAGCTCGGCCAAACACTAACATATGTGTAAGTGCCAATCTATTATTATTATTATTATCACTTACTACGTTTATACGCACGTATTATTTGCAAATAACAATTTGCAAAATGGTAAACTTTGCCGTATAAACGCTGAGTTAATTTTTTACTTGCAAATAACTAAATCACGCAAATAAGTAGTGATTAGTGGTACTATTTGCAAATAAGCGCAAGACGCCGCCGTTCTTAAGTTTATTTTCGATGGTCATCTTATTGCCTTTTAATAATCAAGACCATTTTTAACTTTATTTTTTTTTTCGATGGTCATATTATTGTTTTTTTATAATCAGGCAATATTAAAGAATTTTTCACAATCGAATAAACAGTGAGTTAGGTATTTGCAAATTATTTTTGTTTGCAAATAGCTTACGTATAAACGTAGTAACTGTTTCTTTGTTTCGCTTTTGCTTTGACTTTTCGTTTCAAATTCATTGGAAAATTTGAGCGATAATTTCCAATAATTGCGATTTTGTAAGTAAATTTTTGATAAAATATATACTGTACATATCCAGCAGATTATTGGAGCAGTGCCTCAGATGGCTACGATAATACACTTTGGTCTAACAATTTAAACGCATAATGATTTTATAATATAACTGATAGAATTCAGAAATTCAATTTTTAAATGTTAACGAAAATAAAGGTCGTAATAAAATTAAGGAAAAAATACAAATAAAATTCCATACGGGCTAATATGTCATTTTTAGTAGAATTTAAGAATAATTAAATAAAGAGAACGGTATAATTTAATTTGTTTTAATATGAATAAATGAAAGACGGAAAATAGTCCTTATTTTTTAAGTATTAACCATCTTCATATGTGTGCGGTACGACGGTGTGGCCTTAAAGTTTTACAAATAATAATTTTAAGGTAGAAAAATATAACTGAATAATAATTATTAAAATCAATATATTTGATCGAAAAAATAAAAATTAAGTAAGAATAATTTCTTTTGAGCGAAAAAATGAAACTGTAATTACACTGGTTTACAGAAAAAACATTTTATTGATGCCAGCTTCATTTAACTGATGTGGGGTCCACTGATATATGTATGTATTGGAAATAGTACCCAAAAAGTAGTAAAAATAATCCTAATCTTTTCGCCCTTTTTCTACTACCCCAAAATGCATGGCCGCAATTGGCATGCAGAAAAAGTGAGGTTATGTAAGTGACCTCACCTTATATGTATTTCACCATGGCATAAACATAAATTATTCAATGTCTTATTTGAATGATTTTTCGACATAAATAAAAAAAAATCCAGTCAACCTTTGAGATGCAACTTGCGGCTAAATTGCCACGGTGCGCCCTCTCGTGTAACTTTCATAGCGCGCCCTCCCAAGGGTTAAAGGCGACAAATAGGTGGTGAGTGTCGATCCTTTTCTAGCGGGTATTTTCCAAGATTTGGCGTATTGTGAATACCAGGTCTATTGTGGATTTGCCAGGCCTAAGGCCACACTGATAAGGCCCAATCAGTTCATTTACGGTGGGCGTCAGTCTTTCTTACAATACGATAAGACCTTGTAACCTATGCTTAGAAGGCTGATCCCGCGGTAGTAGTCGGCGGAATGGCGGGGTCGCCTTTCTTGTGGACTGGGCACAGCACACATAAATTCCAGTCGTCGGGCATGCGTTCATCTGACCATATTCTGCATAAGAGTTGATGCATGCACCTTATCAACTCCTCGCCACCGTACTTGAATAGATCAGCTGGCAGGCTGTCAGATCCAGCGGATTTGTTGTTTTTTCAGCCGCACTATTGCTATTCGTACCTCGTCATAGTCAGGCGGTGGAACATCGACTCCGTCATCATCGACTGGAGGCTCGGGTTCTTCTTCTCCACAACTTTCCGTACTGCTACAATTCAGTAGGGTGGAAAAGTGTTCCCTCCATAATTTAAGTATGTTCTGAACATTGGTAAGTAGGTTGCCATGTCTGGGGCTTTGCGACTACAACTGCTATGTAAAGGAACGCAATCATGTTACAAATATATCTATGCTAGTAAGGAATCTTTAGAGGTCTAAATACATGCTAATTAGTTATACCTTAGTAAAAGAATTATATGTCCATCATGTTTTTCCTCGATTTCTCTGTATTAAATAAGGGTGACGTTTTTTTGTGGTATGCAATTATAATAGCCCGTTACATTGAACTGTCTGAAGAAGAGCCCAGAAAGATAACGGTAAAGAATTTTCGTGACATGAAAGGTAGGTAAATAACTGCTAAAGTAAGCAGACATCAGAATATAATAAGAAATTACCTTAAAAAACTCTGTATACTATGGAAATCATAGGCTTAGCGGTCCTATACAAACCTCAAAGAGTGATCCAAACGGCATATCCAAAGTCTAGCTACCAGGCACAGCATGATTTGCTGAAAAATGTATATGTAGTTGAATCTATCTGTCACAAGAAACAGTTTCCAATAAATAATAAATACGGACTTGGTACCTAGGCTAAACAAATAAATCGCTAAGCCACAGCCCAATCTATAGCACAAAAATACGCTTTTAGCATTTAACAAAAAATATAAATTTTGTAGAAAGAATAGAACGATATTTTCAGCGATGAAAAAAATTGAAATATTGGAGATGCAGATGCCTACTCTAGATATTGCAGACTCATTCTATTTCCATGGCGAACCTACCTTGGCGAAAGCAATCTCTTATGCACGTATAGCTTTGGAAAATATATAAAATCTTTTTACTTTGAGAAAAATGAATATCCAGAAGTAGAAACATTCCTTATGCATCGGATTGATTAATTTTTCGGGCAATACGACCGAAGATGTTTGGACCTTCCGGCGGAAAATCGATGTTATTCACACAGTGCAAACAACATAATCGTTATTCAAGGAAAAAAAACCATTTTTTGAGTGTCTAGCTTAAAATCAGGGTTTGAATTCCCAGTAGGATTTTGTAATATCTACTCTTAAGAAGATTTAATGCCACAAAATTCTTTCCCGTTATCTTACGGAGCTCCGGATATTATTGGGCCGTGATTTAATATGGAAAAATAATAAAACGGGTTTTAGTATGAAAATAGCTTCTACATATTTAAGTTTTAAAAACCCAGTTGTTAGTGTACTTTTTTGTTGAGAATTTATGACACTGCAGCAATCGGAAGTCGAATAACTCCTTATGCACATATAATTATTTTCAATTTCTGAAACGGTAGATAAAATTATACACGAATGCCAACCTAATGTATGGAAAGTACTTATAAAGCAAGGGCTATTATAACTGCATACACAGTCCTATGTAACTGTGTCGGCACTCGCAGGTTAACTTGTAACATAGGACAAACAGGGCGAAATATAAGAACAAGGTATCGAGAACAC
>NW_023458556.1:101308626-101312656 GCF_013731165.1 Rhagoletis pomonella | reverse complement strand
GTTTGAGTTTGGTCGAAATTAAAAATCATACTCGTACCTGACCGGTTGTCTGGAAATGGAAAGCATCTATACATATCCAACAGATTATTGGAGCAGTGCCTCGGATGGCTACGATAATGCACTTTGGTCTAACAATTTAAACGCATAATTATTTTATAATTTAACTGATAGAATTCAGAAATGTAATTTTAAAATGTTAACGAAAATAAAGGTCGTAATAAAATAATAAAAATTCAGAACTTAAGGAAAAAATATAAATAAAATTCCATACGGGCTAATATGTAATTTTTAGTAGAATTTAAGAATAATTAAATAATGAGAACGGTATAATTTAATTTGTTTTAATATGAATAAATGAAGGACGGAAAATAGTCCTTATTTTTAAAGTTTTAACCATCATCATATGTGTGTGGTACGACCGTGTGGCCTTTAAGTTTTATAAATAATAATTTTAAGGTAGAAAAATATAACTGAATAATAATTATTAAAATCAATATATTTGTTCGAAAAAATAAAAATTAAGTAATAATAATTTCTTTTGAGCGAAAAATGAAACAGTAATTACACTGGTTTAGAGAAAAAATATTTTATTGATGCAAGCTTCATTTAATTGGTGTGGGGTCCACTGATAAATGTATGTATTGGAAACAGTGCCCAAAAAGTAGTAAAAATAATCGTAATGTTTTCGCCCTTTTTCTACTACCCCAAAATGCATGGCCGCAATTGGCATGCAGAAAAAGTGAGGTTAAGTAAGTGACATCGCCTTATATTTATTTCACCATGACTCGAACCAAAGAAATATATTTCTGTCGAAACAACAAAATTTGAATGTACATATGTACATACATACACACAATTGTGTGTACTGAGCTTCTGCCCGCATGTTAAGGCGAAGATTTTGGCATACATTTAAACCCAATTTAACCTAAAACTCACTGCACTTTTAGTCAGAAATATCTTGGGTTAAGTGGTGTGACAAAAAACGAGTCTGACACATATATGGGCACTTTGAAAATCCACTTCCGTAACACCACAAACCTCGATCAATTTTTGCCGTATATACGGTAATTGCGGGAACTTGGAGAACTTCATATTGGTTCGCTTGCAGAGGAAAATGGTTTTTGCGCAGCCGCTAAAACAGCAATTCATTTTTCGTCACTAGATTCCAAAGTTTTTCCCACATTTGAATAAATAAATTTTCAAATCATAAATTTTAGTTTATTTATTTTGAATTTATTTGGCATTTGAATATTTTCGAGAGAGACTACTCAAAATGCTAGCAAAGGTCAGAAAAATCCTTTGGCGGACGAATTGAGCGAGCGGTTTTACCTTGAAATATTTTTATCATGGTTTTATATTATTTTGAAATGCTGGAAAACTTCAGAAAAATATCATGGCCGCCTAACTGAGATAACGGTTCTACCTTACTATGTTTTTATCATGCTGTATACATAAAAAAGTTCTCAATAAAAATATTTTCCGAAAAAAAGAGGAACATAAATCAGCGCTACCATGCTATTAAACTTCCACAAAAAGATGTTCCTTCACAAGTATTTTTGGAAGTTTGCGTTTAATACTACAAAATTTTAATGTTAGAGCTGACTCTTATGTTAAATAACAAACATATTTTAATAAAGAAAGTGGACTGCATATTATACAACGAACCAATTTTTAATTTTACAATACGATATTTTCATTTCCCAATACCCGGCGCTCATACATATCATACTTAGTGTAATAATCAAAGTGAAATCAATATATGACATATCTAATTTCAATACGCTTGTTTGATAACAGTTTTGTCATTGCATTAACCCATTTTGCAATTCCAAAAATAATTTGTTTAAAAAAATAAAGAGCAACAAAGAAGAACTTGCATACAAATGCCAGACACTACCCAGAAGATAATTTAGGTAGGCCTTCTTAAGTAAAGCCATTCTAAGAGGCCTACCCAAGAAGTGCTGAAAAAATGCTTCCTTGCATGCCTTCTAGAAGGGCTTATCCATTTACAATTTATGCGAATGCATAAATTTATATTATTTACCATTACAAATTGTGCCCTTCAATTTGTGCCACTCCATATTTACAAAATAGAAAGGAATGTAGAGTGGAAGGCGTCTTTGCTCTCACGAAGGCCTTTCGGAAGGGCTTTTAACTTGTGAAATTATATACTGGGTAGCTGCATATGCAGAACTACCCACAATAAAGAGGAAGGTATGTTTATTGTGCCGAAAGATGTTACACAGAAAAGGAATCGATGAATGCGTGTGGTGTTCAACTGACTGCATCATCCAAGGTTTGCGCCCTGCACTTCAAATCGAGTGAAATTAATTACTCAAATGCCAAGAGAAGACGGCTCAATCCCGACTCAGTTCCATCAGCTCAAATTACATGCCTTATTTCGTAATATTTTTGTATATATGGTGTTTCTTGATTCGCTCAGTAACTGCCTAAGCGATTTTGGGCAAATCCCTTAAAGCGCGCCATTTTTACAAGCTTTTATTTAACTTGGTCATCCCGCGGAAATTTCCAATCGATTTTAAACTAACTTCCCGACAAGGTAGAGACTTGAAATTTTCAATAGTTCCAATCACGATGACAATACAATTTAAAATATAAATTGATACCCTAGATCGTCCAGGGGTCTTGATACAAAGGCGGTCAAAAATAGCAAAATTTATGGCTAACAGAGCGTAATTTGCCAAAGAACGTAAAACCACTATAAAAAACTTGTTAAAGCTGCCGCCGGTAGTAAATAAGAAGTATAGTTGCAGGCGCTAGTAAGAGAGTCTACCGGAAGTCAACTTCAACAGTGTTTAAATTGCCAAACTGTTAAGTTTTAAGCACTTCTGTTAAGAATTACAGTATTTGGTTTCCTCAGACAGGGAGTTATGGAAATACAGAGATACAATAAAAGCCACGCATAATTCATATGTATGCATCTTAAAAGTGTACATGCATAGCAATTAGAAAATTTTATTTGACAAAAAGAAGTACACGCAAAGGAATTCCCAAAAATGTATTGAAATATTACTATTTTTCGAAACTGCCAAAATGAAAAATTAAGTGCCATTTGAAGTAAAATACGGCCAAAAATAGCACGGTTTGAGCCAAGTTGGCAGCCCTGTGTACGATGTGTTTCTTCTGAATACTGTTAAGGTGATGTGGATAATGCTGCATAGTCGTGTGCCATGGGATGGTTAAAGGTAAACGGAAAATATGAGATATACAACCCTGGGTTTGTACCAAACAACCAAGATTGATTGGTATGTTGTTTAACCAATCCCACCAAAAAAACAATCAGCTGTTCAGCACAAAATGTAAACAAACAAGCAAATGTTACAACAATTTCAAGGAACAAGCAGCAGTGCTGCCAATTGTTTGGCATATTTAAATAAAGTTGATCTGAAACCCAACGAAAGCTAAATTTAAACAGCAATCCACAATTAAACTTAAGTGCCGTTTAAATATTAATTTGAAATTGGCCCTTAGCGTATGTTGTTCAACGTCTGATAGACACAAATAGGAGGGAGAAGCTCCGGTTAAATACAACAACTGCTTTATCGATCACATGTTATATGCTTGATGTCGAAATATTCGATAATGATGTACTGGTTATAGCCAACGGGCCCTTGGCTTAGATGAAAATGCTTCAGTTTAAGATAGACTTTACATTTAAAGAACTTTTCTATTTAAAGCAACAAAATAAAATCTTTATAAGAGCTGTTTCCATTATATAGATAAAAAATAAAATATGTAATGTAAAAAAAATTTTTTTTTTTAAACAGGCTTTTATTTTATTAATATGTACATACAATCAAAGGAATAAAATAAAATAAGTTAAGCTTTCGTCAAAGTTACTAGACGTCATTATGGACATTTTACCTTCGGTTTGTGTTAACCGGATATTGAACGGCCCTTAGTCAATTGTTGTCGTTTGACAGCGTGAAACTCTCTGCAGTGCGTTTGCGATTCGGTTTCAGCGTTCTACGCAAAAATTTGTTAATCAAATAATTTGGTGTTATAGACA
>NW_023458556.1:101307499-101308526 GCF_013731165.1 Rhagoletis pomonella | reverse complement strand
TTTGGCTCGGAAAAATTTTTCGGCCGAATTAAACGCGATTTTGTTTTCAGGCAAAAATCGATTATTCGAATTGACAGTGAGAATTTTTTTTTTAAATGCCCATAACTTTGTTAAAATTTAATAGATTAAATAATAAATTTACATCTTTAAGTTTTGTAGTTAATTAATTATTCTCAAATACAACTGCTACCTGATGTACATAATTTTTTGTTAGAAGTTTATAAGTTTTGTTACTTCTTATCTTTTTTAAAATTTACCATTTTTTCAACAGTCCACCCCACTGTATTATTAACATAACTAGCATTGGCATTTGACGCTATGTTATGCTTAACATATAAAATGCCCTATCTTTTCTTATATCTAGTACGTTATACATATACATGCTTTGCAATATTGTGATTATATTTGAAATTTATGTAGATATAAGCAAAATGATTAATAAACTGAAACTGAAACTACAATATTCTTATATTGTTTAACTAAATGGAACATATGTATGTAATATATCAGCAAAAGTACAGCCGTGATCATTTTTTGTGTAGGTATCAAATAGATATTAGAACACACTTTCCACCATACGGTTTCGAAATACAAAATCACATTTTCCCGCTTTTTATAATCGAAACTGTATGGTGGAAAGTGGTTTCTAATATCTATTTGATACACAAAAAATGATCACGGCTGTATTTTTTGCTGATATATTACATACATATGTTAAATTTAGTTAAACAATATAAGAATATTGTAGTATGTACCACAAAAACGTATATTTTTTTAAAAAAATCATAACTCAGAAAAAAAAATCTTCGCTATTAGAGATTTGGGTTGATTGTAGTTCAAAGTGTCTCTTTCCCGGTAAAAAAGTTTGAGTGAAAAAAAAAGTACACTTTTTGAGAAATTAAACTTAAAAAAAAATATGCACTTTTTGTTTATTGTTAAATAAAAAATTTTAAATAATGAGAAATTAAACTTAAAAAAAAAATATGCACTTTTTGTTTATTGTTAAATAAAAAATTTTAAATAATGA
>NW_023458556.1:101300333-101307399 GCF_013731165.1 Rhagoletis pomonella | reverse complement strand
AAAGTAACACTGAAGAAGTGACGTTTACTGTTTCTGTTGATTATCGTTTTTAGTACACTTCTAAGCAAGTTAGGATTTTCTGCTTTTCACCACGTGAAAAAGCATCTCATCTTCCATCCGAATCAACCAAAAAGTGAAAATTGATTTTTTGACACCTAAGCCCCCTTTCCGTAGACCAGGTCACATATGTACATATGCACATAAATACATTCTTATTATACATATGTGTTTATGTATGTATGTACAAACGTTTTTTCACAGTAGAGTATTTAGCATTCCTACATACAGATATAAATACATACATACATTTTACATATCTAAATTAAATTTTTCTTTTGACATTTTCGATATGCTTTTATGTCTCGATAACTACTTGAAATTGCTCGTGAGAATGGCGGTAACCGAGATTTGGTCGAGAACTCGATTGCTCGATTTCTCGGGTATCGAAATAACCGAGAATGTGCGAGCAGAAATCGAAAGCCCTACTATTAAGCTTTCAATTATTTTGCTTGGATACCCGTTCTTATGCAATACATTCTCAATTTTCATCATATTTTCTTTGCTGAACTCCTGGTCACTTAACGCGTAGACTTTGTTGATGAGGTTAACCACTATATTTCTTTTTTGGGACCAGGGATGATTCGAATGGTAGTTAATCATTCGAGACGATACTATGGATTTAGCATACCAGTTCGTTCTTATTTCTCCATTCAAGTGGTGAATTTCCATATCTAGGAAAGCGTACTTTTTCCCTTTTCTAGCTCTGTGGTGAACTGGATTTTGTTATGTTGTGAGTTAAGTGTTTTTCGTATTTCTTCCTCGTGACGTCTTTTTACAATGGCGAATATATCATCTACATACTTATTTATGTATTTGATATATGTGTGTTTTGATTTTAATTCAGCGATCGTTCAGTATTTTATCCAGAACAATGCCAGCTACGGTGGGCGATAAGGGATTTGCCATGGGCATTCCATGTACCTGCTGATTGTATATTCCGTCATATAAAAAATAATTATTGTCTCGAGGCAGAATTCAAGGACTGTTGCAAATTGGTTTTTAGATAGAGTGGTATTGCTCTGCAACGAAGTCCATTTTCACATAATTGTTCGCATTGCCATATGTACTGGTATATTGGTAAACAAAGATACCACATCGAAGGAGATTAGGAGTTCATCTTCTTCAAGCCTAATGCTTTTTAACCTTTCCTTCAACTGGAATGAGCTGTTAACGTTGTAGTCGTCGGATACTATTTTCTTAAGCGTTTGTCCAATGAATTTTGATAATCTGTAGCAGGGAACATCGGTTGAGGCAGATATTGGTCTCAGGGGTGTATTTACTTTATGTATTTTTGGGAGTCCATATAATCTATGTGCTGTAGCTGCATTGCATGTCAATTGGCGTTTATGATAAATGTCAATATTTTTCTGTGTGTACATATCATTCACTATTGTATTGTTTTTCCTTAACAATTTTTGGGTTAGGTCTATCCGAATCGTTTTATATGTATCCTTGTCGCTTAGTAGATTTTTCATTTTTCTTTATATTCTATCTGTTCATCATCACAGTTTTATTTCCCTTGTCTGAAATAGTAATCACTATAGAGTCTTTGTGTTGGTTTATAAACCGTTTTGTGTCCTCAAAAATCTTAACTATGAATCATTCTTTTTTGTTACTCTTAAATTTGTTTTTGTATGTATTTATGTTGGTAGCTATATTGCATCTGGCAGTGTCTTTTTCTCTATCCTCCTCTATTTTCTGAATTCCTTGCTCTAATTCCGCAATTAAATGTACCGGTTGCGCACGGGCCAACGTAAGAAGTAGTCCAAGCAGCGCGCGTCTGCGCGTAGGTCAGTACAGACACCCACCAAGAAGGGAAGCCCGGGGCAGAAGGCGCAGAACCTGCGCAACCCGACGGACGATCGCGCACTCCCCAAGGCCTACAAGCGGCCAACTAGCAGGGCCGGACCACTAACCGCGTCCTGGGCAACACGATCCGCGCGCTGAAAGAGCTGCAGAAGACCCTAAGCAGCGCATTCCTGCAGGGCGGGGAGGATGTTTAAGCCGCCGCTTAAAGCGCAATACGACGGCGGTGCGCGCAATCCTTGGCCGCAGCAGTTTTACAGTTGACCGATGTCGACTCCGAAAACATGAGTACCGAGCGCGCACGGCCGCCTCCCTATCATCGTGCGAAATCCGCAGAGAACAGTTTAGCACTTAGCGTCGGACTTCGCGCACGCGCCCCTTCAAATTAGTATTTGTGATTAATACGAATATTAAATCTAGTTTATATGTATACACATATGCTCATATATGTAACATTGAATTGCCAGTTTTGAAGTGTGAAAAACGAAGCTATAAACTTAAATATAAACCAAACTAAAACTTTGTAAATTTAAAGACGAAAACAAAATCTTTCCTTTAAGCGGAAACAAAGTGTGTACTCTGATCAAGGTGAGTGCGAAGGGACGAAGCGAAGAATTATTTACCGGTGAGAAGGTTTTCTGTGACACAGGCAGAGCAAATTTTTTCCCCAGGGAGAGGAGCCAGCCGCTCTCTTTTGGAATTGCGATTTTGGTTTTGTTCATGAACCAATCTTCATTAATCACAAACCATTATAATTCAAAATTCTTGTCGATTTGTCTCTGCAGTTTTTCACCGAGTTTTTCTTGTGTAAGAAGCTATTTCCTTAACAAATTGAGTTTGCTTTTCGGCTACCAGGTTAAAATCGTTCTCCTTAAGTTTTTTGTGTAGGTCTTTCTTAATGTGTTCTATGTTAGTTCTAACTAATTTTATTTGTATGTTGGCTTCTTTTATTTCCAGATTTTGAATTTTTGATATCAATTGCTCTTCTATCATATTTTTCTTTTCGATTTTTTTTGATTATAAGAAAAATTTTCTATAATGTCAACTTTAAGTACTACCCAAATGGGCGTAAGGGGCTACTTATGCGTATGGACTCTAGATCGTCTAGCGCTCGAGCAATATGATAAATAGACATTGAAATTTTATGAAATTGTATATTTTTGAAAGAGGAAAGGTGTGTAAAAAACAAAAACAATACGAATAAATCATGTTAACTTTACTAAAGATCTGAAATCCCTTAAAGGAAATGGCAGAATCGAACTTTGTTACAAGTTCACATGGGAAATCTGCTTGCGACGGGATTGGAGGAAATTTTAAGAGACTAGCAGCTAGAGCAAGTCTTCAACTCCTGACGTTACAACAAATTCGTACACCTGAAGCCCTCTACCAATGGGGTAAGAATAATTTAGAGAAAAAGAACGTGCTGTATGTTTTCAGTGGGATGTCTGTAAAAAATAACTGCAACTAACTTAACAGTGGACTTTATTTCGACTATGACTACGTGCCAATTACTTTAATCCTATATTAAGCTAGTTTAAAAGGTTAAATAACATCAAGTTAGGGAACTTCATATCCTTCTTTAACGAATCTTTAAATCAATAAATAATTTTTTTTTCTTTTTAGTTCTTATTGTAATAAAAACCAACAACACGCTTTTTTCAACTATAATTTTATTACTCATTAGGTTTATTTTTTTACACACCTTTCCTTTTTCTTGTTTTAATAAAAGGACTAACGAAGCTATCATTCGAGGTCTAATATACTTTTGCAATGAGTGTTGTTGATGTTGATGTTGTTGATGTTTCGGTTTCATTGCAAACGAATATTATACCTCCAATAATAGCTTCAAGTAATCGTATTCGAATGAAGTATTTTTTTTGACAGCAATTAAGACACCACCACCCTTGTGAGGACAATTCGTTTTTCTGCGAATTAAGACCGGTTGTTGTTTTCTTATTGGAAAAGGAGTTGTCTGTAGAGGCTCTCCTGTAATTCAAAAGTTCTGCCTTCTGTTCAATGACACATGTAATGTCAAGGACCTCCCTTCTAAGGGATGTCACAAAGGTAGGGTATCATCTACATACATTGCTAGCCGGTAAGTTATTGCACTTAGCAAATATCGACTCACCGCGTTCATTTGTTTCTGAGCTGTCCCATATGTGATGAGCATTCGCGTCCGCTCCTATGATCATCGAGTCCGCGTCTTGAAGCCACCATTACTGCGTTCCTTAAGGATTGGGGTGGAGATGCGCCATGAATGTAGAGGCCAACCAAATCGACCTTCCGCTGAATTCCGCTGCTAAAGTGTATCAAAAGAAATGCATTAATACACTTTTTTATCAATATGCACGACTTGGGGCTCTATTCTGTAACCGCGAGTTTTCAAGTGTACACTGAAAATTGTGTGCACTCTACATTTTGCGATTCAGGAAGAGTGAGAATGAGTTTTAGCTGTCAAAATGGTGTAAACTTCCTCATTTTGCGATTCAGCATGTGTGAGAGTGAGTTTTAACTGTCAAAATTGTGTACACTTCTCTTCCGAAAAACTCACTGAATTTTAGTCCGTGAGTTTTTGGTTGTGAGTATTGCACTCGGTGTACACTACATTTTCTCACAGTTACAGAATAGAGCCCCTGGGCATGCAACACGTAACTTTGAAACGAAATTCGTTCAAACGATAGCGACAAAACGATGTCGTTCATTCATGTATTTGTGTTGCTTACTATCGTGTCGACTATCGTAATGTCGTCAACAGTTTGAAAATCATTTTTTTTGTGAAACTTTGATATTTGAAATTTGAATAAAACAAAAATTTTGGAAATAAATTGAAGAATTAATTTTTTCCCTGCTGTGTCAATAGCTACTGTAGCTGAATGGATGCGTTTTCGACTAGCACATTGTTGGTCTCGGGTTCAATTCATCGTGACATGAATTTTTTTATTTATTTGCTTTTTTTATAGCGAGTTTTTATCTTTATCCTTATACTTTATTACGATAAGGAAGCTAAGCAAAAGGGGTTAAGCGGTTTCCGAAATATTTGTGCCTATTGTTTTTTAATTCCATAAGTACTGCTTCAACTGGAAGATCTGGAGGACAAGAAATATAAAGAAAACATAATGGATATTATCTTTACAATAGCGAGCGCTTAGTTACAGGATATAGCGAGAAATATTGGATATAAAATAAAAGTCGCTTAATTTATTAGCAAAATATAAAGATAAATAAAAAGATTGGCCCATAGTCATAGTCGCAAGTTAAAACTCATTCTTGATAAAATACAGATTTAAGTTTAGAATATATTTTTAAGTTTTGTTAATCATAGACATCTTAGAAACAGCTTTTTGTTAAGATGAGAGAGAGCAGTACTATCCTAAATTTACCCGGCAATATAAAGAAATATGAGTACTTTAATTAGTTCACCCTGTGTCCGCTACAGGATTGCGGATTTAGCAAGCCGGGAAGTCGTGGGTTTGAATTCCATTGCCAGGGAACATTTTTTTTACATCTGTTTTTGTTCTTTTAAATATTATTTAAATTTTTATTATTTAATTATAGTTGTTCTGACCTTTTAAAGTAAAATTAAACTCCAAAAAATTTGATTAATAACGAAATAATTATATGAAATACCATAAACAAAAAAAGATAATAAAGCAAAATTTAATAAAATAAAATAATGTTTATGTTAAACAAAAAAAATGTTTGGAATCGCTCGGAGTGGGGACCGAACCTGGGTGCTATTGCGTTTACTACTTCAACAACAACACAAAACTTAGAACCTTATTTAACCATTTTTAACCGCGTTCTCCTCATTTTAAAATTAAAATTCTGTTTTTGCCATAAAATGCATTTTTAGTTGACTATGAGAGAGTTAAAATGATGATTACAATAAAACACAATTTTAATCGTTAAAACCTTTATCTAACTTCTCTATGGCTACGGGTCATTGTAAATGGTAAAGATTGTAAAAGATAGTAAAAAAGATAAATATAAAAGATTGTAAAAAGACTCCTTTTTGTCTGCAAAAAAATTACATTCATATTCAAATTAATGTTATGGGTCAGCTACTCACCGACGGAGCGCCCTTCCGTACATATCAACATATCAAATTGCTGTCGATAGGAGAGAATCTCTACGTGTAACAACAACTGTGAGTCTTGCGGTGGTGAGTTTTCGTTAACACAAAGATAGGTCGGGTCAGCTGACACCGTCCCTGATTTTACGTTTGTGGTTAATTGGAACATTAAAATTATGAATAATGAGTTCCGTTCGGTAACGCAAGTGTCATTTTCAGTCAACTACTCATAGCCACCTCCGTTAAGTGATGCTAAAGAGGACATATACATATACATTAATACTACTGGAATTTAAGTTGAGGGACTTCGTTTTTCCTTAATTTCAGCCTAAGCGACCCTGCAAGAAACATACTGGTAAAACTACTTGTAATTTGACCTGGAGCCGTGACTGAAAGTTTCCGTAAATCCTTCAGTAACATTGTGAAGAGCTTTGGGACGTTTTTGACCGTTTCCTTCCATTACATACCTATTTGTGTGTTTGTACATACTGCTCTTACTCATAGGTTATGAGCATGACCAACTGTATAGCCGCACCGCTCATTCACGTCATCAATACTCGTTGATTTACTAGTCATTTGACGAGGAGATTTTTAAGAGATTTACTATCGTATTGACAGTAATGTTACGAGAAAATGTCTGACCAAAAGAGAGTAAAACTCCAAGTCATTTGACGAGGAGATTTTTAAGAGATTTACTATCGTATTGACAGTAATGTTACGAGAAAATGTCTGACCAAAAGAGAGTAAAACTCCAAGTCATTTAACAACCATTTTTACCGACGTTTTACAGTAAAATAATTAGACAAATTTCAATGTAATTTACTTAACATAAACCAATAAAAACCAATTTATTTAGAAATAAATATGCATTTATTTTTCATTTGGGTATACATACGTATATCAAGATCATTGTCATTTTTATATCTATGAATATAGAATACACTTGTCTGTATCTACAAATATACTACTATTTAATTGCTTTAATTTTATACTATTAGTTATTTTAATTCATAAAAAATTTAATATTGGTTCTAAGGTTTTCTTACATTATTTCTAAGTTAAATTATTGCTTGTAGGTATGCAATATCATTTACTTTATTTAATTAGAGAATTTAGGATTTATTATTA
>NW_023458556.1:101289948-101300323 GCF_013731165.1 Rhagoletis pomonella | reverse complement strand
TTTGTACTTCTTTATAAGTTAAATTATTGTTTTTAGGTATACAATATTTTTTTGCTTTAGTTAATTAGAGAATTTAGGATTTATTATTAGATTTTTTACGTTCTTTATAAGTTAAATTATTGCTTTTAATTTCTTATTATACAATATACAAATATACAATATTATTTGATACGCATCTTATTTATTATATTATTATTAATAGTTTATATTATATTTATTTACAACTACAGATAAGGTATTAACTAAGAGATCACATTTTATTTGTACTTTATGTTCAGTTCATATTATATTTGAGATCACATTTAGTTTGTACTATTATTTATATTGGTTTGGTAGTCGTTTGATTAAGGTGTAAAACTAAACTTATTTGTCTAAAGCTAAGCTTATTTATAAAGGCATATTCCGTTTGTTAGATAAATAGCGTTTCTGCTTTTGCCTATTATGGCTGTGTTCGACGCTCCTTCGTACTTCCTTTTCAAACTCTATACGGCCCTGGAGTTTAAAAATGTCTGAAAAAATGAAATAAAAACATAACTAAAACTTCAGAAAATAAGTGAATAATATAAATTACCAAACAGAGCCACGTTAACTATTTTCAACTTAGATAGCGATTTTCTGCCGCATCGACCATCCCAATTGAAATGATGCAAAACTTCATCTGCGAAGATCCTTTTGATCACCGCTTCAATATCTCCTGAAGAGCCTTTTAAGGTGAAAAGATATGATATCTGCAAAGAGATTTGTGATGATTAATAAATAAACATATGAACCTAAATAAAACTGGAAAATATAATATCTACTCACCATTGCGTCTTCGTAATTTTTTTCTATTAGCTTTTCCTCCAAATCAAAAACAGCATCTAAAGATTGCATTGGCATAAGAACGGCCAGTTCTGTGTGGAGATCTTCGCAGCTTTCTCCGGATATGCGGCAAACACTCTGATGTACTTTTTTAATTAGCACTCTCGACTCACGCACGACTTTATGGTGAGCCATCACATCAGTTTTGTCAAGCATCTGAAATATATATGCAGTCAAAATTATGCAATGTGTTTTAAAAATATTCAAAGGTAAATACAACCCATGCCAAAATTATAAGGCGCATTTTGACAAGTTTTAACGAATCTATATACTTTATTCTCTAAAGACCCGTAAGAATTTCAAGGCTTTTAATTTGATTCCTTTGAAAAATTTTGAGTATGCAGTTTTGAGGTCCATTTAATTGAAGTAAAATAAAAGGTAAGTTTGAAGTAGCTGGGACTTACTGCTGATTTTTAGATTTTTTGTTTAAGGTTTTGCCCATTTTCTTCTATGCGGAATATGTGCGATGATTTTTTTATATGGACGAAATTACGCAACATCTTTAAAAAATTGCCAAAAATCAATAGTAAGTCATAGGTACATAAAACTTGCACTTTAAGGCACTTAAATTAAATGTGCTAAAAAACTGAATACATACTCTAAATCTTTCTAAGGAATCTAGTTAATAAACTTAATTCAGATTTATGTAGCTTTTTTAATGCTTCCGGTTTAGAAAGTCAAGTATTATTAGAATAACACAGGCCAACAACAGTGTCGCGCTGTGTAGTCACTTACTTTTCCTTCCAAGCTATCCTACCGGGTCTCCAAATTTGTTTGCTTTTGTAATATAATTTCCAACATGTTCATTACATCTGTAAAATAAAAGAATTTGTAGCTACCTTCATATACATACATAAATGTGCAATCATGTGTAAAATTTTTAGACCAATTACATGAAGTGCTTTATATTACCTTTGTTTGTTGCTGAAATTTCGGAAACAACTGGTGTTTCAGTTGCAGCAAACACACTCTGGCTGTGACAAGATGTTAATACTAAAAAATATCAGGTTATTATAAGATTATTTTCTATTTCAAATGCTTACCTTGATTTGAAGAACAGGCGTTGAAGTCTAGGGAAAGTTGAAGCCTTTTCCTTTTTCCTTCCTTAGGGGTGGATGTGGCCGGGGGTGTCCAGTCGAAAATATCGGCTTCCTCACTCATATTTCTCCAGAATTCGTAGCATGGTTAAAACAAAGAAAAAGAAAATGTGTTATTAATGGGAACAAGTAAATTTTGCTGATGTATACTAGAATAAACGTTTATAACTAGTGTGCGAACTCATGAAAGAGGTGATGTAGTATTGGAATTAAAAGAAAATTATTTTCATAAGGTATGCAAAAGTATTTGTATTTGATATTTTTTTTTTTAAACCGTATTATTTCATCACTTAACCCGCTTGCAAGCAAAATGCCAAGTCCAGAAAAGGATTCAAGGGGCTCAATAAAGTAATTACTTATTTCTTTAAATTTGTATCCGACCACTACCTCCTCTTCTGATTCTATGGGCATATCTATGACTTTGAAAGGTCCCGTATCTTCACTAAAACAAAAAGAATCTTTTTCTTTTTTATGATTAATGAAAAACGCATCAAGTTTTGAATTTTTATCTTCTATTAAATTTTTTCTTTCGTCAATTCTCAAACACAACTGTTGTAAAATATTTGTGGGGGATTTAATAAGTTTTTTTAAGTACTGCATATAATTTTCGAATTTGTAGGCCGAAAATGTGTCTAAGGGTCCATATTCTTTGGCACAATTAGACAAATGAAGCAGGCTGTGCAGGTTAAAACTTATTAAATGATCCCCATAAATATTTCCAAACAAATTAACAAATTCATTTAATAATTGCTGTACAATATTTGCTTCTCCTTTGTAAGATCTTTCGGAAGAGAGAATACGTATACTGGCATGTAATAAAAGAAAATGGTAATACAAATGTTCATCAACACAATTTTTCAAAACAAATATACCCGAGTATAGTAAAAATTGTCTATATTCAGTGGATTTCCAATTTTTGATTTCATCAAAATTTCTGCAAACTCTTCCGAATTCAGATGGCACCCAGACAGAAAGAAATTTAAGCTTATCATTCATTACGTTAACGTTTACTTTATTTACTAGAAGATGCAAGAGTTTTTTAACCACACCTAAATCAACGAGGTGCATGGGATCTAAAGGAAATTGAGAAACCATTCCAAAACCCGCTTCTTCTAAAACATTTTCTTCTTCCCGAAATTTGACGTTATGGTGTGCCAAATCATTTCTATTTTTGAATGAAAAATCGGTTCTTAATTCACATAGTTCCTTAGAGAAGCATACCCTTTTTTCTAAATAATTACCTACTTGACAACATTTAGGGCAGCCCTTTTTCGCATTATGATTTTGAACCCCAGTCACAAAAGCTCTCGCGGGCGAATCACACGTAAATAAACGAACATTAAATCTTTTCAAAATGGGGTTAATCAAACCGACTTTCAAACCGTTATTTCTTAAACATACTACTTCGTCACAAAAATCTTTCATAAATTCATTAACATTGCTTGGTTTTTGCTTTCCTGAGAAGCAGGCGATAGTAAAAGGTTTTTCTTTTGGAAAATCAACGATTGAACCAAGAATAGGCCATAGTACTTTGCTTGAACTTTTGAATAGCTTTAAGCCATCTATTCCAACATCTATTAAAACTTGATCTTTTTCATTTAAAAATGGAAATGAACGAGATTCAAAATGCGTTTGAATGCCAATATACGTAAATTCTCCACCCGAAATATTCTTAATAACCGATTTATTTTTTGTAGTTTCAAGCAAAGTTTTTGCTGATAAGGGTAAATCATGAATGCCTATTTTTCTTAAAGCGCTTAGCAAATTGCTCAACACTGCTTGGGACACATTATTTTCAATTGCCCATAATTTTAAAATTTTACACTTTTCTGCACTTGTTATACATTCTATTTCATTTTCCGACCGGCATTCTGAATCGGAAAATGAAAAAGAATTTTCGGGGCTAGAATATGGCGCAGACGCGGCACCTCCGCCATCTTCCCCATCAGCTTGCGCAAATTCGGGTAAGCTTTTATATTTCAACGCACTTCTTTCACATTCTTTTTTTAGTTTGCACATTTCGTTACTAAACGTTTTTCTCTTCATTTTTTGTTTGAATTATATCGCTTAACTCACCTGTACCAATTTAATAATTATTTTCTCTCGGCTTCTGCAATATGGCGGGCGCGTCCACTTTTAGCGAAAATGAAAATTTTTGGTTGCATACGTCATGCTGCCACCGCGGAAAGAAATCTTTGGAGCCAACAAAAAAACCTTACTTATGGAATTGAATTTAATAATTTATCGATTGGGTAACACCGTTTTCTTCTTTTGGTGTTCTTCTTCTTCTTCGGTAAAACGAAACATTCAACATTCCTATGTACACGATATGTGCGAGTGAATAAAGTAAATGATTAAAGTACAAATATTGAATGATGTTGTTTCTTTCCACAAATCTTTACCGGCGGATTCATATATGTATTGGTAAAATTGCTGAAATTGATTTGTGAAACGGTCATTGAATTTTTGCAGGGGAATAAAAAATACTTCATCTGGCAAACAAATTAGTTGCAATGACTGTTAGAAACAATACATAAAATAGATTTGCATATCGCTAGCTTAGAGTGCAAAGTTGCTAAGTCCATTTTTTTTTTAACTTTACAGGAGAGGAAAAAACTTCTTATAGCCATTTTCTCAAGTATTTCGCAAATGTTTGAATACAACATTTTGCGTGTTTAAAGCACAGCAAAACTCTATACAAATAAGAAGTCGTATTATTTTGGTTTTGTCGGATTTTCGGTGCCTCTTTTGGACTTTCATTGAATTTAAACGAAAAAAAGTAAAACAAGAACCTCAATCCTTTTCGGAACGATGCATTTTTAATATCCCTTGCTTCCTATATTAAAATATGAGTTTTAATAAAAAGTGGACTTAGCAACTTTTCACTCTAAACTAGCGATACATATGTTTTTTCTTGGAAGGATAAAGGATTAAAGCTATATCTTCAATTCCAGTCTTAAAAATAACTAATAAAATATGTAAATACACTGGCGGCAGAAATAATAGCACAACATTAACTCTTGTGTTAGCATTAATTGGGAAACTCAAATGGTAAATAAGTATGTTCATTTAAAATGTCCAGTAAGAAATATCCAGTAGCAAAATTCCGGCGAAAGGTTCTGTTCTCTCACAATAAAAAAATATTCAACAATTTTTATTGAGCTCGAGGCCGTTTTTTAATGAAAGTTTTAATGTGGAAAAGCAACAATAATTAGAAAAAATGGTAGAAGTGATGGCAACTTCGGAAATCACCACATTTCCTCATTAGACTTCTTTCAGTAGGCTTCGAACCGACGATCCCACTGACTCAGCCAGTTGCCTGTGCACTGTGCTAAGCTCGCCTTGTAAATTATCGTTGCTTTTTTCCCACTTTTTCATTTTGTTATGCCAACACAATCAAGCGCAGCTATTCCGCTGCGATTCACTTGATCATGTGGTTGTTGGGTTTTGCTAATAATTCTATTCTTAGAATGTTTAACTTTTAGGTGTGCTCGTCCTTAATATATTTGTTTTTTTGTTATTTTATGGCCTTATAACAATTATATTCAATAATATTTATTGAGCTCGAGGCCGTTTTTTAATTAATTAATTAATCCCAACGAAGGGCACAGTCCGCATGACGTACGGAACCTTTTTTTTTAAGTTTTTTGGTGCCGAGTAGTGGAAACAGGAGTTTGTTAAGTGTCGAGATCTAAAACTATTCAGCTACAGAATCAAAATCATCA
The DNA here is from genome assembly GCF_013731165.1 of Rhagoletis pomonella. NCBI lineage: Eukaryota > Metazoa > Arthropoda > Insecta > Diptera > Tephritidae > Rhagoletis > Rhagoletis pomonella. The sequence continues at coordinate 101,294,640 of NW_023458556.1, read as the reverse complement.
GCTGATTGGATATGCTAAAGATAGTATTTCAATTATTGAGAGTGGAAATAATAGTTTTCTTTATAGTAAAAATCGAGTCCGATACGTCAAACGTGCTGGAATGACAGTTAAAATCTTGACATAAACCACGGAATGATTCGTTTAGTTCAAAATTAGTTTTGCATGGTGTAATGTGGAACGATTTTCCGTCATCCCTTGTCAAATTTGGTTTGGAGACAAACCGGTTTCGGCATTGTGCCATCTTCAGTGTCATTTTTCGTTCTGAATGGTTTCTGTTTGTCTGTCACTATTTATAGCCGTGTTAAATCGTCGTTGGTTCATAGTTAGGTACGTACAGCGGATTATATTCTTTCGTTCAACCAGTAGTTTCAGTTCTGTGTGTACATACTCAGGTAGAAATTAGCTGCTCACCTCTTTTTTGATTAATTGTTGCATGGATTCGCAGGTAGGTAAAAATCAGTTATTTTCTTTCTTTTTGTTTCTGTAGTTTGGACCTTCATTTCATTGTTTATGGTAGTTGCAGAGTTTCTGTTTTGTTTTGCGTATAGTAGCCTGAGTGGTTCGAATAATATATCAGATGCGGTGTTTATTTGCTCATTTATTATTTTTCTGACGAACGTCTTTTGTTTGTATATCTCCATATTCTCTAATACGTTTAGGCGTTGTCCTTTGTGCTGTACATGGAGAACTTTGGCTGTCTTTCCTATGTCCATTGGCGTACAATGGTTTTCTGCCATATGGTTTGCGAAGTTCGATTCCGGGGTGGTAGAAGGTTTTAGCATTTTTTTGTTGTAGTCCCTTATATGTTCACGATATCTTGTTTTTATCTTGATCCCTTTTTGTCCTATGTAACTATGTTGACATTCGCAAGTAAACTTATATACACCTTGCTTGGCTAGTGGGGCTTCCTCGTTTGCACTATTTCGTAGTATCCTCCCCACATTGTCCTTCGTTCTAAATGCTGTATTAATGTTATACTTTTGGAATACCTTAGCCAATTTATATGAAGTTTTGCCCGTATAAGTCAAGACTGCCCAAGCCTTTTCATTATTTTCCTTCTTATTAGATTTCTTCGTTTTTGTTTCTCTTCTTATCTTGTTTACTAGGCCCTTTCTGTATCCGTTATTTTCCGCGATTGCGTATATCGTATTAAGTTCTTTGCTGTAAGCTTCTTTTTCCAATGGGGTTCGTTCAAGCCTGGTTATTAGATGTCTAAAGGCTGCATTTTTGTGCTGTTGAGGGTGGTTTGAAGTATTGTGTATTATCGTGTCTGTGGCCGTGGGCTTTCTATATATCCCGAATTCGCATTTGTTGGTAACCTTATTTATTTTAATTGTTATGTCTAAATAGTTTATTTTGCCTTCGTTTTCCTTATCCATAGTGAAATTTATATTCGAAAGAATTAATCTAAAATCGAGCACAGAGCAAAGGCGAAAAATCTTGAAAAGAGCAGAAAACAGCTTCCTTCGATATGAAATTAAGAACCTGTATGCCAAAAGAGAACGTACAAATGAGGAGCTACTTTCCATTCATTTAGAACTAGCGGAACTCCTTCCTGTCAGCACGCTCCTGGAGATATTAGATGAAATAAAGGAGAATATCAGTAAATCTATGGAAAAAAATACAATAAATTAAACAAAAAACTCGATGACCTCAATAGAAAGCAAAACATCACAAAGAACATACAACACAGCGAAATGCCTTTCCATTCCAGATTCGTAAATTTGACTAAGGTTCCCATTAGCAAACAAGAGACAGAAATATTGGAAAAAGGTCTGAAACACAGCACAGAAAATTATGATAAAAATAAAGAGGTAGAGCACACTATTGTAGACGCGGAAATGGCCATATCATTACTACCAAGCGAGGATCAAGATCATGCAAGACACATATGTAGACGTATAATTGAAAAACCCATAAAATCTATGGAAAAGAAAAAACTAAGCGACGAAAATAAAACTGTCAAAGGGCTAAAGAAAAAACTCAAAACGAATAAAGTAATCACAACAAAAGCAGACAAGGGGAACACAACGGTAATAATGTACGAAAAAGAATATAAAGAAAAGACAGAGCAACTAATCAAAGAGACAAATTGTCGGATGAAGAGAAAGGACCCAACCGATGACTACCAAGTGGCAGTAAAGCGCGCAATAAAACAAGCAGAAACAATAATAAATCCAAGGAAAGCATATACAATGACATTAATGAATCCTTCGGCCCCTTCAATGATACCACTCCCAAAAATACACACGCCAGGAAATCCGATGAGACCAATTACACTGTGAGACAAATGGTAGGGGTCAGTGATCGGGAAGGGTTCAAACTACCGGGGAAAGTTATATCGGTAAAAAAGAAGTTATACGTGTCCCGGCGTTTCGCTGGGTCTCGTCTAGGAATCGAGATATATCGACTTGAAGTTAGTAACTATGCCATCTTCAGTGTCATTTTTCGTTCTGAATAGTTTCTGTTTGTCTGTCACTATTTATAGCCGTGTTAAATCGTCGTTGGTTCATAGTTAGGTACGTCTCAGCGGATTATATTCTTTCGTTCAACCAGTAGGTTCAGTTCTGTGTGTACATCCTCAGGTAGCTGCTCACCTCTGTTTTGATTAATTGTTGCATGGATTCGCAGGTAGGTAAAAATCAGTTATTTTCTTTCTGTAGTTTGAACCTGCATTTCATTGTTTATGGTAGTTGCAGGGTTTCTGTTTTGTTTTGCGTATAGTAGCTTGAGTGGTTCGAATAATATATCAGATGCGGTGTTTATTTGCTCATTTATTATTTATCCGACGAACGTCTTTTGTTTGTATATCTCCATATTCTCTAATACGTTTAGGCGTTGTCCTTTGTGCTGTACATGGAGAACTTTGGCTGTCTTTCCTATTTTCATTGGCGTACAATGGTTTTCTGCCATATGGTTTGCGAAGTTCGATTCCGGGGTGGTAGAAGGTTTTAGCATTTTTTTTGCCTAAAATATAAATTTTTTTTATTTTTTTAATTCATAAAAAATCCAAAACGGAAAAAAAGGCAAGTCGTATTGCTTTCACGCAAAGTCACATAACCTTTAAGCAAAATGAGACATAGATCATGATATGAATTGTGAATAAAAGCGAAACGCGTCCATCGATTTTCATGAAAGCCACCTTTTCCTGAGGAACTCCTGAAGAAACTTTAATGATGTTGGAAGAACAGTTATTAACAATAACTCTTTGTGTTCTATCAGAGAGGTAAGATGAGATCCATTGAAGAAGGCTGGGCTGAAAGCCGATTAGGTCGAGTTTACGGATGAGTAACGAGTGACATACTTTGTAAAAAGCTTTACTGAAATCGGTGTATATTACGTCTGTATGAGCATTTTCTCTAAAACCGTTTGAGACATGAGTTGTAAACTCCAATAAATTAGTCATAGTAGATTTTCCTTTAGAAAACCCGTGTTGAGATTGTTTAATTGAAGAAGATATAGAATATGTCAGCTGGTTAACAAAAATTGCTTCGAATAATTTGGGGATAGCGGAGAGTTTCGCTATGCCTCGATAGTTTTCTATAGAGGACCTGCTGCCGTTTTTGTGAAGTGGTATTATGAAAGACTCCTTCCAGGCTGACGGAAAAACGCCATGTTTAAGTGACAAATTGAATAGAGTTGTTAAAGGCTTGCAGATGTTCTCAGCGCAGGTTTTAAGAAAACAGGTCGGAATATGATCAGGCCCAGGCCTAAATGACGCTTTTAAGGTTTTTAAATAGTGTAAAACTTCATCGGAAGATATTACTGGAATATAAGCAGAGTTGGCTGGACAAAGCTCGTACGGATAGTCTCCACTTATAGGGAAGTCTACAGAATAATTGGACCTAAAGGACTGAGCAAACATGTTGGCAATGAGTTGGCTGTCGCTAGATACAGTGTTGCGATAATGCATAGCGGACTGAAAACCATGTACCTTACGCTTTGAATTTACGAAACCATAAAATGATTTAGGATTGTTAATTAAATTCTTCTTAATTTTACATAAATATGAATTATAACATTTCTTATTTAATGCAAAGTAGCTATGCCGCAAAACTGAGTACCTTAGGTAATCACTGTGTAAGCCCGTTCTTTTATACATAATGAAAGTTTTAATGTGGAAAAGCAACAATAATTAGAAAAAATGGTATAAGTGATTGCTATTTCGGAAATCACCACATTTCCTCATCAGACTTCTTTCAGTAGGCTTCGAACCGACGATCCCACTGACTCAGCCAGTTGCCTGTGCACTGTGCTAAGCTCGCCTTGTAAATTATCGTTGCTTTTTCCCACTTTTTCATTTTGTTATGCCAACACAATCAAGCGCAGCTATTCCGCTGCGATTCACTTGATCATGTGGTTGTTGGTTTTTGCTAATAATTCTATTTTTAGAATGTTTAACTTTTAGGTGTGCTCGTCCTTAAGTTATTTGTTTTTTTTTGTTATTTTATGGCCTTACTAGCTTATACCCGCGGGTTTCACCCCGCGCTTTTATACAAATATGAAAAATAATTTAATGATGTTAGATTTTATTTCTGTGCCCATTTCGTTATAGATCGTTATTTTTTAAGCGAGTTAAGGTATTTAGGCCGTTTAAAACTATGAAATTATAAAATCTCGTCTGCGCGCTAGGCATACAAAAGATATCAATCCCTCTAAGTTTACCCTAAAATGGTTCCAGGTATACGACGC
>NW_023458556.1:101288765-101289938 GCF_013731165.1 Rhagoletis pomonella | reverse complement strand
GCAAATTTTTCTCCATGAGTATGGAATTAATTTTGTATACACATCTCGGTGCCAAGTTCCAGTCCTCTGCAATAAACACCTCCAGAGATATGCAGCATAGAAAAGGTCAATTTGCATGGGAGTTGCCACACCACCTTTTCCAATAACTCTCATTTTTCTCCATGAGTATGGTATTAGTTTCACATACATACATACATATGTATTTCCATACCAAGCTTGAGTGCTTTACCCCAAACATTTGAAGAGATATGCAATATGAAACTTTCAGTCAGTATGGGAGGTGCTACGCCTCTTTTCCAAAAACGTCAATTTTTCTCCGTCATATATGAACATGATTTCACACAGTGTTGGCAAACTGTTAATCTGCTTAACGATTAAAAATTAAGGAGTAAAATGTTAATCGCGTTTGACGATTAAAATTAATTAGTCGTAATCAACTGTACGATTAAGGATAACATTTTTTTAATCGTTAATCGCTGGCTGCGATTACGTTTAATTAATTTAAAACATTAATCGTTAATCCAATTAAAAATAAAATCTGATTAATTTGTCTAGTTTGTCCGAGTTTGAAACCAAACACCAGTTATAGTAATTATTTTGTGTTTTACGCTTATAAAAAGCACATAATATAAAAAAATATTATTATTGTTATATTGTTGCTTAGATTGATGAGGAAGCCCGACTTAGCCATACCGGATTAACTTGCTTTGTGTGCACAGGGAAATTCCAGCATAACTTAATTAATCACCAAACCTACTTGATCAAATTAAGAGTTAACGATTAAAAATTAGTAAGTGTACTAAATTTCGTTCTGATCGGAAAACCGGTTAAGGAAGTAGCCTATTTTTCAATCCAGGTCATAAACCATCTTTGAACAAAATTTTATTTTCAAACAGGTGGCAATTCTTAAAAAAGTAGCCTATTTTCCAGTCTAGGTCATAAGCTATCTGTGTGCAAACTTTCATGCAAATCAGTTCAGTCATTTACGCGTATTAATTTAATTAAACTTTCCTAATATGTGATAACTCTTAAAATAGTAACATATTTTCCAACACAGGTCATAAGCTATCTCTGTGCGAAATGTCATGCAAACCTGTTCAGTCGTTTCCGCGTATTAATTTAATTAAAACTTTTTTAACAGGTGGCAACTCTTCCAAAAAATTAGCCTATTTT
>NW_023458556.1:101263528-101288755 GCF_013731165.1 Rhagoletis pomonella | reverse complement strand
CGCGTGATGATTTCCCAAACATCCAAACATACAAACTTTCACATTTATAATATTAGTAAGATTGCTTGGTAGCGGCAGAGCTGAAATGCGCAATGAGTTCGTTCATACATACATATATATGTATACATACATACGTGCATTCAAACATACATATATACATATGTAGGTACTCGTACCCATCATGCGTCGCTTTACTGCCTTTTTCCCCTTCCCTATACTACCTATATCTTCCTTCTCACTCATGTAACGTTTTCAGTTTTAAAAATTTCACTCTCCATTTTTGCTATACCGCCGCCTAAGAAGTTTCACTTCAAAAAGATTTTTTAAAGTGTTGTGTTGGAATAGTTACAGTGAAAAACATTCCGTTTTGACTTTTCGATGACGAATAAAGCTCGTCAAATAATTCGACCCTATGAAAATCAATTTACAGTGCTATCTGGGTCGAGTGAACTAATTAATGCAAGACCAGTTCATAAAATGCAGATTGTTCACTATATCCAGATTGAGTTTTTTGTTCTTTAAAATCAATTTTATTGCGCAGTACGTCTTTTGAAGTTAAATTTTTAAGAACTCCGAAATGTCGTCTTTTCCCTCAGCTAATGCCAAAACATGTTTCCTGTTGTTGTTCTATCGTTGTCGTCAAGCTCTATTAGCGGTAGACCCTGGAAGCGTGTAGCCTCGATGGGGTCTGTCCATAAGGCCAGAGGCGTTAGCAGGGTGGGGTTCAGTGGGTATGCGAAGAGATGCTGCGAGTAATGGGGCTTCTCTCCGAATGCGGGGAACTCATTTGGCACATCTGCATTTATTCTGCTCAAGTATGAGCTCAACCTGCTGCAGTAGCCAGATCGAAGTTGGGCTATGGGGTCCGAGTCTCCCGAGGCAGACGAAGCTCCGCCTCGTCCACGTCTGGTGGTTGCGTTCCCAGAACGGCATACACAGATCGAGAGTCTATATAACTGTCGGTAGTCTGTTGGGTCCAGAGGTAGTTTTTTGAACCCCCGGACTTCGTCCGTCAGTTCATAAATATGCCTTCTGACGTGCCGTCGCGAGGGTTCTTCCGCAAGAAGATGTCTGTTCGGGTACCTAATACGATGACACCCTACTAGCAATTGCTTGCAGAGCATTGTGTTATGCTCCTTAATCGGGAGCATATTGGCCTCGTTACGCAGGTGATGTTTCGGCAACATCAAAAGGCATCCTGTCGCTGTCTGACTGCCGTGTTTTGGCAAGTCTGCAGTTTCATTCACTGCGTCCTATAAGTCCCCGATAACCACACAGGCGTTGCATAATTCAGAACCGGGAATTGCCTTGTACGTTGCCAGCAACGTTTCTTTGTTCTTTGTCTTAGGGGAGAGGGTTAGGCTCCGTGCAGTGACGAAGCGAGAAAGCTCGGTGAAATAACCATTATCGAGCAATCGTCAGCGTAAGAGACAGATTTCATGTAGGCTTAACGTGATTTCCTGCCAACGGCTTTAACCACGGTACCCGCATTTGGCACAACGGATTAATTTTTGCATTAATCACTGCCCTGAACTGCAAGCACTTCAGTACCAATTGGGAGTATGTGGTGGACACACTTACCACCTTGGTAGGGTCGAGGCCTACCTAAACCTCTGACGTTCTCTGGATCACGACATCCGGTTGCAATGCAACTCCACATTGAACCATTGCTGGTTCTACCCGCATTTAGGTATTAAACCACAGCCACCACGATACTCCCCAAAGGGGCCGTACCCATGAACAGACCGGAGTAATGCTCGCCGGTGAGATTTGCTGGACTGGCTCAACTCACCCTGACCCACTTAACTGACTCAGCTCACACTAGAACGACTTACAAGACTACTTCACTCCACATTCATACTCAGTCTTGCTCGTCTCACAAGTCTAATCGCCTCGCTCGTGGGCACCCTCCACATCCAGGAGCGGTGACACCACTTGCTCAACTTTCGACCGATCGAGTTGCTCGACACACATTCACCATCTTGCTCCGTCTTGCTCATCTCACACGTCCTACTCGCCTCGCTCGTGGGCACCCTCCACATCCAGGAGCGGTGACACGGCTCAGCTTTCGCAACGGATCGAATTGCTCAACTTGCGCACAACTTTTTCACCATTTCCAGCGGTTTCCACCACACTTCCTCCAATTACAACTGTTTTCACCATTATCTCCATTATCCCCATTTTCACCACTTTCTCCATTTTCTAGTCGTGTAAGCCATGCCAGTGTTTGCCTTGGCTGCCTTGCAAGCCTTGCTTGTGTCACCAGTTTTGCTCGTCTCGCCGACGAACACACTCCGGGGGCATCTGTTCCCCGTGGCACCATTTTTAAAGTCTTTGGTATGACTTGCGAAAGCAAATGTCTCTTCTCCCAAATGAACCATACCACCGATTCAGGATTGGTAGCCTTTGACTGGGGTACCCGGGATTGCGACACCCGTAGCCTCGCAACGCGAAACCCCCCTGGGTTCGTTGGTACGGTAATCTCCACATCGGAATCTGCGTAAGCACCTGTCCTACACAGGTTCCCATGCGAAGCATCCCTGTTAGTTCATGCCGACATGGAAACCCCTAAGGGCCCCCATGTCACCACTTAAGGTTTAGCCCCGCGACAAGGACAGCAACGTTTCGCTAGACAGCATAAGAGACAATCGAGACTACCTCTGGTGGTAGAGGGAGCGTAGAAATTTAAATGTTGAACAGTAGTGGGGAAAGGGCGCCACCCTGTTGAACTCGCTGTTTTATTTTCCTAGGCTTGCTCGATTTGTCTCTAAAGATCACTGACGACCACTCAGGTATTTCGCAGCCCACCGTTTGTCTTCTAGTAGCGTCACTTGAATAGTTCTATATAGCTATCGGGCGAGAAGACTCTCCTTTGTTGGACGGTTTCCCCGGTGGACAATCACCTCACGGTTGACCAAAGCTTGCTCACACCAGAGGCGAAGTTACAGGTCTTCAGATGGTCTTCCCACTTCTTCCGCTTATGTACGTTCACTAGTTGCCGAATCTCCGAGTTGAGATCCCTGATACGGGGATTTACGGGATCGGGCTGGCGAAGGGATTAACCATTTTGTTATTAAATTTGTCGTTACAGTTTTGAATTTGGAAAGAATTGGTTTTAAATTTTGTTCACTCTACAAAGACACAAAATTGTTCACTCTATAGAGTACTCAATGGAAAAATTTTCATGTTCACTCTTTCGAGGTGTTCGTAGCATCGGGTGTTCACTCCAGCCAGATAACACTGTAATTTACAATTAAATTTAAAAAATATTTTTATATGCGTACATATATATTTATAAACTATCTAATGTGTGGGTTTCTTGGGCTAAACGCGTGAGAGTATACCGGCGGAAGCATATATATCAGAGGTTCCCAAACTTATTTTTCTCGTAGACCCCTTTCAAAACTTTACTGGTTTCCGTGATGATCATTTCTAACATATTCCCAAAGCTCATAAAAAAATGTGAAGATTCAGAGACTCAGAGACTAACTTCGGAGTGGCAAAAATAAGAATAAAATATTTTCTTGTGTTCTATTTATTAAAAATAATGTGACACACACTTGCAAGTTTTAAAAAATAGAGCTCGTAAAGCCATGAAAGAACTGCTATCTCGCTCTGAGGAGTTATATTTTTTAAGAGCACTAAATAATAATAATAGTGGTCGGCTCACTCATGAATTTGCATGTGATGCAGTTGTCAAATAGTTCATTTGTGTTGATGGCATATTTAATTTTATCGCTCCGAGTTTTAAAGTGATGCGAAAAATATTCGTCACTCGCATATTTAAAACATAAAACTTTAAACAACAAAGCTGCAAAACTTTTTATGCCATGCTTCAAATTCAGAAACAAAAAAGAGACCGCATCTAGATAAATCTATGGTAAACAAACAAGCAAGCAAGAAGCTCTAGAAGTGTTCCACCGTCTCATCCTATTCAAAGCAGGATGGGCAAATGGAGTTGTAATTTACGCCTATCACAGTCAGGTGTTTGTGCCACGTGAAGGGACCAGTCAGCAGTCCCATCTTCTCAGTGAGAGGAAAAAACTAGACAGACCTTCTGAGATTGAAGGCAACATGAGTTTTGCCCATCTGCATCCACTCGATGGCTCCCAGTCATTGCTGAGCGAAGTAGCCACCCAGTTTCTGATGGTTGCTTCGATGGTCGAAGTGGGGAGTGCTATAACTGGTTGCGGATCGAGGAATGCCTGGTCTAAGCCAAAGGGTCAAATGTCTCATTTCCAGGCACTCCCGAGTGACCCAGAGTAAAGCAACCTCGTTATGTTTAGCAACATAATTTAGTCGGACATGCATTGCCGAACTAGTTTGGAAGTACTTAGAAAAAGGGCTGGCCAATGCATTAGGTGCGTAAACTCCTTTAATCCTACCTATTTTCCACCACGTAGTCTATAGCTTTGGGGATTGCAAATACCTCAGCTTGGAAGACAGAAGCATCTTCCCTAAAGGGTGAACACACCAAAACTGCGACACTTAGAGATTAGTATCAGAAACAAACTAGAAGGCTTTGAAATTATTTTTTTTGTATTATATAACTTGGAAGTTTATATGTTATTAAAATGTTAAAATATTAGTTATTATTTGCTCCATATGCAAGTGATCGGTATTTTCATCGCACACGCGACATAATGTTCTGCACGACTACATCATCGACTTTACGCGATGCGCACTGTTTCACATGTTTTCTTCAAGATTCCTTTGACAATTTACCAGTATTCCCCAATAGCTCTGGGCTATTGGGTGGATTGGCGTCGTGAGGTTATTTGCATTATACCACGGCAATGTTATCACTTTGACCATGCTAACCCCCGCTCCCTGGTTTTCTCGTAACTGCCAGGCCTTATTTCTACCGATTTAAACCCTGCAAACTGTCGAATAGTGCAATCTTTAATTTTTAGCAACTTTACGTGTACTTAAGGCCGTACATTTATAAACTCGTGCAAAATGGTTTGTCTCGTTTCTAACTCGGTTGCCATTTTTAACTCAACTAGGAATCAAATTAAAATGAAATTTCTTCTACGTCCAACTAAGGTCATGGTCAACTTATGGTATTTGAATTTCAAAATATTGAAATCTTTTTGGGTAAGTTATAAGCTTCCCAAACTGTCGCAGTTTTGGTGTGTTCACCCTTTAAAAGAAAAAGTGAAACTTATCCCCATTAACTTCGAAAAATGCTCCAGATCCTGACCCTGAGTCAGTTTTGGAGTCATCAGTGAAGATTCGACAAGGTACGTGGGCTCAGTGCTGCAATTAAACCAGAATTCCCCCTCAGGGAACTCTCTCTCTAGAATCTCTTCAACAAAGGTAATGGTGGCGTACTATCCTGTAGCATTGAAAAGACACAAGTGCTGAAATATCTCCCGCCGGCAATATCCGCATCGCCTCACTCAGTGTTATACCAACATCCGTTTCTTTTTATTCTGCGGATGGCCTTTAAGGCTTCTCCACGTATGATGACACAAAGTGACGGTAAGTTCACCAGTGCGTCAAGAGCACTATACACCACTCAAAAAAATTAAAGTTAAATAAATAGGCCATAAATAAGCAACCATTTTGGTTCTTTATTATCGAAACCAAATGAATTTTCGTGGACCCCCACTTACAACTCATGGACCCGCATATTTTTTTTCACGCCAACGTAGACCCCCGTCGAGTCTCCCGTGGACCCCTGGGGGACCATTTTGGGAATCACTGATATATATCAATCTTCCAATGTACATAAGCGGGAGATACATATACGTTTCCATAAACAGGCAGAGTGCAGAAATGTATTAAGAGTCTGGGTTTTAGAGTTCCAGCTCCTAAATGCCTTACCTTAGACCTTAGATACACAAGTGTATACGTACGTGTAATAACTCAGTAAAAAACTCTACGGTAAACGAAAATCTTAATGTCTGCCTGTTTCGCATGTACACTCGCCAAAACAGTACCAGGTATTGAATTACTAGCAAATAGAATGAAGGCCTTTTTTCACACAAAGTGGTTAGTATTGTACAAATTTGTATACCTAAGTTTCCTTCAATAAATGAACTTCAGTCTAGTATACTAGCAAGACAGTAGAATATAATGATTTTTTTTTAACAGCACAATATTAGACATGTTAAATACATACATATATACATTAGACCGTTCGTTACAAAAAACTAGTTTTGCCTGGCGGAAAATGATGTCTTTTTGTCCAAAATAAGCTATGCAAAATTGTATTCGAATATGATAACCCTAAGTACTAGCATGTTGCATTTGAATATTTAGAAAACCATATGCATTCAGGGAAATTTTTTTTATCAAAATTGTTGAAAATCGTGAATTTTAGTCTTTTGCTATGAAAAATAACTCACAGAATCTGAATATGAGGTCAGAAATAAAAAAAGTAGAATAGGTTTTAAGAATTTGCGAAGTTATCGTTTTTTTTATTTGAATTTAATTTTTCCAAAAATATCCGGTTTGGGTTCTCACATCTCGAAAAGCTCTCCACCAGATTAAAGGTCTTCGAAATCCTTGTGAACTTGCTCTACAATGCTTTGCAATCAAGTTATCAGTTTAAGAGTTATCTACAAATTTATGGGTGAAATCGGACACAATTTTAAGTCGCATCGTTATTCTTCTGTGAATTACACCTAAAAGCTGTTTTTGTTCTTATTTTTATGCTATATTAAAGCTTATTCCATTTGAAAGTATATAGATCCAAATCTTTTGCAAATCGATTTGAAAATAGAGAAGTTATAGCCAATTTAGTAAATGATATGGATTCAAGCAACGTATTGATACTGTACAGCACATGTGATCGTAAAATCAATTAAAATATCATTTCCATTGCATGATTGCAATTGGAAAAACAGCTGACAATAGTTTTATTTCATTAAAAAATAGTTTGTAATATTTTGCAACAATTGTTACGAATTATCATGCCTTGGCTGGCAAAAAAGTTGATAAAATAAGATAAATTGAGATAGCAAAATAACATTTTCCACCAAAATAAAAACTGTTTTACTAAAGTTACATAAAACTTCAAGCTTTTTCCTTGGTGGACGTTTTTGTCCTCTTTTATCATTTCATATGAGAGAAATTCTCAGAATTTAAAATTACTTGTAATTTACTGTATAATTATTTTAATAGATAAAAACTAAGCTAATTTGACCAGGGGTTTTGTTTGACTATTTTTAGTGCATCTGAAAAACAAGAAGAAGACAAATTTTATGGGATATCATTTCATAAAAAGTGGGAAGGAAGATTTGTACCCAGTAGCTACTCTAATTCTTTTTCACGAAGCCAATTTCAATAAAATGTGGCCAAATTTGATAAGAATAATGTTTCAACACAAAAGTTCAGATTTATTGTGTGGTGTATATTTTTTTCGACATGCTTCTACAAATTGAAGCACCAATTGTTTTTGCTCATTTTTTGTCAGGATTCGATTGTAATCTTTCATAAATTGAACACCATGCTCAGCTGTGTCATTTACAACGAATAAATCTCGACAAAATTCGGTAGCGTCTATATAATCTTAATTTTTTCCCCATTCAAATGGTTCAATCCGTAAGAAATCTGAAGGCAAACCAAAGGCAGCGAAGAAATTTTTAGTTTTGTAGGACAAGAAATCTCTAATAGTTTTGCCAATCAAGAGAACGGGATTTGAAATTACTTTATCTTCACGGAATTTTACGTTTGATTTGCTTTACGATTAATTGCAGTGCCTTCACCATTTCTCGTTTTACCTCCACTGGGAGATCATTATCAAAAAACGGTAAAGCAGTTGTTGTTATGGCTGACCACATTTTATTGAATTTGGCTTCGTGAAAAAGAATTAGAGTAGTGGGCCCACTTTTTATGAAATGGTATCACACCAAATTTGTCTTCTTCTTGTTTTTCAAATACACTAAAAATAGTCAAACAAAACCTGTCGTCAAATTAGCTTAATATTTATCTATTAAAATAATTATACAGCAACTTACAAATAATTTTAAATTCTGAGGATTTCTCTCATATGAGAGGATACAAAAACGCCAACCATGGAAAAAGCTTGAGGTTTATGTAACTATAGTAAAACATTTTTTATTTTGGTGGAAAATATTTACAAGTATAAATTTATCCCGCGGAAACTTCTAAACTTTATCTAAAAATCAAATCAAATACAGTATCGATACGTTGCTTGAATCCAATATCATTTACTAAATTTGCTATAACTTTTATATTTTCAAATCGATTTGCAAAAGATTTCGATCTATATACTTTCAAATGGAATAAGCTTTAATATAGCATAAAAATAAGAACAAAAAGTTTACAGCTTTTAGGTGTAATTCACAGTAGAATAACGATGCAACTTGAAATTGTGTCCGATTTCACCCATAAATTTGCAGATAACTCTTAAACTTTAATTTGATTGCAAAATATTGTATAGCAATTTCATAGGGGTTTCGAAGACCTTTAATCTGGTGGAGAGCTTTTTGCGATGTGAGAATCAGAACCGGATATTTTTGAAAAAAATTTTAAATGCCGTTTCTCAATTTTAAAAAACGATAACTTTGCAAATTCTTAAAACCTATTCTACTTTTGTTTTATTTTTGACCTCATATTCAGATTCTGTGAGTTATTTCACATAGCAAAAGACTATAAAATTCACGATTTTTAACAATTTTGTTAAAAACTTTTTTCCCTGAATGAATATGGTTTTCTAAATTTTCAAATGCGACGCGACTTAGAGTTATCATATTCGAATAAAATATTGCACAGCTTATTTTTAGACCAAAAGACATCTTTTTCCACCCGGAAAACTGTATATATAAAAGAAAGATTAAATAACGAACGGTCTAATGTACATTTTTCACACAAAGTGGTTAATATTCCAAAAGCATACCAACTTCCATACATACATAAATAATTTATCCTCCAGACGAACGCTCGCGATCGTTCAAAAACTCACCCCTTATTCTAGAACCCGAATTTTCGTAATTCGTAATTCGTAGCTACGCTACGAAGAACGAAAAGTCCACATGCTGCAACCCTTGCGGAAATATGTGCAGCATTGCCATTGGTTTTCGAAGACAGCTGAATGAAGGAAAATAAAGTGGAAGGGAATTAAAAAAACACTCATGAAGTGCTTATTTATAGTAATATTGTTTGATTTTACATATTTTGAGGGAAACTATGGATTCTATTGCATTTGCAATTATAGCAGCGGAGTAAGAGCGCGCTATGGGAATGATTTCACAAAGATATGCGAAGCTGTCGGGCATAGTAACCATGGGCACATCTATGTCAGCTTCTGGTTGAATTACTGAGGTACAAGCCAGAACTCCTCCTATGACTGAAGAACTGGTTTTCAATCCAGTTAATGCAATAACAGCTTCTTCCAAGCCATTGAAAACATGCACTTTGTTAGGTCCACCACCTGTTGCGCTTGCTTCTGCCTTCGGTCGCGCTTAGGGATTATAACTCTAACTAAGTAGAATTCTCCTTTCTGTGTTGCCGGAGAAGGGGGGGTTCCGCATTACAAAGGTATACAACATTTCTTGTGAATGTCACTCCGGCTACGCCATCCATTTTGCCATTCATATTTTTGCGCAGAACCCACATCGAAATTTGCATAAAAGTACATAGTGCAAACCGAATTTATTAATAAGCTAGTGGTCAGAAATTGGAAACATTTATTTTAAATAAAAGTTTAATCCCTTGATTACAAGTGTATGTTAAAGTTTTTGGATTCGGGGTATGCGATAAGGGGCAACAAAGATTCTTTTTTGTTCGTTTATATAAAGCAGTGGATAAATATTTACGTATATGCGAAAGGCAAATTTATCTGTTTAAATGAACACCACTAATATTTCCTGCAAACACACATCGATTTACATCTTTTATCTCGCCTCCAACGCAGAATTGTTTTCGTACAAGCTTACTCGTTCGTTTATAGGCATGCCATTGTCACGAATTTCGAAAGTTCGAAAATACGATTCGGATTGCAGCATACTATTTCTACGATTCGTAGCAAAATCCGAATACGAAAGAGTTGCAGAATAGGGGTGTCAATCTTCACAATACGAGTAACTGATTGAGTTTCACAAAAAACGCTCGAAACCAACGAACGATCGCGAAAGATCGAACGAACGACGCTTGCAGCAAAATCTTCTCTTTCGTTATCTTTACGAACATTGATATTGATAAGATATCGTAAATGCTTTTGTTCGCAGCACTAAATTTTTGGCCGCGATTGGTTGTGAGAAAGATCGTATTTTGATCCTTCTCCGCACCCTGCTAAAGCGACGAAATTCCCTTAAATGCCGAAATGTATTTGTCGACATTCGTGGAGACCTATTGATTCTGGTAAATGAGTCAACGAAGGTACAATCCTGGTGTCTCCTAATCAGAATTTGACGCAATATAATATTGGCAAATCGTATCCATGGACTCGGTTTAGTCGCTTGAGCGATTCATATTTTCTAATTGTACACTTACGGAACTTCTCATTTGACGGTGTAAATCGCGTTCCTGTCACAATCGTTCAGTAGCTGCGTGCCCTTTTCATTCTTCCTGAGTTCGAGCAGCACGAATCGGGACTGTGTTAGCCAATTTTTGATATTCTGATCGGCGGCATAATGTCTCCCGAACACTAAGGGCAGGTTTCCAGTGCACGGCTGTGGTTTAAACTCGAGCATGTCAAGACAAACACAGTTTACGTGATCTAAGTTTAAACTTTCACTGAAAAACTGGCCCTAAAAGTGCAACATCAAAGAATTCTCCTTACCGTATTAGAAGCAATCGAGCCATTACCGCGAAAGAAAAGTAAGCTCCAAATGTTTTTTATTGCGTATTTTTTATCAAAATTATATAATTTTTCCGCAAACAAATAAACAGCAAAGAATTTACAAGGCAAACAAATACAACAGAAAAACAGCTCAAAGTGGACCATCCATTCTCAAGTTTTATCCGGTCTGACGTACGCAACTTTGATATATATGTACTAGGAATGTTAATCCCGGGATCCCGGCCTTTTTTAGGTCCCGCAAAGCCTGGGATTCTTGGCAAATAATCCCGGGATTTTCGGGATTTGTAATTTGCTCTGATAGCAATAGTAAAAATTCCTTTTCTTGGCCAGTATTGGCTATATTTCTTTTTTTTTATTAATTAATATTTTTTTATAAATGTACAGCTCATTATACATAAATATAACACCGTGCGATAGTAAGTTTAACACACAAAAATCAATATATTCACGAAACCATGGTCCAAATGTAGTAAAGTTGCGTTATTAGTTTTTTACTCTGACGTCACTAATTCAAAAATTATTTAAAAAATTCAGTGAAATGTGCTTAGAGAAGAAGTATGGGTACGGTGACCATATTTATGGCAACCGATTATGAGACATAAAATAATGTTCCCAAATTTTCTCCACAAAACCTTTTCCAATGATCCTAGATTTATTAGCCCCGAGACAGTGTCTTTATTTGGCATACATTTTTCAAACTTTTGTGAGAGCAGAACATATACACATACATACATACTATGTAAATATTCAGTTGTAACATCCCTGCAGGGAAAGCTACCAGTTGTGAACCAGAATGCTACCAGTTTGCGTTTCAGCCCAACTAGTTCACGTTGTATCCTTTTTCAGTGTTAGCGACTGGTATTTTTAACATGGCGGTGTCATAGGAGATGTCAATTGTCCGCTCCTGCATCAGCACGCTACCAGTAGAAATACTAATAGCATCATACCAGTTGACGGGATAGACTGCCTATTCATCCCCCGTAAAATGCATAAGTATGTAATTTTGCTCCCGGCGCTGCAACAGTGGCAATGGTCGACAGAGTAAAGCTGTGGCACGCCAAATCAAGAGATCCGAGTTCGAATCTCAGTGAGCGAATCTTTTTTTTTTGTTTATTTATATCTCTTGTGCAATTTTTAAATTTATTGTTTTAAAAAGAACAAAAAATTATTTATTTTCATTTTTTTATGGTATTTGAGTTTTTAGGTTTTTTCCAAATCAAATTAAATTTATGTACAATTTTTATTTTATATTTAAATTGAAATAATTACTTAAATTAATTTACTTACTTTACTTTAACAACCTCCATGCGCACTCGAACCTGAGATCTCAGCACCAGAATCGGTAGTCTTCACTCGACGCCACAGCCGACATTTGTGATAAATGCAATTAACCACGTTTTAGTTATGGTTATGCCTATTCAAAGACAGATGTCGCTGATCGCATAAGTTGTTCGAAATCGCTGAAATGGTAGGCCGTCGCTTTAGCACATACTGGTTAATGAACTAGTATTTATACTGGCTGGTTTGGCATTTCACTGCGGAGAACTGGTATAATTATAGTCTATGACGAACTGGTATGACTCCCATTTAATACCAGTTTTCGAACTAGAATTTCTACCAACTAGTTTACTTTTTTCTGCGCGGAACTGGTATAATTATGGTTCATAACGAACTGGTATGACTTTTATCCTTAAATAATAGTTCATGAACTGGAATTTGTGCATACTGGTTTACCTTTTCACTGCAGGGATCACGCAATTGTATAATACTTTTCCATAACTTTTTACTCTGTAGTCGGGATTTTTGCCCCGCAAAATTTGTTACAAACATTCCTTGACAGGGAAACATGATGAAAATATTCGACTACTTTTGAAGTAGAAATTGTTTTCAACGGATTATCTTCAGACTCAGCTTTCGACCAAGCACAACGCAGTGCATAGCATCCGGACGGAGCTGAACTGCAAAGTGTACCTTTGAAGGGATCAACTTCCCTTCGAACTTCTCTACTTTTGCAAAATTCTCATGGAAGCCCTCTTATTTAGAGTTTCTCATATTGAAGATACGATCCTTCATAAATTTAACAATAATTTTTTCACCTAGTTTCGCGTAATGAGTTCTTCTCTCTCTCTCTGGAGATTGTCACACACTACAGCACAGTGGACAGATGGTAGCACAACAGCAAGCTGTGTGTATTTTGTTGTTGGTTTTAGAATCCATATACGTAAACAAAGTTTGAAATTTTAGAGTAAACTGTAAACAAAAATTACAATTTAAAGACGAATTTCTGGAAAAAATATTAAATCAAAAGGAAAAAAAAATGCTACTAGTGAAATTTCTTTTAAAAATTTTAACAATAATCATTATCGTCCAATTTCTATTCAAACTCACAAATGTCCAGTTTTTCTACGCAAAATTATAACTTCAGAAACCATCTCCACACATACATATGTGCTCCTATAGGATCTATAGATTTGAATCACAAGCATCCAGATTTAAGAATAAAAACTGGTTCATTGGCATGCCATTTGTATGAGATTTTAAGGCATCAAAATACCGAAGACGGGACAAATAAGGGACATCGAAAAAAATACAGAACATTTGGCGTCCCGTGTTTAATAAATAAATTAACAGGACAATGGACGAAAAAAGAGGACTGTCCCGTATAATACAGGACGGATGGTCACCGTAAGTATGGGTATCAAATTAAAGAGGAAATTCTGTAGAATTTAGACACATTCAATTTTTTTGTGCGTAAGGACGCAATATTTGCTTTTAAAAAAATAATATGTTAAGGAATTATATAAACTCGATAACTTCCTCGAATTTCGTCCTTCTAACTTTATCAGCTTAAAAAATTACATATTCGTCCTTGTGAATCCAAAAAAAAAATACTTTTTTTAAATTTTAAAGAAATTCCATCTTGCATTTGGTACCCATATTTTTATTCTACATTGCATTGAATTTTTAAAATAATTATTGGAATTAATCATATCGTTGCAAATACAAATCCTTTAAAATAAATCCTGACGTCAGAGAGAAAAAATAAAAACGTCACTTTAAATAAAATAGTAGTTTTCAAACCCATTTATTTATCATTTATTTTATGCTAGGAGAGCTTCTCAAGCAATATAGAAGCAATTTTTTCGATTTAAGCTGTTGAAAAGTAATGAACATCTAAATCCCAGGATTGTGATAACGATATCCCGAAAATCCCGGGATCGTAAAAAGCGAAAAAATTAACACCCCTTATATATACATACAAATATTTATTTTTAATAACAATCAAAGGATATATTCGATGAAAATAAGCTGGTTTCAATTAAATAATTAAAGCAAATTCTACCATGCACTATAATTTATGAACACCTTGTTGTGGAACTTCGCTACTTTTTGAAAGGTAATTGAATTCTTCCTCTTTTCCTCCTGCTTCCAAAAAACATCGCTGTGGGTGGGAGTGCCAAATTTTAGAAAACAGCTACTTATAATCTAATTGAATCATGAAATACAGCAACAATTTTCAAGGGTGTGTAATCTAAATGTGGGCAGGGTAGTATATACATATGTACTTGCGCCAGTTCGGTTATTTAATTAAAATTTATTATTTTCTAGGGTTCAACAAGCAGTTCATCTGCAAAAGACATTACAGCATGAATTAGAGAACTGGATGCGAAAAGAAAAAGAAGCAGAAGAAAAAATTAATGAAGACTCTAAAAAAGTGGAGAAATGGGCATCAAAAGAAATTTTACTTAATCAAAAACTGGACGAATGTGCTGAAAAAATTGCTAGCTTAGGTGCTCTACCACAGGTTGATGGAGTTTATAGTAAAATGTCATTAAAATCACTTTTTAAGGAGCTTGAAAAAGCGAATCAACATCTTAAAAAGTATAATCACGTAAACAAGAAAGCTTTGGATCAGTTTCTCAGTTTTTCTGAACAAAAAGAAAAGTTGTATAAACGAAAAGATGAATTAGATGTGGGAGATCAAAAGATTCGGGAACTAATGAAGACTCTTGAAATGCAAAAGGTTGAGGCCATACAATTTACTTTTAAGCAAGTTGCACAGAATTTCACCAAAGTATTTAAAAAACTTGTACCACAAGGTGCCGGCTATTTAATACTTAAAACAAAGGACAGTGAAGATGAGAAAGATGACAAAGAGGTGGCCAATTCTGACGCGTTTACTGGAATTGGTATTCGCGTATCCTTTACAGGAGTTGATGCAGAAATGCGAGAAATGAATCAGTTATCTGGAGGCCAAAAATCTTTGGTTGCGCTGGCATTGATTTTCGCAATTCAAAAATGTGATCCAGCGCCCTTTTATTTGTTCGATGAAATTGATCAGGTAAGCTACCAATGCTGATCGTTTAATTTATACTTATATTAGACATTACTCAGCAAACACAGTCTCTAACGTTAGAGCAATGGTTAGATTCTACATTAGCATCTAATGTAGTTCTCGAATCGAAAATCAGGTTAGAGAACTGTGCTAGAATTCGATTAGAGAATGATTAGAAAAGCACTAGACACCAGCAACTAACTAAAATTCAACGTTAGAATACGACTAGATATCTAACCTCTTTCTCAATATCTAGACCCAAGTTCCCTTTTTGTAGAGAATGCTATAGTTCTCGGCAGTTTCTGTAATCGTCTTCTAATCTTCTACCTTAGAGAAACACATTAGAATTCGACTCGCTTTCTAATCGTTCTCTAACCTAAATATTCGTTGGGTAGCTGATTTTTGGAAAAGTATCTAATATAGTACATATGGGTGTAGAAAATGACAAATTAAATCGCTATGATTGAGGTTCGATCAGTAATTAATTTATTCAAAAAAATTTCATTTACATTTATACTGAACTAATAATCTATTATGTATGTCCAAAAAATCACATTCTTATTTACTTATGCTTACAGATGTACGGCCAAATGCCCAAATGCACATATGTATATATGTACATAGTAGGGAGGTTGCGAATGTGGAATTTTAGACATCCGCGATGCGAATGTTCAGATTTACCAATTTTGAGTTATTGGGTTGACTTGATTAACCTTTGGATGTTCTATGTTATACCAAAACCCAGAATGTCATGCGTACACGGAAACCACATATTTCACAATGTCAATTACATGAATGCAGAGTTAAGTCTCGTAAAAAAAATACTTTCAAACTTGACCTCCCAAAATGTTCACCCTTACACATTCATTTTTCTGGCATGCGGGGGGCGATGTGTACTTGCCGATTTGTTTTACAAAAATTATTTAAAAAGCAGGCGTCTGCAATTATTTCACATTGATTCTCTAACACAAATTTTCGATGTGTGCTCAAGGTGCATAAACCTAAAGGTACATTTTATAAGACGTTAAACTGACCATTTATTAGAACTAGTAGTAACCCTCGAAATTTCTGTGAATGCAGTTAAGAAATAATTAATAATATTAAGAATTTAAATTTAAGTATATAATAAAACGTGATAATTATGAATAAACTTCAGTATTTAGCTCAAGATTTATTTAAAGAATTTCGTGACAACAATTAATCTTGTATTGCTAGAGACCTGATAACCCAGGATAATTTTTAAGTTCTTAAAGGACCCTACTCTACTCAAAGCTTCGTACAGTGTCTCGTGAGAAAACAATCATCTTTAAGGTATAGTCCAACCTTTCACAATATCTGTACAAGGGCTTTATTGGTCGAAATCTGAAACGCAATAATCACTTAAAATTGGCGCCGTTTCATGGTGAAATGTATCACACTTTTAACTAAAGCCTTTTTAACCCTTTCAGAACAAAAACTCAGCCACTGCAGTGATTCTAAAAATTTTAAAATATGTATTCCGGTATTTTTGGATCGTTCATTTCAACAAGTAATTTTTGGCAAAAAAAACGACATAAAAACACTATATATATATCTATATATGTTTCATGATCCAATGATCGGATCTAAACCAGATTAGTATGGGACCACCTCTGAGACACTACCTTTCCGATGCAAAGCGAATTATCGAAATCGTTTGACGTGGTCCAAAGTTATGCGGTAACATACATAAAAAAAAAAATATATTCCGACGAACTAATAACCTCCTCCTTTTTTGCAAGTCGGTTAAAAATCATATTAACAAATTTGTAAAGCTTTGATTTGAGCTTTGCCGTCATTCAGGGTCCTTTATAATGGTCAGTGATATCCTAGCTCAATTCTGTGGGTGCTACAAATCGCCGTAACTAAGTCGTATGACTGATCAATTATATATACAGTGAACCAAAAAAAAAGTTGTACATTGAAGGTACTCATCTTCAAAGTTGAATATCTCTGCCGTTAGTTAAGCTATTTAGGTTAAAGAAATAATAATTAAAACACAGACTTATACAATGCAACGAAACTCCCTTCTTCGAAACAAAAAAAAAACTTTTACACTAAATTCAAAGTGATCAACTGGTTAAAAAGTAAACTATTTAATACAAATTAGTATTAAGTTTAGCAACCTTCGGTATCTGGCATGGCTCTAAGCCTTCTATTATATATTAATAGTTTGGGGTATTTTCTCCCATATATCCTAAAGGCTACTTTTAAGGTCTCTTTTGCTCCTGATTTGACGCTCCCGTAATTGTGATTCCATGTAAACTCACAGATAGGGTGAATTCCAAAACGTCAAAATACAAAGCATCAGTCTCTTTTATTTCTAGACCTCAGTAGATTTTAATGCCAAATGTGCGCAACCACGGTTAGATGCTAGTTTTCTACTAGGTTGCGCAAGTTAGGCTTTTCCTTCTACACCATTTCCAGTTGAATTTTGGAAGGCGTCAATTGGATTTTAGAATAGTCAATTGTATTTTAGAAAGCGTAAATTGGATTTTAGAATAGTCAACTGGATTTTAGAAAGGGCCATATGGATTTTAGAATAGTCAACTGGATTTTAGAAACGATCAATTGGATTTTAGAATAGTCAACTGGATTTTAGAAAGAGTCAACTGGATTTGAGAATAGTCAATTGGATTTTTTAATGATTCATACACTATGCTATGCATATGATTATGTAGTTTCAAATATTGCTGAAGTATCAGTTATAACTACTTTTTATTAAGTTTTAACAATATAATATATATTAAAGTTAAACAACAGGTTACATTTAGGAATATACGATCTGTTTGAAGTATAAAAGAAAGCGGATAATGAAGACGTGAGCGGAATATAAAAATTATGTAGTAGAATAATGTATATAAAAAGAATATAGGTGCACAGGAGTGAAATGTAATGTAATAGTAAATGAGTAATGTAAATTGGAAGAACAAGACAATAGTATATGTAACAAAATTCCATGTTTTACATACTTGGAAGAAATAAAATGCCATTTAAAAAAATTTTATTCACCAGCTCTCATATCTCGTTTGGCAATTGCATCCGCATAGAAAGTAGTACTGTTCGCTTAAAAGTGAATATTTTAGAAAAATTTGCATAGACAAATACCGCACATAAGAAAAAACTGGCTATTTCAAAATTTTTGTAGAAAATTCTAAAATTCACTTTACATTTTCTAAAATCCAATTTACGTTTTCTAAAATCCAATTTACGTTTTCTTAAATCCAGCTAACTATTCTAAAATCCAATTTACGCTTTCTAAAATCCAGTTGACTATTCTAAAATCCAATTTACGCTTTCTAAAGTACAGTTGAGTATTCTAAAAGCCAATTTACGCTTTCTAAAATCCAGTTGACTATTCTAAAATCCAATTGACTCTTTCTAAATCCAATTGACTCTTTCTAAAATCCAACTGGAAATGGTGTAGTGTGGCTTAGAAATAAAAGAGACTGATGCTTTGTATTTTGACGTTTGTGAACGCACCCATACTCAACAGATTGGGTTGAGGTCAGGGTTCCGGGAAGGATGTGGAAACTACTTTTTTTTACATTGTACACGAGGCTTTCTCTTGTTATTAGCGACGAATGTTTTGCATCATTATCCTGTTCTAGGCAAAAATTGTAGTACATATATAATTTGGCAGCTGACTGTACTAAGTATTATTTTAAAAGTTTCAAGTAGTCCACTTTAGTCATGGTGCTTTCAACAAAAGTTAAATTTCCGACGCTGTTTGTGCCCATCGTTCCTCATACCATGACACTGGCACCGGCATGTTTTATCGTTTTGTTTAAATTACTGTTATTTAATGCCTCACCTTCTTTACGCAAAACAAATGGACACCCATCAGATCTAAGCAGATTAAATTGGGATTCATCCGTGAAAATAACCCGGATAAATTTTTTTTTTGTGATAAGCAGGGTTTGTTACGCGTTGTGTATGCTCGAATACCAACGAATGCAGATAATTTATGACAGTCTGTGGGTCGATAGCAACAATCTCAGGATCTTTAAGCACTTTTGGAATAGCTACTGCGGATTGTTTTAGATCTTCCTAGATATATGTAGCATTACATCTCTCTGCCTGTGATGTATATATTTCCTTTGGTCTGCCACTTCCTCCTGGTCTTTCCGAATTTTCTTGCTTTTCATATTTTGTTACTATGTATTGAACAGTAGTGGGCTTACATGGAATCAAAATTAAGCAAGCCTCAAATCAGGAGCAAGGGAAACATTAAAAGGGCCCTTTAGGGTATATGCGAGAATATACCCCAAGATATTATCCGGAACTTAGTTCACTCATTGAAAAGAAGGCTTAGAGCCATGCCAGATACCGAAGGATGCTGAACTTAATACTTATTTGTATTAAATAGTTAACTTTTTAACCAGTTAATCATTTTGAACTTAGTGTATAAGGTTTTTTTTTGGTTTTGAAGAAGGGAGTTTCTTTGCATTGTTTAAGTTTCAGAGCTAAGCGTAGTTATTTGATATAAATCTTTATTGCCGTATGAAATCGAAGTATCTGTGTTCGAAAAATGCATGTGAAAAAGTAAAGTCGAAATTTTTATGCTCTCACCCCCTTGGATTGTTCTATACCGAAAAAAATATACCCCTTTTTTTATTTTGAAATCAAAAAATATTTAAAGGTCGCTCAAAGCGCCCAATGTTTTCGTTGTATTTTATATGGGGAAAAAAAAGCTTTTCGTAGAAATGGTAAAGAATTCTTAAAAATAAATACACACTCCGTTTATCTGCAGAAGATTCCCAGTAATAATAACCAATTGTTTAATTTATTTTTTCATCGTAACAAAAATTTATAGGTCAGCCAAAAACCCCGAGAAATGCAAATGGGCGGCCAATAAAAAATCGTTAGTATTAAAAAATGGTTAAATAAATAATTGGGTATTATTATTGAAAGTCTCCTGAAGAGAACCAGAGTTTTCCGATCGAAAAATATTGATTTTTAAGACTTCTTACCATTTCTACGAAAAGTTGTTTTTCCCCATATAAAAATACATGGAAAACTTTAAGCGCTTTGAGCGACCTCTAAATATTTTTTGATTTCAAATTAAAAAAATAGGGGTATACTTTTTTCGATATAGAACAATCCTAGGGGGTGAGAGCATTACAATTCCGATAGCAAACAGCCAGAGAAAATTCGGTTTAGCCGGCAGCCGATTTGTTAGCCGTTTCCCAAAAAGAGTTATGGGCTGTTTTTGCTTACGCGTAAAGGCACATTTAGCGCATTTAGCTCTAAATGCTACTCTAAATGTACATTTATCCATACAAAATTCGTCACCTAAATGCAACTAAATTCAACTCCATTTTTGCATTAAGAATCTAAATGCTAAAAGCAACCCTGTGATCTTCCAAAATTTCCACGATTCGAACATGGTTTAATGAGAAAAAGTGACAAGATTGCATTTTCGAGTATACAGTGGCTAGCTGCGTTTCAGTGATCGCCGATCGAGATTTCATTTATTATTTTACAGTATTTGGATAAAGAAAAGTTAAGATGTGATGCTGATAGAAATCTGGATCAATTTGTGATCAATTCTGTTTGTTTTGTTTCATAATTAAGTGAGGAAATATTAATTGACAGCACCGACAAATGAATATATACATAAACAAATGGTCGGTCATGGTTACAACAATTCAAATTTTTTTATTGAAGTTTTGGTTTAAAATTTATTTTTTCCTTTTCAGTAGGGCTTTTGCACATTATTTTCTGCGTGAGAATTTATCGTAATAGATACGGATCTGAATAAGCGACTGGAACACGGCTGTTTGTCAAAAGCATACGATTTCGAGCTCGCGTAAATGTGCATTTGCTAAATGCAATAGCATGAACGCTCGTCGAAAACATATGTTCGAAAGTGCTAAATGTTGCATTTTAAATGCAGCAAAAACGCTGCATTAGCCTTGTTTAGCCGATTTTGCTATTTGCCTTATTTTCTTAAAACTCAAATATATAAGTTTCCATTTTTACAGATTTAGCGATTTAAAATCTATTAGAAATGGCTAGCCAGAGAAAACTATCATGCCGAACTGTGTTATATAAAATTGAAAGACCGTTTTTTCTAATCCGAAAAGTCATAAAATACTGGGCCGATTTCAATGATTTTTATTTTAAGCAAAAATATAATGTTTTGGCTTTTTTTCTTTAGTTCATTTAATGCTTATTATTTTTTTTATGAAAGTATAGCTGAGTACTTAACAAATACCATTCAAATCCAAATTTCATACTTTGTGCAAAAATTATGAAAGTTATGCATATTTAAAAATTTTAAATTTTGGTGTAATAAAGAGCAAATTTAAAGTACCTAGAACTTACCGTTGATTTTTGGAAATTTTTTTGCATTTTTTCCATATAAAAAACTTGTCATGTTGTGTATGAAAAAATTGCGTAACACCGTCATAAATCAACGGTATGTCCTAGGTAGTTCAAATTTTCACCGTACTAAATTTTGCATAATATTCATAATTTTTGCACAAAGTCTGAAATTAGAACTAATATTGTGTTTTTTAAGTCATCAGCTTTGTTTGCATAAAAAAATAATAAATGTCGGTGACATGCGCGCAGATCTCATCAATCTTTAATTAACTACTTTTTTTCTTAATGCAATTGTTCTAAAATCATTGATATGTAAGATGTAAAATCTAAACACATTGTAATCTTTGAACATACTCATTGTAACTTTTGGAATTTGATCTATTGTAACCTAATGGTTTTTAGCTAGTTATATACGGAGGTACGGGGTGGTCTACTCCTGGTTAGCAGGAGAAGCATTCATTCGTTTTCGAACCGCTCAAGAGACCTATTTCTTTATTTAAAACGTTGACTCACGCCCTTCTGGCACACACATACTCGCTAAGTCAGTGAAATATACTTGAATTGTCAATTGAATTTACATAATAAATCTTTAACATTTGTTGCGTTCCGCAAAGGAAATATTTCGGGTGTTTTGTTAGTGTACTCTGCACACTATTACTTCAGGCTAGCTCTGAACATGGTCCTATCGATCCGTAAACGGATTGGTAACCCCTAATAAAACTGCAATGCTATTACAGCAAACTTCTTGCTCAAGTGCAGTTGAGTTTAAAACGTTAAAAAGGCAAGTTGGTCAGCGGTCGTATTCGGGCGTACACACTTAAGTATAGTGTTGGGAAGTATCGAGTACTTTTGAGGATCGAGTTCTCTCTGGTATCGATACTTTTAAGGATCGGGTATTTTTCAGAGTACTGAGTATTTTCTTTAAATATACACATGTTGGCAGTATTTTATTTAAATTAATATATGAATCCCGAATTACGTCAAATGAATGGCTAACTGTACTGGGTACAAGTATTGTACTTGAAAATTATTGAAAATGCAAATTGAGTACAATCATTTCTGAATACCGTTAAATATAAATAAAACTCAGTACTTTTTAAGTCTATTCGACACTTAATACTGAGTACTTTGAATCGATCCTGAGTACATGTATCAAAGCGATTATTGGAACAGAGTATTTTTGACTACTGAGTTGGTTGGTTGGTAAAGGCGTCGCCTGGGTATGTTCCCAGGACCCAATTAGTGCTGAAAGCACCATTTTGATACGCTTTCTCTGGGACCCCTGATTTTATCAGCTTTCATGATTCGTTCGGTTCGTCAAACCATTTGGATTTTCCGATGAATCTATTTTGGTGAATTTCCCCAAGATTCTGGATGGAATAACTCCCGAGTGTGATCTGCCTTATTTGTGCCAATGCTGGGCACTCGCAAAGATAGTGAAGGACCGTTTCCTTACTTCCCACAAGATTACAGCTACGGCACCGAGGGTTATACGGAAGGCACATTCTAGCTGCATGTTCACCATGGCTGTTCGTGGCTATTAATTTCACTATATCTTTCCTCGACCTCTTGAGAAGTTCTTCTGTCTTTGGCTTGTCATAGTGCGGCTATATGTACCTCGCAGTTTTGCAGGTTTGAAGGTTGTTCCAACGTGTATCAGCCATACGTGTGAATTGCAGATGCAGTTCCCTTTTGATGAGTCCGAGTGGACAATTTATAGTTTCTGCTTCGGATTCATCCAAAGATGCTCCGGCCTTAGCCAACTCGTCAGCCCCTTCATTTCCGTGTATGTTCCTATGGCCGGGAACCCAGATGAGAGTGATGTCTATTAACTCGGCCGCCGAGCTTAACGCCGAGCAATCTCTGACTGTTTTGGATTTTGTTACCGGTGAGGCAAGTGCTAGAAGTGCCGCTTGGCTATCTGAAAAAATTAATGCTTTTCGTACACCTACGCAGTTCCTCTCTAGTGCTTTACAGGCCCTTTCGATGCCCAGTACTTCCGCTTGGAAGATGCTAGCAAAGTCAGGTAGTCGAAACGAGAGAGAGACATTCAGCGTTTCAGAGAACACCCCCGCACCCACACCGCAGTCCATTTTGGACCCGCCAGTATAGACCTCAGTGGAATTTTCCTCGACTATCCTGCCCTTACTCCAATTCCGTATTGAAGGAAACTTCACCTGAAAGCTTTTCCTGAAATCTGTCGTAGGAGGTATATAATCTGATTGTTTCCCTGATTTGATAAGCTTGCCAAGAATACCACTATGGCCGTGCTGCAGCGCCCTTCAGCAGCCTGACTCTTTGAGTCTGACTGCCGCAGACGCAGCAGTTTCGCGGATATGGAGTTCTATGGGTAGTTGATGCAGGATTACATTAAGCGCATCAGATGGACACGACTTAATTGCCCCTGTAGCACCTGCACAAGCTGCTCTTTGTATACTGCATAATTTCCTGACGTTGTATTGTTTATCTAGTGCTGGTCACCAAACTAACGCCGCATACGTCAGTTACTACTGAGTACTTTCGAATTATTTTAAGTTCTGAGTAATTTCGAGTTCCTTTTTTGAGTACTGAGTACTTTCGAGTTCTTTTGTGAGTACTGAGTTCTTTGGAGACTCAGTATCGATACTTTTAAAAATCGGGTGCTGACGATCCTTTTGAGAAGCGAGTTCTGAGTACTTTTGGTATCGATACTGCCCAACACTATTTATAAGGTAGAACCGCTGAGAGATACCTTTAGTATTTTTGATGTTTTTAAGCACTTTAATTTTAAAATTTGCTCACAAACTCACACACACGTTCTGATTCCCAATCTCAAACAACATAAATGTTGAACAATTTCATTTTTTCAATTTCAGTTTTATACATGATAAAAATATTTATAAGGTACAATCGCTGAGAGCCAAATTTAAGAATTTTGACGTTTGCTAGCATTTTTGAAAATTTCTCTCCGTAATTTCATTTGTTTGTTTTTGTTTTCACTCGAACCATGGTGAAACAATAATAAGGTGTTGCCACTTAGGGGGTGGTTGTTGTAATTTTGGCAATTTCGGCATACCAGCGTTACAGTGATGCCTACTCTATTCATTCCAGTTTTATTTCTGGGCAAAATGGAACCAAAAATGGAGCTGACAATTTTGTGAAAAAGTATGCGTAGGTATTACTTACTACGTTTATACGCACATATTATTTGCAAATAACAATTTGCAAAATGGTAAACTTTGCCGTATAGACGCTGAGATAATTTTTTATTTGCAAATAACTAAGTCACGCAAATAAGTATTGATTAGTGGTACTATTTGCAAATAAGCGTAAGACGCCGCCATTCTTAGGTTTATTTTCTTTTTCGATGGTCATCTTATTGCCTTTTAATAATCAAGACGTTGCCATTTTTAACTTTATTTTCTTTTTCGATGGTCATATTATTGCCTTTTTATAATCAGGCAACATTAAAAAAGAATTTTTCACCATCGAATAAACTGTGAAATAGGTATTTGCAAATTATTTTTATTTGCAAATAGCTTACGTATAAACGTAGTAACTGTTTCTTTGTTTCGCTTTTGCTTTGACTTTTCGTTTCAAATTCATTGGAAAAGTTGAGCGATAATTTCCAATAATTGTGATTTTGTAAGTAAATTTTTGGTAAAATATATACTATGATGCTTTCCATTTCCAGACAACCGGTCAGGTACGAGCATGATTTTTAATTTCGACCAAACTCAAATACATTGTTTGTTGGTCCAAATAATGAGACACGTATTTTTTCTTTTGG
>NW_023458556.1:101238792-101258528 GCF_013731165.1 Rhagoletis pomonella | reverse complement strand
TTAAAATTTTTGTAACGTCGCTAGAGCACTTTTCAGATTTGTGTCTAACTATTTATTTATTTATCTCTTAGATACAACTTATTATCTTCGCTTTAATAGGCAGTTAGAACAAATACCTTAAAATGACGGCATGCCTTATGCTGGTATTGCATTGAGCAGGCTTGCATAAGAGACGAGTTTCAGGCCCGTATACGTATGTATGTATACTGCCTTTGCGGTTGGAACGATCTAGGTTCCAATCCGCAACAACGCCCCGTGTGCACGAAATTCGAAACTGCACTTTATTTGCGGCTGGAACGCCCTAGGTTCCAGTCCGCGTCTATTATTGATCGCGGAAATTTTCGAGATTGCCACCTGGGCGGCTGGAACGCCCTAGGTTCCAGTCCGCGCCTATTTTTCGATTGCACAAGTTTTCGAGATTGCCACCTGGGCGGCTGGAACGCCCTAGGTTCCAGTCCGCGCTTACGCTTTAATTGGTAAGTTTCATGTTCAAGGGAAAGTATGTATGTATGTATGTATGTATGTGCCAGGTTGCAGTCTAAACGGACGGACAGGATCGAACAAAATTTTGACAGAGTATTGCCATGACACCAGGGCCTATAATAGGGTGAAGAAATGGGATCCGACAAGGGGGCGTGGCACCTCCCATAGGTGTGAAATTTTTAATAAGCCATAACTTCCAGACCATAAGTCACATGAACTTGAAACTTGGTATGCAGACATGTCAATGGTAGATGCTTATAGGCAGGTATATATGTATAAACGAGTTTGTAAACGGGGGCGTGGCACATCCCGTAGGCGTAAAATTTTTTATCAGCTATAACTCCGGAAGCATTAGTCTCACGAACTTGAAATTTGGTATGCAGACATGTCAATGGTAGATGCTTATAGGAGGGAATGTATAAACGAGTTTGTCAAAGAGGGCGTGGAATATTTTATCAGCTACAACTTCGGAACCATAAGTCACACAAACTTGAAGTTTGGTATGCAGACATACCAATGGTAGGTGCTTATAGGAGGGTATATATAAACGGGTTTGCAAAAGCGGGCGTGGCACATCTCATTGGCGCGGAATTTTTTACCAGCTATAACTAGGGAACCATAAGTCTCACGAACTTGAAATTTGGTATGCAGACAGATCAATGGGAAGTGCTTATAGGAGGGAATGTATAAACGAGTTTGTAAAGGGGGGGGGGGAGCGTGGCACATCCCATACGCGTGGAATTTTTTATCAGCTATAACTTCGGAACCACAAGTCAAACGAACTTGAAATATGCAGACATATCAATGGTAGGTGCTTATAGGAGGGTATATATGTATAAAGGATGTTGTAAAAGGGGGCGTGGCACATCCCATAGGCATGGATTTTTTATCAGCTATAACTTCGGAACCATAAGTCACACGAACTCGAAATTTGGTATGCAGACATTTCAATGGTATATATAACCGAGTTTGTATATCGCTTAGATAGAAAAGGCGGGGGTGTTTTAATAGCTGTTCAGACCGACTTTTCCTCTGAAAAAGTTGTGTTCACAGGTTCAGATGATGTTGAATTCCTCTGTGTTAGAATACGGTGCCCCTCAAGTAGTGTTTTTCTTGTTGCAATTTATATTCCACCAAACTCTAACCCTTCGGTTTACTTTAAACATTCTTCATTATTGCTCTCTTTATTTGCCATGGTCAAGCCCTCCGATTCGATTGTTGTGTTGGGTGATTTCAATCTAGCGTGTGTTTCCTGGGATTCGGTGGATGGAATTCTGGTGCCAAATTCTTCTCGGGATGTACTTAACCACTTTCTTAACGAACTTTCCGATCTTGGTCTATGTCAGATTAATTCAGTTATCAACAACTTAGGTAAATTTCTTGATTTAGCGTTTATTGATGATACTGCTAAATGCACGGCGATCCTTTAGTTATACCTATAGACCCTTATCACCCACCACTTGAGTTGTCCTTGGCACCATCCTACGCTTCATGTTATTGTCCTTAAACTAGAAAGCCGAAACGTCGGCGATACTCTTTCAAATACGCTAACTACGACAAGCTTAAAATGGCTATATCTGAAATAATCTGGCCTGAGTACGATGGGGATGTTGAGAACAGTGCCTTACACTTTAGTAAAATCTTGAATAATATATTCAGTAAACTCATTCCTCTTGTTAAAGAAAATACCGGACCTCATAACTCGTTGTGATTTAACTCAGAGCTAAAGCATTTAAAAAATCAGAAAACTAAATCATTTAAACTTTATAAAAAATCAGGCCTGTCTTCTCACTACGCCGCGTACTCCATCCTTCGTCATAAATACAATGCCTTAAACATATAATGTTACAGGAATTACATTAATAAAACTCGCGTTAACATCGTTTCTAATCCCAAGTCATTTTATCATTTTGTTAACTCAAAACGTAAAATAAATGGGTTTCCCTCAACACTGAAATTAAATGATGTTATTTCTAGTGATGATGATATGATTGCTGATATGTTTGCAAATTATTTTGAATCGAACTATTCTGTCGAGCCAGATGAAAAAACTTCTAGCTATCCTTTTCCACTCCCACAGTTTGACCACATCCGTATTCCTTCAATCTCCGCTGACAATGTTCGCCTTCATTTGAATAGTTTCAAAAATTATTTTCTAAGCGGCCCGGATGGTATTCCCTCCTGTGTCCTAAGAAGTTGCGCTGATTACCTATATAAGCCATTAACAAACATCTTCAATGCTTCTCTAAAGCAAGGAGTTTTCCCCTCTTTGTGGAAGGAGTCGTATATCTTGCCGCTTTATAAAAATGGAAGCAGGTCAAATATTGCGAATTATAGGGGAATCGTTAAGCTTTGTGCCATTCCTAAATTATTCGAAGAAATCGTTACGGAAGAACTATCTTATTCCATAACACCCGTTATCGATGTATCACAACACGGCTTTTGTAAAGGTAAATCAACTGTATCAAACCTTCTTGAATTCACTACAAATATGAACAATGGTTTCAAAAGTAATTATCAAACTGACGTCATTTACACTGATTTCAGCAAGGCTTTTGATAAAGTATCTCATTCAACTCTAATATCAAACTTGATAAAATTGGTTTCCCTCCAATCCTGCTGCGCTGGCTTTCTTCTTATTTCATTGGCAGGAAACAGAGGGTTATCTTTAAAAAATGTTCATCTAGTGTAATTCATGTGACGTCAGGTGTACCTCAAGGTAGCCACCTTGGTCCCCTTCTGTTTATTTTATTCATCAACGATCTTCCAAATATTTTGATGTATTCGATTTGCTTAATGTACGCAGACGACGTTAAGTTATTTAAGTTCATTGGTGCTCCAGGAGACAGGGAACAATTACAGGTGGACCTTAGTAATGTGTTTAAATGGTGCGAAGTAAATTCTATGTCACTTAACTTGAAAAAGTGTAAATTTATGTGTTTCTCTAGAAAACCCTTTCAATCATATAGCTACCGCATTTGTGAACATAGTGTTGATGAGGTAACTAATTTCATCGATCTAGGCGTAACCATGGACTCTAAGCTTCAATTCAAGTCCCATATAAACTCTTGTGTTAATAGAGCCAAGGGCGTCTTGGCTTTCATCAAACGTTGGGCTAAAGAATTCAGAGATCCTTATGTCACTAAAGCTCTCTTCACCTCCCTAGTCAGGCCGATCTTAGAATACGGGTCCGTCGTATGGAACCCTAGATATCAAACGCACTCTGACAGACTCGAGTCGGTAATTTGTTGTGGAAAAGCAACAATAATTTGAAAAAATGGTAGAAGTGATAGCTATTTCGGAAATCACCACATTTCCTCATCAGACTTCTTTCAGTAGGATTCGAACCGACGATCCCACTGACTCAGCCAGTTGCCTATGCACCGTGCCAAGTACGCCTTGTAAATTATCGTTTACTTTTTTCCACTATTTTCATTTTTGTTATGCCAACACAATCAAGCGCAGCTATTCCGCTGCAATTCACTTGATCATGTGGTTGTTGGTATTGTTGGTTTTTACTAATAATTCTATTTTTAGAATGTTTAACTTTTAGGTGTGCTCGTCCTTAAGTTATTTGTTTTTGTTATTTTTTAGCCTTATAACAATTATATTCAACAATTTATATTGAGCTCGAGGCCGTTTTTTAAATGATAATTTATTGTGGAAAAGCAACAATAATTTGAAAAAATGGTAGAAGTGATAGCTATTTCGGAAATCACCACCTTTCCTCATCAGACTTCTTTCAGTAGGATTCGAACCGACGATCCCACTGACTCAGCCAGTTGCCTATGCACCGTGCTAAGTACGCCTTGTAAATTATCGTTTGCTTTTTTTCCACTATTTTTCATTAAAAAAAACGGCCTCGAGCTCAATATAAATTGTTGAATATAATTGGTATAAGGCCAAAAAAATAACAAAAACAAATAAAATAAAAAACTTTTATAAATGGACTAAAAATTAGAAAATAATATTTCTTAGTCCCATAGAATTTGTTTTGATAACTTTTGATTTCGAAATTTTAGTAAAAGTCATTATAAACCATTTATGAGATTGAAAATGAAAAGCATGGGGCGCGTGTAATAAACCTGAATTGATATGAAGAGTAATATATGTATAAATGTGGATATATGAATAACGACCGCATAAAATCGATCTCAAATTTGTATTTTCTCCGTAGAAATATTAGGTCTATGTTATGTAGTTGGACTATTGTCAATTAAATCTAATGCTTTGTTTGGCATGCGTTCCACGTTTTTCGTTTTCAATCCCATAACAACGGGCCCTTAGCTTAGATGAAAATGCATCAGTTTAAGATAGACTTTACATTTAAAGAACTTTTCTATTTAAAGCAACAAAATAAAATCTTTATAAGAACTGTTTTCATTATAAAGGTTTGCTCAAGCAGCAGCGGTATGGTACCGCACGGTATAACTCCGTATGGCATGTGTGCTCATGTATGGATATACATATATACATTTGTATGTAGATAACTTACATACATACCCAGTAGAAATTCTATGCATACGACATCGCTGTTGGTGGCATGAGCTTGCTGCTGTGTATACGTGTGTGTGTATAAATTTCACACTAATTTGCAAGAATCTCCACATACACAACATACATACAACCTAAATGTATACTATGCACTTAGCTTTAAATTTTAACGTTTTCGCAGCTCCCTATGTTTATCTTCATCTAAAGCAGGGATCACAAGATTTGTACATTTTAACAGTTACAGAGTGTTGTTGTTTGAAAGTTGTTATTGAGCTAAACTCATTATTTCTAGACAACACCACTCTGTGACTGCCAAAATGTACAAATCTGTACAAATGTGCAAATAGTGCGATCCCTGCTTAACAGCTTCTTTACAGCGTGTTCACTACTGCTAGTGATAGCAGAACGTAATTTACCGGCGCAACTATGTAGGATAGTTTAGGCAGTGGTATGATAGATTCTATTGTGAAAATACCGGTAATTAGTTTGAATAAATCAGCTGTTAACCTTGTGATATTTCTTTATGAATTTCTGTAGAGCACCTACCGGGTGTGTGGTTTGTACTTGAGCTGAATGCTTAAATTAAATAACACACCGATTTGTTTCTGATTATGCTCCTAATTCGTGACACATTGGGCGCGTTCATATTGTCTAACCGTAGACTGTTTGTCCTAGAAACGCACGGTCTAGTATTCCCGCTCAGTTCAACAGTTGCCAACTCTCCGCCATTTTTTCCATCGTACAATTTTTTCGCTACCTAGGGGCTACTCTGTAATGCGATGTGACAGAGAAATGCGATGCGATAGACAATCGCCACAGCGTATTACTTATGATGTATTTGCCTATCGCATCGCATTGCTCTTTCGTATCGCATTACAGAGTAGCCCCCAATAACTCAACGTGTTTTGCTCAGCCTAAACAGATGATCGAAAAGATTTACGCCGCTTATATTAAATGTACTATGCTCATAAATAGAGAGTCAGCCCTTAATAAAAATATAATGTCCTTGTTATATAAAATAAAATTAAAAAGTTCAAAATAAAATAATGTAAAAAAAAATATTTTTTTAAAAACAAGCTTTTACTTAACATGTACAATCAAAGGAATAAAATAAAGTACTGTAACAAAAGATTTTTAGCAAGAAAATTTTGTCAAAACTACACTGAAATGAATAAAATAAAATAAGTTAAGGTCTCGTTAAAGTTACTAAAATCCATTTAGTGCAAGTAGTGACTCAAACTCTAATGAAAATTACTAATAATTTGTACTAATTTACTTCGTTTTTAAAAAACGTTTTT
The DNA here is from genome assembly GCF_013731165.1 of Rhagoletis pomonella. Classification (NCBI taxonomy): domain Eukaryota; kingdom Metazoa; phylum Arthropoda; class Insecta; order Diptera; family Tephritidae; genus Rhagoletis; species Rhagoletis pomonella. Next base: position 101,252,253 of record NW_023458556.1, on the reverse strand, counting down.
GTCGGTGGATTCAGCGTACATGCATAATTGGTTAAGTATGCATATGTATGTATGCAGATATTTAAATGCCAGTTTGCTATTCGCGCGACAAACTTTTTTAAAAACGAAGTAAATTAGTACAAATCGTTACTAATTTTCATTAGAGTTTGAGTAACTCCTTTCACTAAATGGCTTTTAGTAACTTTAACGAGACCTTAACTTATTTTATTTTATGCATTTTAGTGCAGTTTTGACAAAATTTTCTTGCAAAAAATCTTTTGTTTCACTACTTTATTTTATTCCTTTGATTGTACATGTTAAATAAAAGCTTGTTTTTAAAAAATATTTTTTTACATTATTTACTGGTTACTGAACCTAAATATTCAAGTCTCACTCGAGAATAAGCTCGTCTATATTCATCTGTTTTAAAGCAGGTATGGACATATGGAAAACAATTATGGAGCGCTGAAGCAACCTCTAGTATAGAAAAAGATACTCCCAAGGTTCCAATTAAAAAATCTTATTATGATTGTGAACGCCCGTTTTATGTCACAAACAACCAAATACACCGTGGCCGTGATCTCTACTTGTGATTCTGAAATAAAAAAGTACGCCTTGGCGCACCACTAAAAAATTCACGATCACGCAAATCTTCTTATTTCTACACTCATTATCATTACTATTATTATTATTATTATTATCAAATTGTGCAAGGCCGTCTGGCAAAAGAGCAGATGAGACTGAGATTGACTGCCAGGCCACTTGCTCACTTCCTCAAATTTATGATGTTCTCATTTTTTTTCCTATGCATCTTTTTATTAAGTACTCTAAAATGTGTGTTCCATTTACTCATGTACACATGGTACACATGTGAAGAATATTTCTGCTGGTATATTTGCTGTGCTTTATATGTATGTTAAATTAAAATCAGGGACGTGAACCGGATGAAAAATTTGGTCCGTTCGGTTCAGCGGTTCGAACCGTTTTTGCACTTATGGATTGGTTCGACAAAGTGGCTTTTTTAGTCTTTGAACCGGGGTTTTGGTTCGCTTCAACGGTTCGGAAATAAAAAAAAATTAACGCGCAAGTCTAAGTGTAAAGTGTCAAGTGAAACAACGCGCAAGGTTAAATTTCAAGTGTATGTTAAATGAGATGAGTTTACTTTACATTTGATATTGCCACATGGTAAACAAACATGGTATGTATTACCATATTTAACGAAAAGAAACAAAAGCGTGTAAATTTATCTATTGAAAATTGGTTTAAACGAACCTTTAAACCTTTATGAAAAGTGGTTCGGTTTTCGGTTCGGATCAAACATTTGTGGAAAATTTCGGTTCGGTTAATGGTTCAGTTAATTAATAGAAAAAATCGGTTTTCCGGTTCAAAACCGGTTCACGTCCCTGATTAAAATACATCTTATATTCAGTGTTGCCCTTTTGATACATATGTATCCAAATGGATACATTTTCGCCTTAAATTTTGAGGGATATTTCTTTTTTCCTCAGTGTAAATTTGCTTTGTTTTTCCATAATTATTCGACAGTTGAAGGAAGTTTTTTTTTATGTACGAGATATTATAAAATTTAATTTTTAACAGTTGGCTGCTCATTCTTGTTACTTTGAAAAATTTAATTTTTAGCTACATGAACGTACATTTAATAACACCAAGTAGTTTGCAAATTTTAAAAAGTTTTCCGACCTGTAGTATTTAACTGTAATGTCGAGATATTTTTCTTTAAAAAATGGTGATGTTTCCACAATTTCCCGGGTCCCGCAAATCAACTTTGACATCCCTAGCAACCCTTCTCCTAACATTTAAAGGAAAGTGACAACCATGCCGATAACTAATTTTCAACGATAACTTGACTGTAATGAAAATAGGGAAGAATATCATGAAATAAGGTACAATTGTTGTTCTATATAACTGCTTAAGAGCTTATAACTTGCAATTAGTTACAGCTTTTTTGACAGATATCCCATTGAAAATTATATCAAAAAGCTGCAATTAACTTTTTAGTCGTCTTTATTTTGACTATAACTACGGGCCTTTGTTTCCCACATCCGTGTCTAAGAATGGGAAAATACTGACTACATGTTAATAAGTTTTTTAAGGGCCCGAGTTCCTCTTCCATAGATGCACTGTACAGAAATTCCCGCTCTTTCGGCCGAGTGGCAACACTGCTTATATCTTTTTCTAGCACATCGAAATTTTTTTTATTGCTGACATTTATATTTTAGGATGATTGGTAATTTGCAGGAAAAGCTAAAAATTTATTAATTTAGAATTGAATTTTTACTTAAAATCCAACAGTATTAGTTAAAAATACCAATACCACTGTGCGAGAATTTTCTGACAGTTCAAGCCAGCCCGGACCTTGCTAATATTTTCTGAAAGTATATATATCCAGTAATAAAACACTCGATGGATTTTCAAAAGTTAGCTCGTATTTTTATTTTATGGCCTCTAAAGTTTTCATGTCCCAGCCTAAGTAGTTTTCAAAAAAGTGGAAAAAATGGTTAAAATACATAAATGTCTGAGCGAAATTAAAGGTTAAGACATATATGGTAAAATTTCATGGGAAATATTTTCGTAGAATATTTTAACCCATTCGCTCCCGCCTGAAAGGGTAGTTTTGACCATTACTTCAAGAAATGCCACAAAAAGTAAATTTGGAAGTTCGTTAGAGGATTGATATATTCTAGAAAATTATTCTTCTGAAAATTTGACTAGGGGTCTTCTCAAGTAAACGCTTTATACCACCAACGTAAAAGTTTCTAAAAAATTTAAATAAATTAGTTAATTTTTGGCTTTTAATGCAAATTGCTTAAAGTCCTAAAATATACATGTCATAAATAAATAAAAAAATATCGACGTGCTAGAAAAAATCCAAAGATGCATTTTAATTTAACAGACCTAGATTTAAAAAAAAAACACAATTTTCGGAGCGGGGGAACAAAATTTAAATTTCGCAGGCCTGTGTTATCAACGCCATATGTAAAAAGGGAATGTATGTATATTGTAAACGGGTGCTAGGAAACTCGCATACAAATTGAGTCCTAAAGTATAACATTTATACTTTTATAACTTGTTTATAATTATTGTTATTGTTATATTATATTTATTGCTTTTTTTTAATATGTCTTATGCTTGAAATACAATACCGGCGAACGGCAACCTTCGCCGAATCGGGCGGTGCTGTCGTTCATAGTTCGCTCAGCTATTTCGTGTACTTAAACAGAATTAGAGCGGTAGCGAAAACAGCTGATACCATTTGGTCACCTTTATAATTTGGGTGAACATATTTAGAAAAAACTAAACCATATTTAGTAATGAGGAAATGATAACAAATATAAATGTAAAACAAAGAGAAGTTATTATAAATTATTTTATTTGAAGCCAGATTTAACGAATCCACTACTATATTTTTCAAACAACAAAAATAATTCGTGATTATGTTGTTTTATTCTTAAACTTTGAAAGCAAAAAATAAATACGGCCACCGTTGGCACGTACAGATGCCATCGCCCAGCAGAGCGATAGAAATTAATCTATCGCCATGAAACGCCGCCGAGCGAACTTCGCATTTCGCTTTGGCTGTGTTCAATTTCATATGCTTGCGGGTGTTCTAATTTTGACAGCGCGAATTTCGCTGTGTTGAGTTCTCCGTTCGCCGGCATTGTATTTCACCTATTATTTATTTTTTTAGATAAAACCAAACCATACTGGGAATTAATGCACCTCTTTTTCAAATTATTTACTTTCATTTTCAGGCGCTAGATGCTCAACATAGGAAAGCTGTAGCAGATATGATACATGAGTTAAGTGATCAGGCACAGTTTATTACAACAACATTTAGACCAGAGCTTTTAGAAAATGCTCATAAATTTTATGGGGTTCGTTTCAGAAACAAAGTCAGTCATATTGATTGTGTTACCAAGGAACAAGCGAAAGACTTTGTCGAGGATGATAACACACATGCCTAGATGTAATAAATTGGACTTAAATACATAATAACCGTCATATATCAAAAATCATGGGGTTTTAATGTATACATTAAAGGGGAATTAAAGGCTACACAGTGGTCCGCAAGCAGTGTTAGGTATTATTAAAATGTAGCCAATTGCAACCTTCAGGAAGTGGGTCCAACTTACTCCCCGTTTTCAAAATTTCAAGGTTGAAAATCGTAGCTGCTCACCTTTTCGATTGGGGCATATCTCAAGTAAATTGTACTTGAGCGAGGGTGCCCAGATAGCTTGAATATAAGATACTGGATACAATTCGAGGGTAATAAATGTAGCCACATGAAACATTCTGAAAGTTGTTCTCAATCGACCCTAAATTCCGAATTTTTAAGGCACGGAATCGTAGCTGATCCCCTTATCCATTGGCACATATGTATGTATCTCACGGATGTTACTAGCAAATATGCACCAGACAAGATGGCCAGATGAAGAAAATATCAAAGCACTAGCTACAGCTTTGCGGATAAGAATGATCCTTATACCTGGTTCAGTAAAATAGGAATGTCAATGTCAAAAAATGTATATATAAATCATCCTGAATTGTGTTCATTTTATGACGTTCCCAAGTTTGCATGAATTGATGATGTATTGATTATCCACTTTGCTCGGACCAATAACCCAATCCGTTATTATTTTGTATGAGCTGCAGACACTCTTTAACACGAGATTCAAGAACATGAATCTTCAAGGGTACATAAATGTCTTCTATTACATTCAGAGCATCCAAATCTTTTTCCAAATCACGCAAAGGCAAAGAGATATTTATATCAACTCTTTCGGCGTATTTCACCTTTGATTTATTGTTTTGAGATTTCGCCAACTATTGGAGTTTTCTAAAACCACATACTATTTCGTCTTATATGAGCATGTAGCATTGAAATTTTCTTGAAATATGTGTACATTTATTATTCCCAAATTTGTATCCAGTATTTGATATTTAGTCTATCTGGGCACCCTCGCTAAAAAAGCACAATTTCCTTGAGATATGCCCCAATCGGAAAGGAAAACAGCTACGATTTCAAACCTTGAAACTTTGAAATCTGGCATTAATTTGGACCCAATTCCTGAAGATTTCACTTGGCTACATTTTAATAATACCTAACACTGCTAGAGGACCACTGTGTGCAAACAGTTTTTGAGATCATATTTGACCTTGGGCATTTACTGTGCTACGAACGTTCAGTTTGGACATATGTATGTCCTTCGTCATAAAAACACTAGTAGGGTTTATCTATCGAATATAACCCAATTATATCTCTTTGTTTTTACGAAGTCATGTCTAAAAAACTAATACGGCTATGTAGAGTGTTGTTGGGTACAACATTCAGCTCTACTCAAATTTGGGAAAGACCTCTCCGCACCATTTGAGACGAAATGAGGTTTTAGAAAAGGCGATTCACTCTCTATAGAGGCTGTAAGCCTGGAAATGAAGCGAAGAATAACTTTTTCCAATAGGTGCTACTTTGGGCTTGGTAGGTAATTGAGAAGCACAGCCTTTTCTCGAAGTACAAAAATTATGCTCTACAAATCTCTCATCATGCCAGTCCTTTTATATGGCACAGAAACATGGACGATGTTGAACAAATATGATTAGGCTTTGGGAGTTTTCGAAGAACTATTCCACTATTCTATTCTATGGATCTGTTCGCTTGGGCAGCGAGCACCAAAAAAGATCGAATGACGAACTGTACGAGCTTTTTAACGACGTGGACATAGTTAAGCGCATAAAAATACAACGATTATGCTGAAGGTTTTCAAGAGAACTATTCTACGCAAGGTATATGGACCTGTTCATGTGGGCGACGAGTACCCAAGAAGATGGAAAGACAAACTGTACGAGCTTTTCAACGAAATGAATGTAGGCTTGTTGTACGCATGGATGACAAAGCTCCAGTGACAAAAAAACCTTTTTAAAGTACAACTTACATTCTCACATAAAACATAATCAGGCCGATTCTAAACAGAAACTTACTGGGAGTTTTCTCTCCTTTACCTTTCCTCCTATCTTGAATAAAAATTCCCTTAGGATTTTTTATATTAAATGGCTGGGTTGAGTTGTCAAAAAAGTGTCAAACAGCTCTTTCGAAGTTCGAATTTCCTCCCCCCAAATTTTCGGGGAAAATGCTACTCCCTGATTGTTAATTATTAGAGGATTTCTCTCTCGGGAGAAACAAATTCCCGGAGAACAAACTCCGTGGGAGTATTCAGAATTGGGCTGAATATAATAACTTAACTTACATAATAAATAATCCCCGCCGCTGTGGCTGATTAGTTAGAGGTGCGTACTTCCATTCCGTAGCAGTTTTTCGCTTGATTTTTTAATTAATTAGTTAATTCGATTAAATTCAATCCGATTACATGATTAATTTTAATCGGATTAAACAGTTAATCTAACCGCGTTTAAAAATATTTATTTTTAATCTTTAACCCTTAACTTGATTAAGTAGGTTTGGTGATTAATTAATTTATGCGGGAATTTTCCTGTGCACAATCGGGTGTGGCTAAGTCGGTTTTCCTCATCAATCTAAGCAATTTAGTTTTCATTTTCATTAAGATGTAGCCCAACAGACGTTATGGAAACTAGGTTTTAAAATCCCTCTGCACATGTGCGATGGGTTGTAAAAATTCCCAGCTTTTGTGTTACTATAACTAGGGCTCGGAATCTCGTGCAAATGCCTGTTTTTACTGGGCATCTTCAAATGGAAATGGTTAAGTTATCTTTACGAATCATTAAATTTCCTTTAAAACGGCATTCAATCGTTAGTGCATATTTTTGCATATTTTGCAAAATACCTGTTTTTGGATATTTACTGCGCACATTTAAGTATATTTTACCTTAAATGCATATGCTTTTTGTATATTTTTGACTTTTTTGATTTACAACCATTTAAATTTAGTGCGAAATCTTTTGACAAAAACATTATCTATAATTTTTTCCCAAATATTCTTCTGAATATCTTCTCAAATAGACAAGCGGCTTCTACCTCTGTTAGATCTCAACTATTGGAGGACTGTAGGAGAGAGCTGGCCTATATCTCGGGTCACCCTAATATGGGCCTTGGGACATAGGGACATTTACGGAAACGAGGAAGCGGACGAGCTAGCAAGGTGCGGCTCCGCACTGAATGTGTTTAACGTAAAAATTACCGAAATTTATCACTTGAAGGCCAAGCAGAGGTGTAACCGTACAGGATCGTACAGGATTACCCGGCAGTTCTAGGTGTCCTACGATCCACTTAAAACCAAAGCTCTCTTAGGAATGAGCAAAGAACATACCACAAGATACTGCAGTGAGCACAGGGTACTGGCCCGTTAGGGTACATGCCGAAAGGATTGGATTGCCCTTCCACAGGTTCAGTCGCAGTTGCGTTGCTCCGCGCTCAAAAAATACAGTCGAACACTTCCTGTGCGAGTGTCCAGCCCTAATTCTCTCTGTATGGCGTACTGAAATTCATTAAAGCCAAATGGCAGTTGGTTATACGAGTTGTGGAATCAAAATGGCAAACTTGCTAATTGCTTACCAACACGAAAACCAACCAAACAGTCATCTGAACCACTATTAAACTGTCACTGGCTCTATTTACACAAGATTGTAACTATCTGCTTGATTATAAACTACCCTGTTGGGGACTCAACTAACTATAAATGCACTATAAGCTCACTATTTTTCAACTAGTGGTGACTACGCCTCGACTAATTTACATTGCTTTCAACTGGCTACTTTTACATGATGATGTCATTCCCACGGCAGCCGATTCTACGCGTACCGGAATGAGTCGGGTTTTACCCGACCGAGGGCTGTTTTTTCGGCGATCAAACCCCGTTTAGGTCGGCGAAATCCATCAAACGTTGCTCGATTCTAGGGCTACATCTGCTCCGTACCCTTCTGCTCAGGGCTGGTATAGAGTCTAACCCAGGGCCAGAAATTTTCACCTGCTGCCAGAGACGATTGCATACAAACTCCACCTCGATCAGGTGCAATGCCTGTGACCGGTGGAGTCACCTCCGTAACTGCTCGGGCCTACGTACGCACCGGCAATGGACCACGTCATTCGTGGCCCCATGCTGTGCGAACCGGACCGCCTCCACGGCAAACCACCTCCACAATCAACACACCCACACCCCAATACAACATAATCAACACACCCACACACCGCCGCCGGCAACTCCTAGTCCCTCCGACAATCTGCTCTGTTTGTCAGTCCAGAATATACCGTAACGTGACATCAGTCAAGTGTAACTCCTGCCACGGCTGGTGCCACTTTAGGGCATGCTCAGGACTTCGCAACACGCGAGATTGGACGAGTGACTATGTGGCCCCTGCTGTGCTGCCCAGTCGCATCCCTCCCCCGCGACGCCGCCAACCACCACCACAAAGCAGCACCCCCTTTTGCAGCACGTACAGCAGGGAGCCGGCAGGCAACACAACTCTTTAACACCACACATCACAATCGGTCTCCCGAGGCACATAAAGGTGCTACAATTTAACTGTAACGGAGTCCAGAGCAAGATCGAAGAGATAACTGTCTTTATGGGAAGGCATGGAATATTCATAGCTGCGGTCCAAGAGACGAAGTTGCACGGCAATTCAACCCTGTCAATAGGTGCGCTACTCAGAGGTGAAAACCGTATGGTAGTTGCTGACTTTAACGCGCAACACGATCTTTGGCACTCAAGCCTGTCAAATGATCGTATGGGAATACATCTGGCTGAGCAGCTAGACGATTCGACATTCTGCACTATGAACGACGACGCGCCCACCAGGATTATGGGCAGCTGCTGCAGCTCGCCAGATCTAACAATTTTCAGCGCTGGTATGATAAACAGCGTATCATGGCGACCTAAGCTGACTGGAAAGGCTTCGCGGATGTTACTGAAGACGCTTTCACTGCACTGCCCATACCATCCGACGTTCATGTAGGTGAACGTAAATTCCGCAGGGTTGTCACTGCTGCTGCAGCTCGCTTCATCCCAGCAGGATGTATTAAGGATCCACGTCCGAACTTTCCTGCTGAAGCTACTGTTCTAGCCGATGAGCGCGACAACCTTCGTCAGGCCGATCCCGGAAATCCCCGTATCAGCGATCTCAATTCGGAGATTCGGCAATTTGTGAACATACATAAGCGGAAGAAATGGGAACAGCATTTGAAGACCTGCAACTTCGCCTCTGGTGTGAGCAAGCTGTGGTCAACCGTGAGGTCGTTGTCGAACCCGACGAAGCGTGACGACAGAGTCGAAATAGACTTTGGTGACCACGCTTCGTCGGACCCGGAGCGATGCGCGAGCTATTTTAGCCGGCAGTTCATTCTGCATCCTCCGGTGGATAAAGCCAAACGTCGAGTGCCCAGAGAGCTGCACAAAATGCCAAAACCCAGTGCGCCTCTTGTTTTCACCAGCGGTGTGGTAAGGATAGCCAATGGGAAGGCGAAAGCCTCCAAAGCCATTGGACCCGACGGAATTTGGATGTTGATGCTGAGAAATTTGGGTCCTGCGGGAGTAGCGTACCTAACGGAGGTCCTCAACCTGTCTATGGCCACTTTCGTCATTCCAGACATCTGGAAAATGGGGAGAGTGGTCCCATTGCTCAAACCGGGGAAACCAGCCTACAAAGGAGAGTCTTATCGCCCGATAACCCTCCTTTCCCCGGTAGCGAAGACACTCGAGGCCCTGCTACTCCCGTATTTTACGAACCACCTTACCCCAGCGAAGCATCAGCATGGGTTCCGTAAAGTGCATAGCACAACAACAGCACTTAACGCCGTAAACACTCAGATAACTCGTGGCCTTAACCGAAACCGCCCCTGCGAGAGAACTATGCTAGTAGCGTTGGACCTGTCGAAGGCGTTCGACACTGTCAGTCATTCAACGCTACTAGAAGATATAGAGGCCTGCTCACTCCCACAGGGACTCAAATGGTGGTCGGCGAATTACCTGAGTGGTCGACACTCGTCAGTAATTTTCAGAGACAAAACTAGCAAGCCACGTAACATTAAACAGGGGGTACCACGGGTGGTGTCCTGTCCCCACTACTGTTTAATTATTACATTTCAAAGCTTCCTCAACCACCAGAGGGTGTCAATATTGTCTCCTATGCTGACGACGGGTTTCTCGCCGAAGTTTCTCGCTTCTTCACTGCAAGGAGCCTTGCCCTATCCCCTGCGAAATCCTCGGCAACCCTATTCACCACCTGGACGAAGGAGGTCAGACTGCAACTGGGTATTCACGTCGATGGCGTAACAATACCGACGGTGAATAGCCCGAAAATCCTCGGAGTTACCTTCGACAGTCTGCTCTCCTTCTCGGCGCATACAACCGCAATTGTCAACAAAGTACAGAGCCGCAACAATGTCCTCAAGTCGCTGTCCGGCAGCACTTGGGGCAAAGATAAAGAAACTTTGTTGGTGACATACAAGGCAATTAGCCGGCCGGTGTGGTCGCCTGGGACTAGCAGGACGCAGTGGATGAAGCTACAGACTTGCCAGAACACGGCACTACTAACAGCGGCTGTATGCCTCCTGACGAGGCGCAGATGCCCCCAGTAAAGGAGAACAATACGATGCTCTGCAAGCAGTTCCTTATGGGGAGCCACAGACGCGGTCATCCCAGCAAACAGCTGCATGCAGAACAGCCCTCGCCAAGGCACGTCAGGAGGCATCTCTACGAACTGACGGGCGAGGTCCAGAGGTTTATTAAACAACCTCTGGACCCGTCAACCTGCCGACAGGCCCTGAACGGCATTCACAGGGAATCAGTCTCGAGTTATGTAGACTCCCGCCCTGTGAATGCCGTTCTAGGCACACAACCACCGGACGTGGATGGGGCAGGACTTTGTCTGCCTCGGGAGACCTGCACTACAATAGCCCAACTTCGCTCTGGCTTTTGTAAAAGAGGGGGAAATAAAAGACATTTTAACGTATTGTAATAGTAATATTATGATGTCTTAGGTCTAAGCCAATTGTTATTGGCCACGAAAGATTAATTTAAAACTTATATTTAGCCCCGCAATTGAATCAAAGTGTATGAATTTTGAAAATGAAACTTTGGCTTGTAATATCTATGGAATGCGTTAATTCTTATAAACTCGATATATATCAAATTAAGGGTTATTAAATTTAGTACCTCACGTTCATTTATTATTTTTTAACTTGCAAAAACTATAATTTTCCATTATGAATTTTCAATTCTTCATTACTTCAGCAACCAAGTGAAAAATACAAAAAAGTGCGACGAGATTTATTTCAAACGTGTTAATGTTTTCGGATGTTTGGTCAGTTGGTCAGTTTTCAAGATCGTGGTGAATGAAGTCAAACATGTATTGTCAAATATTAGGAATCGTTAGATAGGTTTTTTATAAGGTTTTGTAACTAATCTTTAAGGACACTAACATTTTAGATGGGGCCTTTCTATATTAAGGTAACGACATGAATATTCATAACGTGAGAACAATTTAAAAATTGTCATAAAATTTTAAAATTTATAATTTTACTCTACATCATATCTTCAGGACGATTAATTATGTAAGAGCAGCGAAAACCTTAGTTGAATTTTGGTCAATTATGCATCGATAATTGTGTTACGTGAAAATCCTTTTTTTATATTAAATGTCCTTTTTTCCTCTTTCAATAATTTTTGTTGCAAAATATCTCTCAAATAGGGAAATTAGCCACAATCTGGCATCACCGGTGTGAAGAGCTTTTAATAGAGTGTTTGCTTTTAAACAGAGAATAATCATAGAAAACACTCAAGTCCTAAACGTCCAAATCCAAAAATGTCTGCGTAAAGAGCCTTGAATAAAGTATTTCTTATTTGAATAGCGAGGCTTCATACTAAACTCAAATTTTAAATTTTCAAGTCTTAAAAGTTTACATGAAGAGCATTGAATAGAGTTTTTCCTTTTTGTTTCTCTTAGTGCAAAGTTTTGATCTACAAAATTACATTTCGTTGGAAGTGAAGGCTTTTTGCTCGTTTTAAGTTCCTTTTTTGCGTTTAAATTCAACGATCGTTAACGCTTGTTAGAATTTTTATAAAAATAAGTCGAAGAAAATTTTTTAAAATTGGCCAAATTTGCAAAAATGGACGTCTTGGCATTGAAGCTTTACCAGAAGATTGGGAAGTTCCCAAAAACAATGGTTCCGGAAATGGAATAACATATTAGTTGAAAGGCGGTTAGATAAAAAGCATATTTTCAGTTGATTTTCATCATGCAATCCAAAAACGATATAGGCTTGAGAACAAAAATCATAAAGCCGAATTCTCTTCGAGAAATTCAAAGTGTGCAAAAGAGAAATTATCGCCATTGTGGAATTTAATTTTTCACACAATTTCTTTTTATTTTTTTTTTACCAATTTGGAACACAGTTTTCTCAGGGCTCCATCATTTTATGCGAACACGACGCCAGTAGGTAAATGTTAACACAGAAAAATTTATAGAGGTATATAACTTCAAAAAGAAAGTATATTTTTATCTAGCGAAATCCGAAATGATATGACTGAAGAGCAAATCCTACTTCAAAAAGAGAATGCGAAATTGCTCTAAATATGAAAATTTATAGAGGTGTATAATTATGATTATTGCTGACTAATTACTCAACAAAAAAAAATTGATTAATCGTTCTGAATGAAGACAGTTTATAGAGATCTAAAAGTTTACATTAGTAGAGGATTTTTACTAATCATGAAATTGAAGAGAAAAGAGTATAGGGGAAGAGGCATATAAAAATATGTCTGCATGCAGAGCCTTATAAATCCTTTTTTGAATTTATTCTCTTTATCAGAGCCTTATTAAAAACTTATAAGGGCACAGTCTATGATAAGAGCCTTATAAAACCTTTATAAAACCAGTCGTTCTCCAAACTTAGAGTTGTGTTATCCGGGTTAACATAACACAATTAGGGTGAGAAACCCCACATTTTAAGTCCATTTATGCAGTCTTGAAAATTGGTGCGGAATGGTTTCATTAGTCACCGAAGAAGCACATTTTTCGCGGTTTCTAAATTTGGCGTTATACGAAAGTTGGGGAAGTGCAATAAGTGTTTAGATATATATAAATATTTTATTTCCTTTTTGGTTGTTGTTGTTTCCGACAGGGTGGGTGTATGATGTATTATGGAACGAATTTCCGTCATCCCTTGTCAAATTTGGTTTGGAGACAAACCGGTTTCGGCGTTGTGCCATCTTCAGTGTCATTTTTCGTTCTGCAAAATTTTTGTTGGTTGCTCGTATTTATACTCCTTGTTAACTACCTCTTTCTTTTGTTAGGTACGTCTCTTTAGTTTTGCAGTGTTTGCGGTACTCAATAGGTAGATGAATTGTTTTGGCTCGTTTTTGACGGCAGGTAGACGTCCGTGATTTTTACCCCCTTTGTTTTTGCAGTCGGTGTATTCCCTTCCATATCTGTCCTTAATATTTTGTTGTTGTCATTCTTCTTCTTGTACAGTAGTTTTAGAGGTTCAAACAG
>NW_023458556.1:101185722-101213792 GCF_013731165.1 Rhagoletis pomonella | reverse complement strand
CTGGAGGTGTTTATTGCAGAGGACTGGAACTTGGCACCGAGATGTGTTTACAAAATTAATTCCATACTCATGGAGAAAAATTGTTGTTATTCGAAAAGGGGACAGGGTTCCTTCCGTACAAACTTACTGTTTTATACTGCTTATCTCTAAGGGCCGGTTGTTCAATGTCTGGTTATCACTACCACTACACTATCGACGATTTCGACATCATGCATGTAACATGTGATCGATAAAGCAGTAGTTGTGCTTAACCGGAGCTTCTACCTCCGATTTGCACTAATCAGACATTGAACAACCGGCCCTAAAGGTGTTCAAGGTAGAGTACTGGGACTTGGTACTGGGATATGTAAAATCAATTCTAAATTCATGGAAAAAACTAAAATGAATGTGGTGCAAGCAAATTTTGGGAAAGCGCTCATAGCCGCTTTTAATTTTCCTTATCAACGTTTAAAAAAATGTTGGGTAGAGTGGTTAGCACATATTTCACTATATCACTGACTCTTGCATAGTATCTAATGTTTTTTTTTGCTTGCTTTTCACTTTATTATCATTATACGCTGTGATTTTGCAGAGAGATCAAGCATGGAAAAGGGGGCGTGGCACTTCCAGTACAAATTTACTTTTTCTTGCCACATATCCCTGGAAGTGTTTGTGGAAGAATACTGGAACTTGGTATGGAGTTGTGTATGCAAAATGTATCAATTGCTCATGGAAAAAATGTGAGTTATTAAAAAAGGAGGCATGTCGCCTCCCATACATACTAAAACTTCTTAATACATATCTCTGGAAGGATAGAAAATCTCTCGAAGTATTTTAAATTTGTTATGGAGATTTATTTTATAAGTGCCCTACTGACAGAATAAATTTCATTAAATGGAAAAGGGAGAGCCGGTTTCGGCCTTATAATCTAAAGCTCTCTTGAGGCATTTGCTACAGTAATGAGAAGTGGTATTTTACCAAGGCCAGGTTACTAAATTGGCGTTGGAAATATTAGAACCCGCCGTGGCACCTCCAAGAAGGTTACACGGTGACAGGTAATAAGATCAACGGAAATAAGGACAATTGACTTTATTTCCCGCCCTGGTGCGAAATAAAGTCAATTGACATTATTACCTTTTTAAAAGCGAAATAAAATCCATTGACATTATTTCTCTTTCAAACATTAAATTTGCTTAGCTTCGCGGGGCGCGAGCGCGGCGCGCGCGGTGTGGCGCGCACACCACGTCACACTACGACGCGGCCCCCCGGCCCCCCTTCCCCGGCTCCGTTTATATATTTTAAACATCTATCTGCACACTTTTTACAAAGATGAGATTCTGATATAAAAATCCACCTAAGCTTTAACTGTCATCAGTGATATTAATGTTACCTGATATAACGACAGGTAATAAGTCCCAGATGATTTCTAAAATCACAAATTAGTTTTTGTGCAAATTGCAGATAGAGGGTATTAATAAATTCAAGCCCTCGATATTTCACCTTTTTATATTTGTAAGTTATTGGAAGCGGGTATGCCAACTTGGCTCAAACCGTGCCATTTGTCCCTATTTCACTTCAAATGGGATTTAATTTTTCAATTTGGCACAAAATGCCAAAATGGCACTTTTGTAAAAAAAAATAACATTTCAATACATTTTTGTGAAATCCTTTGCGGGCACTTCTTTTTCTCAACTAAAATTTTCTAATTTATAAAGGCTATTCAACTGGTTTATCTTATTTTATCATTGCACTTTTGTTTGGAAAATGTAGCTTTATTTTATTGCTAAATGTGAATGATTAAAAGGAATAACACCTTTTTTGGCACTTTTATATTTCTATTTGGCACATTTTGGCACTTTTTTATCCTCAATATGGCACCTCATAACTAAGGATAGTTGGCAGCCCTAATTGAAAGATTTCTACTGTGTTTTGGGGCAACAACTTGTCTGCAGTAAAAAAGCATATAATTTGTGTTTCAAAAGTGTGTGAAAACCAAAAACCAATCAATTAACTTATATGATCTCGGTTCCGATATTAAAAAATCAATAATTGTTTATACCCGCATTTTGGCACATTGGCTCGTTGAATGTGCCATCTAATAAATAGTGTCGTCATTCTCCTTAGCTGCTTTTAAATGATGTCGTCACAAATTGCTGGCGGAGACATGAATACAGTGTAAGAAAATTCTTTTTCTATAATTGTTTCCTTATAGAAAGGTTGGTTTCTTTTCCACCTTAGACATTCCGAATTCGTTCAATATATGCTAATTTAAAACACAGAATTCTTTCAGTGTTCCTCCGGGGTTTTTGGACATGGACTGTTTCTTCAATTTAATAGTGTTCGCTTTATTTTTGTGGAAACGAAACATGTTTTGCAAGTTATGGATCATTTCTACACTCTTTCTTCAAATATTTCTCGTATTCCAGCTGAGCGCAGGCGTTTAGGTTTTCGCATCGTGTTTTTTACATATTCGTAATTTAAATTTTTTTAATAAAATCAATTGGTGGTAGTTCATGATTGTGTGTGGATTAATATTACAACACTGAGGATTTGGCAATAAACTTTTTCATCTGTTAAAAAACAACACTTACGGGGCAATGTTTATTGTAAGAACAACATTTTTTTCTATGAATCGACATACTTTAAGCATTTTGAATGAGGAAATGGCGTCAATGACTTTATTTCCAAATTTTTGTTGACTTTATTTCGCTTTTGAATAGGTAATAATGCCAATTAACTTTATTTCGCACCAGAGTGGGAAATAAAGGCAATTGACCTTATTTCCTTTGACCTTATTACCTGTCACCGGTTACCCGTTCACGCGTCGTATACCTGGAACCATTTTAAGGTAAACTTAGAGGGATTGATATCTTTTGTATGCCTAGCGCGCAGACGAGATTTTATAATTTCATAGTTTTAAACGGCCTAAATACCTTAACTCGCTTAAAAAATAACGATCTATAACGAAATGGGCACAGAAATAAAATCTAACATCATTAAATTATTTCTCATATTTGTATAAAAGCGCGGGGTGAAACCCGCGGGTATAAGCTAGTATATATATATATATACATTGTTTAATAGCTCGTTGAGGTATTTCCAAAATTTTAATGGTCAAAGAATTACCACAAATTTATTAAAAGCAGATGGGTTCTACTATATATCTTTCTTACCAAACACTTGAATTATGAATCGCTAATTATTTGACAGTGCATTCAACACAACCATATATGTAATACTCCTATATTGGCAGTAAGAGCTAGTACCGTCTGAAAACACTACAGTACAGATATATCAATAAACACGTACGAAAGAAAAGGAACACATAAGTTTATAAATAAACATGTACACAACACATATACAAAAACGGCACTCAAGTACACAATACATTGACAAAATCGGTGCTAGACTGTCTCGCTTTGATTTCGGAATGCTTACACTTTGAGAAGTTAGCTTACTGCCAATATAGAAGTATTACATATATGAACACAACCTACTTTCAACTCAATCAAAAAATTTACTTAGAACTTTATTTCAAAACGTAAAAAAGGGAAATAAAAAGGCATTTAAAGCTTTAATTTGTTATTTTTTGGTTGATTCAAGATTTTTACAAATGTCTTATCCACACGTTTGTTAGTTTTATAAAGAAAATAATTTTCGCGCTGAGGTCCACTTTCCCATGGAACCTCCCATATGTGTCCACTACTACATTACATACGTATATATCTGGTTTTCACTGCCACGAAAACTTATTTAAACCAGAGGGGTTAATTTTGTACTCATGAATGCATTTGTTCACAGGCCTACCCAGCCAGAAAGAAAACGTACATTTTACGAACATTATGTTTTACGTGGGATTCTCGATTGGCGAAAAGTTAAAGAAAGGCTCGTAAATGATAAAACAAAAAAATGTAATAGAAAGAGGCTTGTAGTAATTTGCCAGCACAAAAAAATTCATTTTGTTGGAAATTTTCTTGAACCATAATTTTTTATAATATTTAATATTCGCATACGAGTGCTTTTTCGATCCATTTACGATTGTTAGCAGGCGCTCCACAATTTAAAGCGAAAAAGTACTCGAAAACGAATCGTAAACGGCTATCATAAACGACTTTTTAGCCGGTTGTTCTTCCAGAAAACATCCAGTTACGAGCGCTTTTACGATGATTTTGCTGGCTGGGTATATACATATGTTTATACATACTTAGAACAGGAAAGTATTTAGATGCCCCAACGAATATTTACATATGTATAAGAGCGGCATTTTATATAAACATATGTATCTACAGGTAAATGAGTTAGTAAAAAACAAAATATAAAAATTATTTTTTAATTGCTCACATTTGCAAATACCTAACTAACTGTTTATTCAATTGTGAAAAATTCTTTTTTAATATTGCCTGATTATAAAAAGGCAATAATATGACCATCGAAAAGGAAAATAAAGTTAAAAATGGCAACGTCTTGATTATAAAAAGGCAATAAGATGACCATCGAAAAGGAAAATTAACATACGAATGGCAGCGTCTTGCGCTTATTTGCAAATAATACCACTAATCAATACTTATTTGCGTGATTTAGTTATTTGCAAATAAAAAAAATTAACTCGGCGTTTATACGGCAAAGTTTACCATTTTGCAAATTGTTATTTGCAAATAATGCGTGCGTATAAACGTAGTATATGTTTTACATTAAAAATTAGATTACATATTAATTCACTATTTTACTCAAAATACTACAAAATATGTGACCCAGCCCATAATAAGCAGCGTAACACCCATAGTTAACAACATTACATATTTATCCTCCACAAATCGTCGTTCTATTAACTTCATAGTGCGATTAAAAAGGTATAATGTGCTGCCGATTAGAGCTGCAAAACTATCGATAGTGACGCCATTCGATAGTTTCGATAGTTTGAATTCGATAGTATCGTATACAATCGTGTTGTATATGTAGGAAAACTTCAACTCCGAACAAAATGTGTATAATATATACATATGTACATATGTAAATATAAATATTGCACATAGGTAAGTATAAATATTACATCTTAAGCATGAAATTCTAAATATTTTCCTTAGTTCAATTTATAGCGTCACTTGTTTAAGTAAAGATCACAAAATTTCAATGCACCGGTACTATCGAAACTATCGACTATCGCCCAAAAACAATCGATGTTATTCCAAAAATAAAACTATCGATAGTACAATCGATAGTTTTGCAGCTCTACTGCCGATAGCGTGAATACGACGTTGGGCGCCCTTGAGAGTTTCTCGTTGGTTAATTAAACTGGCCAGTATATTGCCTCCAAATGCAATAATTTCATCTACACCTTGATTACATTGTTTAGTTGCGTGTGATGGTGCAAAGAATAGTCTATGTCAAGACACGTTTATCTTGCCCCTGAATTGCTTGAAAAACGATGCCTTAATAGTTGAATCTGATTTTCCACATCAGACGTTTCAGAATCGCTTATTTGTGGTAGATTCTGGAAGTTCTGTTCAATCTCTTGCAACTTACGAATCTGAAAATAAAATTATTATTTTTTGGGTTCTGAGTGTTGTTGGCGGGAGCAGGTCCCTAGAAAGCCAGGTTATCCCTCCAATTTCGTGTTCTCCACTACATTACTACACGACCATGTAGAAATATTTGATTGGGACGTCGAAGGTCCTGAATGAGCACAGTAGCGTGATTGGATGTGATGTACAAAGTAGCTACATATGTGTTACGGATATAGCCAGCAATTTATAGCTCTGCGTTATCGGACTTATTTTAATTTTACTTTTATTTGTTTATTTTTATTTTTTAAACGAGACAGGGTGTGGTGGACGGTATTTTACCACTGATAAATGCGCAGTTAATATGCAGTTTTATTAGAATTTAACTTCCGCTTTAATTAGAAAGTTAGCAAGTAATGTGATTTTGCGTCTATCGAAGCTGTGAAAAATATCATGGAAATTCTGATTATCTTGAAAAATATCGAAGGCCTCCCTAATGTGGCTCAAGAGGGGTCAATGAAAGGTTTGATGAATGAAGTTATCGAGATCTCCACAGCTGCAGTGGTTGCCAGAGTTCTTCCTCAGGGGTAAGGCTGACATTGAGGACATTGTCACAGTGAATGGCGTTCTTCGCGATTATGTCAGCTCTTTCATTGTCTGCTATGCCTTTATGGCTTGGGTTCCAAATTATAGTAACACTACCAAAATCATCATTGGTAATCATGTTATGGATCGCTAAAATGATGTGGTTATGCGCTTTTCCCTTCATGAGCAGTTGGCAGGCAATGAGGCTGTCTGTGAAGATGACAATTTTGTCATATTGTAACTCCTTCGCTATTTCTAGTGCTCTTAGAATCGCCAGCTATTCTCCAAAAGAGGAGGAAGCTTGGAAGGGCAGTTTGTGTGCATGCTCCGTATTGTTAGAGTGATTATATATGGCTATGCCAGTAGTGGAGTCGCCCACTGATACGTCTGTGAAGAAAATCTTAAAATTATCACGTTTATAGTCTTGTATCAATGAGTTATGAATGGCCCTAATCATTTCGCTTGATATATTGTCTTTTTTGTCTGGAAGGGTTTTCATTACTATATTTAAGTTATTACACGTTACAGACCACGTTAAGGCCGTCAAAGACGTGTCTGAATTCATTCAAGACCAGGCTATAGTTGGAGTTAGCTCTCGGACTATCGTACAGTAATGCTTTGAATGTTACGTCTGAGGTGAAATTGCTAATGATTTCTTTGGCTGTAAGCCATTTGGCTCGTTCACATGGCGGCAATTCATTCGCCAAAGCATAAATTGGGGGAACTGGAGTTGATGGCAGTGCCTGGTTTTGGCAAGTTACGTTGAAGGTTTTTTTGCTACCTTCGCATATATTAAGGATCTTAGTCTTTTCGGGATTAAATGAGAGATTTAAGTTGTTACAGAGCACGTAGAAAGTATTTATCTTGTGTTGAAGGTTCGTGGCTGCCTGATCAGTGTCACGATGGAATGACACCAGGACAAAATCATCAGCAAATTGATACAATGTGGTCATACTGTCTTCTATGGAATGTAACCCCTTGGTGTAGAGATTAAATAAAATTTTTGATGTACTTTAGAGCCGTGTCCTTTTTAGGTATGGATACTATGTTGATGTATTTTATTAGTGAGGAATACGTCATTCAAGGCAGTTCTAATGTTACCTAAGGCTTGGTCTGACAGAGCTTTGAGCATGTTGTAAGTTATGTGGTCAGGACCCCCAGCAGGGTTACGTTTTTTTTTGAGTGAATGGCCATATAAAGTTCATCAAACGTTATGGCTAAGCTGTTAGTTATCACTATCTCTTTGTTGAGAGGCATCACCTGATCTGAGTCGGAGACCTGAGACTTCAGGAAGTGGAGGTAGTTGCGGTTTTTCTCATTAGACCATGCGTGTTTGCTGTTATTTCTGAAGTCCCCCCTTAGGGCCTTCACAAACCTCCAGGCTTCTTTAGTGGATGGATTGTCATTCAACTCCTCTACTTTTTGTTCGAAGCTCTTTTTCTTCGCCTCTTTAACCTGATCTTTCCACTTTTCCTCAAAATCGATGTATATTTGAAAGTTTTCGGGAGTGGGGTGGAGCCTGCACTTCTTATGCGCTATCTTCTTGAGTCTAAACAGTTTCGCTAGTGAGTCATTCCACCATACCCTGGGTGTTCTATTTTTTGAGATCGTATAGGTAGCGGCACTGACCTCTTCCTCAAGCTTGTGGTGTATCTCATTAATATCGGGTTCTACGTTAAGTTGTTGAAGGCCTTTTATAAGCTTGTATTTAGCTAAGAATTTAACTGCTGTGATTTGAATTGCAGTGGATTCAATAATTATGGGTATATGGTGACTGCCTCCAATAGTAACTGGGTCAGTTCTCCATGTTAAGGGCATGATGCAGTTACTGAACGAGAGATCGAGTACTGAGCCATTTGTAGCCATTACATTGCTTTTGAAGGTGTGCGAACCATCATTTAGCGCAAAGAAGCTGAAGTTGGATACAATTTTGTGTAAGTTGTTACCACGACAAGAGGTAATGCGGTCACCCCTTGCCCTAGCTCTGGCATTGAAATCTCCCAGAATCAAGACATTTTCATATTTTTCAAGAAAGGTGAGAAGCCTCAAAACTTCGTCTTTGAACGGCTCTATGAGAATGGTCTGGGGAAAATATACTGCGCATATGATTAGGTTAGGTTCCAGGTTCTCTGTTTGTACTATAAGTATATCACAGTCGGATGTATAGAGCAGTCTTTGACATTTAATTCTTTTGTTAAGGATTATCATATATGTAATACTTCTATATTGATAGTAAGTTAACATCTCAATGTGTAAGCATTCCGAAATCAAAGCGAGACAGTCTAGTACTGTTTTTGTCAATGTATTGTGTACTTGAGTGCCGGTTTTGTAAATGTGTCGTGTACATGTTTATTTATAAACGTATGTGTTCCTTTTCTTTCGTACGTGTTTATTGATATATCTGTACTGTAGTGTTTTCGGACGGTACTAGCTCTTACTGCCAATATAGGAGTATTACATATATGAGGATTATGGCTACCCCGCCATATCCATCGTCCCCATTTTTTTCTATGATATTGAAATTGATTATATTCCTATGTGCGAGTTCGCTAGAGGTGAATATTTCACTTAAACAACCAATGTCAAAATTGTAGTTATTTAAATAAAATTCGATTGTATTGATATTAGCTTTCAATGACTGGCAATTGTATTGTAGTACTTTCATTGGGTTGTGATTAGGGGAGTAGCGGGGAGCCGCCACTAATTACCTCTAAGTCCTCTCGTATTTTGATTGAGTCATATTTTTGCTTGAGCTTGGAGATTTCTTTAAGTGAGCCGCTCAACCGCTCATCTGCGCATATTGTTTGGAGGATTTTGAACATATCTGTTACTAAACTTTCAAGCTCGGATACCTTCCCCTTAAGGTATTCGGGCTTGTCAAGTACAGACGATGACTCAGCTCTTGTTTTCCTTTCTACCCTTCTTTGGGGTGATATGGACGCTTTGGATACCTCCTGCCTGCCTCTACGTGCTACAACATTAAATTTCACCTTTGTCAGTCTTTTGTTAATGTTCACATCCCTATCTTGAGTGGTCTCTTCCTCATCAACTAGTTTGGGGAAGTCTGCATCCTCTGTCGCTAATAGGTCAAATCGAGTTTGCCTGTTGTCGAAATATGTTTTTATAGTCTCTCGTCGAGACATCTTTTTGACTGCCCTAACATAATTGATGTTTCGTTTGCTTTCCCAGGTAGCGCATTTTAGCTTGTCGGACGAGATGTGGTCAACACCTCCACACAGAATACACTTTTTATTGCACGAACTTTCTTCGCATTGGTCAAGTCCACATTTAGTGCAGCTCTTCTTAGATTTGCACGCGAACTGTGTGTGGCCGAGCCTTCCACAGTTTAGGCATTGCTTTAAGGGGGAATGAAAAAGTCGACGTTAAGTTTGGTGTAATCGAGTATTATGTACTTGGGCAATTCCTTGCCCGAGAACCCAATTTTAATAGTTGTGGTGGGAGTGAACACACCATTTTTACTTTCTCTACGTGTAAAGCGCCTAATAGAGATTATGGGAATGTTGGAGACCGCATTGGCCATAATTTCATCATCATTGTAGAAGGTGGGTATGCCTCTTACAACGCCATATGTTTCAAGAGCCGACCTCGGAGCCCCTAAGCCCTAGCTCGTTTAGCTTGGTACTTAAAGAAAATTATTAGCTGCAGCGCAGTTTTTGAAAGTCACCTTGTACAAACTTTTCCCTATCGCGCGAATAAACTCTATGTCTTTGAAACGTAGGTGTTTAATTTTATTAAATAGAGTTAATCCATTGGTAACTCTAGTGTTAATAATGTCGTTGCATTGAGAGGTATCTACCAAAACCAAGTATACGCCCAAGAAATCAGCCGGGTACATTGTCATAGTTGTAAGGGGCTCGTTGCGATTGATTTTTGCCGTCACTGTACTGACGCTGAAATCGCCACTAGGCATGATTAGCGGTTCTTGAGTGCCCGTTGCACTGCCGTTAGCTGCGTCGACGTTGACGTCAACCGCCATGTCACTGTCACCCAGTCCCCACTTCTAGCCTCAAAATTTTTGTCGTTAGCGTTTTCCTTATAACTTTCACTGCCCAACCCAAAATCACTCTTGATTTTTTCAATATCCTGATTCTTTAAAAGTTTCACAATTTTTTCATGATTATCCCTCTTGAGCCTCTTGCCTCTGGCAAGATTGGCACTAGAGAGAGCCTCGAAATCTTCGGCCGATGACGCCCTCGACAGTGATGTCGACGACGCCATCGCGGCTTTCAATTTTTTTGCTGCCGTCTTAGGCAGACTTCCGCCTTAGGAGACCGCAATCCACGAGACATGGCGTGCTTTGTGCATTTTCATACAATTCATCTTATCTGTCAAAGCGAAGCAAAAGTTTTATGTGGCATCAGCTTTATTGCTGTGTCAAAATTTTGACATACGGTATTAGCTCAAAGTCTGGCATACGTGATTGGGCAAAACGCGACCCTTCATAAATGTATTGCAAGCAGCACCATCTGTTTGTCAGTTGCACAACTTGATAATAAACTGCGAAACAAATGTATTGTTACGATTATCCTTGAAACCTTGAGGGATTTCCCAAATATTCTTCGGCTCGTATCGCTGGATTGTTAAATAATTGCTCACGAGGACCAAATTGTAGTACAATTAATTTTATTGTACAACAAACACTTTACAATACTCGTTAAAGCAATTACAACGCTTTACAAAACTTGTTACCACAATTAAACTTATAGCTTGCTTATTTGCAACTCACTTTACTTGTAACGGGTGATTTTTTTGAGGTTAGGATTTTCATGCATTAGTATTTGACAGATCACGTGGGATTTCAGACATGGTGTCAAAGAGAAAGATGCTCAGTATGCTTTGAAATTTCATCATGAATAGACTTACTAACGAGCAACGCTTGCAAATCATTGAATTTTATTACCAAAATCAGTGTTCGGTTCGAAATGTGTTTCGCGCTTTACGTCCGATTTATGGTCTACATAATCGACCAAGTGAGCAAACAATTAATGCGATTGTGACCAAGTTTCGCACTCAGTTTACTTTATTGGACATTAAACCAACCACACGAATGCGTACAGTGCGTACAGAAGAGAATATTGCGTCTGTTTCTGAGAGTGTTGCTGAAGACCATGAAATGTCGATTCGTCGCCGTTCGCAGCAATTGGGTTTGTGTTATTCGACCACATGGAAGATTTTACGCAAAGATCTTGGTGTAAAACCGTATAAAATACAGCTCGTGCAAGAACTGAAGCCGAACGATCTGCCACAACGTCGAATTTTCAGTGAATGGGCCCTAGAAAAGTTGGCAGAAAATCCGCTTTTTTATCGACAAATTTTGTTCAGCGATGAGGCTCATTTCTGGTTGAATGGCTTCGTAAATAAGCAAAATTGCCGCATTTGGAGTGAAGAGCAACCAGAAGCCGTTCAAGAACTGCCCATGCATCCCGAAAAATGCACTGTTTGGTGTGGTTTGTACGCTGGTGGAATCATTGGACCGTATTTTTTCAAAGATGCTGTTGGACGCAACGTTACGGTGAATGGCGATCGCTATCGTTCGATGCTAACAAACTTTTTGTTGCCAAAAATGGAAGAACTGAACTTGGTTGACATGTGGTTTCAACAAGATGGCGCTACATGCCACACAGCTCGCGATTCTATGGCCATTTTGAGGGAAAACTTCGGAGAACAATTCATCTCAAGAAATGGACCGGTAAGTTGGCCACCAAGATCATGCGATTTGACGCCTTTAGACTATTTTTTGTGGGGCTACGTCAAGTCTAAAGTCTACAGAAATAAGCCAGCAACTATTCCAGCTTTGGAAGACAACATTTCCGAAGAAATTCGGGCTATTCCGGCCGAAATGCTCGAAAAAGTTGCCCAAAATTGGACTTTCCGAATGGACCACCTAAGACGCAGCCGCGGTCAACATTTAAATGAAATTATCTTCAAAAAGTAAATGTCATGGACCAATCTAACGTTTCAAATAAAGAACCGATGAGATTTTGCAAATTTTATGCGTTTTTTTTAAAAAAAAAGTTATCAAGCTCTTAAAAAATCACCCGTTAGCTTGCTGACTTGTAACTAATTCACTCCGGTGTCTGGTGGCGCCCTTACATACCTGCGCTCGCACTCATGGCAACTCTAGAATGTTCTGAAGTTCGTCGCTCATTCTCTTTCTCTCGCTGTTCGCAGTGTTCATCCACTTGACGTGTTCTCAGTGTGGAACATTCTACGTCATTCCTCGAATATTCTGCTTATTTCTCGTTGTTCGCTTTGTGTTGCCGCAGTATTCGCCACAGTATTTTGTTGTGTATGCTGTTCAGTGTTGCCAGGTCATTGAAGTGAGAAATCGTCAGTTTGGTTATCAAAAAGCGTCTTTTGCATGTAAAAATTGTCAACATTTAAAAAAATTTAATAAATAGAATCAGGAAGCCCTTCGGCTTTTTTTGGTTTATGCTAGCTTCTGATTGCTGTACGTAAAAATAAAAAGTTGAACTTTTTTTTACGAATTTTTTAAAATTCGCATTACCTTTAACAAAAATATTTTTAATTGCAATAAAATCACAGTTTAATCTTCATTTTTGTTCTCAAACTGCAACTTGACTACGTGTATTAAAAACTGTTCATACTTACTCAGTTTTGCTAAAGAGCTCATTCATAACCACCTTCGCTTAATAAAATATGTACCAGTGCACAAAGTCATAACACATGCATTACGGATATGACCGCCAAAAGCTACACAAATAGTGATAAAAAAAAAAAACTTCAAAATGATGATCACATTGTCAGATGGGCTACCTGGTAACACTGATGTTGCTATTTACTGGCTTAGCCCGGTCTCGAACCCATATTGAGGAAATTTTTCTTTCGCGATGCCAGGCCAAGTGGTGAAACTTACCATAAAGCCTGATATACAATTCAATGCGAGTGTGAGCGTGAGTTTTTTTATTTTGACCAACATCTTCGTTATTACTCAACTTTTTGCTATAGTTGAGACATGAAAAGATAGAAAATTAAAATGTCTTTCAGAATTATAGAATAAAAACTAATTTAAAATGCATAAAAGCCTTTTTTCGAGCTCACACGCCGTTCACATGCCGTTCGATGCAAAAACAAATGGCAACAAATGTAATTAAATCGCCTTCCACAGATCTCCTTTACACCAAACACGAAACCTTACGCTCAAATTCTTAGAAAATAAAGAAGACTTTACCCGCATTATAAATTGAACATTTTTATAAAAGCGTCACTTTGTAGAGCTCTGTAATTCCATTTTATTTTTTTTAGGAGTAAGACCATTAGTCTATACTTAATACCGCACAAGTGCGCGGAGACTAAAAGTCTGAATTGGCCCAGTTTTGTACCCCACAAAGTCTAAATAATAAACAAAAGGTATATAAAAATATGCTCTCACGAGAAATACAGGCATACATATATTCTCCACTTGCCACCCAACCCAAAACTAATAGTACTTATTTTTTTTACACCTACGGGCATAACGACGAGATACATTTACAGAATGACTCGTTTCTCGGCCAATCACGCTCATGCGGAAGAACGCGCTGATAAATTTACGGTCCTATGCCGGTTATGCGGCGGAGCGCATGGCATTCGATTATGCCCCATTTACCGCGGCAAAGCGGCCGAAGCAAGGTTGCGTGCAGTCCTGCTGCATAAATATTGCCCAAACTGCCTTTCGCCGCTCCACCACCTCGACATGTGCAGCAGCAAGGATCCATGCCACAGACGAAGTCGTGGGCGCAGCAGGTCGGAGAGGAGGATTTGGAGGGGTTAGGGAGGATACACTCTTCCCCACATGAGCGAGAAGGGCGCAACTCGG
Organism: Rhagoletis pomonella; assembly: GCF_013731165.1. Lineage (NCBI taxonomy): Eukaryota > Metazoa > Arthropoda > Insecta > Diptera > Tephritidae > Rhagoletis > Rhagoletis pomonella. The sequence continues at coordinate 101,199,887 of NW_023458556.1, read as the reverse complement.
GAACTGACACCCCCAGACCGTTAGACCAGTTACCACGACGCGGGGGCGACGCGGAAACTCGTCCTTTCCGCTCGCCAACGCGTGCACAACACAACTGGCGCGACGCGTAAACTCGTTCTTTCCGCTCGAAAACGCGTACACAACACAACTGGCGCGACGCGGAAACTCGTTCTTTCCGCTCGCAAACGCGTCCGCGACACAACTGGTGACAACACGGCGGCGCGGAAACAAATCCTTTCCGCCCGTCATCACCATCGCAGAGTAAGCAACAAAGACGCGACGTCCTTTCCGCTCGTCTAAGCGACCATCTAGGCTACGCAAATCGGCACCATACCACAAAAATCGCACAAACGACAGCAACAATAATAGTCGTGCTCTACAACGCGTTCCACCGACCGGCTTCCGAACGGGCCGCCTAACGCAAAGCGCAATACCGACGTCGATTACTCGTGCGCTTATACCCATCGCGCCATTCTCAATAGTGAGGACTGAAGCAAGGGGCCGCCTTCATTTGGTCCGCGCAATGATTGACACTTGCGCACCGAACTCATTGGTCGATTCGGAACTAGTGAGAGATCTCCAGCTGGAGCGCAACGGGTCAGGACGTCTGCAGCGTTGCACGATCGCCATGCGAGGAAGATACGGTAGCTCCGACCGGATTACGACGCAAGCAGTCGTGCTGGACCACCACATACGTCTGAGTCCACCGTCGAACGTGGACCCTAAGATCGCGGCGCCCTCTCAGTTCATGCGCTTGGCGGATCCGCAATTCTTTCGTGCGTCACCAATACGCCTCACACTAGGCCTCGATCTGTATGCGGAGCTGATGGTGAGCGGGCCCCCCACCCACCGTGGGTAGTCTCCTGGTCCATGCGACCATATACGGCCTGGATGTTTCGGGAGCCTGCCAACCATAAACGTAGTAGGGATGGGTAAATTCGATATTCGAAGCTTCGATATGCGCATTTTAATCGAATTTTAGCTCCAAAATGGCGAATTGCTGAAATCGAACTTTGTGTTGCTAAAATTCGGATAAAATCGATTTTTTCCAGGAAAAGTCGAATTTCATCTTTATATTTAAAAAAATCAACTCTTCACCTTTCTTCTTTCTGACTAAATTTGCCATCACTGTGTGCGGCACTCCATTTGTCTTAGGGATTCAAGTGAAAAATTACATGTTTTTCGATCTGTTATTCCAAACTCAATTTAAAAATTTGTTTTATAAAAAACTAGTTTATTCGTTGATTTTTTATTTATAATTTTTAGAGGGTTTTACGTTGGTAGCATGAAGCTTTTGCCTGAGAAGACCCCTAGTAAAATTTTCCGGAGAATAATTTTTTAAAATATGTGACCTGGTCTACGAAAAGGGAGCTTACGTGCGAAAACTAGTTTTCTGTGAAAAAGCTGTTAAAAGTAAGCAACTCGTTTCGTCAGTTTCTCATTATCTCGTTAATTGTTCTCCGCGCCGGACGTCCAGTAAGTGTTGTTGTTGGTCCAGTAAGTGTTGTTGTTGGTCCAGTAAGTGTTGTTGTTGGTCGGAATATTATTATAGTTCATCGTGTAAGTTGCTAGTGTGGAACATTTAAAAAAGTAACACTGAAGAAGTGACGTTTACTGTTTCTCTCTTCTCTTCTTTCTCTACATTTTTAGTACAATTCTAAGCAAGTTAGGATTTTCTGCTTTTCACCACGTGAAAAAGCATCTCATCTTCCATCCGAATCAACCAAAAAGTGAAAATTGATTTTTTGACACCTAAGCCCCCTTTCCGTAGACCAGGTCACATATATCAATCCAGTAACGATCTGCCAAATTTCCTTTTTGCGAGATTTCTTGAAGTAAGTGTCAAAAATTACCGTTTTAGGCGGTAGCTAATGGGTTAAAATGTTCTACGAAAACATTTCCCTAGAAATTTTAATATATATGTCTCAACCTTCAATTTCGCTCAGACATTTATTTTAACTATTTTTTCGACTTTTTTGACTTAGGCCATAAAATAAAAATACGAGCTAACTTTTGCAAATCCATCGAGCGTTTTACTACTTAATGGGTATACATTCAGAAAATGTTAACAAAGTCCGGGCTGGGTTCGGCTGTCGCACAGTGTAATTTGAGTTTAACTTTTTAAACAGGTGGCCACTCTCTTCAAGCACCTCAAAAATATTTAAATTGTTGCATAGTGATTTAAGTACAACACTTCTTTAACTAAATTCGACTTTTCAAACAGGCGGTGAATAACTCAGTGAGACCAGTATGTTTGCATGTATGTATTTATACAAAAAAATATTTATTAGTTCAAAAATGGTGGGTAGGCACTGTGGCCAATGGTAAAGTTCGTTTACCACCTCTGCACGGTTGTAAGCCATGCAGAGTCCGCAAAATGCTCCGGAAGCAGTGTCCGGAGGATGCATCAGACTAGGCCGAGCATACTTTGAAGTGCCATCTAATTAAAACTTAAGAAAGTTCAATTACATGGCAGTTGAGAAGTGCATGTGCAAAAATTTCATAAATTGCATAAAAGAAATGTTTGCACATGCAGCAGTACATAGCATGTATTTAGGCGCCTGGTGTTAGCAGATGCGCCTAAACATCCCGGCCCCCCTAGACGACTTGGTCGTCTAGTGGATATGACAAAAGCCGCAAATATCCGGCTCGAAGGCCCATAAATAACTCAGTGAGAGGGGAGACCAGTATGTTTGCATGTATGTATTTATACAAAAAAAATATTTATTGGTTCAAAAATGGTGGGTAGGCACTGTGGCCAATGGTAAAGTTCGTTTACCACCACTGCACGGTTGTAAGCCATGCAGAGTCCGCAATATGCTCCGGAAGCAGTGTCCGGAGGATGCATCAGACTAGGCCGAGCATACTTTGAAGTGCCATCTAATTAAAACTTAAGAAAGTTCAATTACATGGCAGTTGAGAAGTGCATGTGCAAAAATTTCATAAATTGCATAAAAGAAATTTTTGCACATGCAGCAGTGCATAGAATGTATTTAGGCGCCTGGTGTTAGCCGACGCGCCTAAACAGGCGGCAACCCTCCTAAATGTAATTAAAAAATAAGTTTATTCAAAACCATTTCGATTGATACCCATATTGAAGTAATCTACACAAAAGAGAAGCCTTTAATTCGACTCCTCATTTTTTTAAATTGAACGATACAGATTTTATGACTTGGTGTCAAATATTTAACGCAAACATCTCCGAACTCTATTAGGAAGTTCCACTTCAAAAAAAATTTGCAAAGTTCGAAAAAATTCGAATGAAATCGAATTGGCACCACCGAATTTCGAATCGAATAATCGAATGGTTGGGCAATGTTCGAAATTCGGAAAAAATCGAATTTCAACCCCCCACTACCCATCTTTAAAACGTAGACATTAAGAATACACTCATCACACACACACACACCACAAAATTTAAATAATAAAAAAAAAGAAAATTTATTGTGGAAAAGCAACAATAATTTGAAAAAATTGTAGAAGTGATAGCTATTTCGGAAATCACCACATTTCCTCATCAGACTTCTTTCAGTAGGCTTCGAACCGACGATCCCACTGACTCAGCCAGTTGCCTATGCACCGTGCTAAGTACGCCTTGTAAATTATCGTTTGCTTTTTTCCACTATTTTCATTTTTGTTATGCCAACACAATCAAGCGCAGCTATTCCGCTGCAATTCACTTGATCATGTGATTATCGGTATTGTTGGTTTTTGCTAATAATTCTATTTTTAGAATGTTTAACTTTTAGGTGTGCTCGTCCTTAAGTTATTTGTTTTTGTTATTTTTTGGCCTTATAACAATTATATTCAACAATTTTTATTGAGCTCGAGGCCGTTTTTTAAAGAAAATTTATTGTGGAAAAGCAACAATAATTTGAAAAAATGGTAGAAGTGATAGCTATTTCGGAAATCACCACATTTCCTCATCAGACTTCTTTCAGTAGGCTTCGAACCGACGATCCCACTGACTCAGCCAGTTGCCTATGCACCGTGCTAAGTACGCCTTGTAAATTATCGTTTGCTTTTTTCCACTATTTTCATTTTTGTTATGCCAACACAATCAAGCGAAGCTATTCCGCTGCAATTCACTTGATCATGTGGTTGTTGCTATTGTTGGTTTTTGCTAATAATTCTATTTTTAGAATGTTTAACTTTTAGGTGTGCTCGTCCTTAAGTTATTTGTTTTTGTTATTTTTTGGCCTTATAACAATTAAGCGCTTCTGTAATAGTGGCTGCATCGCTACTTGCTACTAAGTTCACAAGATATCGTACCGTAATATTTTTTGACAGACTTCCTTTATCCATGGGAACACTTAAGGCTATATTTTTGCTCAGTCTTAACATTTTGAAGTAGCAAATTCCAAAATTTTTTGCCACTTTTCGTGCGGTCCCGCCTTTCTGCAGTAAATCTATTATTTATATTTATGGTTCCTGATTAACTATATTATTTACTGGTGATCACTTCTTCAATAAATTACAATACAGAAAAAAGTCATCTGACTTCCAACTAAGTAAGAGATAACTATCAAATGCAAAACTGAGAGTGAGTGCAAAACTGTAACATCTGCCTCAATTTACATTTTTGTCTGCTGGTTTTTTAATGTTGTTGTATTGACTTCAAATCGTTATGAGAGAGGGAGCAGGGATGTACCAACAAGAATATACAACAAAAGGATGAAAGTCTTTAGAACTTGGAAATATAGCGATGGCTGAATTAAAAAGTGTCACACCATGTTACAGTTTTGCTCGTCACTGTATAAAATACGGCTAACTTTCCAGCCGCTAACAATAAACCCCACTGTACGGTAACTTAGTTGAGGGGAAACTCAACGAAAGTTTCTGTGCGGTGGGCTATATCACTTTTCATTTGTTGGCACATTTTTCACTTCTTAGAAGACCGTCTTGAAGGAGAGATCTCAACTGTCACACCTCGTTTGGCAAGCCAATTCTTGTGTATCAAATTATTTAAACATACAGACATACATTAAATAAAACTTTTTGGAATTCAACACTAAAGTCATTGTGTTTTTTATTTATTCTCCTTTTTCCTAACATTAACTCTACGCTGGTGCGCTCCATCTTCGTGCGACGCCACCTGCGTAAATAGGTCGGAAGTTTAGAATTTAATACTAGAAATAGTGCTGGAATACTTTCTTGGAGATCCTTTCGTGTGGGTTAGTTTGTTTGGCGAATTCGTACCCTACGTTGGCCCAAGAAGTTTCCTCACTGGCGTGTAAGTGAGAGTGATGGGGTAGCGAGAAAGTTGTGATAGAGTTACTGGTGGACTAGAATTATTTGATAAGCTTTACTAGAGCATTGGAGAACCAGGTGGTTGGTTCTCTCTTTAATCGACAGGTGTACCTCGCTCAGTAGACTTTGTGCTAACTGATTTTTTCAATAGGTGCACGGCTCGTGTCTTCGGTACGATAGAAAACCCTCCGCCAGGCGTAACCGTTAGGGGTGAAGCAGCGAACAATGAACCAAACGAGAGTTTTCTCTAGAAAAATTTACGCGATTTTTGAAATGTCTGAACCCGATGCATTAGGTGCCAAAGATAATGCGAATCCGGCCAAGAATGACCAGGGTGGCGACTCGGAAGGTGGGCGTCCTAAACCGCTTAATGGCAATTATGGCACAACAAAACGATATGATGGCGCAGTGTATGAACGAGGTCCACCACATGAGGACTAAGATTTCGAACTTAAGCCACCGAGTTGCCGAAATAGAGACGTGAGGTCAGGCAATAGATAACCAGCCTGCAATTTCATCAACACCGGGTGCGAAAAGGCATAGCGAAGATGAGCCCAAACAACGAAGGGGCGATTCAACTCGCGAGCCACCAAAATGGAAGAAAATAGATCTAGACAAGTGGCACGTGAAGTTTGATGGTTCAGCGAAGGGCATCACCGTCGAAAGCTTCCTCTTTGGGAGGGCATAACACGGGATCTCCTACAACCAGTTGATGCGGACTTCCATTGTCTCGTGACGGACTGAAATGGTACTGGCAGGTGCTAGAGAACCATTCGGAGGATCCAAAGTTCGGTTACTTCGAGCTTGAAGCAGAGCTGCTGCAGAGCGTAAACAACTGGCACAGGAAGATTTCGATGATTTTTAAGGCGAAGTCCACAATTTGACCTTCAGGCTGCGAAAAAAGATACCGGAAAGGAATTAGTAGGCATAATAAAAGGCAATCTTAAACCGTACTTAGCCAACCTGACGTTTGCGTCGAAAATGGGCACGTAGGCTGAGCTAAGAGCTGAGTGCAAACGTACAGAGCGAGTTCTTAAAGAAAATCGAAGTAGGTCTAAAACAATTAATGAGATACAATACCTAGATGTACCAGAATCAAATGAGGCAGCAAGTGAAAAGTTTGTTGAAGCTAGTGATGGCAGGATTAATCGAATAACCGATTATAATCGGTTATTTTCATTCGGTTAACGATTTAATTGTATCGAAACTTTCCTTTCGATTAATCGAGCGATTACCCGATTAATTTTGAAAATAATCGAAAATAAATTATCAAAAACTAACTACTTTACTCACACAATAATGTATGAATCAAAATTCCGTAACAATATAGGCATTCTTACTCGATAATATTAGCAACAATAAAAGTGTCCACTCTCTTCTTCTTCTTATTTGGCGCTGTAACCGCCTAAGCGATTTTGGCCGAGTCCAAAACAGCACGCCAGTCATTTCTCTTCTGTGCTAACTGACGCCAATTGTAAATGCCAAGTGAAGCCAAGTCCTTCTCCACCTGGTCTTTCCAATGCAGAGGAGGCCTTCCTCTTCCTCTGTTACCAGCATCGCGGCCCGCGTTGAATATTTTCAGAGCAGGAGCGTTTCTGTCCATCCGAACGACATGGCCAAGCCAGCGGAGCCGCTGAATTTTAATTCGCTGGACTATGTCTATATCGTTGTAAAGCTCATACAGCTCATCGTTAAATCGTCTGCGATATTCGCCATCACCAACGCGTAAAGGTCCGTAAATCTTTCGCAGAATCTTTCTCTCGAAAACTCCAAGAGCCGCCTCATCAGATGCTTTCATTGTCCATGCTTCCGCGCCATACACCAGCACAGGCATGATGAGTGACTTATAGAGTGTGATCTTTGTACGACGAGAGAGGACTTTACTTCTCAATTGCCTACTCAGCCCAAAGTAGCACTTGTTGGCAAGAGTGATTCTCCGTTGGATTTCAAGGCTGACATTATTATTGGTGTTAATGCTGGTTCCCAAATAAACGAAGTCGTCTACTTTTTCAAACTTGTAACTGTCAACAGTGACGTGGGTGCCAAGACGCGTATGCTCTGACTGTTTGTGTGCTGACAGGAGATACTTCGTTTTGTCCTCGTTCACCACCAGACCCATTCGCTTTGCTTCTCTATCCAATCCCGAGAAGGCAGAACAGACGTAGCCCTTGTTTTTACCGATAATATCGATGTCGTCGGCATACGCCAGCAATTGTACGCTCTTATAAAGTATTGTGCCTGAGCGGTTCAGTTCTGCGGCTCTTATTATCTTCTCCAACATAAGATTAAAGAAATCACACGAAAGGGAGTCCCCTTGTCTGAAGCCTCGTTTGGTATCAAACGGCTCGGAGAGGTCCTTCCCTATTCTGACGGAGCTGGTGGTATTGCTCAACGTCATTTTACACAGCCGTATTAGTTTCGCGGGGATACCAAATTCAGACATCGCGGCATAAAGGCAACTTCTCTTCGTGCTGTCGAAAGCGGCTTTGAAATCGACAAATAGATGGTGTGTGTCGATCCTATTCTCGCGGGTCTTTTCCAAGATTTGGCGTATTGTGAATACCTGATCTATGGTGGATTTTCCCGGCCCAAAGCCACACTGATAAGGTCCAATCAGCTCGTTGACGGTAGGCTTCAGTCTTTCGCACAATACGCTCGATAAGACCTTGTAACCTATGCTTAGAAGGCTAATTCCGCGGTAGTTGGCGCGTATGGCGGGATCGCCTTTCTTGTGGATTGGGCAGAGCACACTTAAATTCCAGTCGTCGGGCATGCGTTCATCTGACCATATTCTGCATACGAGCTGATGCATGCACCTCATCAGCTCCTCGCCGCCGTACTTGAATAGCTCGGCTGGCAGGCCGTCAGCTCCAGCAGCTTTGTTGTTTTTCAGCCGCGTAATCGCTATTCGTACCTCGTCATAGTCAGGCGGTGGGACAGCTACTCCATCATCATCGACTGGGGACTCGGGTTCGTCTTCCTCACTACTTTCAGCACTGCTACCATTCAGTAGGTTATAAAAGTGTTCCCTCCACAATTTAAGTATATTCTGGACATCGGTCACTAGGTCGCCATTGTTGTTCTTACAGGAGTTCGCCCCGGTCTTGAAACCTTCCGTAAGTCGCCTAACCCTCTGGTAGAATTTTCGGGCGTTCTTCCTGTCGGCCAGCATCTCAAGCTCTTCGCACTCACGTATTTCGGCCTCTCTCTTCTTATTGCGGCAAATACGTCTCGCTTCCTTCTTCAGTTCCCTATAACGATCCCACATGGCTCGCGTTGCGCCCGATCGCAGCGTGGCCCTGTAGGCGGCATCTTTTTTCTCTGCGGCTTCTTGACATTCCTCATCGTACCAGTTGTTCTTTCGGGCTCGCTGAAATCCAACTACTTCTTCGGCGGCGGTACTTAATGATCGGGAAATGTGGTTCCACTGCTCGCGTATGTCGGATTGTTGAAGAGTGCTCTCAGAGAGCAGGTGTGTGAGTCGAGTGGCGAATAAATTGGCCGTCTGTTGTGATTGCAGCTTTTCGACGTTAAGCTTTCCTTGCATTGTTGGGCGCACATTTTTTGTTGCACAGGGGCGGGTGCGTATCTTGGCTACAACAAGATAGTGATCCGAGTCGATGTTTGGCCCTCGGAGTGTACGTACGTCCAAAACGCTTGAAGCATGCCTTCCGTCTATCACAACATGATCGATTTGGTTTCTCGTTTTTCGATCTGGAGACAGCCATGTAGCTTGGTGGATGTTCTTATGCTGGAACCTAGTACTACATATTACCATATTTCGGGCCCCGGCGAAGTCGATCAGCCTCAGTCCGTTATCGGACGTTTCGTCGTGGAGGCTGAATTTTCCGACAGTGGCGCCAAAGATCCCTTCCTTGCCCACCTTGGCATTAAAATCGCCAAGCACGATTTTGACATCGTGTCGGGGGCAGCGCTCATATGTACGTTCCAAGCGCTCATAGAAGAGATCCTTGGACGCCTCATCCTTCTCTTCCGTCGGGGCATGGGCGCAGATGAGCGAGATGTTGAAGAATCTAGCTTTGATGCGGATTGTGGCTAGACGTTCGTCCACCGGGGTGAACGCCAGTACTCGGCGACGGAGTCTCTCTCCTACCACGAATCCAACACCGAATTTGCGCTCCTTTACGTGGCAACTGTAGTAGACGTCGCAAGGCTTCACGCTTACTTTACCTTGCCCCGTCCATCGCATTTCTTGGATGGCGGTGATGTCAGCCTTTGTCTTCCCGAGGACATCAACCAGCCGGGCAGAGGCACCTTCCCCATTAAGGGTCCGGATATTCCAGGTGCATACCCTTAAATCATAGTCCTTTATACGTTTGCCGTGGTCGTCATCAGAAAAAGGGGGTCTCATCCGAGGCTTGTTGGAATTTTTCATTGGGCGGGGTTTTAACGTGGCGGGACCCAAACCCAGCGCACGCGAAGTTTTACGCCTTCTCACTTTAGCTCGCTCCCAAACGGGTGTTTGGTTGCTACCCAGAGGATACGTGGATATAAATATCCGGACGTTGTGAGCTGCGATTTGAACCGTACGCACAAGAATCGCTTCTGGCCACTCCCAGGTGAATGGCAGTCAAAAGTTTTCCACTTCTGCGCACGGAACCATCCACTCTACTCGGTACATATATATGTATAATTTTACTAGTTGAAAGATTTTTCACATTCTCGTATTCTATAAATTTTTTAAACGATATTTTTGCAAAAAAACGCAACACAAGTTTTACCTAAATAACAACTAAAAAATCACAACGCAGGTATAAACATATTTTCATTTCATTTCCCAAGTGCGGTGTTGCGCATTTTCTTCCAATGCTTTTTTATATGGAAGAAAATAAGCATCACCGTAAAAAAATCCAAAAATCAACGGTAAGTGATACTTCAATCTTGCTATTTTTCCTACAAAAATTTAATGGGTTACAAAACTGCATACTGAAAATCTTTCTAAGAAATCTAATTAAAAGGCTCACATTTTTTGCTGAATATTCCTTTTTTATTGCACAAAATTTGATATATTTGTATTTATACGGGTTTTTCTAAAGAATTTAAAACAAACCTAAAATGAAATAACAAAAAAAAATTCTTGTGGTGCGCTTATAATTTTGACACGGATGGTATACTACTTTACATCTTTTTATTTATTATTTCCCTTAGTTTTCAGTTTTCTTGATTCTTTGTGCACTGAATTCATGGCGCAAGCTTCTACAATTTAACAAGAAATGTATCCTTAAATAAAACAGTAAATTTGTGTAACTTATATAAATGGTTTTTATAGTAGTGGTAGAATGGGAAATTTCATCAATAGTGCCCGTTAAGAAAGTTAGAAAAACGGTTAAAGCTGAAGGGCTCAAGCCCATCAATACTCTCCCTAGCTTGGAAAAAATGCTAGAAACCGTTGTGAAAAACCAGCTACAGTACTATGTGGAATCCAATCTGGATTCAGAGCTAATCATTCCTGTGAGACTGCGCAGAATCTGGTGCTTTCGCAATGGAAAGAAGATCTTAACTGCCACCTTAATGTAGTAGCAGTGTTTATTGACCTTAAAAGATCATTTGAAACAGTTGATAGGGTCCGAATGTTGGATAAGCTAAAATACATTGGCATAAAAACACTGAGCTTGACTAGTTTAGAAGCTTTCTTAGTAATCGTAGGCAACAAGCAATAGTTAAATCAAAGATTTCTAGTAAGATAGCCGTAGACCACAGGGCTCAGTTTTGGCACCCCTACTCTTTAATATATATATAAACGATATTAAAATTTCTCTCAAGCATTGTAAAATAAAACTCTTTGCGGCTGATGCCTAGTTAACGATCAGTGATAGGGAACTACCAAATGCGATTTTCAAAATGCAAGATCTTAATTCTTTGTACCAATGGCTCTGTTCAAATAAACTCAAACCGAATCTGAAAAAGACTAACTTTATGGTATTGTCCAGAGCGGCAAACGCTGAGTCCCTAACAGGCTAACCTAATATTCGCGGCTTGCGTTTTGGTACGCATGCCACCGAATTTGTTTTTTTTGCGTCATCCGTAATTGGCTTGCGTGCGTTTGCATTTGATTTCATTGAGCTTGAGCGAAACGTCAAATCAAAATGTCACACAGAAAAAAAATTGGAACGCACGTATGAAAATCGTAATTTAAAACAAGGGAGTCTCCAAACTCCTGTTTGTGGCAACCTTCGAAAATCTCAAAACAGAAACGTTCAAACTGAGTGCCTTCATATATGTAATACTCCTATATTGGCAGTAAGAGCTAGTACCGTCCGAAAACACTACAGTACAGATATATCAATAAACACGTCCGAAAGAAAAGGAACAAATACGTTTATAAATAAACATGTACACAACACACACCCAAAAACGGCACTCACGTACACAATACATTGACAAAAACGGTACTAGACTGTCTCGCTTTGATTTCGAAATGCTTACACATTGAGAAGCTGGCTTACTGCCAATATAGAAGTATTACATATATGGTTGCCTTACGGTTTTGGGAACAAGTGCAGTATAGCGGCCGTTGAGGACAAATAAAAATAAAAAGTTGGCGTGGTCCACCCTTTTTACTGAATTTAATGGTGTAAACCGTTTTTGGTGTAAATTAATAGGGGCGGGGCTAAAGGTGGGTAAGGTGGAATTTTCAATATTTGCAAAAGCTTATATATCGAAAACTATTGCACGGATTTTCAAATCGTGGATATGGTTTGAAAGATAATTGAAAAGCCTTTTATTTATATGCATATCTATATATATATATTATATTCATATTTCGAAAACACTAATAACATGAAATTATAACCATTTTTTTCAATAAAAATGTTCGTTTTTCTACAAAAAAACTTGATTAACTATATGCAAGAATACAATTTTTTAAAAGTTCATAAAGATACCTTTAATTCAGAGGCGGGCATTTTTTGATTTTACAAACACATGTAATTTCGCTTCAAAATGCTGCTTGCTACGACGTCGACACAAGTATACTATCATCGTCTTCGTGCGTGTTACGACGAATTGACGATTGACTGATGCTTCGCTGGTATTTCGGCAAAGCCAATCAAATCAGTTGCTGTTGAGAGTGTTCGGACATAAAAGTTTTCTTAGTGGTAAATGAGTAGTGGTACACTCCAAAACAAGGTGGTAGATTCAAATAAATAAATTTATAAATATGTTACATGCACTTATGGTCAGCTGATTAAGTTAAGTGACATTTTGACTAGTTTTGGCTACTTATATTTTTGTTTATTAAATGTTTATCTTTTTTTTGTTGACGGTGCTTGGCATTTTCTTCCATATGAAAGAAATTGCCAATCATTAAAAATCAAAGCGATTTCCTAGCGCTTGAAATTTGCACTTTGAGCTACTAAATTTTAATGGGCTATAGAACTGCAACCTAAAACTTTTCTAGAAATTCTAAATAAAAAGACAAACCGCATAATAAGATGCTTTTTTTAGAAATGATCTATCATTTTCTGATAGAGAATCATTTTCTGATAGACATTGATAATTTTCGTGTTGATGTAAATTACTTTCACCAACCATAAATTTAGTAAAGAACGCTGCTTTTAATTCTAAAAGCTTCAGTGCTCGATCACCCTCTTTCACCTTTTCAAAATGACTATGACACAGTTTGTAATGTCTTTTTACACAAGACATAACATTGCGACTCAAAACGCGAGAGCAGATCACGCATTGCGCGAAATACATTTTTTTTGCATAGAAAACATGGATGGGTGGCCTTTGGCCGCGCTTAGGTATTATAACCCTTACTACTCAGAATTCTCCTTTCTGTGTTGCCAGGAAAAAGGGGCAGAGTTTCTTTCTGCGTAGGCGGCCTTCAGCCGCAATTAGGGATTATAACCCTCACGAAGTAGAATTCTCCTTTCTGTGCTGTCGAAGAAAAGGCTGAACACCTTTTGCGGAGAACACCTGTCTGCGTAGGCGGCCTTCGACCGCACTTAAGAATTATAACCCTCACGAAGTAGAATTCGGGAAAATTTTAGTATGCAGACGGCAAATTCTAGAAAAAGGGGGAATGAGGGGGTAGAATAGGACCCCCTGATTTCAAAAATACCCCCTTTTTTCTAGCAACTCTATAGTTATATAATTTGTAATTAAAGTTTTCGTATAAACGATGAAAAAGAGCAAAATAACATCAAACTTGCTGCTGTCAGACTGGAATTTTGAATAATAAAAGCGGATTTTAATTCAGAATTTTCACTTAAGCTGCATTTTTTGGAAGCGAGCGACAAAAGAACGCTCAACTCAGGTAAAATTTCCATTTTAGCTACTTAAGCAACTGGCTGGTAAGAAACATGTGATTAGTTTAACCGGATTTAGATACAAAAACCTATTTAAATGAGTAATTATGCGAGGTATTTGCGTAATATATACTTATTTACTAGCAGACCCGGCGAACTTCGTCCCGCCCAAAATTAGATTTTTAATTTAAACATTTTGGTCCAACAGTTTCTCCAACAATCCACATTTACGATTTGTACAGGCACATTCATCGGCTAAGACTATAGTTTGATGGTCGTTTGCCGCCTTAAATAACCGAACGAAAGTGTTATGTCCATGAGAAGTTCTCTGGTGGCAACAATGATCCGGATCTATAGTGAATGTGCCCTAGAAACTTATAGTTGGTGCCAATTTCAAAATGAATGCGTATCCTTGTTCAACAGAAATACAATATACATACATAAACTGAGATGAAATATCTTAAAAGCCAGTTCCGCGAAAGCAATTTAAGTGAAAAGTTTTTTGTCAGGTTCTATATTACATTCAATTAAAAAAATAAATTTTCATTAAATTCCACTGCACAACTCAACCCTGGTTTCTTCGAATGAAGCTTTGACGCATAATAATATTGGCAAATCACATCCATTGGGCCAATCGTATCA
>NW_023458556.1:101184683-101185712 GCF_013731165.1 Rhagoletis pomonella | reverse complement strand
ACTGTCTTTACCGTTTCCAATACATGTTGTGAATATTCGCCAAATCGAATTATAAAAAAGATTTTTAGTAATAACTCAACTCCAGCGCCAACCTGCGGATTAAATTGTGAAACTAAACTATCCAGAGACCCACTCAAACACACACACAAAACTTTGTTAAAATCCCTCCAGCCCTTTATGATTTCACTCACAAATATACCTACAGAAGAATTATATACACATTCAAAGATAAGTAAAAGTCAGTACGTTTGTACTTTTCCACGCCCTCTTTTCAAAGAGCTCATTTTTCTCAATGAGTATGGGATTAATTAATTTCATATATCTCCATACAAAGTGTTCCAGTACTGTACCATGAACACTTCCAAAGATATGCAGTATGAAATTCGGCTTCTATGGTAGGTGCCACGCCCCCTTTTCCAATAGCTCCATATTTTCTCCACGACTATGCGATTAATTTCATATATCACCACACCAAGTTCCAGTACTCTACCAAGAACAATTCTAGAGATATTCAATACGGTGCCAAGCCCGTATAAAGTCCCAGTACTCTACCATGAGCACTTCCAGAGATACTTGTTATGAAAAATTCGGTTTGTATGGGAGGTGCCACGCCCCCTTTTCAAATAGTCCGAATTTTTCGTCATGAGTATGCGATTGATTTCATTTATCTCCATACCAAGTACCAGTACTCTACCATGAATATTTCCAAATATATACAGTATGACAATTTCGGTTTGTATAGGAGGTGCCACGCCCTTTTCCAACAACTCCAATTTTTCTCCATGAGTATATGATTGATTTCATATATTTCCGTTCCAAGTTCAAAAATTTTACCATGAACGCTTCAAGAAATATGCAGTATGAAAAATTCGGTTTGTGTGGAAAGTGCCACGCGCCCTTTTCAAATACCTCCAATTTTTATCCAAGAGTATGCGATTGATTTCATATATCTCCACACCAAGATCCAATACTTTACCATAAATACTTCCAGAGATATGCAGTATGAAAAATTCGGTTTGAAAGGGAGGT
>NW_023458556.1:101181467-101184583 GCF_013731165.1 Rhagoletis pomonella | reverse complement strand
TACTTCCAGAGATATGCAGTATGAAAAATTCGGTTTGAAAGGGAGGTGCCACGCCCACTTTTCCAATAGGTCCAATTCTTCTTCAAGAGTATGCGATCGATTTCATTTGCGCCAATACCAAGTTCCAGTACTCTACCATGACCACTTCCAGAGATATGCAGTATGAAAAATTCGGTTTGTATGGGCGGTGCCACGCCTTCTTTTCCAATGGGTCAAATTTTTCTCTAAGATTATACTATCGATTTCATATGCGCCAATACCAAGTTCCATTACTCTACCATGAACATTTCCAGAGATATGTAGTAGGAAAAATTCGGTTCGTATGGGAGGTTCCACGCCCCTTTTATATATAGAGATTGTTTTTGGCCGATAACCATCCTTTGGACATCTGCAGCAGGTGTCCAAAATTTCAAAAAAATAGGTTCAGCCGTTCTCGAGCTTTGCGATATACATAGATGGATAAGAGTTGCTGCTTTTAATATTGCGCTCACTTACGTACAAAAAAACATAACAGCAGGGTTTTTATGCGTAATTATATACATACATATGTATGTACACAAATATGCATATATAAATGTAAGTGCTAACAGCAATGTTAGTTGTTCCTTGTGTCAACATAAACGACTCTACATACATAATTGCCTACATTATTTCTCTATGAACTGTACATACATATTTGTTTTTTTAACATAGGAATCAACATTAAAGTTAACATTAGCACGGTCGAGATATTACGAACAAGTTTTCCTTTATTTATTTTCACTTAAAATCTTTAAATACTTATGTATCTTGATTTTTTTCTGTAGAACACATATTAATTTTTTAACCGATTTTAAAAATGGGAGAACAGTCGGGTCTACGTAGCCAGAACGACCGAAATGCGCATTGATGTCGTTATTATTGTTATTAGTGCTATTATTGAGATACAGTTTCGCTACTATTTAGAGATTTCTCGACATACTTGTTCACATTTCTGTTATTTATTATTTTTTGTCACTTCGCAACGCCTGGGAGGAGGACCTCCTGGAGGAGAACCTCGCCAAACACCAACATATGTGTAAGCGCCAATCTATTATTATTATTATTTTTCTTATTAGTCATTTATAGGTTTAGGACTTACTGTGGGTGCTTTAAGATTCATTTTGTAAATATGGACATATAAAAACAATTGCGATATTTTATTTTATTTTAAATTATGGATTTTATTCGTGCAATTTTTTATTTTTAACACTTTTTGGTTTTCTTGTATTCTTTTATTGCATGTCTTAAACTTTTTTACTTTAAGTTATAATGGTGAAGATATGCCTTCTGCGTTTGTTAAGCACTTTAGCTAGGTACGAAAAATTTAGCCTTTGCGCGTAAAAGCATAGAGTAGGTTGCCGCCATTCTCCAACATCTTGTCAAAGTAGAATACATATTGGTGGCTATCACGGAATCCATCGTAGTCCGATTTTTCATAAAATCTACGAAAAAGGGATCACTGAATCTGAACTGCTACGAACGTGTTTGTTCAAATCATACGCTGCGCTCGTAGCTACTTGAATTCAATAGCATTTTCGTAGATTTCACGAAAAATCGGATGGAAACTCCAACAAACGGAAAATTGACTCTCCAATAATAGTCGAACGTAAATGACCAACGTGCATCTATATGAGATACGTTGGTTGAAATCACCCGAACAGCATAATCCCTACATTTGATATAAAAATTGTAAATATTTGCACTAACATAACCATATACTGTATACTTTTAGTAAAACACATTAATGAAACGAGCACTTGCAACCTCAGTTTAAATCGCAAGTAGCGATTAAACACCATGTTTATTTATTTCGTTGGCTATATCTCTGGGCGATTTATTTGTGCCTTTAGTGTTTTTGCCAATGACATGACACTATTGTACTGATAATAACCAAATTTAGCCGCAGTTGCATTCACACGTGATATAACAGCTGGTGTCGGCCAGCTGTGGGAATGCCCAGGAGATGGCGTTTGTTGTGCTATTATGTACTGAGCTATAACTTTACATTACATAAAAAAATTGCTCATTTAATAAATATTTCAGAAATGTGCCACTCTTACTATGTCGAATAGAAAAAAAAAAGTTATAGCCGCTTTTGTGGGTAAAGGACTGAGACACGCTAGAATGTATTTAATAGATTTAAATTTAAGTTGCTCTTATTACTGACCAATGACATGCTAAATAGTACAAAGGTACATTAGTACATGCTCCTGACATTATTTTATGTTACTTTACATTACATAAAAAAATTGCTCATTTAATACATATTTCAGAAATGTGCCACTCTTACTATTTCCAATAGAAAAAAAAGTTATAGACGCTTTTGTGGGTAAAGGACTGAGACACGCTAGAATGTATTTAATAGATTTAAATTTAAGTTGCTCTTATTACTGACCAATGCCATGCTAAATAGTACAAAGGTACATTATTACATGCTTCTGACATTATTTTATGTTACTTACCGGGATTCGGACTAGAGTCAGTAACAAGGGCTATATCAATATTTTTTGTGAAGGATGGGTTCACGTGAAATAAAACATACACGAGTTGTTTGCAGAAAAATTTGTTCATGTATTGATAAAATATGCTCAAATTGGCGACCTTCTACTCTAATACAAGCTCGGCACCTTTTAAGAAAATACGCTTATAGAGATCTTAAACTCAATTGGGCTATCTCAGCAGCAGCTCCATTTATTTCTTCCGGCAAATGCTCTTCGTTTTGAATTATTTTTGAATAAATTTTGCCCTTAAGACAGCCCCAGTAGAAAAAATCGAATAGATTCAGGTCTGGCGATCGAGCAGGCCACGTGATTGGCCCGTATCGTCCAATCCATCGGCGAGGATAAGTTTCGTCTAAATGAGCTCTTACTTCACGCTCGTAGTGAGCACCCGTCATTTTGCAGCCATAGTCTTCGCCGCAGGTTTAAGGGTACATCTTCTAAAAGAGTTGGAAGCCGTTCCTGAAGGAACTTTAAATAACTGTGGGAGTTGAGCGTTGGCGGCAGTTCCACAGGTCCTAATATCTGACAATTAAAAATACCTATTGTCTATTCAGCAACGATCTTATTTGAAGTGAAAAATATTGAAATACATTT
>NW_023458556.1:101163151-101181367 GCF_013731165.1 Rhagoletis pomonella | reverse complement strand
TATTCAGCAACGATCTTATTTGAAGTGAAAAATATTGAAATACATTTTTCCATATTTTATATAAAAAACAAAACTTACTGAGGATCGATTGTAGAAAGTAGAAAGTAATAAAGTTTATAATTCCATTTTCTGAAATTCAACACTTCTCCTGAAATGGAATCTAACATATGAATATATATATAATAAGTATGTTTAGTCTAAATTGTAGTTAATCCAATTTATTTAATGCAATTACTATGTTTCGGCAATGGTAACGCTTTAGTCAGCACGTCAGCTGGCATTTTATCAGTCGAAAAATATTCAATTGAGATTTCTCCTCTCTCCACTGTGTCTCTAATAAAATGATGACGGATATCAACATGCTTCGTTCGTTTATGAAATATTGGATTTTTGCTTAACATTCCTGCGCCTTGATTGTCATTAAAAATTTTAGTAGTGCTTAGCTGACCCTGTATTTCAGTTAACAAACGTCTAAGATGTATCGGTTCTAGGCCTGGGTAACGGCGTAAATTTTTTGGCGCTGACACACTAACTCCAGCGCCACTGTCGGAATCAGCACAGTGTGTTGGCGCAATGGCGCCTCTTCAGGCTAAAGCTCATTTCCTTTATTGCTGCACGCTGCACCAAAATGAATTAATACAAGGTTGTATCGGTTGAGAAAAAACTCAAGTATACCCAAGTTCAACACCCAAAAATACAACAAACCCATCATTTTCACATTCAGAAGGACCGCGACGAACCTTGTATAAATTCGCCTTGTGCTGCACATTTTACAAGAGACTTCGGGTGTTCTTTGCTGGTTCTTTGCGACACCCGGTGTTCCGGTGTTGAACTAAGGTGAATTAGTACATCGGTTGGGCAAAAACAACTCAAGTATACCCAAGTTCAAAACCCAGAAATACAACAAACACATAATTTTCACATTCAGAAGGACTGCGGCTAATTTTAGCAACCCCACCTTGTAAAAATTCGCCTTGTGCTAAACATTTTACAAGTGACACTTCGCTTTTGTGTGTTACCCACGGCTAATCGCTTCTTTTGTTGATTCAGAGAGCGCCATATACTCTGATTCTGTACTTGACATTGCAACAGTTTTCTGCTTTCGAGAATCCCAGCTTACTGCAGCGTTTGCTAGCTTGAAAACAAAACCTGTATAGGATCTTCTGTCGTCTATATTAGCGCGCCAATCTGCGTCAGCATAACCAACTAGTTCTTTTCCGGTTTTCTTAAATACTAGTCCCATGTTGGCAGTTCCTTTGATGTATCGTAATACCCGTTTTGCAGCTATCCAGTGTTGATGTCCGTAATTTTTATTGTATTGCCTTAAAACTCTGACTGCATGTGCGATATCAGGTCGTGTCGATACTGCTAAGTACATTAAAGACCCAATAAGATTCTGGGATGGTATATTCCGAACTTCTTTCTTCTCTTTTTCGTTATTCGGGCTCATTTCCTTTAAAAGTTTTGTACTCGGATTCAAAGGAGTTGAGACTGTCTTTGCGTCTTGCATGTTGAACCGTTTTAAAACATCCCTCACATACTTTTCTTGTGACATCGTTACTGTATTGCTTTGGATATCCTCCTTGAAACTAATGCCAAGACAGAATTTTAACTCACCCAAGTCTTTCATCTCAAATGATTTTGCTAGTTCCATTTTCAACTCGTGCATCATCTGATGGTTATTTGAAGCTACAATCAAATCATCGACGTAAACTGTGATGATGACCATATCCTTTTGTCTTTTCTTCATGAACACGCAAGGATCTGATTTCAATGGCTGGAACTTCATTAGTTTCAATTTCTCATCTAGTTTCTTGTACCATTGTCTACCAGACTGCTTCAACCCGTAAAGGCCTTTCTTAATCAAGCACACCTTATCGCCGTGGTATTCTTTTAGTTCATCTTTACTTAAAATTTTGTCGAATTCCTTCGGTATTCTCATATAAATTTCTTCTTCGATATCCGCATATAGGTACGCAGTTACAAAATCTAGTTGATGCAATGTTAGACCATATTCCGCTGCTAGAGCTAGCAATAACCGGATGGATCCAATTCTAGGAACAGGTGCAAACGTTTTGTCAAAATCAATTCCAGGTATTTGAGTAAAACCTTTTGCGACCAATCTAGCCTTTCGTCGTTCTATAGTGCCGTCAGGTTTATACTTTGTGCGCAGGACCCACTTACATTCGATTATTTTCTTCTTAGCTGGGCGATCTACTATGACCCATGTGTTGTTTTTCATCAAGGCATCGTATTCACTATTCATCGCTTTTCTCCGATCAACTGCTTCTGGACTAGACAAAGCTTCGGCGGTTGATAATTGGTCGTCCTGCACAACTAAGCCAGCAGTGTTATGGTGATCTTGAACAGGCTCGCTTGACGCTTCTTCATTCACTGGACACACCATATTGAACAATTTCCGTGGTCTTCCTCGTTTTCCTGTCAGAATCTTCTTAGGCCTCCCTGGTCCTCGCAGCGAAGTCATGGGAGTGACAAATTGCTCACTGCTTTCGAATGCTGATGTAGTACTATACCCTTCATTACGTTCTGTACTAGACTCTTCATGGGGTTCTTCACTGGCTTCTTCAAAACTGCTTCTTATTGCGTCGTTTTTGTTATTGCAAAGGTCAAAATCCATGCCAAAATCTAAGCTGTTGCTGCAGTCCTCTTCAATAATAAATTCTTCGTAATTGCTTGACTCGAAACTGTTCGTAAAAGTTACATCTCTACTTCGCAGAACTTTTTTCGTGTCTTGGGTTCAAACTTTCCCTTCTTCAGAGTTTTGTCCTAGGCATATGCCGTAGAACCAAACTTTCGCAAGTGGTTTACGTTTGGTACTCTTCCAGTCCACGACTGGAATGGAGTTTCGCCTTCTAGACTGCGAGGTGGACATCTGTTTCTGATGTAATTTGCTGTCAATACTGCTTCTGCCCAAAAGTATGGGGGAAGTCCAGATTGTATCATCATGCATCGGGCCATTTCTACTAATGTCCTGTTTTTACGCTCTGCAATACCATTCTGCTGCGGCGTGTACTCTACTGTCCGTTCGTGTTTTATACCCTCTTACTTTAGAAGATTTTGCATTTCATTGTTCACGTATTCGGTGCCGTTATCTGATCGGATGCATTTAATTGATTTACCAGTCCTTTTTTCAACCATTCGTTTGTACTCTTCAAACTTAGCGAAAACATCGCTTTTCTTTTTGATGAAATATATTTCGCACCATCTTGATTTGTCATCGATGAATGTGACGAAATATCGGGATCCTCCAAGTGAATTGATATGCATTGGTCCACATACATCAGTGTGAATCGCGACTTCTGCAGTTCTTATGGATTCATTTCGTTTCAACTCATTCTCTCTCGGTTTTGCCTGCTGTATCTTCGATCTCCAGTCCCTAGCCTTATGACCAATTTTTCCGCAGGAGTGGCAGCTAAATTTAAATTTCCCCTTGCCGAGATTTTTGCTGCGGTTCTGGGGTTTTTGTGGACGAACATTGCATCGGATGTGCTTTCACTATGGTTGCGTTTACGCGCTTCGTATTCCTCCAGTAGCTTTATTTTCAACGCTTCTGGTTCTGGTAACTTTTCTTGACTTTCGATCGCAATCCTGAATGACTCGTACTCCTCGGGGATGCTATACAACAACAGCACGGTTAGTAGGTCATCAATGACTTCGAGTTCCATTTCTTGAATCTTGTCTACGATGTCGAAAAAGTTTGTCACATGGTCCCGCATATCCTGGCCGTTCTTCATCTTCAATAATATAAGTGACTTCAATGACATTGCCTTCCGAGCTGGTCCTTTGGATTGATAGATGTTGTGCAGCTTGTTCCATACATCCTTGGAGGTGGTGCAATCCTTTATCTGTTTTTATTCGGTAGCGGCGATCGATAATATCAAATCCGATTTTGCTTTCGCATCTTCAGATTCCCATTCGGTAACTTTTTCAGGACGCGAATTTGGTTTCACACACGTGCCATTGACGTACTTCCAGGCGTTGTTCTTCGCCAAAAGGGCTTGTATCTGGATCTTCCAGGAATCGAAATTCTCCTTTCCTAGTGGTTCGATTTTGACGGTGGTGTAGCTCATCTTGAATTGTATGTATTCAATGTTCGGCGCAGTGGAAATATGCTTGTCCTATAACCTATTGTTTATTCAGCAACGATCTTATTTGAAGTGAAAAATATTGAAATACATTTTTCATATTTTGTATAAAATTAAAACTTGCTGAGGATCGATTGTAGAAAGTAGAAAGTAATAAAGTTTATAATTCCATTTGCTGAAATCCAACAATACCGCACCATAAATTTATTTTGTACTGGTACTGCGAACGATCTTATCTCATATCGTTAGGATTGTCTATCTGCCAACTGTGAAGGTTATGTAAATTAAAATAACCATCACGTTTGCATGACGATTCATCACTCCAAATTATTTTATTAAAAAAGTTGGGGTCTGAATCATGCATTCGCAACTTTTCACTGCAAAATCTAACCCTCGACAGGTAATCTCTCCCTTGTAGAGCCTGAACACGTTGAATGTGGTAGGGATGGTATTTTAAAGCTTTGTGAACTGTTGTTTTTGATATTCCAGTCCGTCTTTCCATCATTCTCCCTGAAGTCGATGGACCTAGTTCCACTTCCTCTAACATAAGTTTAACATCTACCGTTTGCAGGACGTCCTGTCTCGCCGCCACGCTTCATGGCTTCAAACAAGAAAGGTGTAAAAATTACTTACCTTCAGATATTTCTCTATGGGTGCGGGGGAATACTTCACGACCCGGATGCCGACGATTTGGTTATCGCTCTACATAGAGTCTTTGAGCAGCTCTGG
This sequence comes from Rhagoletis pomonella, assembly GCF_013731165.1. Classification (NCBI taxonomy): domain Eukaryota; kingdom Metazoa; phylum Arthropoda; class Insecta; order Diptera; family Tephritidae; genus Rhagoletis; species Rhagoletis pomonella. Next base: position 101,176,532 of record NW_023458556.1, on the reverse strand, counting down.
CATTACAGCAAGCTTCACCGTAAATTACGTGAATATCCGCATATTCATGCGACGTATACTGCGTGTTCTCTGTCATAGTATTAATAACACAATGTTCGAAGGGTCCAATTTCACAAAATCCATTTTCATTATTTCCGGTAAGTAACACAAAATAATGTCAGGAGCAAGTAATAATGTACCTTTGTACTATTTAGCATGTCATTGGACGGTAACAAGACCAACTTTAATTTAAATCTAATAAATACATTCTAGCGTGTCTCAGTCCTTTACCCACAAAAGCGGCTAGAACTTTTTTTTCTATTCGAAATAGCAAGAGTGGCACCTTTCTGAAATATCTATTAAATGAGCAATTTGTTTATGTAATGTAAAGTTATAGCTCAGTACATTTTTTTTCACCAGAGATACTCAAAGTTGGGGAATAAAATAACAAAAAGTTAAAAATCGCAATATAGTCCTAATTTTATAATGGTTCCTTAATATATTTTAACTACATTGCATTTGAGTATGGAGAAGCAACTATCTGAAAGTATTTTACATAAAAAATTTACTAAGTATAGCCTTGTTTGTAGATGCAGTTAGAGAAAATACATGAAAAGGCACGATTTTTCTTTAATTCAAAAAAATTTTAATATTTCAAAAATGGTTACACTTTTACCTGAACATTTTTTGCTTATCAGGGAGCTCACCACCCCACCTGCCTTCTCCTCAAGTTTGGCAGGTTATTTCTGGGACACCCTGTAGATGCACGTTGGTCATTTACGTTCGACTATTATTGGAGAGCCCATTTTTCGTTTGTTGGAGTTTCTGGCGCACTATAAGCGTAAGAGCTAATCAATGCTATCACAGAATCCATCATAGTCCGATTTTTCATGAAATCTACGAAAATGCTATTGAATTCAAGTAGCTACGAGCGCAGCGTATACTTTGAATACACACATTCGTAGCAGTTCAGATTCAGTGATCGCTAGTGATCGTAGATTTTATGAAAAATCGGACTACCATGGATTCCGTGATAGCCACCAATATGTATTCTACTTTGACAAGATGTTGGAGAATGGCGGCAACACAGCCGTATACCTACTCTATGCTTTTACGCACATAGGCTAAATTTCTCGCACCTAGCTAAAGTGAAGGCATACCTTCACCATTACAACTTAAAGTAAAAAAGTTTAAGGCATGCAATAAAAGAATACAACAAAACCAAAAAGTGTTCTCAAAACTATTAAACATAAAAAATTGCACGAATAAAATCCATAATATATAATAAAATAAAATATCGCAATTGTTTTTATATGTCCATATTTACAAAATGAATCTTAAAGCACCCACAATAAGTCCTAAACCTATAAATGACTACTAAGAAAAATAATAAATAACAGAAATGTGAACAAGTATGCCGAAAAATCTCTAAATAGTAGCGAAACTGTATCTCAATAATAAAAAGTAATTTTAAGCAAAAAATACAACCGATTTCAATGCGCGTTCCGATCGTTCTGGTTACGTAGACCCGACGGTCCTCCCTTTTTTTAAAATCGGTTAAAAAAATGAATACGTATTCTACAGAAAAAAATCAAGATACATATTTAAAGATTTTAAGTAAAAATAAATAAAGGAAAACTTGTACGTGATATCTAGACCAAGGTGTATTCATGATACAAAAATTTGAAGGTAAAACCGCTGAGAGGCAGCCTGAATATTTTTGAAGTTTGCTAACAACAAAAATGTTTTCAAATTTTCAATCTCACAAATACATTTTCATTTTCAATCTCAAATTGTTTTAGTTTTATTTGGCATTTGAGTTGCTCTCAAATTTCAATTTTATAAAGTAGACAAACTTCAAAAAATAAATGATGGCCGACGAATTGAGCCAGCGGTTTTACCTTTAAATATTTGTGACATGGGTGCTTGGTACAATTATTACAAGTATTGTCTTCCCAGAGAGTTTTGCTTCACATCGAAATTCGTTCTCCCTTATTTTCATTTTGACGCATTTCAATGTTGATTCTTTTACTTTTAGTTGGCTTTGCTTTTCGTTTTCGCCCAATTTAGTTTTTATAATTTTTAAGCAAATGTTTATTTTTCGCCTTTCGCAAATTAAATAAGTTCTCTGCAAGAAGGTTTGGTAAAAAAAACGTGGACATCTATGGTATATGGTGTACAGAAATATCCCTTTTCCCTTAAAGTAAACCTTTTAGTGGGCAACAATGATATTTTTCAAATAAGGCAGATCGAAATATGCGCTGTCTGTGAAGCATTGTATAGGCTTAAAAGTATGGAAAGCGCCATTTTGTTTATTTAAATTTGAAAACAGCTGAGATCACCTGATTTTCAATTATCTCATTCTCCGCACAGAGTTACATTCAAGTTTCAGAAAAGCTTCAAAATGTTAATTGAGAAATATTTTAGAAAAATGTGTTTTTATTTATTTGAATTGATTAAATAAGAAATTAAAAACGCATTCCAAGTCTTGCATTTCCAATAATAACGATAAATGTGCATGTTCCAGGCAATAATTTAAAATATTTGTGAAACTTATCGTTTTGCGCTAAAATACAACAATGTGTCTAAAATTCGTTGTCATTGTTTCTGTTTTGAATACCATATTCGTGCCTGCTGGTAGAAAAAATAGGTAAATTTGCATTTATTTTTAAGAAAACATATAAATTAAAATATATTTCTTTCCAGAGCGACATGCGGACAAGTGAGATGATAAATTTGTATGATGAATATCGCGGAAAATCTTTTGCATCAAAATTTCAACAGGGATGCTTTGGGACGTATTTTTTGAAGACAAATTTTTTATAAATCTTGAGATTGTTGGTTTATTCTAGAATTAAAAAAGCTAGTTTATATTAAAGAATATATTTAGACTAGAAGTATGTAAACTACTTTTTCACGAATTGAAACGATTTTAATGAATATTCATGGTTACCATTAATAGTAGTATAACAGTTAGATATAATGCATATTTGACAAGAAAGATAGAACACAAGATTGCGCCGTCCTGGCGGCGATGACATATCTGTACAAAAAGTAAACAAAGTCAAATTGGATGTTGAAAGAAAATGTGAGAACAGCCAATTTTCTTAATAATACATTTTTCGATAAGGCACGTGTTTTATTGTGCTAATTTCTAATAGCCCTATTCATAAAAAATAAAGTAGCTTAAAAAAAGGTTTATAAATTGAAAAATGTTTGTAAACGGCAATTTAAAAAGCTTTTTAAAATTTTTATTTTTTATGAATAAGGCGATAAAAATATATGATTTACAATAACTTTTAACAAGGAAAATACGAAAAAATGTGATTTATGCGGAAGTGGGTATTGGTGAATTTCAGTGCACTTAAAGTTTCGGAGGTTTCGTTTACTTTTAGATCAGAATTGTCAAAATTGAGAAATTCAAAGAAGCAGTACAATAATCACAGAAAAGAAGATTGCGCCGTGAATGTTCTGGTATCTTTTTAGTTTCGGTTTGACAGCCAGCTGTGTCGGCCGCTATGGTGTAGTGGTAAGCAGTGCGCGCTTCCACTCCGCAGCACCTGGATTCAAACCCTGGTCAAAGCAACATCGCAAAAAATATAGAAAAAAGGTTTTTTCTTAACAGCGGTCGTCCCTCGGCAGGCAATGGCAAACCTCCGAGTGTTTTTCTGCCATGAAATACAGCTTCTCATAAAAATACAATCGCCGTTCGGAGTCGGCGTAAAACTGTAGGTCCCTCCGCTTTGTGTGACAACATCAAGGTGCATGCCACAATTCGGAGGAGAAGCTCGGCCAAACACTAACATATGTGTAAGCGCTAATCTATTATTGACAGCGAGCTGCTGTGATAATGTGGAAATTTACCACAATGAAGAAAAATATAACAATTAATTAATTAATTAATTTTTACAAATTTAGTGAGCAGTAGCGCGTTTCAAGAACGATATTTCGGACAAATCGTTAATGAACAACTATTTTTCCTTCCCGTCTGCTTTGGTTTTGGCAAAAAAGTTGATTGGATCCTGCCGGCGATCAAGTCATTTCAACCACAAAATACTATTATTTGCAAGAACCATTCACTAAAACTGTAACTAACTTTTTATTACTTATTAATTCCTTTTTGATATTCAGCAATAGCAAGATGGAAAAAATTATAAACCAAAATTAGTAATATTTTTATGAATGTAGTTATAAAAGTTCACAGAGGAAACGCCAGAAAACAATGTATTGGCAACAACATAAAATGTATGGCAATTTAGATGTCAACAGAATAATAACTACGATAAAAAAGCATGAGAGAAGTGTGCGAAGGAGGAAATCTTTTCGAGTTGAACAACAAAGCTTTAAATGCCGTTGTAAAACGGTTAACAAATTTCTTATAAAATATTTTGATTTTTACCATGATAAAAACATTACAAGGTGAAATCATTCAGGGACAGTCTGACGTTTGCCAGCAATATAATTTTAAAATTCGAACTCAAGTTCACACACACATTCTCATTTTTAATCTCAAACAACAACAATTGTGAACAATTTCATTTTTTATTTTCAATTTTATATGATTTTAAAATATTTGCAAACGTCAGAAAAAAATCATGGCCGACGAATTGAGAGAATGGTTTTACATTCTGATATTTTTATCATGATTTTTACTGGGTGTAATTGAAACTCAGTCAAAAGAGTTTAAGGAAAAGAAAAATTTGAGAATAATAAACAGAAAAGGAGATAGGTGCACAAAAAGTTAAGTTAAATGTTATACCAAAATTCTTAAAAAGTAAAAAATAGATTTGTTTTAAATGCTACTGTATAGAGCTCTTTAAATCATTTTATTTGTTATGAATAAGGCCACTTTTTGGCTGGCGAAATATGTGGTTTTTTTCAACTTAATAAAAAAGCGTATTTATCCACATTAAATTTTTTTTAATATTAAATGGCGCAACACAACAACTCTTTTTGTTGCACGAAACCCTTGAACACGTGCCTGTCATCTATTTCTTCTGTTTCGACATTTCGCTATTTTGCATTTCTTTCATTTTGACGTCATTCGCATTGTCAGATTTTTTAAACTCGTTTTGGTTCGACGTTTTGCTATTTCATAGTTCTTTCATTCTCATGTCATCCATCTTCCATTTCTTACCTTCCATTGCCGTTCGCATCGTCGAACGTGCCTGTCAAACACTGCCGCCATCATGCTTTTCAGTTTGGCAGGCACGCCCGAAGACAATACCTGTAATTATTGTACCATGCACGGGTGTTTTCAACAAGGTGTTATTGACAACTCACTGCGGCTCTCTTCTAAGGTACTATTATGTAAAAAATATAAGCAAACGGTTCAAAATTCATACAAATTTTTTCAATTTGACTTTATAGGCTGGTTCTTCTGAGAACAATTTAAAATTCAATCACACTTTGTTAAATACATTTTGATCTCTACCAAATAATATACTTCCTCTGTAAATATTTAATGAAGTGTTCCAAAATACGCTCCGAGCGCGTTTACTGTTGATCATTTGATTTAAATAGTTTGTCAAACAATTAATGCTATAGTTTGATCGGAGTTAATATTATCTTCAGTAATTAATCATATTACATTAAAACATAAGCTTATAAAAGGTGAGAAATTATTTAGTCTTAATATGCATATTTTATATCGTCATCCAAAATTCGCTCCGAGCGCGTTCACTATTGATCTTTTGATATAAATATTGTTTGTCAAGCATTCAGTAGTGAAGTTTGATCGGAGTTTATATATTATTCTGTAATTAATCATATTACATTAAAATATAAACGTATTATATGGTAGAAAGTTTTCTTTTTTTAATTATACTTGCATTTATTTGTTGGATCTGCTAATTTTACATCTATTAAGCCTAACAACAAGTTTAAAAATCAAACCCTGGGGTTGAGGCCTGTTGGTTTAACGTCGCTCAACGAAAGGCTGGTAGATCTCTTCTTCGCAGGCGTGTTATATTTGTGGTGTTGCAAAGGCCACTTGCCAGGGGATTCGGGTGGTTACGCAGTTTTATTTTATATTTTTCTCTGCTGCTGTCGATTACAGATTTAACCATCGGTATACCAAGGTCCCTATGTATATTTTCATTGCGGACATACCACGGTGCTCCGGTTAAGGCCCTTAGCGTTTTAGATTGGAATCTTTGGATCGTGTCAATGTTGGTTGCACAGGTCGTACCCCACAGTTGAATACCATACATCCATATAGGCTTAATGACTGTATTATATACAAGTAGTTTATAATCTAGTTTCAGTTTTGATTTTCTGTTTATAAGCCAGTTCACGCTAGCTGACTTTAGCTTCATTTGTGTAATCTTGGTTGATATGTGTTTGCGCCAAGTTAGTCTCCTATCCAAGTGTATTCCTAGATATGTCACCTCATTGGCTTGTGGAATATGGACATTATTTAATTTGATTGGGGGGCATACTTGCGGTCTGAGTGAAAATGTTGTATGTTTACACTTCTGTTCGTTGACTTTTATGCGCCAGTTTGCCAGCCATTCTTCTATGCGTAGTAAATGTTCCTGTAGTACTCTTGACGCTCTGTTGGGACATTTATTACGACTTACTAAGGCGGTATCATCAGCGAAGGTGGATGTGAGTATATCCTTGCTAGTTGGAATATCTGAAGTGTAGCTGATATACAGCATAGGCCCGAGTACACTTCCTTGATGAACGCCAGCCGTTATCGACATGTCTTTTGAAGTGAAATTAGATACTCTTACAGCAAATTTTCTGTTAGTTATGTATGATTGAAATATTTTGTGGAATTCCGGCGGCAACAATTTTTTAATTTTATATATAAGACCGTCGTGCCACACTTTGTCGAATGCTTGTGCCACATCGAGAAAAATTGCAGAGCAGTACTCTCTGAGCTCAAATGCCCTTCTGATTTCATTTGTAATTCGATTAACTTGTTCAATTGTACCATGTTTTTCTCGGAAGCCAAATTGGTGTGCTGGTATTAAATTGCGTTCATGGAGAAAGGAAGATATCTTTGATAGGAGTACTTTTTCGAATACTTTGGAAAGACAGGGCAGTGAGCTTATTGGTCTGTATGAGGACGGCTGTGTTGCGTCTTTTCCAGATTTGGCTATCATGATTATCTTCGACATTTTCCATGATTTCGGAAAGTAACCGAATTTGAGGATAGCGTTGAAAAGGTCAGAAAGAATTGCTAGTGCAACATACGGTAGCTCTATTAGCATTTTCGGAGTTATAAAATCAGCACCCGGCGAGTTCTTTGGATTAAGCTGCTTTACTATAGCTTTTACTTCTAAAGAGTGTTCGTTGGACAGTTTGGCTGAAACACATTCTTTAAATGGTGTGAAAAACACTCGGCTCTCTCCTGCTCACTACGAGCACAGGTACCACTTTGGTTCCTAATTGTCATTTCCGTAGCCACTGGTGGTTTCAAGTATTTTAGCGATTTCCATAGAGAGTATCTTTCAGTAGAATTCGGGGAAAGTTTGTTAATGTACCTTTGCAAGTGTCGATTCTCTGAACGTTTGAGTGCTTGTTTCAGTTTTCTACTGGCAGCTTTATACAGTAGCTGTGAGGTTGGTGAGCGATGGCTCTGCCGCTGTCTTCTTATACTACGTTCAAATTGACGAGCTAAACATGTTAAATGGGCTTGAACCAGTTAAATGAACAAAACATGTTCATAAACAAGTTAAATCGCATGCAATTGTTGTTGGAAAATTGAACCAGTTAAATCATTTAACTCGTTTGAAAACCAGTTCAGCGCAGAGTTGTATCAGAAACCTTTCTGCTCCGACCAATCAGAAAGATCCAAAAGCTTTCATTTGACACGCCAACGTTCAAAAAATTTATATTCTGAAAAATATTAAAAATTAAAAATTATCAAAAAATATCAAAATTGTATGCATGTCTGCTCGCCAAAAAAGAGGCCAAGGCGGTAATTAGTTCCCAAGAGGTCTCATCGAACGCAGAGATAAATAGTGCGTACGAACTAAACATTTTGAAGTCCCTAAGTTATCCGTATGCGTTAATATCATGAAGCAGACATTCGCACAAAGCCAATTGAAACACAAAAACTTGATTTTGAATATTTTTTTTCGAATTTTTATTGGTAATCAAACAACCGTCAAAGTTAACTCCAAACGTTCAATGTGGACGATTGTGTTTTCCAAAAAGCTCTTTTTCATTTAACAAGTTAAATGGGGCCAATTTGAACGTAATATTCGGCGCCGCTTTTCTGCCACAAATTTTTCCTATTTCGGTGTTTGTAACTGATGTATGCGTAGGTGGTACTTGGACTTGATTTGGTGTTGCCAGGCCAGCGGCTGAAGTAAAGGCTTCTTTAATATGTTCAACAAGGGAGTCTATATAACCCTCGCAGTTAAGTGCAGCGTTTAATTTAAGGTGACTACTGATGTACTTTTTATATTTAAGCCAGTTGGTGTTATTTGAAGTTAGACGAGGCTCAATCTCGATGTTTTGGGTCTGTTCATATAGTTTTATTAATATAGGGGAGTGATCGGATGATAGTTCAGGTAGAGTTTCTGCCGTTATGTTATTTCTGTATATGTTTCTTGTAATTGCGAATTCTATTAGGTCTGGTATCTTCTTTATATCGGTGGGCCAGTAAGTAGGTTTACCACGAGATGTGACCTCTAGTCTATTGTGCCTGTTTATAATGATATTGTATAACTGCCGACCTTTTGGGTTAATAAGGTGTGATCCCCAGTACGTATGATTTGCGTTGAAGTCGCCTCCTGCCAGGAATATATTATCCAGACTATCAAAGAAATCTTTAAAGTCATTTTCAGAAATTAAAAATCGCGGTGGGCAATAAATAGCCGATAGATTTAAGTCTCGGTCGCGGTTTCGTAAGCATATGGTAGTTGCTTGCAGACAGGCTGTTGCTTTTGAGTCTAGAATATTGTGCTTTAGGCGATTTCTAATCAGCACCGTTGTGCCTCCATGAGCTTTACCATCTGGGTGATTTGTGGCATAGAATTTGTATCCAGGTATGGAGAAATTATATTTATTTGTTAAATGTGTCTCGGACAGTAGCATAACATCTATTTTATATTCAGTGAGAAATTTACTGAGTTCTAATCTACGCTGGTTTACACCGTTAGCATTCCATAAGCAAATTTTCAATTCACTCATTTTTCATTCACTAAAATTTGCAATAATTGGTTTTGAGCCTTTATGAGGTCTTGAATCATATTTTGCATAGTAGACATGAATTGAGTCATACAATGGGTAAGATTCAAATCATTCCTTCTATGCCACAAGTAGCGGGGTTCGGCTGCATTTGCTCAGTATTATTCCTTTGAATATTTGCAAATGTTTCTTGATTGGAGTTTGATGTCGCCGTGCTTGGCTGCGCTTGTAGTTTTAATGCGTCGGCAAAAGAAACGTTGGGAACTCGCTGCGCATCGGCAAAAAAGGCTCCTGATGTAGTGGTTGATGGCGTGAGGTGTTGGTATGTATAAGAGCTAGTTGGAGTGGTGGAAGAACGTACGGCTGTGTTGCGCTGATTGATGCGAGACTTTAAGTCTTTATATACAGGGCATCCCCTATAATTGGCGGTGTGGTTACCTCCGCAATTACTGCATTTCTTTACAGCCACATCAGCTTTGATAGCCTTGCAAGAAGCGGAAGTGTGAAGGTCGCCACAGGCAACACACACTGGACGCAAGGTACTGTATGTTCTGGTATGCCCAAATTCTTGACAATTTGTGCACTGTACGGGACCGTTTCGTTTGTGCGGCTCCTCCACTGTTATTCTTCTGTGTAGAAGGTATCGTAGGTTGTAGATTGGGTGCACTGCGTTTTTATTCATTGGCTTTGTTTCTGGCTTAAGTTCTACCTTAAACATAGGTTGAGCGATTTTTGCTCTGTTGATAATATTGACAAAATTTTTAACAGCGAATCCTGCCTTCTCTAGAGCATGAGCAATATCACCAATGGGCACACTTGATTCTCTACCTTTTATTACTACTTGCAGTCCTTTTCTGCTTTTGAGCTGGTACGTATAGAAGTTTTTCTTATCGTCATTAAGGTGTTTGGTTACCAACCGGTAATTTTCTTCAGTTAGAATCTGAAGTTTGGTCTCTTTCATGTTGCCCTTGGTAATTGACGTTACGTGGAACGTATTGTCTCAGATAAGCTGAGTTAATTTATTCACGAGCTCACTACAGTTTTGGGTTTGGCTTTAGAAACTTCATTCGGCTCTTTGTCACATTCATTGTCCAAAATCGCAAACTTATTTCCCAGTAGAGGGTTAATGTCAGTGGTTTTCGTCTTTGCAATTTTTGATGGATTTGCAATTTTTTGCTGCTGTGGGCTTAATTTTCGTTTGACTTGTATATACCTATCAATACCCGTTTGAGTCAATGTACGGGTTGTTGGATTAAGTAGGTCAACTTGCGCTGACCTGCGTTGCTGGGCTTGGGCTGGTGCCGAAATTGCCGTTTATGCAGGTGTGGGTGAACTGCGTTGTGAAACCGCTGTCATTGCTGAGTTCGTGATTGTAGTCGTTGTTGTGAGAGCTGCGCTCACTGTTGTTACTGTGCTTATTGCTAAGCTAGTGCTTTGTTGTTGCATTAGAACAACTTGGTCTACCAGAGATATTGGCGACTGTGCATGCCAAGATGTAATGCACGAGGTTTGGGGGGAGGGAGAGTACGATTTATCGCGATCAGCATTGTTTGTGGGGGAAACGAACGAATCGATCAGCTGAATGCTTTTGGTCAGCTTCTGTTACGGCAAGGTTTATTTCACTGCACTTGGTGCTTGTTTCACTATTCGGTAAGCGCGGTGGGGCCGGAGCTGCTTTTATTTTATTGTATGTCGGCACATTTATTTGAATTTCTCGCGGCATTGCGAAAATTCAGAAAAAGTAATTTATAATTATAGGCAAATAAGCAGAAAGCTTATTTATGCCTAGTATTGTCTTTTTGCGTTGGTTCTGTTTTTTTTTTTGTCTTTGCTTTACGTGAATTATTAATAATTTCTCGGCGGAGCGATTAAAAAAACACGTCCGCACAGGTTGACAGTCAACTCAAGGTAGAAACTTAGAAATTATTTAGTCTTAATATGCAAAATTCGCTCCGTGTCCCAAAATTCGATCCGAGTGCATTCACTATTGATCATTTGATTTAAATAATTGTTTCTCAAGCATTCAGTACTATAGTTTGATCGGAGTTTATATATTCTTAAGTAATTGATCACATTTTATTAAAATATAAACCTATAATAGGATAGAAATTGTGAAATTATTTAGCTTTGACGTGTATAGTCGGCCAGAGACAATTGCAGAAAACTGCAACTACTCGTGAAAACATACAATAAAAGCAATGTAGATGAAAGTAATAAATATTATTATTAAAATAAGTTTGAAGCAACCTTTATTTCTTGAATTATACATTTTCCTAATTGTTCAACATGTACTATTGTTCGTTTGCGCATCAATGTAAACACCGAGTTATATTGTAGTCGATTATTTAACATAGGCTTGAAAATATAATATTACGTTCAAATTGGCCCCATTTAACTTGTTCAATGGAAAAGAGCTTTTTGGAAAACACAATCGTTCACATTGAACATTTGGAGTTAACTTTGACGGTTGTTTGATTACCAATAAAAATTCGAAAAAAATTTTGAAAATCAAGTTTTTGTGCTTCAATTTGTTTTGTGCGAATGTCTGCTTCATGATATTAACGCATACGAATTACTTAGAGACTTCAAAATGTTTAGTTCGTATGCACTGTTTATCTCTGCGTACGATGAGACCTCATGGAAAATTACTAATTACCGCTTTGGACTCTTTTTTGGCGGACAGACATGCATACAAATTTGATATTTTTTAATGATTTTTAATTTTTAATATTTTTCAGAATATAATTTTTTTGAACGTTGGCATGTCAAATGAAGCTTTTGTGTCTTTCTGATTGGCCGGAGCAGAAAGCTTTCTGATACAACTCTGCGCTGAACTGGTTTTCAAACGAGTTAAATGATTTAACTGGTTCAATTTTCCAACAACAATTGCATGCGATTTAACTTGTTTATGAACATGTTTTGTTCATTTAACTAGTTCAAGCCCATTTAACATGTTTAGCTCGTCAATTTGAACGTAGTATAACCTAGCGGAGTTTTGTAAATAAAATTAAACCTACTACTTGTTCAGTTCGTAGCAACCCTTACAGTAGCTCCTGTTGCTCTGTAGAGTATATAAGTCGCGTTGCTGATCTTAAAACTTCAATCGGCTTCGAGCTTGCGCCAAGTGCACAGTATACAGGGTGCCCCAGAAGTAACCTGCCAAACTTGAGGAGAAGGCAGTTGGGGTGGTGAGCTCCCTGATAAACAAAAAATGTTCAGGTAAAAGTGTTACCGTTTTTGAAATATTTACATTTTTTTGAATTAAAGAATAATCGTGCCTTTTCATATATTTTCTTTAACTGCATCTACAAACAAGGCTATACTTACTAAATTTCTTATGTAAGATACTTCCAGATAGCTGCTTATCCATATTCAAGTGCAATGTAGTAAAAATATATTAAGAAAGCATTATAAAATTAAGACTATTTGGGGATTTTTAACTTTTTTATATTTTGTTCCCCAACTTTGACTATCTCTGGTGAAAACAATGTACTGACCTATAACTTTACATTACATAAAAAAATGGCTCATTTAATAAATATCTCAGAAATGTGCCACTCTTACTATTTCGAATAGAAAAAAAAAATGATAGCCGCTTTTGTGGGTAAAGGACTGAGACACGCTAGAATGTATTTAATAGATTTAAATTTAAGCTGCTCTTATTGCTGACCAATGACATGCTAAATAGTACAAGGGTACATTATTACATGCTTCTGACATTATTTTATGTTACTTACCGGGATTCGGACTAGAGTCAGTAACAAGGGCCATATCAATATTTTTTGTGAAGGATGGGTTCACGTGAAATAAAACATACACGAGTTGTTTGCAGAAAAATTTATTCATGTATTGATAAAATATGCTCAAATTGGCGACCTTCTACTCTAATACATGCTTTTAAGAAAATACGCTTATAGAGATCTTAAACTCAATTGGGCTATCTCAGCAGCAGCTCCATTTAGTTGTTCCGGCAAATGCTCTTCGTCCAATCCATCGGCGAGGATAAGTTTCGTCTAAATGAGCTCTTACTTCACGCTCGTAGTGAGCACCCGTCATTTCGCAGCCATAGTCTTCACCGCAGGTTTAAGGGTACATCTTCTAAAAGAGTTGGAAGTCGTTCCTGAAGGAACTTTAAATAACTGTGGGAGTTGGGCGTTGGCGGCAGTTCCACAGGTCCCAATATCTGAAAATTACAAATACCTATTGTTTATTCAGCAACGATCTTATTTGAAGTGAAAAATATTGAAATACATTT
>NW_023458556.1:101162471-101163051 GCF_013731165.1 Rhagoletis pomonella | reverse complement strand
TACTTCCAGAGATATGCAGTATGAAAAATTCGGTTTGAAAGGGAGGTTCCACGCCCACTTTTCCAATAGGTCCAATTCTTCTTCAAGAGTATGCGATCGATTTCATTTGCGCCAATACCAAGTTCCAGTACTCTACCATGAACACTTCCAGAGATATGCAGTATGAAAAATTCGGTTTGTATGGGCGGTGCCACGCCCCCTTTTCCAATGGGTCAAATTTTTCTCTAAGATTATACTATCGATTTCATATGCGCCAATACCAAGTTCCATTACTCTACCATGAACATTTCCAGAGATATGTAGTAGGAAAAATTCGGTTCGTATGGGAGGTTCCACGCCCCTTTTATATATAGAGATTGTTTTTGGCCGATAACCATCCTTTGGACATCTGCAGCAGGTGTCCGAAATTTCAAAAAAATAGGTTTAGCCGTTCTCGAGCTTTGCGATATACATAGTTGGATAAGAGTTGCTGCTTTTAATATTGCGCTCACTTACGTACAAAAAAACATAGCAGCAGGGTTTTTATGCGTAATTATTTCTTGAATTATACATTTTCCTAATTGTTCAGCATTTACAGTAG
>NW_023458556.1:101151605-101162461 GCF_013731165.1 Rhagoletis pomonella | reverse complement strand
TTCGTATGCAATATTTACTGCGAAGCGCAAGCAAGAGCGATACAAGTTCCATATATAAAACATTTTACACCATTTATTTGAAGTAAATCGGAGTATATTTTTACATATAACATAGTTTCCATTTAACTCATAAAGTACATATTTCACTACAAATATTTCTAAGATCACTTCGAATTACAAAAATAGCGCTAATTTATTGTATTGAAGTATAAAATATTCTATTACGTTCATGTTTACTTATAAAGCGCATAACAATATTTCTCTCGCCATTTATCCGAAGTTAAAATTTTTAACCACATTATTTTGCTGCACAGCACCTTGAATGCGGCAAAACAGTTGCTTGCAACCCTCAAGTCCTTTATAGGTACCAAATTAACAGCCACAACAACAAAAACCTTTTCGACTGGTATACTGTGCACATAACATTTCACAAACCGAATTACCAAGAAATAGAAACTCACCCGGATGCGATATAGAAATGAAAACCAACACGGCTGCATTTTCTTGGTACACAACACAAGCGCTCAGAGCAATCTAATCCGCAAAATTATTCTGTGCAAAATAAGACTTGAAGAGTTTTTAAATATGATTATCACATTATCTAATTAGCGCACACTATTGTGTTTATTTTTAGTAGAATATAATTTTATTATCTCAGACTTTTTCTATGTTTTCTAATATTCGTTCCTTTGGCATGCAAAAGCAACCATGCGCTCAATTTATTGATGGAAATTTGGTCCCCATAAAGGACTTTCACCACGAAACAGCTATAAAAACAAAAACCTTTTCTACTGGTATACTGTGGTGGCATGATGCAATAATACAAGGTGTTATCGGCTGGCAGCTTCTCGCTCTAATTCCGCCATATTGACTGCCTTAGGTGAAACAGTGCTCCTTCTTTAACAATTCTTTGCCTAATAATATAGTTCAATGTTTTTTTATTTTTTCTCAGTATACACATTTTGTTTTCTTAGAAAGGTATTTCATCTTATTTTATTAATTAATATATTAATAATTAATTTCATCTTATTTTATTATTAAAATTTCTTCCCGTTTTTCTTCTTATCTTCTTTCTGAGCTAAGGCGGACTGAAATGAATGAGGTAAACTCGAACTCTCTGCCCCCTCTCATCCACACAAAGCCGGTTTTAGGCGGACTGCAGCGGTCCAGTGTGCGGAGGCCCAATGACCTACATACATTCGACGCGGTTTTGAGTTGGTTTTGGTTGAAATGGTTAACCCGCCGTCAACGAACATATTTTTTGTCACACCGTGAATGAACTGGGTGTGTAACACCCGAAGAAAAATATATGTGTATATAAAAATACAACTACAGTTGAGCGAATTTTTGTATGTTGTTTATTGTGTTGATAATATTTGTGTTGAAAAATAAAAAATAAAAAATAAAAAAGCGTATTCAGTTAATTTGACATATGTTTTGTTTTTTTATATTAAAAAATTAATACAAAATTAAGTGCTTTCAGCTATATTATATTTTAAATAAGACGTAGTGTAAAAACTTTAAAAATGGTTACTAAGCATTTATAAATACAAGTATTCAAAAATAGTTACATACTTAGATAAGTTTTTTTATTCGATAAGACTCATTGCCTATGAAAATTCACACTTATGAAAATTCTTACGTCGTCAATGAACATGGGTGTGAGACACCCGAACGAAAGTTTTCGACTATACACACGCACTTGTTCGCGACCAATCAAAGACTAAATACTAAATGATTAGCCCCAAAACCTGACTGCTCCTTAATGAGTATTTTATTTAACTCAATATATGTAGTTTATTAGTTGATTCCAGTATTTTTTCTAAGTTGGGAAGGGTGTTTTTGGCATGATTTCCTCCGATTTTATGGTGTTTTTGACCTTCTTTATTGGGACAATGGTAGAAGTTTTCCATTCTGTCGGAACTATTCACAACTGAAGGCTTTTATTTACTAATAGGGCGTAAAAGTGACCCCTGTATTCAACGGAGTCTTTGATTACACCCTCGGATAATAAATTATTTCCACCAATTTTTATCTTGTACTTCTTCACTATATGGATAATATCATCTGTGCTAATCTCACAAAATTTAAAGGTACCTTGATTATTTTCCTGTTGAATCTGATCATAATTAACATTTTCTATATTCCTATTAATATCGATGATACTATCAACAAAGAAATTTTACAGCCTTCTGGGCTGTAGCTTTGGGGGTTACACTTGGTGGAAGCGCCGGTGGCTGGAGATTCTAGCAGTATGGCTGGTCGGATGGAGGCGGCCAATGAACTCGCAGGCTGTTGGCGGATGCGTTGGTGGCTGGACGATCGGTGGAATGGCAGGCGGCTGGTGGATTTTCGGTCGAGGATGCAACTGGTTGATCGGTGGGTGGTTGCGAGCAGGCGGTGGACTCGGCTGTATGGCAGGGTGTTGAAAGCGGCTTGTCGCGCTGGGCGGTTGACCGACTGGCGGCGAGGAATTCAGCGGGGTTCTAGGTCGCACTCGCGAAAGTATTTTACCGAAAGTGTGTCGATGAGACTGTTAGCGCACGCACCCAATGTGGTGATAACTACGATTTGCTTCTTGCAAAGGATAACACGCCAAAAGTGCAATTTAGATAAAGTACAATTTATTTAGCGGATTTAAAATTCACGAGCAATTTGAAAACTTTGCGAATGATATGTATATCTATATGGCACAGTCGGTGAAGCGTAAAAACGAGCAGAAACCGGTTAGATCACGGAAAAAAGATTGATTGAACCGAAAAATTATGGTTTTTCGTTGAAAGATGTATACCCGTATACATACAGCGCTGAGTCTGTAAACTTATGTCAAAGTGCTGAATTGTGCTGACACCGACGTTGCCATAGGATGCTAACTAACATTTCATATCTCATTTACGATATTTCATTTACGATATTTCATACAAATGAATAATAAAGGGAATTTCAGTTTAAAATAGTTTGGTTATACAAAGTTAAAGGTTTCTTATAAGTTAAGCATTTTACAAAGCTAAGTGCTAGATACAGCGACCCCGCTTGGATATCCTGCCCCTCTAGGCGCACTAAGCGAATATGCTGCTCTGAATCTCCTTCAACGTACGGATTGCGTTTCGTACCAGGAGCTTGGTGGTGTAACCCTTAATTGCTTGGGTTTTCGAATGAAACGACTTCTTGCGGTTACTGGTTGGTAGGCGCTGCTTGGACGATTGCGTACGATTCCTGTCTCCGTGGCGCTGCTTTGGTGGTTTCAGGCGCTGGCTGTCTACTGGGCGCGGCTTTGGTGGTTTCGAACGTATCGGGTTTCGATGAAGGAGGGTGTGGTGTAGCTGTCCATACACTCTACAAGTTGCGGCTGAGGAGCACTCCTTGCGCTGAAGCGACAATGCAAGGCAATTGGTGCAAAAGCCGTGCGCTCGTGCGACAAGGTATCGCTGCCCAGGTTGCATGGCCCGAAAAACTCGACAGGCACGCGGCGCGTGATGCCGAGCACATAATCGGCATTGTTGGTAGTCATCCTTCTTTGGCGGCGGTTCGACGACCGGGTCAGGCGGTTACACCGTGTCGCGTGTGGCGAAGTGCTGCGTGAGGTGTACGCCTGGGTGTTGGTCTTGGTGCTGGTATGGGTGGCAGCCTGGTACTACTTCCGGCGTCGATCTCTATCTCCATCTGCAAGATACATGTGGTCGAATGGTGGCAATTAGTGGGGAGATTTTGTCAAGCTAATTGGCTGTAGAGCAAATGGGATTGGGGCATATGTATTTATAGAATGATTGTGTACACATTGATCAAGGGAGTGTGCTAACAGCGGCGATAGGCGAGAGAAGTTAACAGTGCGGCAGTCGAGCCAACAAGAAGAGTGGGCTTGAAGGTAGGTTTTTAAAGTGACTGATATTCTACAGGTCTGGGTAGATCGTTTGCGGGTAGGAGGCACAATTTTACAATGGGTCGTGTTAGCGTGCCGGTTTGGGTGCGCACGTCGACTACCCTAATATGCCCGTCTTTGCCGTGATGTGTTTTTACTATACGGCCTAGGCGCCATTCAGTGGGGGGTAGATTATCCTCCTTTATGAGGACATATTGATCGACTATCGGCTCTAGTTGTGAGTTTTTCCACTTATATCTTTTTTGCAGATCTGTAAGGTAGTCTTCCTTCCAACGGCGACTGAACGGCGACCTTCACCCTTTCCCACCTGTTAACTAACGATAGATCTTGGTGGTTCACTTCAGGGAGTGATAAAGAGTGAGGTGCCACGTAGAAAGGGGCCAGGAGTAAGCGCCGTGAAATCGGTTGGATCTTGGGAGAGGGATGAGATTGGCCGGGAATTTAAAACGGCTTCTATTCTAATTAAGAGGGTAGTAAACTCTTCGAAGGTAAATTTGTGGGTTCCAGCGGTTCTTTTGAGGTGGAGTTTAAAACTTTTAACCGCGGATTCCCACAAACCACCCATATGGGGGGCACTGGGGGCGATAAACTGCCAGTTGATCCCTTGAGGTGAATATTTCTGAACGACTTCTTGTGACATTTCTTTCATAAAGTCTATAAATTTTTTCTCCGTTGCTCTTTTGGCTCCTACAAAGGTTGTGCCATTATCGTTCATGATTTTGGCCGGATAGCCACGGCGTCCAACAAAACGAGCAAATGTAGCTAGAAAAGCATTTGTGGCGAGATCAGAGCACAGCTCCAAGTGGACCGCCTTTGTCGTAAAGCATACAAAGACGGCGACATAGCCTTTAACTAAAGTATGCGATCTTAGCATTGAGGCCTTTATTTGAAAAGGCCCCGCAAAATCCACACCGGTGTCCGTAAATGCCGGAGAAAAGGTGCACCGCTCAGATGGCAAAGCTGTCATTATTTGGGAGCGCATTTGCTGTTTGTGGACGGTGCAGGGTTTGCATTGAAATATGCATTTCTTTATGAGAGGCTTGAGCCGGGGGATATGGAATTCCTGTCTGGTGACCTGTTGCATCAGACGTATTTCTGCGTGGAGAAGCAAGAAGCGTAGATAGAGGGTGGAGAATCGGTATTTCTCGGGAATGATTATGGGATGTCGCTCATTATAGCTTAAGGTGGCGTGAGCTAATCGACCGTTGACACGGAGTAGGTTCTGCTTGTCGATGGACGGATTGAGAGTAAGCAAAGGACTCCGCTTATCGATTGGTTTTGAATTTTCTAAGCAGGCCCTTCCGCGAGGAAAATGTCGAGTCTGCGCCAAAGCTATGAGTCGGTATTTCGTCGTACGGAGTTCATCGTGGGTGAGGGACACAGGGTGAACAGTACGAACTCCTTCTACTCGACGTTGCAGGGTGTTTATAAGTCGGAAGACATACGCCATTACCCTGAGGGCGCGCGGAAATGAGGAGAACCGATCTAGAATGTCAGGCTCTTCTTAAGCGGCATTGAGTGCCTGCACTTCTCGAGTTTCCGGGGCGTTGATATCTCGCGTTGAAGATTTTGGCCAGGCTTCGGTGGGGCTTGTTAGCCATTCCGGACCATTCCACCAGAGGGAGGAAGCTGCTAAATCTAGGGGTTTACATCCTCTAGTTCCCATATCAGCTGGATTGTCCTTGCTGCGCACGTGTCGCCAGGTGGCGTTTCCAACTAGGTCGATGATTTGCGCAGTGCGGTTGGAAACAAATGTTTTCTACGTATGGGGTGGTTTTTCTAGACATGCTAGAACGATTTCGGAATCCGACCACATGATAAGCCTCTTAGTGGAGACATTAAGATGGGTTTGGACAACCGCGATGAGTTTGGTTAGTAGGAGAGCTCCACACAATTCGAGAAAGGGTAGGCTGATGGTTCGTAGGGGTGCCACTTTGCTTTTAGCTACCAAAAGACGAGAGGTTACTTGGGTGTTATGGGTACTACGAACGTATATGGTGGCGCAATATGCCTTTTCCGAGGAGTCGCAGAAGGCATGGAGTTCAACATGACTATCAGGGATATAATTTACCCATCGAGGTATTTGGATGTTTGAGATGGATTGTAAATTATTAGCGAACTTTGTCCATTTTGTCAGACGGAGGGGTTTGACCTGCTCGTCCCAGTCAGTCCCGTCAAGCCATAGCTCCTGTAAGAGAATCTTGGCTTGCATCATTATCGGCGTAAGCCATCCTGCGGGGTCGAAAAGTTTCGCCACAGATGATAGGATTTGCCGGGATCAGGGATCAACTGTATAAGAGAAGAAGACAGTGAGGGCGTTCCACTGAATCCCCAGAGTCTTCGTAGTGCTTGTCTTTTCAAACTCGAGGAAGTTGGTGTCCAGCAAATCTTCCTTACTTATGTCTTTCAGAATATTAGGATGGTTGGCAGTGATTTTTTTCAAGGGAAAACCGGCTGATTTTAGGGCTTGGATGACTTGGGTAAGAGCCTGGGTAGCAGTGAGCAGGTCATGACTGCCAGATAGGATGTCATCCACATAGGTTTCTTTGGATAATATGGGCGCAGCCAAGGGGTGTGTAATTTTTACGTCTTGTGCTAATTCGTGGAGAGTGCGTATGGCTAGATAGGGAGCACAATTAACGCCGAATGTGACGGTTTTCAGTTTATAGTCTTGTATTGGACTTCCTGCGGATGCACGAAAGATAAGTCTTGGTCTTATTCGTGTAAGAGAATTTGGCGATACATTTTCTCCACATCACCATTGAAGACATATTGGTAAGTGCGCCATTTGAGAACTAGTAGTATCCAATCGGGCTGTAGGGTCGGCCCGGTATGCAGAATATGATTAACCGAGTGGCCTGTGCCCGATTTCTTTGATGCATTGAAGACAACTCTTATTTTGGTGGTTCTTTTTTCAGATTTTATGACTGCATGATGGGGGGGATAGAAGGAGAAGTATTTTCCCTGTGAGGTTATCTCATACGAACTCGACGGTTCCATATGATTGAGGGTAAGATATTCCTCCAAAACACTGTCATAAAGGTATTTTAGATCGCCTTTCTTGGGAAGATTATTCTCCATACTGAGGAATTGTTCCAAGGCTGCGGTACGAGAATATCCTAAGACGATTTTGTGAGGTAAGCTTGACTTAAATGGGAGTCGGACTATATAACGCCCTTCAGTGGTGCGGGTCGTTGTTGATTTATAAAAATCTTCATATATCTCGTCTTCCGGGGTGATGTCTTCATATTTTGGAACTTCTTCTAAGTTCCAAAATTTTTTGAGTTGCATATTCAAATGCTCATTTGTGGCATCTTCTACCTGAGTCGAGAAAGTTGCAACTCTTTCTGGGATCTGCCCGCTCAAGATCCAACCGAATATGGTGTTCTGGGCAGGTAAGTTGCGAGAGATTCTTTCAAGACCACCAAGCATAATTTGGGGGAGCATATCGCTGCCTATAACCAGGTCGATTTGGGAAGGGGAATGACAGTGAGGATCTGCTAAATCAAGATAGGACCATTTCTTCTTTTGCTCAGAATTTATAGGGTATTTTGGAAGCAACTTGGCAGTACTATCGCTTGCGCTGGAATTTCGAGCTTTAGATCAGAGCTGACTAAGACCAAGGAGCACAATTTGCTTGAGGTCTGGACAATTTTTTCGCCCATGCCAGAGATCTCGAAACTCGAAGCTTGGCAAGGTAGCCTTAGTCTCGACTTTGCTTTCGATGAGATAAAGGTGCATTGGGAGCCCTGATCAATGAGTGCTCTCAGTTTGAAGAGCTCAACTCTATGTTTTACATGGACTATAGCAGTTGGGAGGAGTACTTGATTTTCATTCTCTGTATGAAGGGTTTGTACTTGATTAGAACACTGGGAAGCTCATCTTGGGCCTCCAAACGGTCCGGCGTTTGCAGGTTAGCAGAAGCTGTTGCAACCCGAGAACTGGTTTTCCGCGGTTGTGGTTGACGCTGGTTAGGCGTGGAGTTTACGTCCTTGTGGAGAGTTGTGTGATGCCTTCTTTGACATTTATAACTCGTCCGATCAGATGGGCAGTCTTGGAGGGTATGCGTGGAGGACAGGCAATTGGTGCACAAGTTATGTTCCATTACTAGTTTTTCGCGATCGTTTATGAAGAGTCTTTTATATTTGAGACACAGACTGAGGGAATGGGTTTGTTGTTTGCAGATAACGCCTTTGTTCTGTCATGTGTGACTGGACCTGAGAAGAGGATCTATTTTGTGACCCGAAGGTTTGTACTGGTTTTGAAAACGACCTATTGTGGGATGGGGGTAGCCTTTTGTTACTATTATTTGCGAAATTAGGCTTGTCTTTGGGTGGTCGCCATTGGTCGACCCTTTCAACTACCTCGCATCTTGTGGTGAGGAACTGCTTCATTTGGGACCAGTTGGGGAGGTCTTTCCTCGAGCTTAGGGACTGTTCCCATAAAGTAACCGTGTTCTCAGGGAGTTTCGAGGTAATTAAGTAGATTAAAATGGGATCCCAGCTTTAGGTGGATACATTCTGGGTTGCCAGTATTTGGAGGCAGTTTTTAACAGTGGATTGAAGTCTTTGAATTTCTTCACTGTTCCCCACCTTAATTGGCTTAAGGTTCATTAGAACTCGAATCTGGTTGTCCACTAATACACGTTTCTTCTCATATCGGGACCGGAGGGCTTCCCATGCCAGCTCGAAATTGTCATCACTTAGGGCGAATTGTTTCACGATCTGGCCGGCTTTACCTTGTGTTTTGTACCTAAGGTGGTACAATTTTTGCGCTTTCGTGAGTTTAGGGTGGTTTATGTAGACCGCCGTGAACATGTCACGGAAGGACGGCCATTGTTCGTAACCCCCGTAAAAGATCTCAGTATCACAAGGAGGGACTTTTAAGCCAAAGCCGGATTCGTATTTGGGTTGTGACGTAGGGTGCTTAGGCACGGGAATGCTCATTTGTTTGAGGAGGTGGAGCTGGTCACCGATAGGTGATGAGGCATGACCGGTATTTGCTGTAGGCACAAGTTTTAAAATCTTCAGGGAGGTCATGCTCATCTGTTTCTACTACCATATCATATGAATTTGGCACTCGTGTCCAGAAATTATCTAAGTTGGAATTCTTAATATTTAGGACAGACTCAGAATTATCTTCTAGTGGCGTTAATCTAAATCGTGTGCAATAATCCATAAAATTATCAGTCTCTGCTATAAACTTAGTGGATGAGACCGAAGGTTTGGTTTTTTTGCGGACTTTCCACTTGAATGCGTTGGACGTTGTATTTCGGTGGAAGCGCTTTGACCTTTTTCGTCATCACTCATTTTGGGGCTTTTGGATTTTTCTTCGGTGTGGGTTGCTAATAACATCAAACGTGCGAGAATTTACGGTGATTTGAAGGTTATTACCTTGAATATGTGCTGGTTTTGAATTTAAATTCACGTTTGGAATGCAGAGATCAGAGCTTTTGGACAGACACCGAAAAATTAAATTGAGTGATGTATAGGACACAATTATGCGCACTAATTTCCTCTAGCCGGGTTAAAGCGAATCAAAAGCGAAGGAATAAGGGGTGTATTCACGACCTGTCCGCACTGTTAGCAACAATTTTGTCTTTAACAATTTCAGAAAACGCAATATTTAAATGTGTTAAGGTTTCGTATTCACGCGCGAAACTGTTGCGTACTCACGCTGTATGCACAATTAGTTTTGTTTTTTTGTATAAAGTTATATGTGTGTACTAAATTGATAAAAACGAGAATAAATATAATTTTATTATTTTACCGCGCTGGGATGAGTTTTGCCCCACTGTATGTATGCTTTCAAATTGTTTTCTATGTATATATGTACATATGTATCATTGGCGGAACGAACGAACTTGGAACGGGAAGTACTTGGATGGGCCGAGGGAATGTGCAAAAGCATCTTTTTTTCGCGTTAAATATACGCGTATGTATCTAAGTATGTGTGGATATAATTGCACTTCATTTGGTAATATAACTAAGTATATACACAAATTTTTAATTTTTCACACTGTTTGAGTTGCAATAAATGTGTAATTAAGTGAGAAATAGCAAATTCGAGTTTTGCACGATTTTATTTTTTCTTATGTACATTAGACTGCATCACCAAAAAAAAGTTGCAGTTTTTCCGCTAGGATTACAAAATTTATTATATTTTAAGACGTTCACCAAAATATTTGGGAAAAATATTAAGATTTAAGTGAGCTGGACCGATTTGAAAATACCTCCAAAAATGGAGTTTTTTATGAATAAAAATAGTTTCGCAAAGAACTTTTTGAAAAAAGTCCCCTCAGATAACAAAACAGATTAAACTTAAAAAATCTGCATAAAATTATTTAAAAATCTTTTCAACGGAATCGTAAGAATGAGATTTTTGATGCTGTTTTTTACTTTTTTCAAAGATTGATTTACGCAAAACTTGAACAACTGGGCCAAAACTATTCTGATTTAGACTTATGGGATCTCAGTAGGAAGGTATTTTCACACTGTTTTTATTTGTCAAAAAAAAAAATCATTCGTGTCCCATTTTTTGTTATCAATACCAACACATCTTAATTCATCTTTGAATGACGTTCGTTCATCCTACCTTTCTCTTTCATCCTTTGAATGAGTTTATTAGCAAAGAAATAAAAACGGTGAGAAAATACCTTTCCACCGATACCTCTTAAGTCTAAATCAGAAGAGTATAGGCTCAGTTATTCAAGTCTTTCTTATACCAATCTTTGAAAAAAGATAAAAAACAGCATCAAAAATCTCATAACGATTTCGTTAATTTTTTTTTTAAATTTTTTTTTAATATTTTTATGCAAATTTTTTAAGATTAAACTGTTTTGTCATTTGAGGGGATTTTTTCAAAAAAAAATTTGTAAGAAACTATTTTTATTCATAAAATACTCTATTTTTGGAGGTATTTTGAAATTGGTCCAGCTCACTTAAATCTTAATATTTTTTCGAAATATTTTGGTGGA
>NW_023458556.1:101148294-101151505 GCF_013731165.1 Rhagoletis pomonella | reverse complement strand
GACATGCTCGAACAAAAGCGAACAGTTCATTCCATATAAAGAGATCAAAAGTGGTATTAGTCGCATGCTCCTTTGCGATTGCTCCCGGAGTCATCCCGGATTAGTCCAATTTTTTGCAGGGTTGCGATTGCTCCCGGAGTCATCCCGGATTAGTCCCATTTTTTGCAGGGTATAATCGCATGTACGGTTCACACTAAGTATGTGTGTCGTTTACGTGAAAGCGGGTAGGTGAACTTTTGCCGAAATCTACCGTCGACAAGCGGTATTGCAAAAAACTTTGTCGTTCGCCGTTAAATTTTTTCTCGACTATTGAGTCTATTTTCCCGTCAAATTTGTTATAAAATATTTATAGATATGTATGTAGCCGTAATATAGAGAAATTAAGATAAATATCTTTACTTACGGCTTTTGTGGATACTTATGTAGGGTTTAGGTTGCTGGTTTCTGATTCTCGGAGAGGACCATTTACAGCCTTCTGTGCTGTAGCTTTGGGGGTTACGCTTGGGGGAAGCGCCGGTGGCTGGAGATTCTAGCAGTATGGCTGGTCGGATGGAGGCGGCTAATGAACTCGCAGGCTGTTGGTGGATGCGTTGGTGGCTGGACGATCGGTGGACTGGCAGGCGGCTGGTGGATTTTCGGTCGAGGAGGCAACTGGTTGATCGGTGGGTGGTTGCGAGCAGGCGGTAGACTCGGCTGTATGGCAGAGTGCTTCAGCTCGGTGTTGAAAGCGACATGTCGCGCTGGGCGGTTGACCGACTGGCGGCGAGGAATTCGGCGGGGTTCTAGGTCGCACTCGCGAAAGTATTTTACCGAAAGTGTGTCGATGAGACTATTAGGGCACGCACCAGATTTGGTGATAACTACGATTTGCTTCTTGCAAAGGATAACACGCCAAAAGTTCAATTTAGATAAAGTACAATTTATTTAGCGGATTTAAAATTCACGAGCAGTTTGGAAACTTTGCGAATGATATGTATATATATATGGCACAGTCGGTGAAGCGCAAAAACGAGCAGAAACCGGTGAGATCACGGAAAAAAGATTGATTGAACCGAAAACTTATGGTGTTTCGTTGAAAGATGTATACACGTATACATACAGCGCTGAGTCTGTAAACTTATGTCAAAGTGCTGAATTGTGCTGACACCGACGTTGCCATAGGATGCTAATTAACATTTCATATTTCATTTACGATATTTCATACAAATGAATAATAAAGGGAATTTCAATTTAAAATAGTTTTGTTATACAAAGTTAAAGGTTTTTTATGAGTTAAGCATTTTACAAAGCTAAGTGCTAGATACAGCGAACTCGCTTGGACAGAAATTGTTTAACTTGTCAGCGATTTCAGTACTCTTTCTATATATTTTTGATGTTTTCTTTGTGATCTGTATTATAGAAAATACTCTTCAAATGTTTCCACATTAAACGACTATCACCTCCATTAATTCCCACCTTGTATTCCATATATTGAATTTTTTTAATTTTAATCATTTTATAATCCGCTTTCTTTATTTCATTGTATTCTACCCAATCACCAGTGATCACTGCCCTTTGGTATAACTTAAATTTTTCTTTATTCGTTTCATTCAATTGTCTGTCATAACATTTATTTCTGATTTGACACGCTTTTGTACACTAGAAGTTAGTTGATTCATACACGAAATCAAACAATGGTTAATATGTTCCAGCATACCATCAGGACTGAGACTATTCAGGTCAGCGTAGGTGCATTGTCTCAAAAGATTTACGAGATTGTCTGGGCTGTACCCATCCCACGAAACTATTTCCGACAGTTTATTGATAGGGCCTTGTTTTTTTATATCACATTTGAACATTATAGTTTCATGATCCGATATTCTATGTCACTTCGCTACGTCGATCAGTGTTTCGGAATATTCAGTAACCCTAGTATTAAAGTTAATTAACTGTTTCATTACCTGATGGGCGAATATCTCATTCAGTTTCTTACTATATGTCGACATTATATTCAGGTTTATATTAAAATATCCGATAATAATGGTATTTACCATGTTATCGCAAATCTCCGACAAAATGGTCTCCATATACATATGTTGGAAAATCAGCAGCACTTGAACTAGGTGAGTGATACCCCACCCCGATTTTCCATTTGGTTTCGAGATTTTTCAGTTGGATTACAAACCAAACATTTTTATCGATAGATTTGTTTAGTACTTTTTTAAAATCTAGTGCGTTACGCAATATTATGATGACCCCTCCTTTTGTCTACAGTACGAGTCACATCTTACAACCTGATATGTTGGAACTGTATTTCATAGTCGTATATTTCCTCTGTCGCGCAAGTTTCGGAACATAGAACTATATCCGGACCAACAATTTCAATTAGCCTTTCAAGTTACATTTTATTAGCTATTATCAGTGTTGCCAGAACTTTTTGGATGAACCGGCTAAATTGGCAAATAAAACCGGCTAAAAGCGGCTAAAATGTTTCAACTAAATTTCACATGTTTTATTTAAATAAATCACGAGTAAAAAGACCATTTCTTGGAGAGAAGGTACAAATTCGAGCCGGAAAAAATTTTGCCAGCAAGAATTTGCAATTAGGAAAAAGATATGATTGTGGCACATGGTTGGATTTTTTGTCGACGATAATTTGAATAAACAAGTTCGTTAAATTTAAAAATTTTTTTTTACTGGGGCGATTTTAAAATGAAAAATGTAAGTTAATACTTGTTTACTTAATTAATTTAGTTAATTCCAATGATTTGAAAGGTACTCGAAAAAAAACTATTTATTACTATTACTATCTGATATTTTGAGTGATAATTATCGCTGGATTTTCGACGAACAAACCTTTTGTCTTCCCTACAAGGCCCGATTCTCAATACACTCAAATAGAAACCAATACACATAAAAAACGCTGTAAAAATTTCCCTTCAATTTTAAGGCAGTAAAACAACGACCTTAAGTTAACATCAACCGAGGCCATATGTTGACAAGGGATGCAAAATCACAGTTACATAAAAGAACTGGTCAGATTTTTCAGAAATCCCTTCAATTTTGATGTAAAATACGATGCTAAAAGACAGCTGTAGTGCGATTCCGTAACTCTTAACGATGCATTTGTCGAGTTGTTAATTAAAGATTTTTGTCGTTGGCAATAACGATTATTCGATTCACTAACTCATCCCTAACTACACTGAACAGCTGACTTTTTCCATTTATTCAA
>NW_023458556.1:101133325-101148194 GCF_013731165.1 Rhagoletis pomonella | reverse complement strand
TTGCCACCATCCATTGGAAACGAGCCATCCATCAACCGTAAATAAAGATTCCTGTTTAACCGACAAACTAAGGTCAAGCAAATCATTGCGTAAGGATGGGCGTTTTTTCTAAACGTTGGAAGGTCCAACGCCTAGTTTTACTGCCGAAGCCCAATAAGCCTCCAGACGATCCTGCTGCTTACCGTCCGATCTGTATGCTTGATACGGTGGGAAGATCCTGGAGCGCATTATAGCAAATCATATCAGCAGGGCCATTGATACATCGACGAGTGGTCTTGCACTAAATCAGTTTGGATTCCGGAAAGGACGCTCTATCATCGATGCAGTACGTCTGGTTGCGGTGAATGCAATAGTCGGAAAGCGATGGAAGGCGGTACAATTGAATACTGCGTTGTCATCACCCTACATGTCAAAAATGCTTTCAATTCGGCAATCTGACATAAAATACTCGAGGGGCTCCAGAAGTTTGAGGCTCCCGCATATCTAACTAAGCTTATTTTCAGCGATTTCTGCGACAGAATCATTTTGTGTGAGACAAAAGCGGGCGTAGTAAGGCATAAGGTCCCAGACGGAGTCCCACAGGGTTCAGTTCTAGGTCCGTTGCTATGGAACATAGTAAACGATGACGTCTTAAAATTAGTTGTACCTAAAGAGGCGAAAAATTATATGGTTTGCGGACGATATCGCAGTCGTAGTGGCTTTAAAATATCTTAAAGATTCGGAACGGATAGCGGAGATTACAGTAGCGACGATTGCCGTCTGGATGGAACCCATGGGTCTGAGTCTGGCCGAGCAGAAATCGGAGGTACTACTCATCGGCCGTAAAGTTAGAGAGGAGGCGAAAGTCCGTATCAGAGGGTGTACGATACATTCGAAACCATCGATTAAATACCTGGGCATTATACTCGACGCTAGATTAAAATTCAAGGAGCACTTGCATTACATCTGCGAGAAGGCTGCAAAAACAAACTGCGCGCTCACGAGGATAATGGTAAACGTGAGGAGACTCCAAGAAAAGAGCAGGCAACTATTGTCTAGGGTGATGAAATCCATGATCCTCTACAGATCTGAGATCTGGGTAGATGTAATCCAAGTTGCCTCATACGGCCGTGGCATTAAGTCGATCTACAGATTCTGTGCATTAAGGGGTTTTTTCTGCTTTTCGGACGGCGTCGGAAGAAGCAGCCCTTGTGGTGGCGGGGCTGCACCCTATTGATTTATTAGCGAAGGAAGCCTCATTCGCAGTTCCTTGCTACTCCACATCACTGAACACACGAACGCTCGCGAGAAGGCGCACTCTAACCGAATGGCAGGAACGGTGGGACACAACTACTAATGGCCGATGGACATATCGGCTCATACCTAATATTGAGACCCGAATTAGTAGGGCACACGGCGAGGTATACTTTAATATTACCCAAATACTTACTGGCCATGGCTGCTTCAGATCCTACTTGCAGCGCTTTAACCACGAGGATTTCCCAACTTCCCCGAAGACGCGGAGCAGGTACTGTTTATCTGTCCAGGTTTCAATGCAGAGAGAGAAGCTATACGCGAGCTTCGGCGAACCCCCCACAGTACAGAACTTAGTGCCAAAAATTATGGAAACGGTACAGCGGACAGACAAGGAGTTTTAGTTCGGATTAAAGTTCCACTCTACGGGGGTTAGGCTTTCGATGCGTTCTCCTTGCATAAAAATATATATATGTATATATATATATACATATATATATATATATATATTAGGCCGGGTCGATTTGTGGGGAGGCAAAAAAATCGCCCATTGCTCTGTGAAAATCATATTATAGGGATCAAAATAAGAAACTTTGCCGAAGCAACCATACCTCTAAAACGAATTCTGATGTCCCCCAATTTGGGTCGAACTTTTTGAAAAATCCCACTATGACCCATTTAGAGTGCTCCAATCGAGTCCAAATGTATGACCGACCCCCACTAACTTTGGAGGCCCGACTCACCGATGCCAGTGGCATACCCCCTGGAACCCCCCTGGGGGTTCACCATACAAACATTTCAAAAAATCGCCGGTTTTGCACTTTACATGAAAAAATCAGCGAAATGCCTATGTTTTTTTCTTTTTGGAGTTTATTTTTCTCTTTAGAAATTTATTTAGTCAGAACATATGTAAATGAAAAAAGGAATTTAACTTAGTAATAGAAAAGAAATTAAAAAAAATTATTAGAAATTAGCGTTTTACCCTTGTGGGTTTTTTATTCAACCGTTTTAAAAAATGAAGGTATCACTGTGACACAATTGCAAATCGGAAAATTTGCTTGTGTGCGTTTTTTAAGACACAGCTGCATGTCGTTGTGTTGTTTTTTTTAAGCCACTACAAGACACAGCAGGTAGAATTGAAATTACCATTTCATTCTTATTACCTCGTCTCGTAGACCATATATAACGCAACAGTTTTTGTGAATACATTAAGTCATTGTGAAGAACTCATAGTGTGAAGTGCTAATTTCAGATAAAAAAGTATTTCAAAAAAAATAATAAGTGAAGTGACCATTCCAAATCAAAAAGTTTACAATGAATCCACCATCCTCTACACCGCAAGATGAAGCAACTACATCAACAACTATCGAAAACCCAATGAGTCATATACCCAAGCATGATGTTACTGTTTTTGGTGTGTCTACTGATTTAACTGATCTTAATTTACCAACCCATCTGGATATCTTGAGATATTATTTTTACTTAAGCGAACGTGCTAAAACAGAACAAAAAAAGTTTTCCCATAAATCATTCACTATTCAGGTACAAGATAAGTTGATTGGAATTTGGGAAAAACTTGGTATGGAAATAATGCTGAAAAAAGTGTATTTAATAAATTGCTTGACAAGTATCAAGAGCAAATCAAGAGAAGAAACAACACCCAACAATTTACAGAGTATGTAAAATCTCTGGAAACAATTTTTTACATTGGAACATGTAAATGCGATTTGAAGGCAGCTCCATGTGCATGCGGCTGGGTTCCCGAACGCCTCAAAGAGTTCATGCACGATCAACATAATCAGAGAAGACTAACAATGGATGCATTTGTGATGGAAACTGAAGAGCAAGGAGCAACGTCTATGTCATCAATGCCAACATACCAAGATCCCGATGATTCAACATACGCACCGTCACCGGTTCAAGAAGATATGGATAGAAGCACAAGTTCACAATACACAGAGAGACACGATTGTTTTAACTTTGCCTTGGTATGTGACAGATTTGGTGTGCCTGACAGAGTAGCATCAGCATTGGGAACCACTCTTTTGCAAGATTTTAAAATTAAAGATAAGAATGGGAAACCTCTCATCATGGATAAATCGAAAGTTCGCAGAGAAAAAGAGAAATGCAGACAAGAAGTGCTTCGCAAACGGTTAGATGATACCAATTTGTTAGCGTTTTCATTCGATGGCAGAAAAGATGATACTTTAACGATAGATAAAATTGATGAGAAGTATCATACTAGGATGGTAAAAGAACCTCATCTTGTTATTTTGAGAGAACCCAATTCTGAATTGATTGGTTACGTAAGACTGGATCATGAAACCGCTGAATACAAAACAACCAAATTAAATGGTTTTTTCAACGATAAAAATATATCACTGGATGCATTAGTTGGAATATGCACTGACGGTGAGCCAAAAAACACTGGCCCACACGGTGGAATTATACGACGATTCGAATTGCTGTTAAAAAGACCTTTGCATTGGTTCGTTTGCCTTCTACACTTCAACGAACTTCCGTTTCGGCATTTGTTTGAAGCTTTGGATAAATCAACCAGCACTGGACCAAGATCGGCAACCGGAAAACTGAGCCGTCAAATCGAAACTTGTGAAACTCTTCCGGTAAGTTATTGCTATCAGTCATTTGTTATAATTGTCAACTATTTTTAATTATTTTATTATTATATATTTTCAGGTGGTGGACGACTTCCAGAAAATTGAGTTGCAAAATATGCCCCCTGCTCCAGAAAAAATTGAATTTTCCACCGATTCGAAGTACTTATACGACATGGCCCATGCAATTTCTAGCGGCGTGGTTCCGGTGGATCTGGCTAACATCAAACCAGGGAAAATTGTACATTCTCGGTGGCTCACCAAGGCCGCTAGATTATTGCGATTATATATGACAACGGAAAATCCAGATGCAAATTTAAGAATTCTGGTTGAATTTATAATTAAATGTTATGTGCCAATGTACTGCAATATCAAGTATTACAGCTCTGTCGTATACGGCAGTGCATTATTTTTCAAGTTCATTGGTTGGTCACGATTTCTAGAACCTCGTTTACGCAAAATTGTCAATCAAGTAATTAAAGATAATTCATATTATGCGCATTCGGAAAATATCTTGTTATCAATGTTGTTTGATGATAGCAAAGAAAAGCGCGACTGTGCCATCAAGAAAATTCTACGCTATCGAACCGATGTTGAGCCAATGGAACTTAGAGTTTATAAAAAACCAGATGGCCTTATTCATAAAAAATAAGGTAGGTTTAAAGAGCTTTATAAATTGACGTTTTCATACATTTTTCAATTTATAAACCTTCTATAAAGCTACTTTATTTTTTATGAATAAGGCCAATAAACTTTAATTGCACAAGTTATACGGAAATGATCAATTTGAATGATATAAATATCGTATTTGAACCACCATTCACGCGAAGCATTCCGTACGATACATTGAAAGAATATTTAAATCAAGATGATCCACCGTTTAATGATCCAAAAATTCCATCACACATACAAGGAACGGAACGACATGTTCAATTGCTAGCTAGCGTTTCCAAACGGGTTATACCGGAAAATGTAGAGGCTGTTATGGCGACGACATTAGAGAGCCGTGCGAAATTGCCCAGACTTGAAAGTAAAAAAGACTTCAAACAATAATTTTTTTTAGTTTCTTTTCTATAACTCACTTAAATTAATTTTTTCATTTACATATGTTCTGACTAAATAAATTTCTTAAAAGAAAAAATAGATATTATTATAAATAAATAATAAATATTATTATAAATAAATAAATAAAAATAAAGAAAAAACATAGCCATTTAGCTGATTTTTTCATGTAAAGGCCAAAAATGGTGATTTTTTGAAATGATTGTATGGGGAACCCCCCAGGGGAGTTCCAGGGGGTGTGCCACTGGCATGGGTGGATCGGCCGTCCAAAGTTAGTGGGGGTCGGTCATACATTTGGACTCGATTGGAGCACTCTAAATGGGTCAAAGTGGGATTTTTCAATATTTGCCCCTACCCAAAAGTTCGACCCAAATTGGGGGACATCAGAATTCGTTTTAGAGGTATGGTTCCTTTGGCAAAGTTTCTTATTTTGATCCCTAGAATACGATTTTCACAGAGCAATGAGCTTTTTTTTAAATCGACCCGCCCTAATATATATATATATATATATATATATGCACTTTTCGGAACACGCATACAGCATCAGGCAAAACACTGATAGCAGCACACCGGCCACTTCGTTCGCCAACTACAATCGGGACATCGCGCATGACGGATTCTCAAATCGAGCACCACGAGTATGAAAGGCTGAACAAGTGCGCAGGCGAGTCAGTCTTGCTAGGAAAGCATTTGGCTTAACTAGTCGGTTGGCGTCATCTGCTGCGCCGCTACTGCTACTCCGCAGCTATTGAGATCCATTCGCCACCGCTCCGCCATTCTGCCGTGCACCTAATGCTCACCAGGCTCCCTGATATTAGTGGGAGTCACCCGCCGTGCCGCTAGCGCCCTTACCGTTGCTGAGAGTCACCCGCCGCGCTGCTACCGCACTCACCGTTGATCACCAGTCATTTCGCCCTTATCGAAAGCCACCCGTTGTGCTGCCAGCACTCTCACCGTTACTTATCAGTTGACCCGCCATATACTTCGACTCGACCTCTCGACAAAAAACGGACGCCATCCGTCGCCAGCTCCTTCTCTTTGGACATCATCATCATAATCATAGCGCCTGTGTGTGTGCTCGAATTAAATACACGAGAATATTATGTTTTAGTTGGTGGGGATTAGTGGGACCTTCGCCGGACTTTGGATCGGCTGAGCTCACCTCAGCCTTCGACGAAACCCACAGCATAATTTGTTGTAATAATAGTAAGAGTTGTCGAAAAAACTGCAATGAACTTTCAGTCCGGCGGCTGCCACTGAACTGACCAAAAATTTTCTTTCATCATGGGCGAATTTGTAAAATATTCGTAGCGTACCGTTACCCACAAATTTCGCGAGAAAAACTTGCTGTGTCAACAAGGAACTTGTTAGAATGTGATCGAAATCAAAGCTTAATAAAAGAGAAACAAATATTTCTGAAATAAACGTGGGAAAAAGTAATGAAGTCTGGCCATACCAGAGATATGAATGTGGAGTATACAGAAAAAAAAACTTATTTTTTTGTAAATTTACGTAGAACAATCCTGGCTAGGCAACAGTGAAATATCATTTTGATTGGACAGTTAGTTTATTTTAAAGCAAATGTTTTATGTTCAATATTTCTACGCAGAACTGGGTGCCCACGCAAGGGCTAGACATGTTTGAGTGTCCGCGTCCGTTTATCGGAAAGTACGTGTATGGGAGCGCATTTTGTATGGAAAACCCAAAAATTATTCGTTCTTTAGAATATGTCCGCTTATAGGATATGTCCACTTATTATGTCGTCGGTCTATAATACATAAAATTACATAACAAATTATACGCATAATTACCACTTTATACGTAGGCCAATTCACGAAACCATTTCATGAATTTGAGTAGAAACTCAGTGCATAAACTCCATTTCGTGTAAAATTGAAATCATGAAATGCACTTAGTTTCCATTCAATTTCTTAAAATTATATCATGAATTCGTCTACGCATAAACGTAGTAAATGAGGGGTTTCGACATAACTTCAACGGATATAACTTCCACCGCATCGTGACCTAAGTTCCCTGGAAGTTATGTCGTGCAATTACTTACATCGATCGATTTTTGGTCCATGGAAGTAAAGTATGACATTACTTCCTCAGATCTGATTCATGGAACTACAATGAGTCGCTCACTGCACAAATTGCTGAACTCCTTAAAAAATCTTAAATTTCAGTGCCAAAACTGGAAGTCCTGCCCAAAATTAGGTATTCTCGCTTAAAACTTTTTGCATAATGGTCAATGCTCCGAAATCCAAGACGATCCATATGAGATTATTGTGTTTATTACTTCTTCCACGAGGTAAAATAATAGATGGCTACAATATTTTAGTAGCACAAGCTATAAACTTCAATAGTTTTACATAAATGTAGCCAATTTTTGAATATTTTCGAAGCTATTATTTAAAACCGGTGGGTGGAACTGGCATGACTACTCATGGTCTATCTTAATTTCGTGCTTTATTTTTAGAAAATGTCGGTTTTCATTTTAAAAATGCGCACCCTTCGAAAGAAGGAAGAAACCTATTGCTGCAATGGGAAAACGTTTTCCTATTAACGGGAATTTCTTTCGCTTCTAATCTCAGAAGAGGATGCCATTTCTACCCAACTTTTGCAAGTTATGAATGACGGTTATCAGCCACCAGTCAAGATCGGTCGATAAGTCCTCGAAGTTATTGTTAGAGGACCAAATAAATATTGAACAGTTTTTTATCGAAGGTGGCTTTAAAAAAAGTAATCGAGAAAAATTCATAAGAAAACTATGAAAAAGACGAATTGGACATCGAAATTGAGGGCGAATTGAAAGATAACTTGATCGGATTTTCTAAGGAAAATTCGAAATCAAACACTTCTTACGAGCCTCAAGGATATCCAAATTATAGACATTTCAAAATTTTTATAAACTGTACAATAAATCCGTGCGAAATTCTATTTATTCCCTGTGGTCATGTAATATTATACGAATTATGTCACAATCCTGGAAGTTCGAAAATTGCCGTGAATGTCAGGTAAATATTCAAAGTCTTGTTGGAATGATATTATAATTTATCCTTAATAATAATAATAATAGATTGGCGCTTACACATATGTTAGTGTTTAGCCGAGCTTCTCCTCCGCCTTGTGGCGAGCGCATTGATGTGGTCACGTAAAGAGGAGGGTCCTACAGTTTTACGCCGACTCCGGATGGCGATTGTATTTTACGAAAAGCTGTTTTCCTGGGCGGAAATACACTCGGAGGTTTGCCATTGACCGCCGAGGGGCAACCGCTGTTAAGAAAATACCTTTTTTTTTATTTTTTTATGTTTCTTTGACCAGGACTTGAACTCAGGCACTGCAGAGGGAAAGCTCGCACTGCTTACCACTACGCCACAGCGGCCTTAGTATACATATATATTAAGTTAAGATCATATAAATAAAATAAATTAATAAATTTTCGTGGTTGAACCGAAAACTTAATTGATTTTTCCAACGCTTTTATCAACTTGCAATGTTGTGTGTTCAGACACCATTTTTAGCTCTAAAAGCTTTGCTTTGCAGAGATCCTATAAAAAAGTTTAGGCATCAACATCGTCGCCTGGTATCATATCAAAACTCTAGAGGTAGATGTCGCCTCACCGCAAGTAGTTATGTATTGCGCCTAAAAATATGCACTACATACGATAAAGCATAAGTGGACGACACGCCATTTCTTTAAATGGAATTAATTGCTGCTATATGTGCTGCTATATAAACGCGAGCACAAAACATTTTGCTTGCAGTCTTCTGTTCTTTTTTCACTGCAAGTTGAAATATTTTAATATATATTGCAAAACTGTATACAGATAACACTAAAAAGTAGAAAATAAAATAAAAACTTTTTAGTATACCACTCTTTTATAAATGGACCAAAAATTAGAAAATAATATACGGGCATTTTTCAGAAACTTCGAATCGTGAGCACAGTCTGAAATATTTAGTATACGTTCCTTTAGCTGCTAGAATACGAAATGCAACGTGGTGCAACGTTTTAGAGCAACGCACCAAACGCTAATATGGTTGCGGTTTTTTTTGCAAGTGGAAAATGAACGTAATTTTAGTCCGATTTCTATAGCTTTTTGTTCCAATGTCAATAATTGTACTGAGTTTGATTGAAATTGATTAATCGGTAACAGAGAGCTATTCTAAAAGGGGGCGTGGTACCTACCATACTAACCGAATTTATCATACTACGTATCTCTGAAAGTGTTCATGGTAGAGTTCTGGATCTTGGTATGGAGATATACGAAGTCAATCACATACTCTTGGAGAAAAATTGTATCTATTGGAAACGGGGGCGAGGCATCTCCAATACAAGCCAAATTATTCATACTACGTATCTCTGGAAGTGTTCATAATAGAGTTCTGGAACTTGGTATGGAGATATACGAAGTCAATCGCATACTCTTGGAGAAAAATTTGAGCTATTGGAAACGGGGGCGAGGCATCTCCAATACAAGCCAAATTACTCATACTGCGTATCTCTGGAAGTGTTCACGGCAGAGTTCTGGATCTTTATATGGAGATATACGAAGTCAATCGCATACTCTTGGAGAAAAATTTTAGCTATTGGAAACGGGGGCGAGGCATCTCCAATACAAGCTAAATTATTCATACTACGTATCTCTGGAAGTGTTCATAATAGAGTTCTGGAACTTGGTATGGAGATATTCGAAGTCAATCGCATACTCTTGGAGAAAAATTTGAGCTATTGGAAACGGGGGCGAGGCATCTCAAATACAAGCCAAATTATTCATACTACGTAACTCTGGAAGTGTTCACGGCAGAGTTCTGGATCTTTATATGGAGATATACGAAATCACTCGCATACTCTTCGAGAAAACCTTAACCTATTGCAAAAGGGGACGCGGTACTTTCCATACAAAACAAAATTTTCATACTGTATATCCCTGCAAGTGGAACTTGGTACGGAGATATACGCAATCAACCGCATACTTTTGAAAGAAAATTGGAGCTATTGGAAGTTTTCATCGTAGAGTACTGGAACTTGGTATCGAGATATATAAAATCAATAGCATACTCTTGGCGAAAAATTGAGGCTATTGTAAAAGGGGGCGTGGTACCTACCATACAAACCGAATTCTTCATACTGCATATCTCTGGAAATGTCCATGATAGAGTATTGGAACTTAGTATGGAGATATATGAAATCAATCTCATACTCATGAAGAAAAATGGGAGCTATTGGAAAAGGGGGCGTGGTACCTCCCATACAAACCGAATTTTTATCCTCCATATAGCTGAAAGTATTCATGGTACAGTACTCGAACTTCGTATGGAGATATATATGTACATATATGAAATCAAGCCCATACTCAGTGAGAAAATTGGGGCTATTTGAAAAGGGGGCGTGAGACCTACAAACTTACCGACTTTTAGCTATCTGTGAATGTATTAATATTCTTCTGTAGGTGTGTTTGTGAGTGAAATCCTCCTAAATGGTTGTACGGATTTTAACGAAATTTTTGTGTGTGTTTGAGTAAGTCTCTGGATGGTTTAGTTTCACAATTTAATCCGCCAGTTGGCGCTTTAGTTGAGTTATTACTAAAAATCAGGGAGGTGAACCGGTTTTGAACCGAACTGGTTTTGAACCGGAAAACCGCTATTTTCTATTAATTAACTGAACCGTTAACCGAACCGAAATTTTCCACAAATGCTTTATCCGGACCGAAAACCTAACCACTTTCTATAAAGGTTTAAAGGTTCGTTTACAGCCGTCTGAGTTGTAGCTTTGGGGGTTACACTTGGTGGAACCGCCGGTGGCTGGAGATGCTAGCAGTATGGCTGGTCGGATGAAGGCGGCTAATGAACTCGCATGCTGTTGGTGGATGCGTTGGTGGCTGGTCGATCGGTTGACTGGCAGGCGGCTGGTGGATTTTCGGTCGAGGAAGCAACTGCATGATCGGTGGGTGGTTGCGAGCATGCGGTGAGCTCGACTGTATGGTAGGGTGCTTCAGCTCGGTGTGGAAAGCGACTTGTAGCGCTGGGCAGTTGACCGACTGGCGGCGAGGAATTCGGCGGGGCTCTAGGTCGCACTCGCGAAAGTATTTTACCGAAAATGTGTCGATGAGACTAATAGCGCACGCACAAGATTTGGTGATAACTACGATTTGCTTCTTGCAAAGGATAAACGCCAAAAGTTCAATTTAGATAACGTACAATTTATTTAGCGGATTTAAAATTCACGAGCAATTTGGAAACTTTGCGAATATGTATATATATATGGCACAGTCGGTGAAGCGCAAAAACGAGCAGAAACCGGTGAGATGACGAAAAGAGGATTGATTGAACCCAAAATGTATTCAACAAAGTGTGATCGAATTTGACATTGCCCTCAGAAGAACCATCCTATAAAGTCAAATTGAAAAAAAAAATTTATGAATTTCAAATCATTTGTTTATATTTTTTGGCATAACAGTACCTTAAAAGAGAGGCGACCTGAGTTGTCAATCACACCTTGTTTAATACACCTTGATTGAACCGAAAAATTATGGGGTTTCGTTGAAAGATATATACACGTATACATACAGCGCTGAGTCTGTAAACTTATATCAAAGTGCTGAATTGTGCCGACACCGACGTTGCCATAGGATGCTAATTAACATTTCATAATTCATTTACGATATTTCATACAAATGAATAATAAAGGGAATTTCAATTTAAAATAGTTTGGTTATACAAAGTTAAAGGTTTTTTTACAAGTTAAGCATTTTACAAAGCTAAGTGCTAGATACAGCGACCCCGCTTTGACATCCCGCCCCCTCTAGGCGCACTAAGCGACTATGCTGCTCTGAATCTCCTTCAACGTACGGATCGCGTTTCGTACCAGGAGCTTGGTGGTTTTACGCTTAATTACTTGGGTTTTCGATTGAAATGACTTCTTGCGGTTACTGGTTGGCAGGCGCTGCCTGGACGATTGTGTACGATTCCTGCCTCCGTGGCGCTGCTTTGGTGGTTTCAGGCGCTGGCTGTCTACTGGGCGCGCTTTGGTGGTTTCGAACGTATCGGGTTTCCATGAAGGAGGGTGTGGTGTAGCTGTCCACACACTATACAAGTTGCGGCTGAGGAGCACTCCTTGCCCTGGTGCGACAATGCAAGGCAATTGGTGCAAAAGAAGTGCGCTCGTGCGACAAGGTATCGCTGCCCAGGTTGCATGGCCCAAAAAACTCGACAGGCACGCAGCGCGTGATGCCGAGCACATAATCGGCATTGTTGATAGTCATCCTTCTTTGGCGGCGGTTCGACGACCGGGTCAAGCGGTGACACCGCTGTCGACAGCCGCGTGTGGCGAAGTGCTGGTTGAGGTGTACGCCTGGGTGCTGGTCTTGCTGCTGGTATGGGTGGCAGCTTGGTACTACTGCCGGTGTCGCTCTCTATCTCCATCTGCAAGATACATGTTGTCGAATGGTGGCAATTGGGGAGATTTTGTCAAGCTAATTTGCTGTAGAGCATATGGGGTTGGGACATATGTATTTATATAATGATTGTGTACACATTGATCACGGGAGTGTGCTAACAGCGGAGATAGGCGACAGACGTTAACAGTGCGGCAGTCGAGCCAACAAGAAGATTGGGCGTGAAGGTAGGTTTTCAAAGTGACTGATATTCTACAGGTCTTGGTAGATCGTTTGCGGGTAGGAGGCACAATTTTATAATGGGTCGTGTTAGAATGCCGGTTTGGGTACGCACGTCGACTACCCTAATGTGACCGTCTTTGCCGGGATGTGTTTTCACTATACGGCCTAGGCGCCATTCAATGGGGGGTAGATTATCGTCTTTTATGCGGACACATTGATCCATTATCGGCTCTAGTTGTGTGTTTTTCCACTTATACCTTTTTTGGAGATCTGTAAGGTAGTCGTCTTTCCAACGGCGACTGAATTCGTGATGCAAGACCTTCACCTTTTCCCACCTGTTGACTAACGATAGATCTTGGTAGGTGACTTCTGGGAGTGATAAGAGTGAGGTGCCACGTAGAAAGTGGCCAGGAGTAAGCGCCGTGAAATCAGTTGGATCTTGGGAGAGGGATGAGATTGGCCTGGAATTTAAAACGGCTTCTATTCTAATTAAGAGGGTAGTAAACTCCTCGAAGGTAAATTTGTGGGCTCGAGCGGTTTTTTTGAGATGGTGTTTAAAACATTTAACCGCGGATTCCCATAAACCACCCATATGAGGGGCACTGGGAGGAATAAACTGCCAGTTGATCCCTTGAGGTGAATATTTCTGAACGACTTCTTGTGACATTTCTCTCATAAAGTCTATAAATTCTTTGTCCGTTGCTCTTTTGGCTCCTACAAAGGTTGTGCCATTATCGCTCATGATTTTGGCCGGATAGCCACGGCGTCCAACAAAACGAGCAAATGCAGCTAGAAAAGCATTTGTGGTGAGATCAGAGCACAGCTCCAGGTGGACCGCCTTTGTCGTAAAGCATACAAAGACGGCGACATAGCCTTTCACTAAAGTATGTGATCTTAGGATTGAGGCCTTTATTTGAAAAGGCCCCACAAAATCCACACCGGTGATCGTAAAGGGCGGAGAAAAGGTGCACCGCTCAGATGGCAAAGCTGCCATAATTTGGGAGCGCATTTGCTGTTTGTGGACCGTGCAGGGTTTGCATCGAAAGATGCATTTCTTTATGAGAGGTTTGAGCCGAGGGATATAGAATTCCTGTCTGGTGACCTGTTGCATCAGACGTATTTCGGCGTGGAGGAGCAACTCGTGCAAGAAGCGTAGATAGAGGGTGGCGAATCGGGATTTCTCGGGAATAATTATGGGATGTCGCTCTTTGTAGCTTAAGGTGGCGTGAGGTAATCGACCGGTGAGAGTAGGTTATGCTTGTCGATGGACGGATTGAGTGTTAGCAATGGACTCCGCTTATCGATTGGTTTCTTATTTTCTAAGCAGGCCCTTTCACGAGGAAAATGTCGAGTCTGCGTCAAAGCGATAAGCCGGTATTTCGCAGTACGGAGTTCATCGTGGGTGAGGGACACAGGGTGAACCGTATGAACTCCTTCTACTTGACGTTTCAGGGTGTTTATAAGTCGGAAGACATACGACATTACCCTGAGGGCGCGCGTCAGTATCTTCTTCAGCAGCATGGAGAGCCTCCATCCGTCGCCGTCCTCGTTGATGCCTCGCTCTGCAGATTTTGGCCAGGCTTCGGGGGGGCTTGTTAGCCATTCCGGACCATTCCACCAGAGGGAGGAAGCTGCTAAATCAAGGGGTTTGCATCCTCTGGTTCCCATATCAGCTGGGTTGTCCTTGCCGCGCACGTGTCGCCAGGTGACGTTTCCAACTAAGTCGATGATTTGCGCAGTGCTGTTGGAAACAAATGGTTTTCCACGTATGGGGTGGTTTTTCTAGCCATGCTAGAACGATTTCGGAATCCGACCACATGATAAGCCTTTTTGTGGAGAGATTAAGATGGGTTTGGAAGACCGCGACGAGTTTGGCTAGTAGGAGAGCTCCACACAATTCGAGGCGGGGTAGGCTGATGGTTCGTAGGGGTGCCACTTTGCTTTTAGCTACCAAAAGACGAGAGGTTGCTTGGGTGTCATGGGTACTACGAACGTGTATTGTGGCGCAGTATGCCTTTTCCGAGGCGTCGCAGAAGCCGTGGAGTTCAACATGACTATCTGGGATATAATTTACCCATCTAGGTATTTGGATGTTTGAGATTGATTGTAAATTATTGGCGAACTTTGTCCATTTTGTTAGACGGAGGGGTTTGACCTGCTCGTCCCAGTCAGTCCCGTCAAGCCATTGCTCTTGTGAGAGAATCCTAGCTTGCATCATTATCGGTGTAAGCCATCCTGCGGGGTCGAAAAGTTTCGCCACAGATGATAGGATTTGCCGTTTTGTGTTCGCGGATGATGCTGGGATGGGATCAACTGTATAAGAGGAGTCAGTGAGGG